>NC_090269.1:319911711-320557648 GCF_040414725.1 Anabrus simplex
ATATAATTCTATGAAAATATTGTAAGCATTGTAGGTTATGCCTCAACGAGATTGAAATATTTACACACGTCCATGGTTCCTGCCAGCACGGCAGAACTCTGTGCATCGCTAGGAATCGTCAAATAAGAACCACCATCTCCGAGGTCCTCAGAAGAGCCGGATTCACCGTCCATGAAGAGATCATGGTTTGGCAGAGAAGAATCGATATAATTGCCTACAAAGGCAACAATGTAAGATATATAATCGATCCAGCTGTCCACTTCCAATATGTGTGAGTCAACCTGACGATGTTAATCGTTAGAAAAAGGGAATTTATGAGCCCCCAGTTCCGTTCTACAAGGAAGCATACAACATAAAAAGGATTGAAGTCATAGGCTTGATAATCGGAAGTAGGGGCACGATTCCTCGAAAATTCTTTGATTATTGACTTTGTGCTTTCTGCCTTGAAATCGTCAGTAAGTATTTTAAGAAACCACTTTCGGTGATTTTGTTTAACATTCAGTAGACTTTTATTTATTTTTCCATTACACTACATTATTTGGCATTAAGTATACTTTGTCTTTTAGGCAACCACTAAATAGAGGAAGTGTGGCTGTGTAATATATATAATTAAACACTTTTTTCTGGTGGCTTAACGTCGCACTAAAACACCGAAGGCTTTCAACGACTCAAAGATGGGAAAGGGCCAGGATTGGAAAGGTGGCGGCCGTGGCCTTAATTAAAGTATAGCCCCAGCATGTGTCTGATGTTGTTGTTGTTGTTGTTGTTGTTGTTTGAGTCATCAGTCCATAGACTGGTTTGATGCAGCTCTCCATGCCACCCTATCCTGTGCTAACCTTTTCATTTCTACGTAACTACTGCATCCTACATCTGCTCTAATCTGATTGTCATATTCATACCTTGGTCTACCCCTACCGTTCTTACCACCTACACTTCCTTCAAAAACCAACTGAACAAGTCCTGGGTGTCTCAAGATATGTCTTATCATTCTATCTCTTCTTCTCGTCAAATTTAGCCAAATCGATATCTTCTCACCAATTCCATTCAGTATCTCTTCATTCATGATTCGATCTATCCATCTCACCTTCAGCATTCTTCTGTAACACCACATTTCAAAAGCTTCGATTCTCTTTCTTTCTGAGCTAGTTATCGTCCATGTTTCACTTCCATACAATGCCACGCTCCACACGAAAGTCTTCAAAAACATCGTTCTAATTCCGATATCAATGTTTGAAGTGAGCAAATTTCTTTTCTTAAGAAAGCTCTTCCTTGCTTGTGCTAGTCTGCATTTTATGTCCTCCTTACTTCTGCCATCGTTAGTTATTTTACTACCCAAGTAACAATATTAATCTACTTCCTTTAAGACTTCGTTTCCTAATCTAATATTTCCTACATCACCTGCCTTCGTTCGACTATGAACTTTTAATTTTATGTTGTATAGGAATGTCAAGGGACCGCGAGAAGTTCGAATTATTCACGAATTAGAATTGAAAACATTCAAATTGACCAAGGTTTACAGTACTACCATTCCTTACGAACCGAATCCCAATCTCACTATGACAGATGATGGTGCAAATGTTGTTGAGAATGTGGCCAGCCTTCGACTAAAGACGCAACAAACAAACAAACAAACAAACAAACAAACAAACAAACAAACAAACAAACAAACAAACAAACGTACATACATACATACATACATAGGGCCTACATACTGTACATACATGCATAAATACATAAGTCTTGCTCGCCCTAATTTAATCTATTCCGTTTGAAAGTAACTTGGTTTTTGTCATGATAAAACATGCGTTAGCACGGAACGGTATGTTGGCGCGTGTGTTTGTGTCGGTAAGTCCAGGAGTCCTTGGTAGCACGTGTTCCCTGCTCCACCAGAGCCATGCCCATACAAGATAAAATGTTGCATTCTGTAGCACTACAAATAGCCGAGACGTGCTGACGCAGATTACTCGAGTACAAACAATCGCGCCTTAGGCTACTACAAGCTGCATGTGCCAAAGATCCGTCCGTCCGTCCTGTATAACAGCAGCCAGTAGCTGAGGAGTTCAATGTCAGGTGCGAATACGTGAAATAATGTTTTTTAAGCAAGGAATTTCTGGTATTACTTGTGGTTGGAAAGATCTATTTTAGAAGTCTGAATATACCGAAGGCATCCCTAAATACATGTGTGACTTGAGCTATAACAGAAACGATAAAAACCCAAAATTCAACGTGTAAACACGAAGATGAATTGAACTTATATCTGAATACAAGAGTGGCCGCTTAACTAAGGTGCATTGCATAATTTTATCCACAAATATATATGCATTTAACAAAATCTGAAAGGTAAAATGCAACTGTGCTTGGACTAATTTTTGGTGGTCTACAGGGTGTCTACAAATTCGCTTTATGGAGCTGAAAAATTATTTATTAATGCCTGCATATTTTGGTTGTGCAGGGTGCTATCAGTCTTCATAAACAATAATTAATCAGAGGATGTAATAGCTACTTGTTCAATTGTAGATCTTTATGATTAGCAAGCATAACTCGGAAACTGGCAACGGGGCAGAGAATTTTCGCCTTTCAGTGGTGGTGGAAAACAATCAAGAACAGTAAAGTGTTATAGTTATTTCAAGAAAAATTCTACACATCCAGTACCAACGAGATTAACTATCTATAACTTAAACTAAAGATTGACGATAGTAATTTAAGTATTTTTTCATAGACTAATTTTAAAATCCTCAGCCCGTATAGTCATTAAAGGAAAATAAGGAACTCCTCTGTGGCGAACAAGAAAGTGTACTGGCCACTCACTGCTCTCCCGTATCACAGCCGGCTTGGATATGAAAGCCCAGTGAGTATCACTACTGGATTTCTGATAGAGTCGGCAAAGTTATTGTTTTATGCAGAATGTTCAGTACTGGCTAGAGCTGATCGTTACGTTACTTATTCTACAGTGCAAGTCATCGAAAATCATCAATATCCACTAACTCATTGGTTAGTCATTGTCCTTCTTCTCGAGATAGCGGGTTCACCACCACCTGAGCTCGCTAGTACTTTAGGGTCTTTAAATGCGACAACTCCATATCGTTAGTTCCAGCACGTTAAGGAACCCTTGTGAGACGAAATTTCGACAAACTGGCTTCTCTTAAAATCATTTACAATTTAATGTGAATTAAATTTACTGCGGGAAGCATATGCTGTTAGAACACAGGTCTAATTGCATTTTGTGCCTGTATCAGTTTGCACATATCTGCTGTAATTATATTTTAGCGTGCTGTGGGAAAGGATCTAAACATACTGAATATCTGCTGGTCTGCAGATCACGTTACTGGGATCTAGTAGCAGTCCTAGATTGTTTTCCGGCTCAATGGCCAAATTATTAGCATGCTGGCTTTGTTTCAAGGTGTCCTGGGTTCGATTCGAGGTCGGGTCGGGGATTTTAACATTCATAGGTTAATTCCGATTATTCGGGGGCTGAGAGTTTGTGTGCCATCGTCAGCATTAGAAGTCATTACAGGTAAAGCCTCATTCTTACAGGGCGCCTATCAGGTGTCAACTCCACAACTCCAAAGACCTGCACCAGACTTCTCGGGAAGCCACGAGCCATTATTATTATTATTATTATTATTATTATTATTATTATTATTATTATTATTATTATTATTATTATTATTATTATTATTATACTCAATACTTGTGATGACACCCCTCCCCCGAAGACCGAAATGCCAAGAGGAACATTTGTCAGTGCACGGTGATCCTTCCTCGTTTAAAAATAAACAAGTGGGATTCCTCGGAGAACACCAACTCATTACGACACTGATACTGTTCTAAACACCTTTGAAAAAATTACTGTTTTTATTACTATTATTATTATTATTATTAATATTATTATTATTATTATCCCTCAGGACATCGCTTGTAGTTCGTGCGGGTGAGGTTTCTTTGATAACTTTTGTAGCTATGGTATTTTAGTATTTAGGGCTAGGTCTGAGTAGGAAGGAGAATTAGTGGCTTATATGTTAAATAGTAGGCCTATATAGGCATTCATTGGCATAGGAAATAGGACATCACGTGGAAAATAACTGCTAGGACAGCCGAGAATCATATCTCAACCCACCTTTCATCTGAGCAACGGCCTAAACCTTTAATCCAGTCAAAAGACACTAATTAAACCAGGGATAGGAAGGCGGGATGCTAGACCAATCTCTTAATCACTAATTTATCTATGCTGACTTCAGGATCATTCAAAGAATCTAGACGAAATCGTAATACTACACTGTTAAAGCTAATTTTTGGTGATGTATTGTCAGTTCATCAGTGCTTTGATAAGGACAACGATTAACGATTGTTCACCAATACTAGCCGACTCCTAGGAAACTCTCCTGTTAAGGAAGTCCATATCTCTAAGGCTTTCTTCATCTTGCATGCCTTTCTTCCATACTATTCTCTGCACATTATTCACTTTATAAAAACGGAGCTGACAAGAATTTGAGGCCATTATTTTTCCCGTGCAGCGCTTTATTTCTGGATTTGTCTTAACATGCTTGCTTTAGGTTAAAGTAACAGGTGGCTTGGAATTATTTCACATCTTACGAGTATGGCTAATAATCGGTGGGTATAAGGCGAAGTGAAGTGAAAGTTTACATTCGTACATGGTAACTGGACCAAGGATATTGATATAGGCTCTGTTCTCTATAAGGTTTTTATCAAACCTACTTTTTATTAAGAAAGGAGCGATGAGGTTCAGTAACTCTGGACTCTCACCGTCTTGTTTAAATTCTTGATGCCAGCTCTGGAGTTGCTACAATAAATCTCTTTGTGGATCGAATTGCTTACAGTTGGAACTTATTTTTTTTTTCTTACGGAGAGGTGGTGAATGCCTTTCTCACATATGTTTAAATTGACAAACATATGTCCCAGAATTTCTGAAATCTCTTCAGGTATAATTTTGGCATATCTATGTATCGTGGGTTCACAAGCAAAACACGTTAAATTAAAAAAACTTTTGAGAAGAATAGATTTGAAAGTTCTCGGTATTTCGTTGCCAGGTTTTGCTCTCAAAATAAGAATAATGCTGGGATGAGTATCTGGGGTGGTAGAGGGTTGGTCTTCTGCGCTAAAGTTGGCGGTTTCTGTCCTGGCTCAGTCCAGTGGTATTTGAAGGTGCTCAAATGCGTCAGCCTCGTGTCGATAGATGTACGCCTGGACGACCAAATTCCGGCACCTTGGCATCTCCGAAAACCGTAAAAGTAGTTAATGGGACGTAAAATATGTAACATTATAAAATTATAAATGCCTACTGGTCTGCATATCACGTTACTGGGATCTAGTAGCAGTCCTCGATTTAAAATTATGCTGTGAATTTGTTACAGTATGTAGAACAGGTGCCTCTGTTGGCGAGACCTAGTGTTTATAATTTACAAGCAAAACCCGACAGACGTTGTCCTGCCTGTGTACATTTATTTACCTCAGCATATACGACACTAATATCGGTCGTTTTGGATTACTTTTACATTTCATCCTCTCCCCTTGGGCTGGGAGGGGTGTCCTGCCCCCACACTATTTGATAAAAGCAGGGCAGGCAACCCGCTGATCGGACTTGTCTTGCGGTTTGCTATCTTCCCTTATTTTATTTTTCACTCCTTAGTGCCGAACTACCAATCAGATTTCATTCAAATCACTTCATAATCCCTCTCAGATGTAATAAGAACAAACTGTGAAAATTTCAGCGAAATAGGTTCAGTAGTTTTTGAGTCTATTATCTTCAAACATACCAACATCCAATGCTTTGTGTATATATAGATAATGTATGTCTCCTGGTATGGACTAGAGCAGTTTTGTTACTTTCATTGATCTGATTCACTCTTATCCTTGCCTTTGACAATATGAAAGTAACTGAGGTATGAGTGGTGCTAGTAATGCCATTCCTTATGGAGTTAGTCCCTACCATGAATGGTGTGAAAATGTTGCTCATAGGGTCGGCTGGTGCATGCATTTCAGTGGACTTGACAGACTAATCTCTAATAGCAACTTCTGGCTCCGTGAGGAAAGCAATGGGAATTTACCTCGCACCTCATTTCCCTAGTACGCCTCTTTAGTGATGCCTAGGCCATCTATGACAGCCAATGATGGAGCTGTTGAGGATCCAACCAGTCTTCGGGCTAAGAACTGAACGTACATACATACATACATGTAATCATGTAGAATAGTTATAAGCAGCTGAAATTGACCGGGCGAGTTGGCTGTGCGGTTAGGGTCACACACCTGTGAGGTTACTTCCGGGAGACAGTGAGTTCGAACCCCACTGCCTGCCGCCCTGAAGTGGTTTTCCGTGGTTTTCCATTTTCATACCAGGCAAATGTTGGGGCTGTATCTTAATTAAGGCCACGGTCGCTTCTTTCCCACTCCTAACCCTTTCCTATCCCATCGTCGCCATAAGACCTATCTGTGTCGGTGCGACGTAAAGCAAATTGTCAAGATTTACGGGCACGTAAATAAACTCATGTGAGACCAAATTCCAGCACCCCTGTGTTTACGAATATCGTATGAAAGTAGACACTGGGGCGTAACAATATTATTATTGAATTAGAATACTACTACCACCACTGCTGCTGCTGCTACACCCGTTGTCTTACGCTGAAGCCATAAAGACGAGCAGGATGCAGGCCGCATGGTTTTTTTTTGGTAAATCAGCAGTCATTTTACACTTTCACAGCAGTTAAGTGGAAAGGTTTGTTTTCTAGCAAAAACCGGCGAGACCAATCGACCTTTTGCGGTGCTTATTGAGTATAAAGTGTGTGATATAAATCTTGAATACAGTAATTACTGGTTACGCTTTCAGCATTTCGTAATTCTTCGTGATCGATCGCATGCATTTTTTGCAATGTACTAGTCATTATAAAGAAGAAATAATAAATGTGAGGGTAATTATGTATGATAGATCCCAGAGGTGTAATGCTTATTGGATGTTCTAAACGATTGTACGTAAGCAAAATTGTTTTGCGAATGTTCTTTCTTTAACGACTGATATAACTGCTGTCTTTGTGAATGCCAGGCTGTCGAAATTTAGGAGCGGAAAAGCTTTCTTAATGGGAATGAAAACTAGGGTATCTTTTATTAATTTAGAATATTTCACCTCATAAAGTTAGCCTATTTAAGATCTGTGAAGAAATTGGCTTTCACACGTATCTTATTATGTTTATCAAATTATACCGGGCCGAGCTCGATAGCTGCAGTCGCTTAAGTGCGGCCAGTATCCAGTATTCGGGAGACAGTAGGTTCGAACCCCACTGTCGACAGCCCTGAAGATGGTTTTCCGTGGTTTCCCATTTTCACACCAGGCAAATGCTGGGGCTGTACCTTAATTAAGGCCACGGCCGCTTCCTTCCCACTCCTAGCCCTTTCCTGCCCCATCGTCGCTATAAAACCTATCTGTGTCGGTGCGACGTAAAGCAAATAGCAAATAAAAAAAATTAAAAAAATATACCGGCAGATTAGCCTATCTGGTGCACATGATTGTTAAGGTGTCAAATCTAACACCATGGTTAGCCTGTTCGAGTCCCGTTGGTCGACAAGAGTTTCACCATCAGAATGTATGCGGGGTAGGAGATGTGGTGGTATACAGTTTCTAATCACGGCAGCCTGGATTCAGTTTTAAACCTCACCACAGTGCTCATACGGAGTGAGAGCATATACAGCTGTTGATGGTGATTCGTCCGTCGGATGGAGACGTAAAGCTTTGAGCAGACTCCTTGGTGTTATTCGACAGGATTAGGCTACTGTGCCGACACCGCGTTTCACCCTCGCCTACCTCATTACCATTTCGCATCCAGTCGCTCAGGTTACTCATAGGTGTCAAATAGAAAAACCTGCACCAGGCGAGCCGAACATGTTGTCGGACACTCCCGGCACTAAAAGTTCGCTAAATAAATAAAATAAACCGGCAGAGTTAAAATTACGATATACCGGGTGAGTTGGCCGTGCGGTTAGGGTCGCGCAGCTGTGAGGTTGCATCCGGGAGATAGTGGGCTCGAACCCCGCTGTCGGCAGCCCTGAAGATGGTTTTTCGTGGTTTCCCATTTATACACCAGGCAAATTCTGGGGCTGTACCTTAATTAAGGCCACGGCTGCTTCCTTCCCACTCCTAGGCCTTTCCTGTCCCATCGTTGCCATAATACCCATCTGTGTCGGTGCAACGTAAAGCAAATAGCAAAAAAAAAAAAAAAAAAAAGATGTTTTTAGCATGCATGTATTAAAATGAACTGTTATAGAGGTCTGTGTCTTCGACTGGTTTGTGGAGGTAGAGGCTTCAATTGTCAATCCGGGCATAAGAATATCAGAACTTCAATCAATCCCCACAAACGAATAGTTTTATTTGCCCAGTTTAATTTTCATCGCACCTGCGCCCACCTGATTTATGTAAATTAATCAAAATAGCGCACTGAAATATCTTTGGTAATACACTTGACCACAGACCAATAATCAACAGGATGCAACCGTGTAATTCGTATGAAGCCGACCTCCGACATATTGGGAGACTGGTGCAAAAACAGATTAAATGCAAAAATTAAACAGTATAATTCCGTGCAGGAAGTTTTGTTTCCTTTTTGTCTGATTTGTTTTATATTCATGCCGTTTTATTATTATTATTATTATTATTATTATTATTATTATTATTATTATTATTATTATTATTATTATTAAATTTTCTACTTATTCATTAAATAGTCAATATAAATACAGTTTGGGCTTCAAATTCTCTCTAGATAAATTCTAGAGCTGCCGTTATATCACTACGGAAAACTTTATTCCGTTCCTTTGTAGCACTGTTAAAATTATAATTGAGGGTGTCAGGAGTGCTATATTCAGTATGTAATTTGGTATATGGTTGTGTGAGTGTTCATACTGAATGATTTACATCATGACTTCTGGCATTTCACATTTTCAGCGTAATTATGTATCAATATCTCGCAAACTACTGAATCGATATGTTCAGGTTCTAAGAGATGCCAGAAAAATTAAGCCACTGAACTAAATTCATAGCGAAAACTGACTTGTTGTTTTGATTAGACACAGCTATATAATAGTTCACCTAGAAATAGGTAGATGTACTGTATTATAAACGTCGCCGGCCCCGCGGTGTACGGGTAGTGTGCCTGCCTCTTACCAGGAGGCCTTGCGTTCGATTCCCGGCCAGGTCAGGGAGTTTCACCTGTATCTGAGGGCTGGTTTGAGCTCCACTCCACCTAAGTGATTACAATTGAGGAGCTGTATGATGCTGAGATTGCGACCTCGTCTACGAAGCCAAGAATAAAGGCCGAGAAGACTCACCGTGCTGACCACATGACACCTCATAAACTGCAGGCCTTCGGGCTGAGCAGCTCGCTTGGTAGGCCAAGGCTCTTGGGGGGCTATTACGACGTGGGGTTTGGTTTTTGTTTCTTAATATAAACGACTCTTATTTCTAGTTCTGTCAACTTAAAACCTCTCAAATTTCTAGTCAGAGGTATCAGGAACATTGGTACATAAATGATATGGGTTGGTCGAACTTAAACGCTAACAAATTCAGAATAGAAGGACTGAATGATTGGCTGCACGGTTTGGGTCACTTAGCTATCAGCATGAATTCGGGAGATGGTGGGTTCGTACCACAATGTCGACAGCTCTGGGGATGGTTTTCTATGGTTTCCCATTTTCACACCAGAAAAGTGCTGGTGCTGTACCTTAATTAAGGCTATGGCCATTTCCTTTCCATTCCTAGCCCTTTCCTATCCCGTCGTCGCCATAAGACCTAACTATGTCTCTGCGACGTTAAGCAAATTTTAAAAATAATAGAAGATCAACAAGTAACGAACTGCTCCACTAAGGTCAGTTCTCAATAAAAGGAGAGGCTGTAACTGCGTTTTCAAATGACAACTAAGTATTCGGGTTCAACTTACAGCTCATTCGTGAATTTCCACACCCATGGAACTCTGATCTTGTGCGCGTGGAGAGGCGACCACGTCTCTTAAGCTGAGTTTGACGTTGCTTTTACTCACTTGCGCCAGTCTGCGGAATTTTTGTCTTTCATATCCCACATTCCCTTGTAAACTCTAGTTCTCTCCACTGACTACATTTACGGTTTTCGGAGACGCTGGGCGCCGCAATTTTGTCTCGGAGGAGTTGTTTTACGCGCCATTAAATCTACCTAACCAGGCGAGCTGGCCGTGCGGTTAGGGGCACGCAGCCGTGAGCTTGCATCCAAGAGATAGTGGGTTCGAACCCCACTGACGGCAACCCTGAACGTGGTTGTTTTTCACACCAGGCAAAAGCTGAGGCTGTACCTTAATTAAGGCCATGGTCGCTTCCTTCCCAATCCTAGCCCTTTCCTATCTCATCGTCGCCATAAGATGAATCTGTGTCGGAGCGACGTAAAGCAAATTCTAAAAAAAAAATAAAAAAAAAACTATTTGTGAAATCTTCCGACACGAGGCTGACGTATTTGAGCACCGTCAAATACCACCAGACAGAGCCGGGATCGAACGTGCCAAATTGGGCTCAGAAAGCCAAGGCCTGGGAGCCTTCATGTTGATAACTTTAGGGAACATCCCCTTTCTTTTGTCGACGCCTTCTCTCTCTTTTTTTTTTTTTTGCTATGGGCTTTACGTCGCACCGACACAGATAGGTCTTATGGCGACGATGGGATAGGAAAGGCCTAGGAGTTGGAAGGAAGCGGCCGTGGCCTTAAGGTATGTATTCACGTTTCGGACCAAAATCTGTACTATTTTATCAATGTTTTTGAAATTTTTACAATGAAATACTTGCATTTACGGAAGATATTTACACTATAAAAATTTCACACTTAAGGTACCGTTTCCTAAATAATTGACAAAAACCCCAAAATTTTGCATTAATTTCCAAAAATCATAGCTTCCTGGAAAATAGTTCAATTCCAATTATTTTTGCGCATAATTCATCCTAATAATGCATATAATGTGATGAACTAAACAGAATTTAAGAATTTATTGATATCATATTTTTTATAATATATTTTTCATGGCGGTCAAAATTTTAGAATATTTAGATTTGTTTTTTCATTTGGTACCTTCTTATTATAGTCTTATTTATTATTATGTTTAGTTCAAAACATTCTACTTTTAATAAGCTTCAATTTGACATATCAATGTCTTCTATAACTTAAAATTTGATGACGTTATGATTTTTTGAAATATGAAAACTCTGGAGAAATTCACTGTGTGGAAAATTGAACTTGAACTTGGAAGTTTATTTCGGGATTGAAGTTACTTACTTTGGCTAATTAAAACCCTCCTGACGCATAAGGGCCGGTCCAGTCGTGTGGGAGTAGTGTGCCTACCTCTTAGCCGGAGGCCTCGGGTTCGATTCCCGGCCAGATCAGGGAATTTTACCTGGACCTGAGGGCTGGTTAGAGATCCACTCAGCCTACGTGATTAGAATTGAGGAGCTACCTGACGGTGAGATAGCGGCCCTGGTCTAGAAAGCGAAGAATAACAACAGAGAGGATGCTTCATGCTAACCACACGACACCTCGAAATCCGCAGGCCTTCGGGCTGAGCAGCGGTCGCTTGGTAGGCCAACGCCCTTCAAGGGCTGTAGTGCCAGTGGGTTTGGTTTGGTTTGATGCATAAGTAGGTCCCTCTTATTGTAGTATTTTGTCCTCTTTGAATCGTTTTCTTCCTCAGATACTTTCAGTGGTAACTTCAGCCAGAATCTTGACATGTTCAGTATATACTGCAGGTGCGGGCGGTGAAGGTAAATTCAAAATATACGAAAATTTTCTTGCTTCACTTCACCCACAACCATTTAAGCGCATCCCATACACAATTCTATTAGTTTCAGGAATGTGACCAATTCTCCATGATGTACACTAAGGTTCAGATTGAAAATCACTACTACTACACACCAAACTAACAAGAAAAGCCCAATTTGTTTACAGAAGTTTTACAGCGATATTGATCCACATTTCATACAGACAGGACATACCAGCAAATATAACATTTTTTCTACAAATTCCACACTAAATATAATGTTAAAACTACCTTGAGAATCACCACAATTACTGTCATAATGCGAAGTAGAAAGTTTTAGACTCAGAAGCACTACTGACATTGAGAAGTTTATTTTTATTGTTCTCATTTTGGACTACTGTCTCAGTAATATTTCGTTTATTCATTGTATACTTATTTCCATAGCAACGGCGCTTTCTTTTATAGCCACTATGTCTATTACTACCCATTATTCACTTAGCAGAAGTTAGTTACTCAATATAAACACAAATAACACAGCACATGGCATTCATAGTTGGATTGCACAGCATTTATGCAAGATTCAACATTCCTTCACCAGAGATATATCATATGACAACCAATGCTATCTTTTGGTTCACAAAGGTACTACGTGGGGAAACACCAGTGCAATGTATTGAAATGTAATTATGTAGAAAAATCTCCTAGAGTATGGAAAGCTAGTGAATGTTAGCACCTGACCACGCCCCCGGAGCAGAGAAATCATGAACGCAGTGGTCCATTTAAATACAATTTACGGCCTTTCTGTATGTCTCAGGTCAATGATACTTACATATTTGGAAACTAGAAATTCCAGGCTTTCATTTGACACCAAAAGCCAAATATTGATTATTTTGACCTAAATCGCAGTTTCAAACGTGAATACATACCTTAATTAACTTACAGCCCCAGCATTCGCCTGGTGTGAAAATGGGAAACCACGGAAAACCATTTTCAGGGCTGCCGACAGTGGGACTCGAACCTACTATCTCCCGGATGCAAGCTCACAGCTGCGCGCCTCTACGCGCACGGCCAACTCGCCCGGTACCTTCTCTCTTAGAAGAGCCACTGTTGTTAAATTATATTAAATGACATTAGATTATATTTAACGTAAGTTAGACAGTATTATGTATGAATGTACGTATGTTGTGTATTCAGCCCAAAGGCTGGTGTCACTGAAGAGGCGTACTAGGGAAATGAGGAGTGAGGTAGTTTCCCGTTGCTTTCCTCACTGAGCCAGAAATTGCTATTGCATACCAGTCTGCCAAGCCCACTGAAATGCGTGCACCAACCGACCCTATGAGCGACACTTTCACACCATTCATAGCAGGGTCTGGCTGCATAAGGAATGGTATTACTAGAATCACTCATACCTTAGCCACTTTCATATTGTCAAAGCCAAGGATAAGACTGAGACAGGTCAATGAAATTAACAAATTTATTCTAGCCCATACCAGAAGACATAGTGCACTGTAAACACTACATCTTACCAGCAAAGGGCCATTTTTTTCCGGGTATTCCGGTGTCATGTTTAATTCCAGCAACAATCCCCAATATCATTCCATTTAATCTGTCAGTCATTAATCACGGCCCCAGATGAGTGCGACAGACCTCGGCAGCTGGCACAGTTCCTATCCTCGCCGCTAGTTGGGAGCTTCATTCATTATATTCCTGGCCCGGTCGAATGAGTGGAAACAGGCTGTGGAGTATGTTATAAATGAGCTCAACCCGAAGGTCTGCAGATTACGAGGTGTCGTGTGGTTAGCACGACGAATCCTCTCGGCCGTTATTCTTGGCTTTCTAAACCGGTACCGCTATCTCACCGTCAGATAGCTCCTCAACTGTAATCACGTAGGCTGAGTGGACCTCGAACCAGCCCTCAGGTACAGGTAAACATCCCTGACCTAGCCAGGAATCGTACCCGGAGCCTCCGAGTTAGAGGCAGGCACACTACCCCTACACCGTGGGGCTGGCTTTTCTTGCATAGAATGCTACGGTGAAAATGAAAGTATAAATATTTTCATTTTCAACTCTACTCTCTTTCTCTCTCTCTCTCTCTCTCTCTAACGACTCATGGTGGTATAGACGCGAGTGAGAGCCTCTCCAGTATTTATCATTGCGAAGGTGTCATAAGACGGTGTTAAGTGTATTTCAAGTGTGCATTCAGTGGTGTTTTAACTTGTGCATGTGCAGTGGTACTTTAATTGGAAGAAGGTATCGTAATTCATAAGTAATTTGCAAAAGTTTATCGAATTACAATGGGTAACTCACGGAAACAAGTGAAGGCTAAAGCCCGCATCGCTCAGCCCGCGAGCAGGAGTGCCACCCCACTCTCTAACGGCAAGGAAATAAACAGTGACAGCCCACGCTCTCATGAGGCAACTGCTGAAACTACGCGGGAACAAGTGAAGAACACCAACCGTTCTGTAAATTCACAGAACAGCGCTGCCAACATCTTGGCCTGTGATGATCAGTGCACTCCATCGGACACTTTGCGAACCAGTGTAAGCAAGGAGGTTATAGATACTACGGTGTCGCTAACGTTGGATAACCTCATTAAGAACAGTTCACTCCTCGACGAACTTGTAGACCGAGTAGCCGATAAGGTCATACAAAAACTTAAGGAAAGTATTGATTTTAATACTGATGTAATAAGAGAATTAAAATGTGAACTCAGCAGACGAGACGAGGCAATAACTGAACTTCAACGGCAGTTAGACGATAGGACAGATGAGTTGGAAAGTTATCAACGTCGGAACAGTTTACGCATATTTGGAGTACCTGAAATAGCAGGGGAAGACACGGACAAGCGCATTCAGGAGATTGCCACTCGGATCAATGTTCCACTTGATCCAGCGATGATCGACCGTTCACACAGAGTTGGTACCAGAAGTCACAACAAAACCAGGCCCATCATTGTGAAATTTGTTTCATACGCCTACCGAAATGCAGTCTTCAAATCAAAGAGGCTGTTAAAGAACAGCGGTATAACTATACGGGAGGACCTAACTAAGACCCGTACTGATATTCTCAAACGTGCTGTGAGCCATTTCGGACTAAATTCAGTGTGGACTATGGATGGTGTTATAATGGTGCGCGCTGGTGATGTGAAACATCGAGTGAAGACTGAACGTGACCTTGAGGAACTGAAGAAACGCTACCCAGCTCCACTGAAATGATGCGGTGAGATAATTCGTATTCCTGTGTATCACTCTATTACTGGAAATACTTAGGACGAGAAGTAGAGATAATTCTGGCGAGGCTAACAATACAAAAGTCTCTCTTTCGCAACCATTCTATTTGGCGTAGTATATTAGTTATAATTTTTAATACTTAGAAATATCTACTAACGCGATTCATTTTATACCAATTTTCTACTCATTTATTTTTCTCACTTCATCACATAATTTCTAAATCCTTAAGTTATTTTATATTTGTATAGGCTACTAAAATCATCGTACTTCTTTGTACGATTTGCTATTGAACTATTGAACCCTTTGTACCATATTGTACACATGACAAGTAATGAGTGTGTCTTATCTGATGTACTATACGATGTTAGTGTGAGAAACACAAGAAATCTTAAGGTCATTCATATCAATTCTCAGTCTCTTGTCGACTCCTCCCATATATCTGAGTTCCGGCACATTTTTGGCAAGAGTTCGTTTGATATTATCGCAGTCAGTGAAACATTTCTTAAACCTTCAGTACCAGATTCTGCCATCTGTCTCGATGGGTATAATATTTTCCGTAACGACAGATTAAACAGAGCCGCTGGTGGTGTTGCAGTTTATTTGAAGAATAGCATAAAATGTAGTGTACTTAGTAAATCTCCTGGAGAGTACAGTAAGAAACCTGAGTACATAATCCTTGATATAGCCCTTTCAGATACTAAAATTCTTTTCGCTTGTATATATCGTCCACCAAAAGTAGGGTTCATGGATACATTCCTGAATGATATGTATTCTCATGTTATGAATTATAAATATATATTCGTTGTGGGCGATGTTAATGCTCGGTTCGGAACTGGGGCGTTTGAAAGCGAAAAAATACGTGATGTGCTCAACGCTTGTAACCTCGACTGCCTTCCATTCAATCCAACCTTTCATACTGCCACTTCCGATAGCACTCTCGACATAATCTCATCGAACTGCAATGAGTTGGTAGTAGAATACGGACAGGAACCAGCTGCCGGTTTTTCTGGTCATGACTTGCTGTATGCTGTATTCACTTTATCCACGCCAAAACAAATTCCTAAAACTATTCTTGTTCGAGACTTCAGTAAATTTGACGTGAACAATTTTCGTGCTGACGCTGAATTACTACCCTGGTATATGTTTTTTCAGTCTAATGACGTAGATCAAAAAGTATCTCTCTTCAACAGCTTTGTACTCTTACTCTATGACAAGCATGCGCCACAAAAAAGAATTCTCGTAAAACACCGGTCATCACCATGGTTCAATAACCGTATTAAGGAATTGATAAGCAAACGGGACAGAGCTAGGAAGAAATTTATTAAAACTAAACTTCCAGATGATTACGAGCAATTCAGGATCTTACGTAACGAGACAAAACAAGTAATTAGGAACACTAAAGTGAAGTATACGTACAACATCTTCCGTAATTGTAAGAGCACCTCAGCTTCTTGGCGTGCTGCAAAATCTCTTGGTATTGGAGTCAGTCACTCTCTAGATAGCCAGATGCCTGTTACTCCATCTGAATTAAGTAAATATTATATGACATCAGTCTCTAACTCCAACTCTCCGAAAGTATCAGAGACTGCCAAACATTATAGACATCTCACTCCAAGTAACAGAGATAAATTCTATTTCATGTACGTACACCCTTCACAGGTAGAAAAAGCAGTCAGATCAATACGAACTAAAGCTAAAGGTCCAGATAATATTCCAATATCCATGATTTCTACCTGCATGGACATATTTCTTCCTGCCCTTGTGCACTTATTTAACTTCTCTCTACAGAATGGAGTTTATCCCTCAGAGTGGAAGCGTGCCAATGTACGTCCTGTGCCCAAAAAGAAAATACCAACAGTCTGTAGTGATTTTAGGCCTATCAACATCCTCTGTGCACTTAGTAAGGCACTAGAAAAAATTGTTCATGAGCAGATATGTGAATATTTGTCTAAATACAACATTCTAAATCCCTACCAATCTGGCTTCAAGAAGGGCCATAGTACTACTACTGCTCTTCTGAAGGTTACAGATGATATACGCGCGGCCACCGATAAGAGGCAGCTTACTATCTTATGTCTCTTTGATTTCTCTAAGGCATTTGACTCTGTTAATCATGAGTTGTTTCTTGCTAAGCTGAAGTCAATTGGCTTCTCCCAGAGTGCTCTGTCGTGGTTTGAATCATATCTGTCAAATAGATCACAAAGAGTCACGTTCGTTGACGGTCGATTCTCTAGCTGGGAATCAGTAAACTGTGGCGTACCACAAGGATCAGTCCTCGGTCCTTTATGTTTTTCTATTTATATTAATGACATATCTGAAGTCTTTAAAAGCAGTAGCTTTCACATGTATGCGGATGACTTACAAGCTTACTTCCACTTTTGTCCCACTAACGCATCTTCTTCTATAACGCATTTTAACCATGACATCTCTCGATTGATTGAATGGAGCGCAAATCATAACCTCCAATTAAATGTGGCTAAGACCCAGCTTATTTGCATAGGTTACACAAAACTCCTGAAAACTGTTGACCTCAAATCCCTCCCAGCAATAAAAATTCTAGAGACAGATATTCATTATAGTGACACCGTTAACAATCTAGGTCTAATTTTCGACAGAACCTTATCCTGGTCTGATCATACGTCAAATGTAATCCGAAAAGTTGTGTCATCCATGCATATTTTGAAACGTAACGTGTCATGTACACCACCTTTCATGCGAAAACTACTTGTTCAAAGTCTTATATTTCCAATAATTGACTATGGTTCAGTCGTATACAACGACTTATCTGAAACTTTGAACATAAAACTACAGAGGGTACAAAACGCATGTGTTCGTTACGTTACAAATGCCAGGCGTGATGAACACATAACACCCTATTACATACAGCTACAATGGTTGAAACTCCATGAACGTCGGGAAATCTCAGTAGCTGTTGCTACGCAGAAAATTCTCAAACTGAAGACACCATCCTACCTTTATAATGCATTTAAACCTATGGAGTCGGTACATAACAGAGATAATAGGTTTACAAAAACCACCCTTCAAATTCCCCTTCATCGTACCACTAAATTTAACAAATCCTTTGTTTGCACTGCATCACGTATCTTTAACGTCTTTAATCTTCACCGTTTCGCAAGTAACACTAACTGTACCCAACTAAAGCAGTTCTTAACATCTATCTTTCTGGAGGAGTACGCAAGAGGCTGAGATCAGGCATTCTTGTGTCGAACAATCAGGAATATGTATATTTCGAAGAAAATTGTTTCTCTGCTTTAGCTTTATATTCTTTAAACCCATGTAGTCCAGAATAACAGAAGGGCTTAATGATTTACTTTCTTACTTATTATATAATGTATGTCTTAACCTTACTGGATTTGGTATCTGTATTTTCATATTTTTTTAAAGTTTCTTGTTTAATTTAATACTTTAATATTATAAAAATGTAGTTACTGTTTTCATAAATCTGCATTGTATTATAAGAAGACGCTGCATAAAGGGGCTTTTCAGTCTCAGTGGCATGTAAATCATGATCAATAAATTCAATTCAATTCAATTCAATTCAATTCAATTCAATTCAATTCAATTCTCTCTCTCTCTCTCTCTCTCTCTCTCTCTCTCTCTCTCTGCTAAATGACTTTTACGATATTTCGAATATTAATTCAAATGAGACCATATGAAACAAAGCGTATTGTCATGCCACGCAGTTTTAGTACACTTTCCAAGTGCGTCTGGTAAGTATGACAGGTTGACATTGAAATATTCAGTACATAGGCCTACTTGTATCATTAATAGTATGTATTTCGAACCCTTGTCCCGTTTCTCTACGGCCTCGGGCATGAAGTGGGATTAATCTTCGTAGCGAATTTTTACGACACACGCGTGTTGACTATGATAATGCACTTGGCTCGACTCCAGACAAGGCCGATGACTTGCACAATCAACTCACGTTACCATCCATATACTCCATGTAGTGAAGTCAACCTTCTCCGAGATGTTACTGACATTAAATGAATAGCATGGTGTATGATAGCAGGAAGAGAGAGGGTGAAACCCACGGCCTACTCCTCTTGAATATCGCCAAGGGGTCTGCTCAGTGCTTAACGTTTCCTCCGATGGTTGAATCAACCTCAAAAACGTCATACGCCCTCACTACATACGAACACTGTAGAGAGGTTTGGAATTGAATCCGGACTTTTGGTACGCAATCTAGTGGTTATATATTGTATACCACCACCTCTGCTACCCTGACGGTCAACATTCTGATGGTGAAAATGTCTTCGACCAACGAGACTCGAACCGGCTAACTACGGTGCCAGACCATATTGACTTGATGCCTTAACAATCATGGCCACCAGGCGGGCTGCTTGGAATATTCATAGTGTTACAAATAAAACAGTCTGTTTCATTGATCTAATTTAATCGAGTATACAATCAGTACACACACATACACAATTATACTTCACAATGAATGACTACACTCACTTCACTGTGAATTTAATTTTACGCATAGCCTAACGGTTAGCAATATTAGCTACCGTCCTCTGAGTCCCGGGTTCGATTCCCAGTAGTGACAGTAATTTAAAAATGACAGGAGGGCTGGTACGTGGTTAAAACGGTACATGCAGCTTACCCCCTGAAAGGAGCTGTACTACCTCAGGATGAGGACACGAGTTCACTTTAATTTAATTAGTGGCTATTTACAAAACCCTCTTATCCTAACAGCACGTCTCCAGCTTGGCATTATTTACCTTGAACGGATGATCCTTCCACGTAATCTTGATTGACAGATCTCCTTCCTTTTCGTAAGCAAGCACCAATTCCTTCACTTAGCTTCTTCTTGTAGACAGGTTCGAACACACGCGTGTTGACTATGACATTGCACTTAGCCCGACTCCAGACAAGGCCGATGACTTGCACAATCAACTCACGTGACCACTACATACACTAAACCACTCGTCACATATCACTCGGCAAGACAATACGATCACTAAACAATGATCAACCCTCCTACAATACTCCGAATCGCTGTTCGTGACAAGCCTGCTTGTATCTGCCTGGAAACGGAGTTCTGGTATCTTTGCGGCTAGAATACAAACATTCTTGTTTATCTACGGAGACATCAGACGAACTGCACAATACAAGCGGAGGCCGTCACATGCCCTCAAGCCGGCTGGGAACATCTCTCGTCCCTTCCACGAAATACCCAAGGTGGCAACAACAGCGCTAGCAGACGCATACGCACAAAACAATACTTACATTTTTCGAATCTGCCTGTGACACTTGAACTGTGTAACACTCTCTTATGAAGGATACATTTTCTAGCCAACTGAAAATTGGTCAAAGTGAAATATTTCCTTCCTTTCCTAGGCGTGTCATACTAATCTAATGTAATATTCTCAAGACACGAACGCTGATATGCTGTGGAAGATAAAGAAATAATTCTGTCTCGTCACTGGCGTCACACCATGGCGGTCATTTTATGAATGCCGGCAAATGCATGTGGGTTTTTTTTATATTACAAGTCATGTCCATATGGTTCGGATTCGAAGTAAAACTAGAAATCCTGTGGCGATAATCACGCTATCAAAAGTCACATGAAACTACAAGTTTGTTCTGTTTTCCTAACAACTCTGTTCTAATATCCTCGATAGTAGGAATGTCCGGCTCCTTGAGCGAATGATCAGCGTACTGAGGGCTCCGGGTTTGATTCCCGGTCGGCAGAGGAACTTTTCTGCGTAATGCTCATTCCTCTGGCACAGGAACTGCGTGCCTGTGTTTATCTTAATACAGCTCTCTTCATATACATACTAACCACCATAAAAACACGCAATAGTGAGTACAATCTCGAAATAGAGTTGGCGCCAGGAAGGGCACCCGGCCATGAAACTACGCCAAATCCGGATATGCTGACCCCAATCAGTAGGGGAACAAAGCCGGGAAGATGGTAATCATCTGTAATAGGAATAATAACTCCATGGCGGACGCCAACTTTCTACAAGAAGACACAAGACGAAGAGGAGGTATTTTTTGATGTTGTTGAAGTTTTGAGTCTCGTGAATAACCAGTCTTCAGAATTCAATTTCCGTTTTTCTTTTCAGCCACCCAAAATCAGCCCACACTACCAGCATCACTGCCACATAACTGACGATCCTTACTGTCGATTTCGTTTCGTCTCGCCTTTCTTGTTCATTGGTACCTCCATACCTTTTACGACTGTCATGCAATCGTTTCATCCAAGGTTCTTTCTCAAACATTGCCTTCTCGTAAAGGCAATGAAGACACGCTTCACATACTCCGACCTCTCCTTCTGAGAATCTGACTCATACTTGTGTTATATTTAATTCCCAACATATTTCTTATCTATTGGCAAGATTAAGCACAGGGTATTAAATGACTTAAGCACTGTTTCTCTTACATCACTTCATGCTAATGAGCTGGACATCTGCATTCTTCTCTCTCTTTCCTTCTCTTTGTTTAGCCTTTGGCTTTTCTCCTTTTTTTGTTTGGATTTCCTTTTATTCTTCGTTGGATGGTGTTTGCCCATTTCTTTTCTTCTTTTCAGTCCTTTCTTTCTTTCTTTCTTTCTTTCTTTGTTATTTTCTTCCTTTAGTAGGTCTCGTCCCCGATAGTGGTGAGGTCAAAAGGTCAACCTGCAGGTATGAAATCAATTGCGTGAAACTTGGTCAAGGACTTACACTACCTTATGATGCCCCTTTGACAAAGAAAGTTAATGTCATACGAGTGTATTGAAAACTAGCTTCTTCTAATGTTGCGCGATTTTTCATACACTCTGCTTTACAGTATGGTGAAAATGAACATAATACACATTTCACATTATTTTCTAAAACACCTAAATTATTCTTCTTTTTCTTTTTTTCTTCCTCCTCTTTCCCCCATCGTTGTGGGGTCTTGGGTGTCACACAGGTGGACTTGGCCTTGCCTTATGGCCTTCCTGACGCCAAACCTTATGTAGAGAGATGTATTCTCTTTCGTGAGTTTCTGTGGTGAGATGTGGTGTCGTGTGTATATATGAAGACGAGCGTGTTTGTACAAATATAAACACCCAGTCCCAGAGACTGAGGAATTGATCAGAGGAGGTTGAAAGCCCCAACACGACCGAGAATCGAATCTGGGACCCTCTTAGACGAAGACCTCAACAATGACCATTCATGATGATGATGATGATGATGATGATGATGATGATTGTTGTTTAAAGGGGCCTAACATGGAAGGTCTTTGGCCCATTCAACCAAGATGATAAAGGAATACAACACAATCCATTGTATTAATATAATATAATCTATAATAATAATAATAAAAGGAAGTGTCTGTCTGTCTGTCTGTCTGTCTGTCTGTCTGTCTGTCTGTCTGTCTGTCTGTCTGTCTGTCTGTCTGTCTGTCTGTCTGTCTGTCTGTCTGTCTGTCTGTCTGTCTGTCTGTGTCCATGTGTTTGACGCTCAGCCAAATCTACGGCAAACAGAGATCTGAAATTTTGACATAGGATAATCGCTTAAAGTTGTAGGTTAAGGGCGGCTTTAACACAGATAACCTGACATCTGAATACCAGTGATTCTTGATCAACTCTAAGAACTGTATCCGATTCCAGCCTCAATATATGTAATATTTGTAAATAACACCCTTAACCCCCAAACTGTACCATATGTATATATGTTAACATTGAGTAATTTTAGAATAGTGGTATCATGTTTATTTAATGGCATTCTTGTTTAATTTTAATTTTAGTAGTGTTTATTCTGTACAGTCGCTATTAAGTAAGTTCTCTAGCAGCTGAAGAT
The DNA here is from genome assembly GCF_040414725.1 of Anabrus simplex. Taxonomy (NCBI): domain Eukaryota; kingdom Metazoa; phylum Arthropoda; class Insecta; order Orthoptera; family Tettigoniidae; genus Anabrus; species Anabrus simplex. The sequence goes on from NC_090269.1 coordinate 319,934,503, forward strand.
GACCTATTTACGGGTCGAAACCGGTACTGTTTTTATGTAAATAATTGACACTATGTAAAATAAAGTATTGATTAGGTGGAGAACTCATCCTTCATACTTGTAATTTATGCCTGAGCCTTGTGGTGATTTTCCTACCTCTCACACTAGCAAACTCAACAGTAACTTAGAAGACAAAATACTGTGTAGTCGACATACTTTGTCCTTGTGGCAGCCTCCGCATGGGGAAGTTGTAATAATATAATATAATATAATATAATATAATATAATATAATATAATATAATATAATATAATATAATATAATATAATATAATATAATATAATATAATATAATATAATATAATATAATATAAATTCATTCTGTTGTAAAATTGAACTACTAGTGTTTCAACCTTAATCATTATATTGCATTAAATGCGTTTAAAATATGCCATTTTTAAGGGGAAATCTGGCATACATGCCAATTAGAAAAGGTGTACGTTTATAACTGGAAATATTACAATTCATTGAGTAGAAAAACACGTTTGATTACGGCGGAGATTTTTATCTTTTTACTTGCAAGGTCATACCTTTCGAAAATGTTATAATACGTTGTAATATTAGAATGATAATAACTAGAACAGAAGTGACTAAGCATTTAATTTGCAGCGTTGACGGGCGCGGAAGGCAAACTGCTGACGGAGCCAGGACTTTATTCCAGAAACTTATAAACCGACAGAACAATACAATCCCACTAAAAGCTACTGAAGTTGAAAAATGAAAAAGTAGCCACACCAATATTCTCTCCAAAGTACTAATGCTTCTTTCCTTAGTGCAGTAAATACTATTTTTAGTGTTTTCCGTGTGACACTGAGAACATTTTCGTTTGTGTTATGGTTTATTGTATGGAATAGGTGAACATACGTGAAGTAAAGAGAGATGTATGGGTGAAATGTCTACCTAAATATATAGTACCGGGCGAGTTGGCCGTGCGGTTAGGGACGGGTAGCTTGCATCCGGGAGACAGTGAGTTCGAGCTCCACAGACGGCAGCCCTGAATATGGTTTTCCGTGGTTTTCCATTTTCACACTAGGCAAATTCTGAGGCTGAGGCCATGGCTGATCTTCCCACTCATATCCCATCGTCGCCATAAGGCTTATCTGTGTCCGTGCGACGTAAAACAAATTCTAAAAAAACATATATTCTATATAGTAATTTTGTTTCCCAGCGGTCGACGAGACGGATCCGAGCGCACAATGTCCGTGTTGGAGCCATTTTTTAACGGCGTCTCGGACTCGCCATTGTTTGCGAACCGAAATTCTTGAATATTTTTTCATGAACATATCCTATAACTGGGCGTTATCCGAAAATTCGTGGAACAGTGCAGAATTAGTCATTGCCGTAGGCCTCGGTCGTCAAAGATGATATGGCTGTGGGTGTGTGTAAATAGAGTGTGTTGAAATAGAAAGTGTACCATCAGTGACGTGACGAGTTCTGTGAAATGATATAACTAAATCGTTCGTTATCCATATTTGAGTTCCATTTACTGAAACACATATTCATAATCATTAGCTTTTCGCAAAGGAAAAAGTATCTTTTTTTTTTTAAAGATTTAGTTTTATTGTAATCGACAATTAATATTTGCCTTAGGCCTAACAGTGTTTAAAATGCACATCTAGGTAAAATATATGTCGTCGCAGCTTTTCCAAAACTGCAAATGTGACAATGCTCTTCTTATCCAATATTTCCCTTAACACTGGCCACGCCTCCCAGCCACATATTGATATGCAGTCCATCACAACAATTTTCGTTGAGTTCATTTTCCTTTGAGGGTGTGTAAAAGGAAAATGAATCTTACTGTACCGTACTGTATGTTAGCATAACATATATACTGACTCCTAGAGTATGATGTATTCAAGGTTCATTTCCCTTTACACACAGGCATAGGAAAATGGACTCAACGAAAATTGTTCTGATGGATATCAGTATGTGGCTGGGAGGTGTGACCATTCTTAAGGAAAATAATGCGGGCATTGTCACATTCGCGATGTTGGTTCAGCAGCGACGACATGTTCTATATGGCTACAACCCGAGTGCCCGTTTCCAGATTCATAATAATAATGTTACTGGCTTTACGTCTCACTAACTAGGCTACTTTTACGGATTCCGGAGACGCCAAGGTGCCGGAATTTTGTGCCTCAGCTCTTTTACGTGCCAGTAAATCTACCGACATGAGGTTGACGTATTTAAGCACCTAAAATACCACCGGACTGAGCCAGGATAGAACCTGCCGATTTGGGGTCAGAAGGCCAGCGCCTCAACCGTCTGAGCCTCTCAGAACGGCGACATTTTCTAGATTCAGTGTCGAGGAAGAGGTGAGATGAATTTATATGGCATGTTTTTTTTATTCTCCTCACCAGACTGGCCACTGTGTCTGACCTGGTTTTTGGCATGTCCCTACTCGTCCATGATGAAATTCCCAATACCATCTAAACAGTGTGATAACTCATTCCCGTGCACCTCATTCATACGACGATAAATATCGGCTCCACTGACACCATCTCCTACCATAAACTGGGAATTCTGGATGAATTCATGGCAAAGCCGTACGTACACGCAAGCACAGAAATGGTGTCCGGACATAAAAAATCAACATTACTGAAAAGGAGGGGAATGAGTGATGGGGCAGTGTTGAAAGCCACTCCAATACCGAGAAGGTCACAGCAGTCTTGTAGCGGGCTGTCTACCTGTAGCATTGCGTTAAACAAGTAGATGGGGGAACGCCATGGTTTGTTTACATCGGGATACCATTTCTGTGCATGCGTGTACAACGGCACACTAATGTTTTCCAACGATACCAGATGTCTTCCTGCTGACATATGTAGCCACCCATCGATGCATGCGTACATTTCTTTGGAAGAACGACATTCATACTACTCAGTGTCAGTTTCATTTGGACAACGCTGAAATAAACACACTATTCAAATGTTAAAGAAAATTATCATAACAACGTTGCTTGAGCGAGGGGGATTCTCCACGAGCATTTGACAGTGTTGCATGAAGGAAAGTTCTCCTTCATTCTATCGGCTGCCACTGTCATATTTTGGGGAGAAATGTTACGTGATGTCTCGTTCAGATCATAGATATACGTTAACTCAAGCGAAAAGGAAGATATCACAAACTATAGATGAAAAATAAATAAGAAACATGTCCTAAAATCGACAAACAAACTTAAAATCTCCTAATTTTCCATCCACCATTGATGCAATGTTTCCTGTCAAAAACATCCAGATTTTAGTGGGATTACACTGACGTTCGTACCCCTGGGCAGAGCACTATTCAAAACTAAGACACAAGAGACAGCATGTTCTTATAAGACACGTCATTCCCCATCTTAGGAAGATATCATTGTAGAGTAACAAACATTTCCTTTTCTTAGATGGTTAGCTGTTGCACGTCTCACTAACATCTAAAGGTTTTCGACGATGGTGAAATCAGAAGACGATTCCTGAACTTGGAAGGAAGTGGCTACAGCCTTAATTGCCGTAAAGCACTGGCATTTTGCGAGTGTGAAAAGTGAAATTAAATACTGTGAACCTTAAGGGACTGTGGCCTAAACGCATGATAAGCGGGACAGTGCTGTAGACTGGAAATGTTTAATGACACCATCTCATAGAAAATGTACTTTATGTTTATTTATCTAACATATGGTACAAGTTCAGCCGCGCACAAATTGAGTAACATTGCAAAAGAAACACATAATTCACAAAACAGAATAAATAAAGTAAAATCGCGAAAGATATGTTTAATACAGAAAAAGAGAAAAAAATATACACAAATACAAAAACATAAAAATGATATAAAATATAAGTAAAAATTTTAATTTTATTATTAAATAGTTACTGTTAAAATGCAAATACGACATCATTTCTCTCGTAAAAGGTATTAGATTGTTAGTCGTATGTGCATGCTGCCATTATTAATTATAATATTACCGGCGAGTTGGCCGTGCGGTTAGGGGTGCGCAGCTGTGAGTTTGCATCCGGGAATTGGAGGGTTCGAACCCCACTGTCAGCAGCCTTGACGATAGTTTCTTGTGGTTTCCTATTTTAATACAAAAAGAAATGCTGGGGATGCACCGTAATTAAGGCCACGGCCGCTTCTTTCCCCCTCTAAGTCCTTTCCTACCCCATGGTCGGCATAAGACCATTCAGTATCGGTGCGACGTAAAACAGATTATTAAACAATACAATTTTATCTACGCGGTTTAAACATTAGACTTTTCACAATATATACGGAATTTGTACACAAATCCGATTCAAGAAAGAACGCTATAAGCGGGATTTGGAAGCCCATTATAAGAGGGTAATGAAAATGAAAATCCACATCCTGTTTCCAGTCATTCGACCGGGTCAGGAATGGAATGCATGAAGCCCCCATCTAGCGGCGAGGACAGGAATTGTGCCGGCTGCCGAAGCCTGTCGCACTCCTCTGGAGCAATGATTAATGAATGACAGATGAAATGAAATGATACTGGAGAGTGTTGCTGGAATAAAATGACAGGTAAAACCGGAGTACCCTGAGAAAAACCTCTCCTGCCTCCGCTTTGTCCAGCACAAATCTTACCTGAGGTGACCGGGATTTGAACCACGGTATCCAGCGGTGAGAGGCCGGCGCGCTGCTGCCTGAGCCACGGAGGCTTATAAGACGGTAATATCATGCAAAATTATGTATTGTCGTTACGCCTACGAAAACAGCTATGCGATAATATTTTTTTAGAAATACTGACCCGCAGCACTTCGTAGAGCGAGAATTCCTTGACAATATTCGCACAATACTGAACCTTAGATGACAAAACCTTATCAGCCAAAGTTCTAAGCTGGTGATTTATGCAACCACAACGACGGTCCATGGATCTTATAAAAGTAGCGTAATGAACAGTACGGATATCAGCCGCAATTACCACAAAACAGGTATCGTATACCACTCCCAAACTAATACATACTAATCATATGATGTTCCTCAAAATTATCATCGTGACTCAGCTAGAAATATTAATCTCAAACACGCCTTCTTAAAGGTCGTCATTCTCATGCCATCAAGTACAATTACTATAAACATTTTTATTACAGATATCATTTCCCACTAAAAAACAAGATATTAAACATATGATGCCCATCAAAATGTTGATCATGACTCATCTAGTAATAATAAACTGAAGAATGTCTTCCTAAGAGTCCTCCTCCTGCCATCAAGTACGAACGTGAAATGTATAAACCAGTACGTACTAGGCGCCGCCTAGGTTCGTTCATGTAATTGAGAATTACCATTGAACGGTCTGTGAATTCCAATGAATAAGAGTCTATTAACAATGTAAATCATCACCACTCCACTCCGACGTATTCGGAGTGAACTATGTGCTTAGGTTTGCGGTGTGATATTCTCAACGTTCTGTGAACTATGTAATCTTGCCGAACACTACTGTGATCCTAGTTATGTCATTGTCGATATTTCAGAATGAACGTAGGTGGAAGTGTTAAAAGGAAAACAAACACTCGCCGTCAATCTGTGAAGTTACTGTTGTAGTGGAACATACATGTTTAATCTCGTCACTAAGTGTTATACAGAGATTACTTTTATGTCTTACAGCCTTTCATTCTAGATGTAATATAAATACTTAATATCATTGTGATGGTGGTCGGTTATGTAAGACAAGGGCGTGGTAGCCGAGTCACAAGCCTATCACAGAGGCGGTATATCCAAAGATGAAACTTATGTTAATACTAATATGGTTAAGTGTAAGAGAGGAATAAGAACCTTAACTTCGCCCCTTGTAAATAAATAAATAAATAAATAAATAACAATTGTATGGCCTCAGCGATCGTGTATAGACATTTTAATATGATGCCAATCAGGGCTGCCCGCACGTCAATTTCGAAGTTCCGCTTTGCTCTACCAGATGGTAACGAAAATCATCATCCTGCAATCTGTTAGTTCGTAACTTGTCTGTTCTTCTTATCTTATTCTTCTTTCTTCTTCTTCGGATGGATTCATCCCAGTTTTACGGTCGGATGTGACGTCAATCCTATGTAGAGGCATGTGTTGACTATTGCGTCTTTCTGTGGTGGTTAGTGGTGTGATGTGTAAATAAAGATGTGCACTGAGACAAACACCCAGTCTCCGAACCTGGGACATTAACTATACGCAGTTAAAATCCCCGACCCAGCCGGGAATCAAACCCAGGGACTTCTGCACGGAAGGCAGCTACGGAGACCATTTAGTCAAGCGGTCACACTGTAATAGTACTGTGTCTGATTACGTAAGTATGGCGCAGAGACTTGGACATTGAGAAAGAAAGATGAGAGAAGATTGGAGGCACTAGAGATGTGGGTATGGAGGAGAATAGAACGAGCGAAATGGGAAGACCGGCTAAGGAATTGAGGAGGTATTACAAAGATTTGGAGAAGAACGAAGTATGTTACAAATCATTAGAAGGAGAAAATTGAACTGGATCGGATATTGTTTGAGGAGGGACTTCTTACTGAAAGAAGGAATAGAAGGAATGGTGAAAGGCAAATGAGGAAGAGGAAGGAAAAAATACCAAATGTTGGTCACTATCCAAGGAAATAAATATTCGGACATGAAAAACTTGGCGCAGAACAGGCAACAGTGGAAGAGGTTCATCCCATGACAAGACCTGCCATAAGGCAGAAAACCTAGATGATGATGAATATTAAAGAATGGGGAGTACGCAGATGATACTGAGCTACACTACATTGGTAATATATTTTGACTGTTCATTCAAAGTTTATGTAGATAGCTACGGAAGTACTGAATTTAGGACTGGGAATGAAAATGAAAATTCACAGCCTGTTTCCAGTCATTCGATCTGGTTAGGAATGGAATGAAGCCCCCCTCTAGCGGCGAAGATAAGGATTATGCCGGCTTCCGAAGCCTGTTGCATTCCTCTGGGGCAATGATTAACGACTGACAGATGAAATGATACTGGAGAGTATTGCTGGAATGAATGATGAAAGGGAAAAGCGGTGTACCCGGAGAAAAACCTGTCCCGCCTTCATTTTGTCCAGCACAAATCTCACATGGAGTGACCTAGATTTGAACCACGGGACCCAACGGTGAGAGGCCGGCGTGCTGCAGCCTGAGCCGCGAAGGCTCCTGGGACTGGAAATATCAGTTTCAATTTAATTCTTTCTGCCAATGCTGATGCAGGGCAATACGTTGTTATACGCCCACAATATCAGACGGTATCCAGTTCTCCATTAACTTCGCTATGAAGGATAAGTCACAAAAAGAGGAAAAATGAAAACGGTAACTGGCTGCAAAGAATGAGTCAATAAACAAAGTGAGCCTTTCGCTATTCAATACAGATATGCGGTTTCTGACGCTATTACAAATTTAACCAACACATGTGGTTATCGCTCTGCTTTGTTCTTTTTGGTCTGCCTAAAAAAGAGAGAAGAATTGTTTCACTGCCGACTAAGTGGATCTTGATTCTGTGGTAGAGTGATCCAACTAGAAACCATCGTCTGTCGTTGTGGAGGGTACACCGAAATGTGTTTTGCGTTGGGACAGGTAGGCGACTTGAACGACTGGTTAAACTGTCATTTGTATGCTGTCGTTTTGTTATAATGGATCGGAAAGGAATTGTGGGGGTGGGGAAGGATCATAGGACCTAACTACTGGTGTTTATTTCAGTCAGTACCTGGCGGGGGAGAGGGTATAATTATAATTCCCTAGTGAAATGTAAATTTTAAATCATTTGGTTTGAATTACGTTGTTATAGCATGATAATTATCGGAATGTTATTCCCGGATTTGAGATGGACTTGCCAGAGTGAAACATGAAAAAATAGGCTGCATGTGCGTAGTTTGACTATTGCGTCTTTCTGTGGTGGTTAGTTGTGTGATGTGTCGCTTTATTGCTCAAGGTCTGGCAGTCATTCTATTATTTCTATATTATGTGTATTATTGCTGATGTTTTTTTATGAAAATATGCACAGCTGAGAATATTAATTTGAGTAGTCTATGTGTTTATTTTATAATGAAACAATCGTCGGTGGAGGGTAAGCCCTCCCCCACACCGCGGTTTTGCACTCTGATGGTCGTTGTCCAATGCATACAGTACAAGTTTCTCGACACCATGCAATGTTTCAACTAAATAATCCTTATACATTCGACCGTTTCTCCGTGATTGTGTAATAAACACACACACATACAGAATATCATTCAACGGAACTGCTGCCTGTATCTAAGAGTGCGTATCCTACTGTCTTATATCTATGGAGAAGATGATTCATATTATATTAGTACTTGTCTTGCTATTTGCTTTACGTCGCGTCGACACAGTTTTATGGCGATAAATAATTTCGTGTGGCTATTTCTAGCTGAGTGCAGCCCTTGTAAGGCAGACCATCCGATGAGGGTGGGCGGCATCTGCCATGTGTAGGTTACTGCGTGTTATTGTGGTGGAGGATAGTGTTATGTGTGGCGTGTGAGTTGCAGGGAAGGTGGGGACAGCACAAACACCCAGCCCCCGGGCCATTGGAATTAACCAATGAAGGTTAAAATCCCCGACCCGGCCGGAAATCGAACCCGGGATCCTCTGAACCGAAGACCAGTACGCTGACCATTCAGTCAACGAGTCGGACTTTATGGCGATGATAGGATAGGAGAGGTCTTGGACTGGGATAGAAGCGATCATGTCCTTTAGTAAGCTACAACCCTAGCATTTGCCTGGTGTGAACATTGAAAGGCATGGAAAACCGCCTTCAAGGCTGCCGACAGTGCGGTTCGAACCCACTATCTCTCGAATGCAAGCTTACAGCAACAGGACAGAACTGCCTAACCAACTCGCTCGGTATAATATTACTTTTAGATTTTTGTTACACTTATGTGCTTTCAAACTCACAAGATATGAAGTACTGAAAACTATTATAAGTAGCCTATTTATAAAGTATGTAGTGTGTGGGATTGGAGATATTACTGTACTAACCAAGCGTCTCATCTCATAAACCATGTTTGGAATGCATATTGCTTTTGATTTGGTGTTAATCAAAACCCTACGTACTCTTATTAAACAGAGAAATAGCATACGAGCTATAATATTATTCCTGGAGAAAATGTATGCTGTTATTCTGAACTCATCCATTATTAATTCTGTAGACATAATAGCTCTTCAATTAAATGTTTTCTCTTCGTTGGGTACTGCTATATTTTTACATCGTTAATTGTAATTTTGCAAAGAGCTACTTGGATATAATTACTCATAATAATGGTTCTATTACTGTTAGTCCAAATAAGGCAACATGAAATTGTCTCTCAACCATAATTTCTACTACATGGTCGATTTCAGTGCCAGGTAAGAATATTACCATGAACAATCGTTTGCGGCACTGTGCTACTAGCCGTGTGTAACGAGAACTCCTCCCTACGACAAATTATGATTTTTTTTTTTTTTTTTTAGTCAAAGAAATTTCCCCACCTCAATCACAACAATGAAAATCCACAGCCTGTTTCCAGTCATTCAACCGACTCAGGAATGGAATGAATGAAGCTCCCATCTAGCGGCGAGGATAGGAAACGTGCCGGCTGCCGAAGCCTGTCGCACTCCCCTTGAGCAATGATAAATGACTGATGGATGAAATGAAATGTTATTGGAGAGAGTTGCTGGAATGAAATATGACAGGGAAAACCGGAGTACTCGGAGAAAAACCCGTCCCGCCTCCACTTTGTCCAGCACAAATCTCACATGGAGTGACCGGGATTTGAACCACGGTATCCAGCGATGAGAGGCCGGCGCGCTGCCGCCTGAGCCACGGAGGCTTCTCAATCACAACAATGCCTTAGATAATTCCCAGTACCGAGCTGCAGTCGCTTAAGTGCAGCCGGTGTACAGTATTCGGGAGACAGTGGGTCTGAACCCCACTGTCGGCAGCCCTGAAGATGGTTTTCCGTGCTTTCCCATTTTCACACATGGCAAATGCTGAGACTGTACGTAATTAAGGCCACGGCCGCTTCCTTCCCACTCCTAGCCCTTTCCTGTCCCATCGTCGCCGTAAGACCTATCTGTGTCGGTGCGACGTAAGACAACTTATGACAAAAAATCCCAGTAGACACCAAATTAGCGCAGGTTACCAGACATAAGTAACAGGCCTATTAGTCACGATGTCCTAAGCCTCTTTCAAACAAAAAACAATTCTGTTGTACACACAGTCCATTAAAGGGCCATAACAAGCCCTTTCAGATAGTCTACAGATATTACGAGTGTCACATGGTCAGCATGAGGACTTAGTTAGCTGTATACTCTTATTTCATTGTTTCACGGCCGGATCCGCTGTCTCTCATATCAAACAGTACCTCAGTTAGTCTAATGGCTCTCAGCCCGGAATTAAAATCCTTGAACTGATCGGGAATCGAAACCGAGGTCTCCGCAAAAGAGATAGGCACGGTACCCCTACCCTACGGGACTGACTCTTCAACCTCTTTCAAAGAAAGAAAGAAAGAAAGAAAGAAAGAAAGAAAGAAAGAAAGAAAGAAGGAAAGAAAGAAACCAATCAACCAACCGACCAACCAACCAACCAACCAACCAACCAACCAACCAACCTACCTACCTACCTACCTACCTACCTACCTACCTACCTTTGGTACAACGGCCCGTTAAGGGATTTGTCCTGAGAAGACGACTGTTGTCTACCTAATGGACTGCACACTTCGGGGTGTACGTGATCAGCGTAACAACATTCATAGGTTGCCTTTCGTGTCAGGGTCTGCTGCCTCGCAAATCAGATAGGTCCTCAGTTCGTTTCACGTGACTGAGTAAATCTCACTTCAGCTTTCAGTTGAGAATTAGAATCCTTGGACTGGCTAGCAATCGAAACCAGAGTATCGAGGTAAGCTCGGTACCCATGGGGCTGGTTCTCAATCCTCTGTCGTAGAATATTTTAATGTAAATAAAAAGCAGAGTCGTCTTAGCTCAGTAACATTGTCATAGGCTTCTCATTAAGGTGGCTGCGGTTCTAAATCCAGCCAATAATGTGAGACAGGTTTAATGAGTTATGCCCCAGTGATTCGGATTCTTCGTAAAACTAGAGGTTTTCTGGCAATAACACAGATTGTAGTAGTAGCAGCAGTAGTAGTAGTAGTAGTAGTAGTAGCAGTAGTAGTGCTTTTGTTCCCTCATCTGTTATCTTTTTTTTTTACAATTTGTTTTACAGTACGTCGCACCGAAACAGATAGGTCTTATGACGACGATGGGACAGAATAGGGCTAAGAGTGGGAAGGAAGCGGCCGTGGCCTTAATTAAGGTCAAACAATGTGGGAAACTACGGAAAACCATCTTCAGGGCTGCCGACAGCGGGGTTCGAACCCACTATCTCTCGAATACTGGATACTGCCCGCAGTTAAACGACTGCAGCTATCGAGCTCGGTGTTATCGGTTTTTAGAGGCGTGGGTGAGGTGAAATTTCACCCTCAAAGGGGATAATTTAATGTTGTTTCACTAAATCCTTTGACATCAATCTCTCACATTTAAGCACTTCTAAATTTCAAAACACGGTAATAGTATTTGATCCAGCTACATCGAACGCAGGAGATGAACGCCAAACCGCAAACCACCTGTGGTACTCAGCTGGCTGTCATTAGTCACCTAGGTAACGCACCGTCTACAGTTCTCTTCATATGACCCATCACCAAAGCTGTTTCATGACACTTATTGATCCTACAAGTACAGCCGTCAAAAAAATAAGTAGCCGCACTTGAACAGTGGTAAGTTCCACGATGGATCCCGATGCTGTTACACGATGCTTGCGCATACAGATGCGCTGTAGAAGCTTTATGAACCCTGCTAAACTGTGGGGTTTAAGGAAGAGTCATTAATCATTCGATCTTTGCTTCTCGTGGAACAGCGATGAAGAGTTCGCTTATTAATTCTAAGGTTGCGAGTTCGAGCCTTAATTATGTTATCATTTTTATTTCGTTATCGTTCTGTAGCGATATAAATGTTACGTTTCCAGGCTCCATGACAAAATGGTTAGCGCGCTGGCATTTGGTCGCAGGGGTCCCGTGTTCGATTCCCGGCGAAGTCGGGAATTTTAACCATCATTGGTTAATTCCGCTGGCACGGGGCTGAGTGTACGTGTCGTCTTCACCCTTATCATGACGCGCAGGTCGCCTACGGATGTCAAATCAAAAGACCTGCACCTGGCGAGCCGAAGACCTCGGACATATCCCGGCACTAAAAGCCATTCGCCATTTCATTTCAATGTTACGTATGGAACAATACAGCTCCATAATATGTGTTAGTTTCTTCTTCTCTATTATCCTGTAATGAAATAAAATTATGCATGCCGTTGTAGAAGCACTGCGGACATTTTTTTTTTTTTATGTTTACTACTGGTTTAATGTCGCACTAATACATGGAAGGTATTCGTTGACAGATGGATGGGAGAGAACTAGGATTGGAAAGGTAGTGGCCGTGGTCTTAATTAAAGTAGAGCCCCAGCATGGTTTGAAAGTGGAAAACAACGCAAAACCGTCTCAGCGCTTCCGACGATGGGATTCGAGCCCACTCTCTTCCGAATGCAAGCTCACAGCTGCGCGCCCCTACCGCACGGCCGACTCACTCGGTGCACTGTGAACTAAACTGAACTAATGTGTTTAAGGAGGAGTCATTCGATTCATGCTTCTCGTGGAATAGCGGGAAAGAGCTCGCTTAATGATTCGAAGGTTGCGAGTTCGAGCATTGCTGAGGCTATCATTTTATGATGATTTTTATGTCGTTCTTTAGCAATATAAATAATACAGAGGTGTTAGATTTGTAACAATACAGGAGTATAATCCAAGTGTTTGCTTTTTCCTTCTCCTTATTCGTATATTCCTACAATATACTATCATGTAACGAAATAAAATGAAAAGGAGTGACAAGGATTTGAACCTGAGACATTCCATCTAAATGTCGATATTTTCCCGACAGAGCTATTTAATTCAATTCAACACATTTGCAGAATCACTAGAACGTAACATAGATCATGTTCTGGTCATTTAATAAACATGTTTATTTTATGACAGTAATATTATTTTGTAGTTATAATAGTAGCTGCTGCCGTAGTGGTAGGCCTATATCTTCACTTATAACCAAAGCAATGGTTAAGGAATTATTTTATCCATGCAGTTATTCTGAGTGCAGGTGTTCAGAAAATAAATTACGTCTCTGAGGACAAGATTATGAACTCTATTTTCTTTTTAACCTTTGGAATTTATGTATGCAATTAATAAAGTAATTAAGACCCTAATCCGCCTCTGTGGTGTAGTAGTTAGTGTACAAGCTCCTTCCCCCGGAAGGTCGGGTTCCATTCTCGTCTCTGCCATGAAATTTGAAAAGTGGTACAACGACTGGAATGGAGTCCACTCAGCCTCGGGAGGTCAACTGATTAGCTGGAGGTTCGATTCCTCCCTCAGCCATCCTCGAAGTAGTTTCCTGTGGTTTCCCACATCCTCCAGGCAAATACCGGGATGGTACCTAATTTAAGGCCATGGCCGCTTCCTTTCCACTTCCTTGTGTACCCCTTCCATTCTTCCCATCCCCCACAAGGTCCCCTGTTCGGCATAGCAGGTCAGGCCACCTGGACGAGGTACTGGTCCTCCTTTCCAGTTGTATCCGCGACCAACAGTCTAACGCTCCAGGACACTGCACCTGAGGCAGTAGAGGGGTGATCCCTCGCTGAGTCCCAGGGAAAAACCAACCTTGGACGGTGAAGGGATTTAAAAAGGAACTTATAAACCAAAGCCAAAGGGATTATTTTGTGGATACAGTTACTCTCAATGCAGGTCTTTAGAAAACAAATTACGTCTCTGAAGTCAAAATTGAACTATCTTTTTAAAACTTGGAATTTACGTCTGAAAACATTTTAGTAATTAAGACCCTAAATGTTTTTATATAATTAATTCTAAAATTTATATTTGTGTCACCCCAGATTGCGGGTTCAAACCCAACAGAGGTAGGCTAGTAGGCTTATTGAAGGGTGGACAGAAGTCCATTCGACACTTCATGTCGTACGATGTCGGCATGTAAAAGACCACTGGTGACACATTTGGTGTTTACCCGACAAAAACCGGGCGAGTTGGCCGTGCGCGTAGAGGCGCGCGGCTGTGAGCTTGCATCCGGGAGATAGTAGGTTCGAATCCCACCATCGGCAGCCCTGAAGATGGTTTTCCGTGGTTTCCTATTTTCACACCAGGCAAATGCTGGGGCTGTACCTTAATTAAGGCCACGGCCGCTTCCTTCCAACTCCTAGGCCTTTCCTATCCCATCGTCGCCATAAGACCTATCTGTGTCGGTGCGACGTAAAGCCCCTAGCAAAAAAAAAAACCGACAAAATTCATTAAAACTCAGCCATAGACGCTCAAGAGAGATTCGGTTTACTCTGTCGTTTAGTAGCCTAGAGTAAAACAGTGCGTCGAATTTGACTAGCAGGCAGCCAGGTGGCCTGCACAAGGTAGTTGAGACCATACTATTATTATTATTATTATTATTATTATTATTATTATTATTATTATTATTATTATTATTATTATTATTATTATTATTATTCCAACTCGTTACCACTACGCAACAATAGTAGCATGCAGAACTAGTTCTTTGGCAGCTTCAATCCTTGCTCATTCCGGTGGTATTTGAAGGTGCTCAAATACTTCAGCTTCGTGTTGGTAAATTTACTAGCATGTGAAAGAACTGCGGGACTAAATTCCGGCACATCGTTGTCTCCGAAAACCGTAATAAAAGTAGTTAGTGGGACGTAAAGCCAATAACATTATTATTATTAACCTAGTTCATTAGAACTATAGATATCAGGGCACGTCAGACCGTGGCCCAATAACATGTACACTTGCTTGTCTCCGAGCAGCAGCGAATAACGTTCGAGAGAGCAGCAAATTTTTGACACCTGGACATATTGGACACTATCGACTGATATGGGAAACGAACGGTTTCGAATTACGTTGTCGAGCAACCAAGAAATAATGATTCGTGTTTTCTTGTTTCAACTGTAAGGGAAGACTGAGAGCAAGGTCTTCTTACGTCTTGATCACAACTAAAACGTAGGCCTACATATTTATTTTTCGTACGTCCCTTTTAAACGAGGTATTGCAGACTAGTGATTTGTTCCGCTGATTTTAGCAATACATTTTTCGTATTGAGTACAGCCTTGACTTTCCCTTCCCTTCTTGAACTGCACACGTAGATATCAGTTTCACAGACCTTGGTACTGACGGGCTGAATGGCTCAGTCGGTCAAGACGCTGGCTTTCTGAGTCCAAGTTGGCATCTTCGATCCTGGCTCAGTCCGGTAGTATTTGAAGATGCTCTCAGACACGTCATCTCCGTGTCGGTAGATTTACTGGCACGTAAAAGAACTCCTGCGGGACAAACTTACGGTACCTCTGCGTACCCCAAAACCGTAAATGTAGTTAGTGGGACGTCAAAGCGCTAACATTTTTATTTTATTAGGAAGGCTCCATGATGGGTCTAACACCAAAGCATACTGACATTTTTTATAGAAAAAAAATTTTATAGAAAAAATGTCAATATACTTTGGAGTTAGACCCATCATGGAGCCTTCATGAAAGCAAATAAAATGTCTAATGAGAAAGAAATTGCCCTCAATATCACGAGCATGGCAATGCAGGTAGGAGACGGGAGGGTAGAGATACTGTATGCGTACATCCTTCCTCCTGCAAACAAGAAGGCGGCCACGGCAGCGGGTGATGTCATTACCTGATAGAGAGAGAGAGCTTACAGATCTATTCAAGTGAATGTACTGTGGGCTGCCCTCACTTGAATATCTTTCATGTAAAATCACCGGGTATATGTCCGGCTCCATGGCTAAATGGTTGGCGTGCTGGCATTTGGTCCAGAGGGTCCTGGGTTCGATTCCCGGCCGGGTCGGAGATTTTAACCTTAAATGGTTAATTTTCTTGGCTCGGGCACTGAAGGTTTGTGCTGTCCCCAACATCCCTGCAACTCATACACCACACATAACACTATTTTCCATCACAATAACACGCAGTTACCTATACATGGCACATACCGCCCACCCTCATCGGAGAGTTTGCCTTACAAGGGCTGCACCCGGTTAGAAATAGCCACACGAAATTATTATTACCAGGTATAACAAGTGCCTAATTTGCTATTTCATTCTGTGTGCCGTAAGTACGATGTCGGCTATTCTGGAACGTGATCAGTGTGTTGAAACACTTGTAAGGGGAAGAGTGAATATTCAAGATAAAAATGTAAATAAATGTAGAATGTAATAATGTAGAATCTCTTCGAATATTGCCATTGTTTGCTCCGATATGAAAGACATGGAATTCAATTTTCATTGTTGTCTCCGATACTCGGTTGGAATGTGCAGTATGTTTTCTTCGTTAAACGTTAACTATTATGTTTAAGATGTTTAACGATAAACATCTCCTGTTTGCAATTTATTAGTACTAGACAAACGTCAATTGGTGATTTCTTAAGTTAATTTTTGAAGCACTTTTCTATAATAATGAGTACAGGGATGCTTAGATATCTGTAGATACCTGTAACTAGTGTCAAGCGCGACACTACTGAAGAGTAATCTCGGAGCTTCATACGCCACTACAACTAACAAGATCTTCTATAACTTCTTCCCGCCAGGTTTTACGCCTCATATTTCTGCTGCGCTATAGCCCTCTTACGAGAGGTTAAAATGAGTGTACTATATCTCTCGTCCCCATTCTCAGAGCTGTGTGTGTATGCATTAACGCCATAGTTCATAGAATGCTGCAGCTACCAGATTGACAAAGGTCCTTCGACATGGACTTCTTCGCAGCACATAGGCTGCGCTAATGTACTCTGCCATGTAGTAGGCCTAGAGCAAATCGGGTACCGGGCGAGTTGGCCGTGCGTGTAGAGGCGCGCGGCTGTGAGCTTGCATCCGGGAGATAGTAGGTTCGAATCCCACTATCGGCAGCCCTGAAAATAGTTTTCCGTGGTTTCCCATTTTCACACCAGGCAAATGCTGGGGCTGTACCTTAATTAAGGCCACGGCCGCTTCCTTCCAACTCCTATGCCTTTCCTATCCCATCGTCGCCATAAGACCGATCTGTGTCGGTGCGACGTAAAGCCCCTAGCAAAAAAAAAAAAAAAAAAAGAGTAAATCGGAGCGTCGAAACTGGCGAGTAGGCAGCCAGGTGGCCTGCACACGGTAACTGAGGCCCTAAATAAAGCAGTCCAAGGGCTTGGGACGGATTTCTTACTTCATTTCATTCACTATGGAGAGAGAGAAAGAGAGAGAGAGGGAGAGAGAGGTATGTGTGGGGGGTGAACGGATGGAAGATTTGCACTAAAATTTTTGCAATTTGCTAAGGATCCAACTACATCACACGGAGTTTAGACTATTAAAATACTCCTCTTCTGAGCCCTAGAGTAAGGGTATTTAACCATCGTCAAATTGACACCTTAACAGTGCCGGTTTTTTATATTTACAGACATGAAAACTCAACTTTGACCTCTATGGTTGTTATTAAAAGCTTCGAGGTGCCATTTCAAATTCCAGTTCAACAAAAATAGCAGCTATAGAAACAATCAAATATTTCTCTTAATCTCTATTTCTGTCTGTCTTTCACATCGATAATGAGTCCGGCTCCATGGCTAAATGGTTAGCGTGCTGGCCTTTGGTCACAGGGGTCCCGGGTTCGATTCCAATATTTTCAGAGGACACAGCAGGCAACCAACGAAGGAGAACAAGCTCATGTAAACATTGGTTGCAAACCCAGCATCTTCGGTGTTATAATCTGCTCCCACTACTGTCAACGATCACGATATTCCAATCATTTACGGAGGGAAGTATGCAACAAAAGACGGAAGTACGTTCCTACGTAAACATTGGTCGTAAACATATTAGAGTGTTGTTTTATGGTCTTATTATGATGAGGCACCGTCCCAGTGTCATCGTAGTGTTAGCGACACCAAACAGAGGTCTTCCATAAGCGGTGGGTTGGCTGGGGAGGGCCAATACCATGGCCTGCCCGTTCGCCTGACCTTAACCCTTTAGATCTTTGCTTTGCTGACATGTAAAGACCGTGGTGCATGCGGTACACATAAAGGATGTTGACACACTACGGAAACACGTGTTCAATGCTTTGTGATGCAATACGGTAACAGCCAAGGGTGTAGCAACGAATGCATTATTCCATGCGACGTAGGATGGAAGGCTGCATTACAATGGACGGCGGTCACATCGAGCATATGTTG
Source organism: Anabrus simplex (assembly GCF_040414725.1). Taxonomy (NCBI): domain Eukaryota; kingdom Metazoa; phylum Arthropoda; class Insecta; order Orthoptera; family Tettigoniidae; genus Anabrus; species Anabrus simplex. Next base: position 319,952,773 of record NC_090269.1, read on the forward strand.
TGAAGATTAGATCAATGACATTTTGATCATTGAAGAAAGTGGTATGGGACCATAACTCTAAATATATTGGGTTTGCGACCAATGCTAATAGGACCTTTTTTCCTTCATTTGTTGAGCGTTGCCTCCTGTGTAACATTGAGACCTTTTTCAAGGACATCTTGTATAGTAATTTACCACTGCTAATAGCCTCGAGATTTTTAGACCCTGATGGACTCGATTTTTTCATCCTAAACAATGGCTCAGTGTCCTGCTGTCTTCAGTACGATAAGTTTTACCCAGCAAATCTTCCTATAGAACTATAATGTGGTTAACAGGTTACCGATAACTGGTTAAAACCAACTGTCCATAAGTATAATATGTCCGTTCCTTACTAATTAAAGCATCTTTTAAGAGGAACACAAATTAAACCCGTTAGAGAGAAAATATACAATGCTAAATTATATTACACAATGGACACAATGTCGGAGGAAATTCAGTTACCGACTGAAGGATCGTAATGTCGTGATGATTAATGTGAACAATCGATATTCTTTATGTGTTGACAAATAGCCTTTTTTATTAATTATTTCTCCTTCTATTGTGAATATTCATATACATGTATAATGCACAATATACAGAACGTTTCGAGCAGATTGTACAGTGCTAAATTGTTGGCAATAGTGGAGTTAATAAACGACAAACTCCGTTTTATTACATTTTTCATTACATGATAGAATGAATCAGTGTGTGTGTGTGTGTGTAGAAAGCGCAGCTCGCAATTGGTACAAGAATATGGAATTGCTAGCTGGTGGGTTATTACCCGTTCGGGTCTACTATCTGTCAACAAGCTCATGGCGTGATGCGTGATAAGTGGAATGGTGTCGTCAGTCCTCATATTACTTCGTGACTGGTTACACTTTTCTTCATATTAAGCAACTGATTGTTAGTCATTCTCCGGATTCAGGGCCAACCCCATTCCAGCCAAACTAGCCAATAGTAAACCATGCTTTTGATATGGATACGATTTCTGGCTTAGTGGGAGGGGGGGATTAATAGGCATAGTTAACCCCAGTACTAGAGTAAACCAGACAATAAGCTTGAAGATGAACGTAGAATTCCAGATCACTAGAAATGTGTTTTTAAAAAGGCATTGTCATGGGACACCAAAATTAAAAATTACAATACAGTGGTCAGGCCTGAGGTTCTCTATGGAGCCGAAACACTAAAGCTAATGCGAAGAGGTGAAACAAGAAAAATTATAAACGTAGAAAGAAGACTGGTTAGTAGTACTGTATACTTGGCCCAAGGATAACAGAAGCGGAATATAACAGGGCACGGTCTAATAAAGAAATCTATGTACTTGTGGGGAATGTAGTAGGCCTACACACCATGCGTAAAAGAAGATGATCGTTTTTCGGACATTTGAACAGAATGAATAATGACAGACTAACAAAACACATTTTTAATAATATCATAAACCTTAAATGCATAGTTTACTCAGACATTACATGACCTCAAAGAAGCAAACATTGACATTACGGATTCATATAATATGAAGTTACTTAGGGGCAAAATTCAAAATTCTAAATTCAAAAAGTGATCTTCAGGGATAAACAAGAAAAATAAAAAGCAGCCACGTAACATAGAACAGCTCCGGAAACTGAGATCAGATCGAATGAAACGGGTGTGGGCGGAGAGGAAGAAGAACACATGTAACCATTTGCAATCTATAGAAAATATGAAATGAATTAACGGTGAGTGAAATTATATAAGTACCAAGTCTGGGCGCCACCTGTAAAACAATTACAGGAATATATAACTATGTAGAGCAATGAGTAACTCCCTCTCCCAAGGCGACAGTCATCAGGCTGACGAAGCTCCAGACTTACTTTATAACCTTACCTGTTTACCCCTGAAATTAGAATTGGGTAGCAAGCCAGGTTCATCCATACTCTACTGATAAAAGATTCACTGCAAGTTTCCTTCCATGACATTGCTCGCAAAATAAATGAAAATATATAAATTACCTCAATAATCATCACTTGATGAGACCAATACCTGTTCGCCGTTAACAAAGGGCAACTTTACAGACCACTAATAACCACATACAAAAATAAGTCATTTGACGAGACCAACTCGTGTTTGCCGCTTACAAGGTCTAATTACAAACATCTACAAACCACCAACATGAAGAAAGAAACATCACTTTACGAGATCAACTTGTGTTTGCCATTTACAAGGCAAATTACAAACGTCTACAAACCACCAACATGAAGAAAGAAACATCACTTTACGAGACCAACTCGTGACTGCCGTTTACAAGGCAAATTACAAACGTCTACAAACCACCAACATGAAGAAAGAAACATCACTTTACGAGACCAACTTGTGTTTGCCATTTACAAGGCAAATTACAAACGTCTACAAACCACCAACATGAAGAAAGAAACATCACTTTACGAGACCAACTCGTGACTGCCGTTTACAAGGCAAATTACAAACGTCTACAAACCACCAACATGAAGAAAGAAACATCACTTTACGAGACCAACTCGTGACTGCCGTTTACAAGGCAAATTACAAACGTCTACAAACCACCAACATGAAGAAAGAAACATCACTTAACGAGACCAACTCGTGTTTGCCGTTTACAAGGCAAATTACAAACGTCTACAAACCACCAACATGAAGAAAGAAACATCACTTTACGAGATCAACTCGTGTTTGCCGTTTACAAGGCAAATTACAAACGTCTACAAACCACCAACATGAAGAAAGAAACATCACTTTACGAGATCAACTCGTGTTTGCCGTTTACAAGGCAAATTACAAACGTCTACAAACCACCAACATGAAGAAAGAAACATCACTTTACGAGACCAACTCGTGTTTGCCGCTTATAAAGGCAAATTACAAACATCTTCAAACCACCATAAAATTATTTTCACTATTAACATTTATCATACCTTCAGGTAAGAGTCGCACTACACTCACTACTGTTACCGAACAAACATCGTATTCTGGTAGAGAAAAGTACGACGACTTTCTCTACGTATGGATGAACCTTCTTTACGAAGAGCATCCCTAACCTTATTTACACCCTTCATCGACGTCTTGAGTCCTTCTCGAGTGCCGCACAGGTTGGTGTAACGCCTCAGGTTTCTGCAACTGAAAGTGGATACTCGGCCGACAATTTCCTCGACCAAGAATCAGCTCTGTGCTCAAACACACATCCACTACCGAATCTCGATTCTGTACGCATCACCACATCCACTGTACATAATCTCGTAGAAGAATTGTAGTCCAACTATTATACAGAGTTGGAGTTACAAATAAAGACTTAAGTAGCGTCTTTGACCTAACAGCCACCAGAAACTCATTAGCATCAGCGACATACAGCGTGCTCACTCCGAAAACGATACTCAAGAACAATACAACGTTGCCTAGGACTATGCGCAAAGTAACTTCCGCGCGCCGGTCCGAGTGAGAAACACACAGAATCAGAGACAGAAACACAATCAGTATCAGAGTCAGAAACAGCATTAGAATGACTTGCCGCACACGCGTACCTCCTTATATAGGCTTGCTACACGTGGTTATAGCGTCCTGGAAAGTTTACTGGTAGCAACGCTCTCACAGGCACATCTTCACGCGTCACTCAGTCAATCCAATCTCGCTTAAAACAAAGCCCTCGTATTGGCTATCGTGCGTCTGATGTGACATCGAACGTCCACCTCACGTACATCCACTTGATCCACTCCAATTCTTCAGCCTATACTACCTGCCGTACCCGGGTTTCCAAGCCACTTTGTTGCAACACATTCAACTGACCTCAACCGTCCTTCCCGATATAGTCGCAGTTTTCCCGGTTGCACAATCCTACGGCTAGGCCATATTTACAGACTCTTACCCAAACGGAAATCTATACAAAATATAATGATGCACATATGCAATATTCCCTAACTACACATTCTTCTTATAATATTACGTTTTTACATTCTCAATAAACAAAATTACATGATTTTAACATTACAAACTATATACGAAAATTTCCTAACCTAAAAATTCGCGGATCGTACATACGTACAGTTACACACAGCAAGAATGAAGTATTGATTTAAGGTGCTCTGCAACAGTGCTATACGATTAAATAAATAAATAAATTAATTAATTATTTAATTAATTAATTAATTAAATAAATAAAATTTTTAAAATTTACTCTGCTACATATATTGAATTAAAGGTTAAAATAGACAGCAGCATAAGAGATAATTATCCAGTGGCGTAAAATTAGGTATTCGTGGTGCACACACTGTCCATCTCCTCGAAAGTCCGGGTCAAGATAGTATCTTACTTAACTGGGGTTATGTAACAATAGAAAGGGAGAACATCCCTAGACATTATTTTATAATACGAGCGGCGTCTCCAAAGATAGTTTACAACATTTATTATATTTCTCCACAATAATAGTTCATACCTAACACTGTGTTCTTAACACTTTTGTTTTTCCACAGTCTCCATGGCGACCGAGCTATTTGTCTAACCATTGGACTAGTGTCTTCATGCCTCTGTCGTAAAATGTGATATCCTGATTTGAGCCAGCATTTCACCATAGTTCTGACATCTTCACATTTAAATCTGTGCCCTCTTATTTATTTATTTATTTATTTATTTATTTATTTATTTATTTATTTATTTATTTATTTATTTATTTATTTATTTATTTATTTATTTATTTATTTATTTATTTATTTATTTATTTATTTATTTATTTATTTATTTATTTATTTATTTATTTATAACTCATTAAAACAGCAGATGCTAAAATGTATTTTTTTTCTTTTTTTTACAGGTGAGTACCAAACACAATCTCCAAGTCTGCTGTAACATATAAATGATAAGGTAAGTCTCTCACATTGTCACATTGCTGACTGCAGCTTTCCGTGCTTGAAACTGTGTATTACAGAGGACAGATGTATCAGAAATTTACCCATGTTATTGTTATGAAATGCCACTTCAACAGGAAGTTTGGAAGATTATCTAAAAAATGTAAGTTCATTTTTCAACATTTATTGCTATTGGTACACGGTCTGAACCCAGATATTGCAGGTAATATTTAAGGCATATGTAGCAGGTCGCCGAAAGTTAGACAGACTGACGATATGTTGTTTATAATATGGCGAAGACTGAGAAGAAGGAAGAAGAAACGTACTTAAACAGCAACAGTAACATGTAATTTCTTTTCTTTAATCAACCTTTTTAAATATAATTCAATCACTTGGACTAATTTGTTATCGTTTGTAAATCTGTTGATGCATTTTACGCTTGATTAAAAGAATTTCTCGCCGAAGTTTGTAATTAAGAGTTTGGTTAGCGCATGCAGATTCGATTCTTGAACATACATAAGGCTAGAATCGCGGGCTGTAACACGGTACATTCTGCCACCGGTGATACTGTCGAGAAGAGAAGCGACTTAAAATTCCCCTCTAGGTGAGCTTAGAAGGTATTTTCCGCACGTAACCAACTTTGTATCCATCCAAGCGAATACCAGGATGATACCTAGCACATAAGAACATGCACACTTTCTTTCTGATCTTGGCCCGGCTAGTAACAGATGTTCACACTAATACCGATACATATTGACATCAGTTAGCAAACAAAACTTCTCGTAAACAATGTGAATGGGGCTATGTACGTGATGTTCCCAACTCCCTTATACAGGGTGGGACAGAGTGGGCTCCCTGATTTGATGGGTTAACTGTATAAAAACCGTACAAGATTATTACAAAAGCTTTTTTATTTCTGAAATCTACATACAATGCCATTTTTTTCATTTGGTTCTAAAAATGATATCGTCCAGGTGACGACCTTGACGAGCGACGCACATATTCAGCCGTTCAATAAAGTTTTCAAAAACTCTGCGCAGCATATCTGGCGTTATTCCAGCGATGACATCAGCAATTGCTTCCTTAAGGGCTTCCACGGTCCTTGGTCGAACTTTACAAACCTCAGATTTGAGGTAACCCCAAAGAAAATAATCGCATGGGCTTAAATCGGGGGATCGAGGGGGCCATGAAACATCCCCTCGTAATGAGATCACGCGGCCGGGAAACTGTTCTTGCAGAAGTTAGCGAAAGCGACGGGCGGGATGAGCCGTGGCACCATCCTGTTGAAACCAAAAGGCTTCCATTTCCATTTCCTCACCATACTCTTCCATTTTGGGGAAGAAAAAGTTCTCCAACATCTCATAATAGCGCATAGCGTTCACAGTAACGGTTGCATCTTCCGATTCAAAAAAGTAGGGGCCAATAATGCCTATGGAGGACACAGCACACCACACAGTCACTTTTGGTGAATGAAGAGGTCTTTGGTGAAGATTGCGTGGGTTTTCAGCTGCCCAGTAACGAAAATTTTGCTACCAAACCGCCTACGAAATGCCCTCTGCGTCGCCACCACACTATCGTTATATTTAAAAAACGTTTCGACTACAAAACCACGATGCTCGCCAGTCCACGGCATGGTGACTACTAAAATGGCGTCTTTCCCCCCACCAAATGCTACTACTCCCACTCCGCTTACTCACGTGCACGCTCTTCAGTGATTTATTGAAACTAGGGAGTCCACTCTGCCCCACCCTGTATGAAACTATAACTTCAACATATGTTCCAACCGGGCGAGTTGGCCGTGCTGTTAGAGGCGCGCAGCTGTGAACTTGCATCCGGGATATAGTGGGTTGGAATCCCACTGTCGGCAGCCCTGAAGATGGTTTTCCGTGGTTCCCCATTTTCACACCAGGCGAATGCTGGGGCTGTACCTTAATTAAGGCCACGGCCGCTTCCTTCCCGCTCCTAGGCCTTTCCTATCTCATTGTCGCCATAAAACCTATCTGTGTTGGTGCGTCGTAAAGCAAACTGCAAAAAAAAAAAAAAAATGTTCCAGCATTGTTGCCGGCTTTGACATAAGGGTTGTCACAATAAAAATATGTAATGGCGTCCGGAAACTTACACTAGTCTGTATGTATTGGACAGTGTACATCTTATCTAACATAATGATGATAGTTTGAGATAGTCTGCATATAATCACCCCTAGTGTTCTGAATTCTATTCCAACGCTAAACAAGTTTCTCCTCACCCTTCACGACGATGGTCGCTAGTTACAGGTTGAACTACTCTTCAAGTACGGTACATCAAGAGCCCTTTGGTCGGTGGTGAAACGCTTATTCTTGGGGGCTTTCTTCACTGGACCAAAGACGTGACTGACACAAGGGGAGAGATCTTGGGTGAAAGGCGGATTATCCAAGTCCCCATCGTAAACAGCGCCGACTGTTTTATGCGTTGGCAGCGTCTTGACGTGGATTACCGTGGAGCACTAGCAAGCTCACTTCGTGACAGTTTCACCTTCGTATACCGAAACTGAATCATATCATGTTGTATGCTCTTGTACGTAATCATTGAACAAGAACATTGCTTAACCTTTTTCCTGCACATAGCGGGCGCGGGTCGCAGATTGACCATGTTCCAAGCTGTTACTAAAAACATCGAAGTATTCAGTGCTGCTACCTCTTGTCTGTTCCTTAAGTTATTGGCAGTGTCGCCGGTTCTATGTTTCAGCTGAACAACCCGCCGAAAATCAATTCGGAATATTGACAGTGATACGCACTAGGGAATCGTGACGCAACCTACATACTGGCAGTCCCACGAGGTAAATGGAACTAGAATATGTCTCTGGGTTACAGTGTCTAGGCGCGTTTACAGATTTTGAATTACCATGTAGGATATATGGGCGACTTTCTGGCAAAAATAATGGTGAAAAATTATAAATACGATACTAATATTTCTGTTTATAACGTTACTACATTTCACTGATCTCGCAAGGTTTTCAACTCAATAATAATAATAATAATAATAATAATAATAATAATAATAATAATAATAATAATAATAATAATAATAATAATAATAATAATAATAATAATACAAGAAAAGAAGAAGAGCAAGTTATCAAGGATATCATTTATTTATTTATTTATTTACGTATTTATTTATTTATTTATTTATTTATTTATTTATTTATTTATTTATTTATTTATTTATTTATTTATTTATTTATTTATTTACTAGGTTATGTACCCGTGCTTCGCTACAGAATTCTACATTGTATACGGAATTGTAGGTTAGGTAGGGTACACGTTGTGAGCAAGACTGCATTAAATTGCATTGTTTTTACTGTTACCCTAGAAACGCGACGGAGAAATTACCAAACGTCTTTTCTCATATGAAGACTGCGTTAGGGAATTTTCATTGGAATGGTAGGCCTCCTTGCCTACCATCACTCACAATTAGGTTGGGGAATTCCACTATAATGGCAGACATTCACTCTCCACCTGCCTTTTTACATCCGCAGAAAGACTGTCTTAGTGGTTTTCCCAACTGAAATGAACATAGGTCATTACAATGACGGCAGTAGGAATGGCGCGAGTAAAAGCAATGATTTCACATGAAATCATCGATCAAATGAAAAACCACATATTTTCACACTTTTAACGAGCATTACTACGCTGCCGATCTAACAGTCCAAAGTTCCAGAGCTGGAATGACCAGGCCGCAGACAGCCGTGATCCGTGAACACTCTTAGTCATTTTTCGGGGGGGGGGGGGGGGGTAGGCTAATAGTGAATAGTCCCAGGGCAAAAACTATGCCTTTTACTAAAATGTCTCCTAGGAGTACCCGATGAGTCGGAAAATATCAATTCATTACACTGGCGGCGGAAAAGTCTATCTGACTTGGAGGCAAACTTTTCCTCCAAGCCAGGGGAGGAACCCCCTCTTCACTGCTAATTTTGAACAAAATGAATGTAGAATTTAATAAAAGTGAAGAGGAAGAAGGTTTTTTTTTTTAAGAAACGGCTCTTTTCAGGGTTGAATTTTGAGTTATTTAGTAAATTGTGGTGCTATAATTTGGAATACGCCTAAACTGTAATTCTAGACCAGGTCATTCTATTGCTACTACTACTACTACTACTACTAAGTAAGCCTCTGCCTTAACAGTGCACACTGCTCATTCAAAACAGCGCGTCAGAGTAGGGATCGAATACCCGGAATACTATGATGAACCAGTGAGTTACGTACCAGCAGAACGGTATCAGAAAATGTGTAAACCAGAGGAATGACATGCTAAAGAAGAAAGTTTTCTAACTCCCCAGCTATTTCCCGCCAGTATTCAGTCAGGCTGTTATACTCGGTACGCAGCAGTAATCCCTTCTATGGAGTTGAGCGGCAGCATAAGAGACAAAGAACATCACCACAAACAATGGTCAATGTAATGTTATTGTTGATCAATATTATGCGCTTTCAATATTGTAGGTCGGAAATTGTATTCTCTGTAACTTTTGCTATGTAGTAATTTTCGATAGGACTAATAACATAGGTATTTAAAATTTAAATTTTAGGCGCCTTCCCCTTAACTACAATTTCATACAGGGCGAATAAAATTTTTTATAACTTGGTCTGTAGTTTCTTATTCCCCCACTCTATATACCGACTTTCATTAAATTATGTTAACCCATATTCTTGTGGCGCGGCGTTGATAAGGACCTGGCAACAAAAATACAAATTCATGAACATCTGTGTTATCAAAGCCAGTGCGGTAACAATGTATGATATAAATGATCGGAAATGTAATTCTATATGACTTTAGTTATGCAGTATTTATCGATAGGACCACTAATAATATAAATATTTGAGAATTAAATTTTAGGCCTTTCTCTGAACTACAATTTCGCTCAGCGTGAGTAAAATTATTTATAGCCTAGATTGTAGGGGCTCATCCCCCGACTTCACATACTGATTTTTATTAAATTCTCTTCAGCCGTTTTCTCGTGATGCGTGTACAGACAGACAGACAGACAGACAGACAGACAGACAGAAATTACGGAAGAGTAAAAGGTGCATTTCCTTGTTACTATGGGCATGACTGATACAGAAATACCATTCTTTTCATATTCTGAGCAATGTACAGACAATACTCTTATTTTATATATATATATTGCACCCATAAGCGAATTTGCCTAATTTAATTCTATAACAAAATTGAATATTTTCACATATGAGATACCACAGTAAGGCTGTGAAACTTGCAGTCACAAAGGAATTTTCTGGCGCCAGAAAGACGGCGAGAGAATCCATGAAACTCTTCTCTAGACACGACCAGATTGTAAACCACCCTTCTAATAAATTTTATGACACCGCCAGGGAGTGGGTACTTGCTGTTCGTTCTCATGAGAAAAGCACGCGGTGAAGCCTGACCTATTTAGCTAGGACAATAGAGGACCAACGACTGTAACCGCCAATTCGTGGGAGGAAGCGGATGCACTACGTTTTGGAAGAGCGCGAAAGTCTCAACCAATCAGAATATTCTAAATTTGAATGAGCTGTCATACCGGGAGATCTATAATCAGTATCTCGCGATCTGAAGCCCGAGGTGGTAGTGAAAAACAGTGTCCTAACTTCGTTGTAATATTTGGTGAATTATCAGTGTCAATCCGTGGTTAATCAGTGCCTAATTAATAAAATTCAGCTTCAAACGGAGGAGTAAGTGAACCCGGAATGAGGAGCCATGATGGCTGAATGAGACCATCCACCGGAAGAAAATAACACCAATGACGCGCATCATCGTGTGGATTATTCTATGATCATTTCCCGCGGCGCAATATCGCATGTGAGTCGGACAGAATTTAGGAAGTTTTGTGTATAAAATTTGAAAACCATAACCTACGGATGTACGAGAAAGCGCTCCCAAGGACTAGATTATTACGCCACATCCCTTCCACGGAACTATTTTCCTGGTGGTGGGAGAAATTTTCATAAAACCCAGCGACCACAGGGTCGAACTCTCAGTTATTGTCAGTCGTTCTCAGTGTTTTGAGTCTTACTCAGTTATTCTCAGTTACTCTCAGTGTGAATTTTATTCTCAGTTAACTCTCAGTGTTCTAAAGTTCGCAGTTCACAGTTGTTGTGAATACTCTCAGTTATTGTCTTGAGTACTTTTAGTGTTACTTCAGTATTCTCAGTGAATCTACGTTTTGACAGAGTGACAGACTGTTCAGCAAAATGCATTTTAGTCAGTTTTATTTCGGCTGGTACGAAAGCGATTAGACACTTGTAGGCATTTAGAAAGCCTTGTTGTATTTACGTGAGAGAATAGCATTTCAGGATATGAACACTTTCACAGACTTTTACTGGAAATGCAGGGAGTGTAGGGAAGAATTACACTTTCAACTTAAATGATATTATGTCCAGCAGGTTTACATAAAAACATTTCTAACCAGTGGGGAGTGTTACATGTGAGATCAGTATAAGATTTTCTCCACAACATAAATTGCATTTTTAGCTTGTTTCTACCATTCTACAAACTGTTTGGCAAGCGAGATGTTTATGGGCAGAGACTAGTAATACAGACGGGAAGGTGATTGACTTTATTCAATGGATGCCGCAATGGCAAACCTTGAGGGGAAAGTTATGTCCCAGTAAGGTGAACGTACTATAAGCTGAAGGTAAACAGAGCTGAGGGAGCGAAGGAAGGCCAGCAGGTGTTTGCAGGTAGGAAGCGAGGCGACCTTCATCTACACAGCAAGCAGGAGGCTGCAGCGGCATCTTCTAAACTTTGACGGGAGTGAGAGAAATGCGAGTGTTTTTATGCTAATATAATCGTGTGTCACGGCATGGCAAGAATGTGTCAAATTTGCGTGTGTAATAAAAATCTGGAATACCACATCAACCTGAAGATGGAATTCTAATTTCCACCATGACGGGGGGCTGGTGGGTGACCTGACCTGCTTCCACCATACAGGTATGAGCATAATTAAATCATGTAAATAATATGTAGTACCGTGGCAAAAATCGATGATCAGTGTAGTTTAGAGTACTAGGTAGAGTTGTAAATAATTCACAGTTTATAATACTACTAGGAATAATAATAATAATAATAATAATAATAATAATTATGTTTATGTTGCACTTTCAGATAGGCTTATTTTTGTGCTCTTTGTTTTAAGTAGATGTTTGTTTGCGTGTTTATGGTTGATTTTCTGTAGGATGTCATTTTGACAGTTAGGCAGCTATTGTTTTGATCTACGAGTGTAATGCCAGTTGATTTTTTTATTGCTCATCATGATTTTAGATCGATGGTTCTTTTTTGAGTCATATTTTTCTTTGTTGGAGTTTTGATGTTACGGACACCGCCGCGATGTTTTTTTTTCAATGTTTATTTTGCTGTTTTGCGCATTTCAGTTTGTTTTATGTTGCGGAGTCATCCTTCATATGACCGTTTTCGATTTGTTTTTATCCCGCGTATTTTAGCGACGATTTTTGGGTAGACGCGGATATTTATTTCTGTAGTCGCGGTTGCGCACGTTTCAACATTTGTGTTTTGAGAGGCAATCTCGTCACTTGTTTTTTTTTAATATAGTAACAATGAGCGCCATTGATGAGTCAGCTCTGTGATTTTTGTGATGTGTTAACAGTGAATGATCGAGAGATTTTGAGCTAGATTTAATATCCCTGATGATCTACGTTGATGATGGAAATATGATATTTGAACCATGTCTTGAATTTACATGAGAAGTCGTAATGTGCACGACAGATGTTTTTGCCCGCCGGGTACGAGCGAGGCCGTACTGTGAGAATATGAATAATAATGACGTCGCGAATAAATGAATAAATAAGAAGTGTGAAATGAAGAATTTAACCACGTGCGTTAAATGTGTTACGACATGGGTTATGATACTACAGGCAGGAGCCTGCATTTGTTAAATAATTCCAGGGAGAATAGATGCTCGATAAATAATGCTAGCCAGTGTACATTGTGAACGGAGCGACGAGTCAATGTGTTTTGAATATTTATGCAGTCACGGATGACGTGAAATAACAGTAATTTTCCATCAAGGTTAGATAATTTTATTTCCAGACATTTGTCGTCTGAAATTTTGAGATTGCCGTCAAATTCGCAATATTTTGCTACCCGCAGCGGGGTATATTTTTTCTGGTAACGCCGAGTTTGCTTTGCGCATTTCTATCCTTATTAATTTCCAGTAGGCCGCGATGGTGGGATCCAGTGTGTTTATTTGTCTTTCTTTCTGTTTGTAACTTTACCGTATTTGCAGGACGCAAGCGCATGTGAATTATTTATATTTGATTTGTTGTAAATAGATAAGTGCAGCTAGGCTAGTTTGTTTTGATTTCTGTATTTTTTGTCGGAGCAGTGTTTCTCCGTTAATTAATGTAATGATGTAAATAAGATGTTAGATGTTAGATCTAGAGGTCATCGATTATGTCACAGTCGAAATAGTAGTGGTATGCTCATACCAGGCAGCCAAGTAATTACCAAACTTTCTTTTAAAATCCACTACATTTTTTTTTTATTTTGAAATGAAGCGATCTTTAATAAACCAATTGTATAAAACTGCCGCAAGAAATGGTAAATAAGATGGTATCTGCCTCCATCTAGTGGGTATACCACAAATATGAATTAATGATGAAATGCAGTTAGCGGCAAAGTCAATAGAAATTTTAATGTACAAGGATCGCTATCATTCGATAATGTTAACATCAGGCACTTGGCCTAATTTTGTTATTTTTAAGAGTCCAGTTTATCACAGTCAAGCAAGTGAAGTCTAACATGTAGATGAGTGGTTGGATACACTCAGAGTAATGTTGCGATAATTAATTTTGTTTAATCATGAGGTATTTGAATGAGACGACGGTTATGTAGGAAATGAAGTGATGTTCATGGTTGTTTTGTTCTGTTTTTCTAAGAACCATTTCCTTAAGTGATACACTTGTTTAGTGCAGTCCATGTTTATTTAAATTTGGGTATTCTTCCCAAATGAGCCTACATGTGTTAAACATTTTATAACTCTTACAAGTCAGTGGAGTGATCGACGTAACAGAATTTATTTTACTTTTTGTGAGTCAACTATTCATTAATTTATTTTGAGAGATGGTTTCTCTATTATATATTTTTGTATCTCAAGAAGGTGGTCGTTCTGACCAGAATTTTATACAGTGTCATTTTATTTCAACTTGAAGACAATGTCAAGATAGTCTGGAATATTTAATTAAGGTGTTTGACCTTCAGTCAGTTTATTCAGGCAGTCATGATTGTTTTGGAAGGCAGACCTTCGATCTTTAATATTTATTTAGTCACTTTTTCCTTTGTTTACACTTTTTCTCTAGTTCAATTGACGTTCATTTCAGCACTTTGCATTTTATTTGAATAAATTAGTCTTTTATTTACACTTTAATTCAGTCTTGGGTATCGTCATTTTAGTTAGTTACCCCCCTTTCTTTTCATTCCCTCACTCCACATCAGCGGATGGCCTCTCCGGGGATATCGAACGGGCACAACTGAGAAAGAAGAGTCTACATGCAGCGGTGAGTATGATTTTATATGTCATTTATTACAGGAGCAGCCGGCGCATAGAAGAGAGAAGAGATCACCGCATTTGGTGCCTTAAAAGGGCACAATATTTATTTACTACAATTCCCTCCATAAGAAGACAAAGGACAAAGTATACTCAACACATGGTTACTTATTAAAGGAGGGATAAAGACAGAAACGAACAGAAATGGACAATACATCGTAGGTATGAAGAAGTATTACAAGAAGTGATGATGATGATGATGAAGGCACCTGTGCACAATTGTGGCAAACAATTCAGATGATGCTAGAGTGTGGTCAGTGACCCTCTGATGGCAGTGATGGCGATGTCATTCAAGTTGACGCGGTTGAGTTTAAAATGATCCTAGAATTCAACGAGGAATTTAGGAGTCGCCCCCAAGCGCCCACCACGAGCTCGTGCATTGGCATGTCGTGTGTATCAGAGGTTCTCAAATTATCATGAGATTGCACCCCTCACTCATTGCTAAAAGTTCAATTTACCCCCCAACGTAACATTTGCGAAATGATAGGTTTAAGGAAATGAGTAGGGCCAACCTGGCTAATTTGCTTTCAAAAACCTACAACCTGTTTTCCAGTCAATCATCGGATCAGGGATGAGATGAATGAAGCCCCCACCTTGCGGCGAGGATAGGAATTGTGCCAGCTGCCGAGGCCTGTCGCACTCCTCTGGGGCAATGATTAGTGACTGACAGATGAAATGAAATGATAGTGCAGAGTGTTGCTGGAATGAAAGATGACTGGGAAAACTGAAGTACCCGGAGAAAAACCTGTCCAGCACAAATCTCACATGGAGTGACCGGGATTTGAACCACGGTATCCAGTGGTGGAAGACCGGCGCGCTGCTACCTGAGCCACGGAGGCTATACCTGGCTAATTATTAAGGCATTTTAATGGGTTATAAGCTATTCTTTTAAATACACATCTTAAATAAGACGAGGTTGTGAAATTAAATACATTTTTATAACAAATCACAAGAAATGTAAGAGTTTGTGTCTGTACAAAGTATAATACAATGGTAAACGCTAGGTTTTAACCTCAATATCCAATTACGGTAATAAATAAAGATGAAAATATTTCGATCTCAATTCTGGAATTCAGACATTGCGAACCATCAAAATTTTTATGCATGGCGTGACACAGTTCTTTGATGTGTTGTAGTCCAGGTGAAACTTTCAAACGAAGCGTGGCTCCATATAGACATATTTAATTTTCTTCTAATTTATTTTCCTTATTTCAATGTTTCTTCATATTTTTCCCTGAAGGCTGTTCGCGTCCTCCACTAAACGTCTCAGATGTACCCCTGGGTTGACGTGTACCAAAATTTGAGAACCACTGGTGTATATGATACTCGTACCTGTAGTATGACATGGTTAGCACATTTTAAGCATCAGCTTCATCTTGCTGACCGATGTGGAACTCAAATCATATTGTTGGGTCTACAATCAGCCCATGCTTGCTGCCAGGTTGAAAGGCTATCATATCCATACGCCTGCACTACCGTTGCAACCAGAGCAGATGCAAGGACCGAAAAGATCACCACTACAATGAGAAAGCATCAATTTAAATCACATGCCCGGAAGTAACGAATTTAACCTCTTTTTTTTTTTTTGAAACGGAAAACTTTCTCCGCCAATCTATCGCGCCGTCGTTCTTTACATAACACAAGGAGCATCCATGATTTTTTATCAGTAAAATTAAAATACGCTCTGTATAGATGAGGTCTGTTGTGGTGTAATATTTGGCCGTTGCTTTCCAGACGGATCGAACCAAGCGATAAAACGTACCATTATCAGTAAATTTGGAATGTTATATTCAAACAACCGTGTCTCGGGAACGACGCATGTTTATGAGCTTTATCGCTTGAAATTAATGATTATCTGACCTATAGTACTGTAACGGTTCAAATCCCGTTACAAGATGATATCTGTATTTTTATTATTTTATCTGCATTGTTATTCTTCTTCTTCCTTCGTTATGCCCATTCATAGAGCGCGTTTGAACTTGATAGTTGGTTTGATGGTTTGTGCCTTCTTATCCTCCCAAAATCTCTTCATGAATGCACTGTGTTGCATCTTGCGTTCTGTCGACCACTTCCTACCAGTTGTCTTTTTTGCTTTCTCCCTAAATTTATGATTAGCTACTTTGGTTCTAAAAGCTCCACGATTTTCCATGATGTCGTCTGTAATATTTATTTCTTGGAGGTCCGCCTTAGTTTCTTCTAGCCATTTTATTTTGACCTTCTTTGAGTTGATTACTTTGAATAATCTTTTAGTTAGTCTGTCGCTGTTCATTCTGTAGATATGGCCATAGAAATTAAGGCGCCTTTTCCGTACAGCATCAGTAAACCTGTCGGTGAAGGAGTAGAGGTCCGCTGTTTTCCTCTTAATCCACATTCCATTTTCTCTCGTAGGACCATAAATTTTCCTGAGAATTTTCCGCTCCTGCTTTTCAATTTCTGTAATTTTAGAGTGACCACCTAAGCATATGGTTTCTGAGGCATATAAAGCTTCGGGCAATACAACTGTCTTGTAGAGTCGTAATTTTGCATTACGCGATATGACTCTTTTGTTGTAGTAATTCCACGTCAGTCTGTATGCCTTATGTAGTTTGGTGTTTCTTTCTACATTGGCACTACTGTCTAATCCTGATGGTAGTATAATTTCTCCAAGGTATTTGAAGGAGGGCACCTGTGAAATTGTGCCGTTTTCCATCTCTAGCGGAGTTCTTTTGCTATTTTAACGTAGATTTTCCATGTACTTGGTTTTCTCGTAGGATATCTGGAGGCCTGCCTTTGATGCTATATTGTGTAGTCTCTGTATGGCATACCTTGTTTCATCCTTGGTCTTAGTAATGATTGCGAGATCATCAGCAAATGCTAAACATTTCACATTGACCTTGCTTCCCAAATTTCCGATGTTCACACCCTTATTATTATTATTATTATTATTATTATTATTATTATTATTATTATTATTATTATTATTATTTATTATGTCCGTATTATTATGTTATCTGTGATATTGTTACTATTATTGTAATTATCCATTTTATTCAATTCGATTTTGCAATTGCCTGTTGCTTGCAAGATTGTACTTAGATGTATGCATTTAAATATACGTATGTGTAGATTATCATTAAACACCTGTACAGTGAGAATTGTTGTATGTATCAGAGATTGGGTGTGACGTTGGGACATTGTGCAAGATTAGTGGCGATTCTGCCAAGTCATCGCCGCGCCATGGCTATGTCATCGTATTTATTTAGATATGCGCTCACGGAGTTAGCCGCCTCCGGGCTATTTCACCACTGTATGTAATATTTGCCGCGTTGTGGGAGTATGTCATGGTTATTTCTGGAGATTACGTAGCTGTGTCAACCCACGTCTATATAAGGGGGATGCATATTGTAGCGTCAGTCATTAGTTATACGGATGCAGTACAGTGAAGTAGTCTACTAGATCAAGAGGCCTTAGTTGGTCAGTCAACCAGTGTGAACGAGAGATGGTGAAGACTCAGTGAGCCATTATTGGTCATTGAGAGAGTGAGACCAAATGGTTGGTCCGTCACTTATTTGGAGACACGGACGTAAGGGCTTACCATGAAGTCAGAGAGAGCAACCCTGGACCTGCCAAGAGGTCATACCATATTGACTTACAAAGAAGTCAGATGATATGGAGAAGAAGCAGTCACAAGGATGTATCACCAAGTTAGGCGTGACACATCTACAGTAAACACCAGATCAAAGGAATACGTCGTAATTACACTAAAAGTGTTGAAGGTACAGTCAAGTGAATCAGTGAGGGAAATATTTAGTATAAATTGTTAAATGTCCGGTCAAGAAGAATTCAAATTCATGCCTAGTGTCTTTCAGTTGCAATGTCATAATTTCATATTCTCATCTGTTTTATCGCAACAAGACTCACTTTTTTTGATATATTATTTAAAGAATATATATTGTTCTATCAAACGAATTCATAGTTTCATTTCATTGACAGTAAAATATCTTAACTTCAAAATTAATGGGGAAACCGAACGCCAATCTCCTTTTCCCAGAACTTAGATGGTATGTTGTCAAAAGTAAGCTTATTACCCCACACCCTAGAGATAGTCAAGAGTCTCATTCTATTATTGCTGCACTGAGTGGCAGCTGGCGCCCTTCAAATAACGTATGTGTAAGTAAGCAGGTAACAAGTAAGTGTGAGTACAAGGTTCGACGAGTGTGTATTTTATTTAATGAATGTTAATTTTCATAATTTCCATTTTAAATGCGGATATTCAGATTTTCAAGTAAAATGCAGATTTATATGTTTGTAAATATAGTCAGCGACTCAGGAACATGTTCTCAATGTGGCGCCCAACGTGGGGCTCGAATAAATTCAGAATTTGTTCTGAATGACAGCATATCATAGGTTCATTTTGGGAAGAGTATGCACATTTAAGCCAACGGAATTATTACCGATACATTTCAGGACTATATTTGTGATATATATTTGTATTTTGGGGATACGTCAAGGGATTTGAAGAGGGAAATTAATTTGAGATCGCGTACTATCACTAGTGAACCAAAGATGGACAAGGAAGACAATAACAAGTCATGTGACGACGAGGTCATTGCTTCTGCGGACATCCAAGGTGAAATTCAGAGTAGGGAGCAGGTGAATACGTTGGGAGCTTCTGAGGAAATTCAGAAAAGTGCAGCAATTGAGAAGCAAACTGAAACTCAAAAGGAAATCGCGGGGGAATGAACCAAGAGCTTTTGAATTTGTGGATGACCAAAATGACCGAGTTTAGCGAAAATCTAAGCAAACAGATAAGTAGTAGAATGGAAGAAAAGATTGATACTTATTGTGAAGATAGGAGTAAACAGATGGAAGAATTAATTAGTAGGAATGAAAATAATAATAAAGAGATGGAAGAAATGATTATTAGTAGTATCGAAAATAGGAATAGACAGATGGAAGAAATAATTGGCAGTTATAAAGAAAATTTTAATGTGACCATTAGTAAAATAGATACTAAGATATTAGAGATAAATAATCAAACATCTAAGTTAGGAAGTAAGTCAAATGAAGAGTGTGTTGAAATTGAAGGTGAAATGAAGTTGAATCGGAGCGATCTTCATACTCAAATTGAGCATGTCAAGGGAAAACGTACAGATAAGATTGTACTGTTAAATAATACAAGTTCTAGTAATCGGAAAGAAATTCACGAGATTGTAGACAAAAGATTGGACAAGATTTGCAATGTAATTGGGGAAGATACGGGGGAACAGATTAGTAGTAATGAACAAATTGAAAGCAAACTTGTGGAGGTCACTGAACTACGGAACGAACAAGAAACGCTATCACAGCAGGTGAGAGAGAGAGAGAGGAAGAATTGCAGGAAGAAGTGAGAATAGTGGAAGAGAATGCTGAAAGAGCAGCGGAAGAAGAAGAAGAAGAAGAAGTTGTGAACTGCCAGGGAGGGATACGGCAGAAAGGTAGAGGTAAGTCGGCGGGTGAGGTGATAGTAGTGAGTGGTTTGTTCAGTAGGGATTGTGATTTAACCAAGTTTTCTGGAAAACAGTTTAATTCGATAGAATTTGTAAAAGTAGTTGAGAAAAGATTTGCAAGTAAGTCGAGGAATAATATTAATGAATGGGAATATGTGTTGGAGATTTTGTCTAATGTTTTTATCGGTGGAAGTAAAATATGGTTTCGAGTGTACTGGGATAATATGTCTAATTTAGGAGAGATTAAAGAGTTCATTGACAGGCTTTGGGAAGAATGTTTACAGGGGCGAGAGAGAGAGCGCATGATGTCTGGAGAAAGTAGTATAGTAGAGAGAAGGGGAAAAATGTTAGCCGTGTATCAGAGAAGAGGTAGTGATCATGATCCGCAGAGGATTAATAGTTGTGTTGATGGTGATAGTGGTCAGAAGAGTAACGAGAGAGAATCGGAAGATGGGAGGCGTATGTATTTGAGTTATGAGAGAGAAGGTCAGAAGAGTAATCAGAGAGAATCAGAAGATGGGAGGCGTACGGATTTGAGTTATCAGAGAGACTATGATAGTCTGAATATGAATGTTATCAAGGTGTCGTTATCGAGCCAGAGTATTTCAGATTCACAGGGAATCGGATAAATTAAGTGAACAGTTCGAAGGTAGAAGATGAACAGGTATTTAGTATAAGTAGTTATGTAGTGCCGGCCCCGTGGTGTAGGGGTTGCGTTCCTGCCTCTCGCCCGGAGGCCCCGGGTTCGATTCCCGGCCAGGTCAGGGATTTTTACCTGGACCTGAGGGCTGGTTCGAGGTCCACTCAGCCTACGTGATTAGAATTGAGGAGCTATCTGACGGTGAGATGGCGGCCCCGGTCTAGAAAGCCAAGAATAACGGCCGAGAGGATTCGTCGTGCTGACCACACGACACCTCGTAATCTGCAGGCCTTCGGGCTGAGCAGCGGTCGCTTGGTAGGCCAAGGCCCTTCAAGGGCTGTAGTGCCATGGGGTTTGGTTTGGTTTGGTTTTAGTTATGTAGTGAAAGTAAATTTAAGACTAGTGTGATTGTGACCTAAGTAATGTTAAGTGAGATATTTAAGTAATGACATAGTCATAGGTAATGATGTAATTAATAGTAGTAGTAAGGTAGACGTAAGAAGTGTTCTAATAAGTGATGGAAGTACTTATAATACCGAGTATGTGATGTAAGTAGTGAGGTAGTCGATGATGGAAATTGTGATGTGAAGAAGATACTATTTTATAACAGCCGTTGGGTAAGTCATACTGAGTAAAGAAGATGATAGCGGTACCAGTTAATTGAAGATAATTGTAAGTTTCAGCCACGCCTTGTTGTACCAGATCTTGTGTATCCAGTGATTTTAGGAGTTGACTTGGTTGCAAATCATGGAAGTAGAATAGACTTTAATTTAGGAAGTGTGTGTTTGTTCTGGGAGTAATCTAGCAAAGAAGTACGTGTTAATTATGATGGTCTGAGGTAAGTGTGTTGGTGACGTGTGTTCTTTGAAATATATGAGAGGTAAGTGAAGTTGTTCCTAGTGAGAGGAAATGTTTTGTTGGGTGTGTTACGTGCCTGTACGACCAGTATCCGAGGGATAGTCGGTATGAGGCAGTGACGTGAGGTAATTTGGGTGAATTACAGGAGGAGTATTTGTGTTCGATGTTAGGTAAGCATCGAGATGTATTTAGTGATAAGTGAGGAGGAACACGTATATGAACATAAATTTGTAGTAAATGACCATTGATCGTTTGTGGGAGGTAAGTTCCCCAGTCAACTTAAAAATGCTAGTGACGTCTAAGAACAAATAAACATTATGCTGGATTACGGAATAATTGAACCATCTTGTAGCCATAGTATTGATTCTTTAATTATTGTTGCCAAGGAGGATGTGATTTTTTGAGATATGGAAGTTAATAAGGGCAAAATTGATTCAGTTTGAGTGACAGAGTGCTACTCAGAGTTCCATTTCATCATCTGCAGAGGCGAGAAATATGTTGTAGTTGTTCTTTTGTATCAGGGGTATTTCACTATTGTGAACCGTATCGCGAAGTGTGCATATTTTTAAAAGATCAGGAAGGGGATATTGTCGGTGTTTATAGTATTATATATGTAAAGAAGTATTTCACGTGAGATTTGTTGAAATAAGAGTAAGATGATTAAATTTTGTGAGAAACTGGCAAAATAAAACTAACATCTGCGATATGCGTGTGAACCAAGTGTCGTATTGGTGTATTGGAAGAATAAGTGCTACATTGTCATGTACTGTGTGACAAAAAAACGGAGAACAGGACATTGGACACTTATCTGCGATAACAATATGCGAGAACAGTTCTCATATAAGTGATATTTCACAAAAAGTCTTGATATGTTAAAAAAAAGAAGAATGTAGTGTAATCATTTAAAATTATTTGTATGTGTTAAATTGAGTGCTGTACTCTTGTGATTTGTATGAGAGAAAAAGAGAATGGGACACTGAACAGTTATCTACGATGGCAATGTGCGAGAAAAATTCTCATATGTGATGTATTATAAAATGTATGGATGCTAAAAAAGAAAATTATTGTTGTATACTTATTTAAAGTGTTTATATGTGTCAGTGTTATATATATATAATTTTGTTCATAAATCAATCGATTCTTTGTTCTTCGATTTATTTATGAGGAAGGCGAATTGTAACGGTTCAAATCCCGTTACAAGATGATATCTGTATTTTTATTATTTTATCTGTATTATTATTATTATTATTATTATTATTTATTATGATGTCCGTATTATTATGTTATCTGTGATATTGTTACTATTATTGTAATTATCCATTTTATTCAATTCGATTTTGCAATTGCCTGTTGCTTGCAAGATTGTACTTAGATGTATGCATATAAATATACGTATGTGTAGATTATCATTAAACACCTGTACAGTGAGAATTGTTGTATATATCAGAGATTGGGTGTGACGTTGGGACATTGTGCAAGATTAGTAGCGATTCTGCCAAGTCATCGCCGCGCCATGGCTATGTCATCGTATTTATTTAGATATGCGCTCACGGAGTTAGCCGCCTCCGGGCTATTTCACCACTGTATGTAATATTTGCCGCGTTGTGGGAGTATGTCATGGTTATTTCTGGAGATTACGTAGCTGTGTCAACCAACGTCTATATAAGGGGGATGCATATTGTAGCGTCAGTCATTAGTTATACGGATGCAGTACAGTGAAGTAGTCTACTAGATCAAGAGGCCTTAGTTGGTCAATTAACCAGTGTGAACGAAAGATGGTGAAGACTCAGTGAGCCATTATTGGTCATTGAGAGAGTGAGACCAAATGGTTGGTCCGTCACTTATTTGGAGACACGGACGTAAGGGCTTACCATGAAGTCAGAGAGGGCAACCCTGGACCTGCCAAGAGGTCATACCATATTGACTTACAAAGAAGTCAGATGATATGGAGAAGAAGCAGTCACAAGGATGTATCACCAAGTTAGGCGTGACACATCTACAGTAAACACCAGATCAAAGGAATACGTCGTAATTACACTAAAAGTGTTGAAGGTACAGTCAAGTGAATCAGTGAGGGAAATATTTAGTATAAATTGTTAAATATCCGGTCAAGAAGAATTCAAATTCATGCCTAGTTTCTTTCAGTTGCAATGTCATAATTTCATATTCTCATCTGTTTTATCGCAACAAGACTCACTTTTTTTTATATATTATTTAAAGAATATATATTGTTCTATCAAACGAATTCATAGTTTCATTTCATTGACAGTAAAATATCTTAACCTCAAAATTAATGGGGAAACCGAACGCCAATCTCCTTTTCCCAGAACTTAGATGGTATGTTGTCAAAAGTAAGCTTATTACCCCACACCCTAGAGATAGTCAAGAGTCTCATTCTATTATTGCTGCACTGAGTGGCAGCTGGCGCCCTTCAAATAACGTATGTGTAAGTAAGCAGGTAACAAGTAAGTGTGAGTACAAGGTTCGACGAGTGTGTATTTTATTTAATGAATGTTAATTTTCATAATTTCCATTTTAAATGCGGATATTCAGATTTTCAAGTAAAATGCAGATTTATATGTTTGTAAATATAGTCAGCGACTCAGGAACATGTTCTCAGTACATCGCACATATTTTTCGTATAGTAATAGTTCGAATTCATGGGAACAGAATCAACTCATTCGGGGTAGAAAATAAAAATAAACCTCCATCATTTAAAAATCGAGTCGTTTACATATTCAGTAGCCTACTCGAAATAAGTTCATGGTAAATTCAGGATGTTCTTACGCAATATTAGACTCGTAATTAAGTTTTTGGTGGGAAATTTTCAGGGTGTTTTAGTTACCATGCTGACTATTTTGCAATAAATTTCGCT
Source organism: Anabrus simplex (assembly GCF_040414725.1). Taxonomy (NCBI): domain Eukaryota; kingdom Metazoa; phylum Arthropoda; class Insecta; order Orthoptera; family Tettigoniidae; genus Anabrus; species Anabrus simplex. Next base: position 319,977,071 of record NC_090269.1, read on the forward strand.
CTGCTCTGTATGCGAGACATTACTCTTATCGCGTGTTGCAAACCTGTAATACACACACACACACACACACACACACAGAGAGAGAGAGAGATTGAGAGAGAGAGAGAGAGAGAGAGAGAGAGATGAGTGCCTCTCTTTATAAATTACGCAAAGGTTCCGTGCAACATTGATTTCTAAACGATTAATGTTGTAATTGACCATGATATTTATCCGGCAGAGCTTGCGTGTAACGAACGCTCAGGTGATGTGTCATTACACCCATTCTACGGCATCCTTGCTTACCGGTTTAGAACGCTGCTATTTCCTAACTAAATGATTTCGTACTTGTCAAAGATACAACCGCTAACGTGGGAATTGCAGTCCAGTCGAGTGTACCATGGACTATCTTGCTTCCGAGTGATTGGCTGCGCGGTTTGCGCCACGTAGCTGTCAACTCGCATTCGGGAGATACTGGGTTCGAACCCCACTGTGAGCAGCCCTCAAGTTGGCATGGTTTTCAATTTTCACACTAAGCAAATGCTGGAATTGTATCTTAATTAAAGCCACGGTCGCTTACTTCCCACTCCTAGCCCTTTCCTAAAGGTGCGGCCACACCAGAGCGTTAGATACGCGATAATAATAATAATGGCGTATGGCATCAGCAGAGGTCGGGAGCAGGTCTTTCGAGTTGATGCCGTACAGGCGACCTGCGCGTCCATGAGAATGGGGCCCTACCAGTGATGAACTCTAATGATGAAGAAAGCACACATACCCAGCCCCTGAGCCATTGGGATTAACCAATGAAGGTTAAAATCCCTAACCTGGCCGGGAATCGAACCGGGGACCCTCTGGACCAAAGGCCAGCACGCTAACCATTTAACCATTGAGCCGGACTAGATACGCGATGCACACTACGTACGCGACGGTCGCTAGGCGAACAGAAAAATAGCTTCCTTTGTTGGAAATGTGATTTGCCACAGTGAGTTCCGTACGCTACATTCGTTCTGTTCGCTAAGTTAGCAGCGTCGCGGAGTGTATGATTCTCGGCTGTATTTGGAAAATGTGGCGCTAGACTATACAGCTGCGAGATGTCATTGCGCGCCTACTCCTCGTCAGTCATTTTATACTCTACTTACAACTCGCCTTATTACCTCTAATTCAGCTTAGTATTCGCTTACCTAAAAGTGAATCTTTAAATGATTCTTTAAATTTAACGTCATTACGTAACTGCTTTATCAAATGATGAAATTTGCCAAACTTTGTTCTCTGTAAATTCACGCCACGCACCCACTTCATTTCACGCTTACATACGGCAAGTAACAACAATAGCTCATTGTCGGAGTCATCACTACTCGCCCAGCCAACATCTCGGCCAAGACTGAGCAGTCTCGTACAAAACATAGCTTTCTGTGTGGCCACGTGGGGTGGCGAACGTAGCATACATCTCGTGCGTAGCGAACATACCGTAGCGTTCTGTGTGGCATCATCGTTGCCACAAGAGCTGTCTGTGTCGTCGGTGTGACGTGAAACAGATTGTAATAGCAACTCTCTTGCTAAGCTGGAAATGAAACCAGCCCGTCGCAGGCTACTTTGAGACTAGAGCGTGTCCGCACATAGCTATCTCTTTTTTTTTTGCAGTGGTGGGAAGTGCATCACAACCGAAGTTCGGCGCTTGTTGTTCTCCATTTATCTCATAGGCTATGGACATTTTATGATCAGCCCCGTATCCTAGATAGTGAAAACATCTGTTGGAGGGAGAGAGAGTGGAACAGAATTAACATGTAGAGTGATATATTCCCTATTTCTCTCACCCTTCTGTCACCAGATTTAGGGAATTCTTCAGCTTCACAAGGAAGGATAATTACTAATCACCAATCACACATCAGAGTAATTCGTAGCAGAATTTGGAATACATAACCGAAGACCTCATAATACTGACCAGATAGGTGTTAGTTACCGAGTGAGGTGAGCTTGAGTGTGGACTCGCATGGAGTAACCTTGTGATATGTAATTTAATACGGGGCAGATTACATTAATACTCGTAGTGCTCAGTTGTTCCTTTCACTGGTCTTCGCCGTTCTCATGAAATTATTAGCACCGGTTCAATTTGTGATTAAAATTCTAGACATGTGTTACATGCTCTATTTTGTGTGGAACACACAGAGAATGAAAATGCGGGTGCATTCGGACGTTGAGGCAATATGGACAGGGATATCATAAATATAGGCATTGGTAGAAGCCGTTCCCTCGTCGCACAGCTTTCATTACAGTTACCGGGCTGAGTGGCTCAGACGGTAGGACGCTGAATTTCTGAGCGAAATTGGTGGATTCTAACCTAGATCAGTCCGGTGGTAATACCCCACGTACTGTCGGTAGATTAACAATACATACAAGGAACACCTGTGGACAAAATTCCGGGGTGGTGTGTCAAAACCGTAACAGTAGTTAGTGGGACGAAAAATCAATAACATTATTATTAAGAGAGTTGACTGCGCGGTTCGGGCTGTGTAGCTGTTGGCTTGCATTTGGGAGATGATGGGTTCGAGCCTCACCACCGGCAGCCCTGAAGATGGAGTTCTGTTGTTTCCCACGTTCTCACGAAGTATGGTCGCTTCCTTCCCTGTCCTATCCCGTCGACGCTATAAGACCTGTCTGAGACGGTGCGACAAAAAACCAATAGCTCTCTATATTCGGTCGCCTTTAACTCCAGCAATTAGCCTTGTACTCATTTTTGGTGTAGGCTGAATAAACCTCACAGCTATGTGGCTTTCCAGAGGTGGAAATCTTGTTTCTAAATCTCGCATTTCCCTGCACATTGCTCTGTGCTAGTCCAAGTGGAACTGGCAAGATAACAGGTCACCGTTTCGCCACACCCTCCATGCTCACTTGATCTCGCACCATACAACTTCCTGTATTTCCTTCCCCCCCCCCTCTCAAAAGCAAAGCTACGTGGGGGAGGATTTCTCTAATAGTAATAATAATAATAATAATAATAATTGTTACCGTGTTTTGGTGGTAGTTGTGCATGAAAGAAGGTGCTGGGTGGTGAAGGGGTCTCAAGCTACTAAAGTGAAATTAATTTTAAAATTTAGCAAGGTTATATTTTCTTTTCAAAATTAGGTAACAACAAATAGAACAGGTACTTAGTAGCCGAAACACGATTGACAATTACATTTACATAGGTACCCCATTTGGGGCTTCAAAAAGTCAGAAACATAATTCTTGAGCCATGAGCCCAACCTTACAATGAACACCATACAACAAAGGGGCCGAAAACCCCCAAACATACCAGAAACACCGGCTTCCAATTACATCCAAAAACCTCCTTGAGGCAGAAACACAATTTTCAAAAAGGGCAATTTCCCCTTAAAATACAAGCCTATCATAGGCCACTCCGAACTCCACCTTTAAGCCGTCCTCAAAGGACATATACACAGGAGCAAAATACCCAATCTACTGAGGTCTGTTAAATGACAAGAAAGTTAATATATGACCTCTAAAATCACAATTTGAGAGGAGGCGAGCTTGCACTCCTAATACACTTTGTCTTTAAGACCTATTTTGGCTCTAAGGCCACTGATGCAAGGGCTAATCCCATACTACAGAGGTGACTTAAGAAACTACTAACTTACATTACTGAAGAATAGGTTGCGAAAAATAAGTTCACCTCAAACAATGTGAGTGGGAGCTCGAGAGGGTTAACACTCTCTATCCCAGTATGTCGCTTTACAAGAGAATAGAAGAAAAGAGAAGTTACATTTTAGGAAAAGGTTACATAGGGGAACGCTTAGAACCTGCCCCGAAAGTTAAACTGCTGAGCTGGCAAAGAAAAAATTTATTAATCGGCCATTACCTTATTGTTGACCGCTGCCGAGGAAAGAGGCGCTTCCCGCCTCCAGCGATGTACTTAATACACTGAAAGATGGAACAGAAGTGGCCCGGAGACCCTAAAATCAGCAGTTTAAATACTCTCGCAGAAAGTTCTAGGCGTTAGGGGAAAGAAAACACCCTCCCACAAAGATTTTATTGGGTAGGACCCCGCAACAGATTCAAGTTGGGGAAAGATACACCAGATTGGTCAGAAATTAATTGAAAAAATTCGTGATTGGATACATTCAAAACAAGGGGAAGAAAGGGGTAAATATTGCCAACTTAAACAATGACAGAAAGAAATTTAACAAAGAACAAACTCCTGAAATTAAATTTTCTCCACCAAAATAGTTCTTTGACTCCGCACTAGGGTGCACAATTGTTGATCTTCAGTAGTGTCCTCTAGAAGAGAAAGTTCACACTTCTTAATACAAGCAAGACAAAAGTACGTAGAAAATGACACAGTTCACAAACTCAAAATTTTCCAGGTAGTGACATCTTCTGAGAAATTTGGAAATTAAGACCGTAGATAAAGTTCAGACTTCCTCCAGAAGAGGAGTTTCAACTGGCGCAACTTTTAAATAAACGGTGTGGAGGTGTACCGCCCGGTACAATAATAATAATAATAATAATAATAATAATAATAATATTAATAATAATAAATATTGAATTTTCACGACCCCATTGTACCCACGTTCTTCCGGGTGAACTGAGCCCCATCACTACCTTGGCCAGGAAGTCCTAAAAATATGCACAGTTTAAAAATGTATTAATAAATACTTTTTGATAAGAAAACCAAAGGCAGGCATTTATAGCATTTTTCGATATACGTAGTACAGTCATTAAGTTCGTGTAAGCTACTGGCCGAATACTGTCGGTACGGTGTATTAAGGGCCCCATAGATGGTCTGTCTTAGCGTCCATCTTACCTGCGCAGTTCTAAGACGACAGGTAAGACGGACCGTGTGTGGTAGAATTTTCATCCCTGTACCGTCTTAGGCTTGGCTCGAAGTGAATCTGGCAGCGCCTGATTTTTCTGTGCGTGTACAGGTAAGTCGGCGAGCAAGTTGGAGCGTGTGTGGGGTCTTCAGACTTAGCGTCAGTTTTAACCAATTGCTCCTGCAGTGCAGTTCGCTCGTAGGACATAATGCCGGATTTAACAATCATGCCTCGAGCGTTTCTAATGGAATTCATACAGCTATGCCGTTGTAATCCGTGCTTGTGGAAAATCAAAAGTAAAGAGTACACGGTACAGGGTTATTTTTACATGTATTCCAACAACCGCACCCAGACAATTTGGAAAATTCCATTTTCTTTCAAACTGCTGTCCAGTACATATCCATTCATCTTCTTTTGTTGGAAACTGAAACAAAAATAAAATTATTATTATTATTAAATCATGCAACTAAAATATAATTTAACCCAATGTAATTAATTAAATTTTTTGTTTTTAGGTTGGTTGGACGAAGACTGTTAATTTTCACACTCCGTTATATAATTGTTTCTTATTGTACTCTAAGCATACATTATACCTTGTTTTATATAAAATTAACATGAAATACATTTCCTTTTACCTCGTGCAAGAAACTTATAAATAAATTTTACTTACTTTGAGATACTGATTCTTGCGCACCTTATATATTGCAGAGCAAGTCTCAGGAATTATTACTTCCAAAGACTGGACTGAAATCGCAGCGGAAAATTTCAGATCTTCGTAACTTCTACCGGTTGCTAGGAAACGAAGTGTGACGTTGAGTCGTTCATGCGGTGTTATTGCCCGTCATTGCATTGTCACTCTTTCTGATATGGGGCGCTACCAAGTGAAGAAGGTATAAATACTTTTCACTGTCCATCCTCAAATAATTGTACCAGTCACCTGGTTCAAGAGTTAAATCTTTCATTAAATTTATATGCGACAGTGTATCTCGTTTAACTAACCAAGCTTTTGCCCATTTTGATCAAGCCCTTTTCTTTTTAGCTTTTGATCTCAAAGCTAATGCTAGAGCGGTGTAAATTAGAAGTTCCTCTAGCATGTTATCCGTGCACGAGTAGCGAAAACTGATCGCAAGTCTGACAGCAAAACGGAGGGTCTGTGTCCTCTTCCGTGTTCCGTCTTACCTCTCATCTTAGAACTGCGCAGGCAAGACGGACCGTCTGTGGGGCCCTTTATAGCGGACAGGTCGCACCACGGGATGGTGCCCTGACAGTTCTTCACCCGCCCCAGGAAGATGCAGTTACGTGCATACCAGCGTAAGCAGAACTACGGTCTCTATTACATAGTTGAACGCGAGAATGTAGCAGTTTAAGCAACAGGAAAACGTGCAACGTTTCTGATGAAGCCGAAATTGTCCCTATCGCCAGGACAGTATTAAACAGCGACAAGACAGGTCAAAAGGCAACGCACCGGGCGAGTTGGCCGTGCGTGTAGAGGCGCTCGGCTGTGAGCTTGCATCCGGGAGATCGTGGGTTCGAGCCCCACTGTCGGCAGCCCTGAAGATGGTTTTCCGTGGTTTCCCATTTTCACACCAGGCAAATGCTGGGGCTGTACCTTAATTAAGGCCACGGCCGCTTCCTTCCAACTCCTAGGCCTTTCCGATCCCATCGTCGCCATAAGACCTATCTGTGTCGGTGCGACGCAAAAAAAAAAAAAAAAAGGCAACGCGATTCTCGGACTGGTTTTCGAATCGTTGGGAATTGTTCACACATAGTGTTCCTCCTACAAGGAACAACTGTAAAGAACAGATATAAGGAGATCCTTCGCACCCTACGTGATTCACTTCGTCGTAAGTGTCCTGAGCTTTGGTGTAGAAATAACTGGCCGTTCCGCTGTTGTTACACGACCACCTCCCTGCACATTGCTCTGTGCTAGTCCAAAGTAACTGGCAAGGTAACAGCTTGCCGTTTCGTCATACCCTCCATGCTTACTTGATCCCTCACCATACACCTTACTGTATTTCCTTTTCACCTCTCAAAAACAAAGCTCCTGGGCGTAGATTTCAATAATAATAATAATAATAATAATAATAATAATTTAGTTTTGGAAAAAGTGATTCGTGAATGGAGAAAAGAAACTAAAGGTATAAACATTGGCAGACTTCTTAAAGACAAAATTCACCTTGACTGCTTAGCTTTCGCAGATGACCTTGCGATCCTTTCAAACAACAGACAAGAAGCAATCCAATCCATAGAAAAGTTGAATGAAATAGCCGCAAAAACCGGACTTCAAATTTCATTTGAAAAGACACAGTTTATGGAAGGAACTAAATCAAAATTCGACAATCAACCATTAATCACCAACTGTGGAATAATTTCCCAAGTAGACAAATTCAAATATCTAGGTGAAATTATTCAGCCAGCAGGGTTAAATCAGGAAGCTAACAAAGAAAGAACTGCTAAACTGCAAAGGGCTTACAAAATCACATGGAACAGATACAACAAAAGATGTATATCAAAAAATGCAAAATTACGACACTACAATACAGTCATCAAACCAGAGGCACTTTATGCATCTGAAACACTGATCATTGGCGGCAGGTCACAAATGAAAAGCATTGAGAAACAAGAGAGGAAAATTCTCAGAAAAATCCTAGGACCAAAGTTCGAAAATGGAATTTGGATGAAAAAGAAACCACACGAAATTTTTCAATTCACAGAAAAAATCACAGATACCATCAGAAAGAGACGACTAAAATTCTACGGACACCTACACAGAATGGATAACAACAGGCTGACAAAGAAAATTCTAAATCTAGCTCTAACCCTGAAAATCCGCAACAATTGGTTAGCAGAAATTCATGAAGATCTACAAGAAATGGGTATTGAGGACGAAACCATTCAAGATAGAATGAAATTTAGAAGCTTAGTAAACAAACATAAATTTGCAGAGAAACCAACAAGAAAAAATACAGGCTGGACAGAAACACGCAGAAAGAAACACAGTGAAAAAATGAAGAAATATTGGGAAGAAAAGAAGAAGAAACATTGTGCAAAATAAGTTCAAACGCGCTCCACAGCTGGGCACAACGAATCAAAAAAAATTAATAATAATCGTATGGCCTCAGCTACCGTGTGCAGACATTTCAGTTTGACGCCATCTGGCTGTCTGCTCGTCAATTTCGACGTTCCGTTTTATTCTAGGCTCACTAGATGGCAGACCGAGTAAACCGAAACTGTCTTGGGCGTCTATGGCTGAGATTTAATGAATTTTGTCGGGTAAACGCCAAATGTGTCACCAGAGATCTTTTACATGCCGACATCGTACGACATGGAGTGTCGAATGGACTTTTTCCGCCTTTCAAAAATCCGACTACCTCTGCCGGGTTTGAACCCGCTATCTTAGGATCCGGAGGCCGACAGTCTACCACTGATCCACAGAGGCAGCTAATTCGTGTTCAGTACATATGGTTCGTATTGAAGAGATGTTAAGTACAGAACAAGTCTGGCCATCGGATGCCAGTGGGATCCGAACCCAAACCTCTCGATTTCGCTTCGGTTGCTCTACCATTGAGCTACGGTGACCTAGGTCATATATTTCGTGCTGTTGGAAAGGATCTAAGCTACAGGTCTGGCACTACTGCCATCTGCTCTAGAAGGTCACCATAGCTCAATGGTAGAGCAACCGACTCGAAATCGGGAGGTTGTGGGTTCGGATCCAACTAGTGTCCGGTTGGCCATTTTTGCTCTGTATTTAACATCTCTTTAATACGTACTATAAGCACTGAACATGAGCTAACACGTTTAAAGTTTATTTCGAGAATAATAATGTTATTGAATTTACGTCCCATTAACTACGTTCACGGTTTTCGGAAACTATGAGGTGCCGGAATTTTGTCCCGCAGGAGTTCTTTAACGTGTCAGTAACTCTACCGACTCGAGGTTGACGTATTCGAACACTTTCAAATACCGGTACCACCAGGCTGAGACAGGATTGAACGTGCCAAGTAAGGCTGAGAATGTCAGTGCTCTACCGTCTGAGCTATTCAGCCCTGCCGTAGATTTCATTCCGCCGAGGAGATCACCACTGCCACAAGAAGAGCTGTTTAGGATCTTCTTACCAATATATTGCAAGAGTATTTCCTATATCTATACCAACGCTGGCAGATATGCATAGCGGCCAGTGGCGATATTTAAAGGGACGATGTAGGATTCGTAAGTGTACGTCGCGTTGTGTGGTTGCCTACACTCTAGGCGCCAGTCCATGAACTTGTAAAATGTGGTTGTATATTATCTCCCCTAGTGCACTGTCACTGCATTGTGCTTCAAATGAGACTTGCAGTGGTGTCTCTACGGTATACTAGCCAACAACTTGGAGTCTGAGGCGTTTCAACCGACGAGCCCGCTGCCACATTCGGCTGGAACACTGGTAATTTCACGATTGAAAATGCTTAAAGAACTTGAATCATGCCAATTGTTACAGATATGATATTCTAAATCGTGCAATTAAATTATTTGATCATTTTTTATTTGATAAAATTAAAAGTAATCGTACAACAAGCAAATAAATAACATTACTGGATCTTGATTATGTGCGCTTAATATGACTTAGTAATCGTGAGTCACTACGTTCGGGAGGATATTTAAGAAAGCACACTTGACTCAGTAAGGTGAAAAGGAGATGTGCAGTACTAACCCATTTTGGTGGGAGAGGTAGAAAAACACCCACAGTATCCTCTGCCTGTCGTAAGAGGCGACCAAAAGGGGCCTCAGAGGCTCTCAAAATGGAAGCGTGGGCTGGCGAACATGGGGCCTTTAGCTGAATCCTGGCATTGCTTTGACTTACTTGTGTGCTCCTCACCTTCATCTGATCCGACCTCCCTTGGTCAACTCTTGTTCTTTTCCGACCCCGACGCTTTCAGAGCATTCGAGGGCTAGAAAGTCTGTCACTTTCACGCCCTTCATGGCCCTTGTCTTCCTTTGGTCGATATCTTCATTTTTCGAAGTGTCGGATCGCTCCTATTTTCCTGTCCAATTAGTGTTGTATAGAGGATGGTTGCCTAGTTGTAGTACTTCTTCAAACAATAATCACCACCACCACGCAGTATAGTTACAGAAGAACTCCTATACAGTTGTTTTGAAAGCGCTTCCACTTCGTATAGCCCTGGTATTCTAAAGAGGTTTCTTGCATTTATGAGGCGAAATCTGTGTAGGAGTTCCTGAACATGGTATTTAAGGGCCAGTAATGCTAAAAGTATGTTACGTGGCCAAGTATTTCATTCATGGTATAAGGAGAGGTAACTGAAGTAAGCTATCAGGAAGGTAGACTGGGAAGATTTTACTATTTTATGAAGGTGTCCATACCGTCTAGGAGGTCCGCCTCCAACTTCAGTGCAGGAATGAAAACATTTATTAGTAGTAGTAAGTCAAAGTAACATCAGCTGTAGCCTATTCATGCCACTAGTTCCCTAAGCGGGGGTCCAACGGAAACAGTGGTTTCATGCGATTCACAGGAAGTGGTATTAACTGGTGTTTTAAGAGGAAGTACTACTGGACAATCATCCGTGATTAACATTAATCAGGAGGGGTAAAAGGAAGAGTCCCAACACTTCGAAGAATGGAGGTATCGGCAAAAGAAAGGGAAAGGTCAAGAAGGGCATGAAAATGAAAGCCTCCCTAGACCTCATAAACATTACCCTCGGGGTTGGAAGAGAACAAGAGTTGACCGAGGGTGGGTGGATACGAAAGATACAAATCACGCTCTCAAGTTAAAGTCGTCCGGTTCGACTTTTAGACGTCGTTCACGACAGGAAGTGCGCATTGTACCACCTACACTCACTGGGGGAGGGCAGTAATTCACAGGAGGATCTTTCGAGAAATGTGACTCCTAATGTCAAGGTCCGCGGGAAACTGAGCTGCCCGATAATAATAATAATAATAATAATAATAATAATAATAATAATAATAATAATAATAATAATAATGTCATTGGCTTTACGTCCCACCAACTACTTTTACGGTTTTCGGAGACGCCGAGGTACCGGAATTTAGTCCCGCAAGAGTTCTTTTACGTGCCAGTAAATCTACCGACACGAGGCTGACGTATTTGAGCACTTTCAAGTACCACCGGACTGAGCCAGGATCGAACCTGCCAAGTTGGGACCAGAAAGCCAGCGCTTCAACCGTCTGAGTCACTCAGTCCAGCAATAATAATAATAATAATAATAATAATAATAATAATAATAATAATAATAATAATCGAGCAAGTGGCTGTGCGGTTTGGGTCACGTAGCTAACCGCTTGCATTCGGGAGAGAGTGGGTTCGAACCTCACTGTCGGCAGCCTTGATGATGGTTTTCCGTGGATTCCCATTTTCACACCAGACTCCTAGCCCTTTCCTATCCCATGGTTGCTATAAGATTTATCTGTATCGGTGCTACAAAAAGCAGATTGTAAACAAAACAAATAATAATAATAATAATAATAATAATAATAATAATAATAATAATAATAATAATAATGCAATGGCTTGTGCTCAACACTTTGGCCTAAAATATTTACTTCTGTCATATGAATTGAAACAAGGTCTTGCAACTCATAGAGAACTGAAGGGAAATCACTTTCAGACCAGCAAGTGCTAACCACTCTTACTGCAGTCCTGGCAATGTCGTGCCTTATGTACGCTTCTAACCTAAACCGGAAACAATACATTTCAGACATGCTTTTTAAAAGCCTATTTGCGCTACTTGAATTCACTGTTGAGAAAACAAAGAAAACTAAAAGTATGTCGTTATATTTCGTAATTTAACATTCTCTCATCTCTTGCTTCTTTCACTTAATTCTCCGCCCCTTTTCTTCAATTGTTTTCAAATCAGCGATTTTTGTCGCACCTGTACTGTTTTCCTTCTCTTTCACAGCATCAGCAGAAGAGACAACTCCACTTTCTATCAATAACAAAAAGAAGGGTCTGGTTAGGAAACCTCGCGTTCTGAAATACTCCATATAGATAACGTGTAAGACAAACGAGAAACGAGAAGCGCATACCGACTATTACACACGCACATTGCCTAGTGGACATCCCTCTTGAGGTCACTGGTTTCTTACCAAGGCGGTCGTGATTCGAACCCCGCCAGTGCATGTAGTCATGTACCTGTGGCTCGTGTTCAACATAAAACAAGAGGTCCTGTGATTACAGCCCCTGTAATACTACACGCTTGCTGCTTATTACAATTACAAGGTAATTTTGGATACGAACCTTCATTTACTAGTCCGATATGGTGACAGTGAAACATGAAACACCGTTACTGGCTGTTATTGCTATCTACTGTCTGTAGTGGATTAAATCCTGGCTGAGGCTTGCAGCGTTTTAGGGCCTTGAAGTGTAAAAACTCCGTGTGGTTGAGTTTTAGCATATTAAAGAACTCCTGTCGAACAAAATTTCGACATACTGACATCACCTAAAACCCATGGCAAACCCCACGTAAAACAGAGACCGAGAGTTGGCTGAGTTCTACAAGATGGTGGGTCTTAAAAGTGCCTACGTATTAAACATGGATTAATAATTTAATTATAGCTTTCATACTCTTCCGTCCTCTTGGCCATCATTTTCCCCTTCCTTTCATTGATATGGCCAACGGCCGTAGCCGTGTTGAAACACCGGATCCCGTGAGATCTCCGAAGTTAAGCAAGATTGGGCGTGGTCAGGAGTTGGATGGGTTGCCACGCGCTGTTGGTGGGGGGGGGGGGGGGTAAGGGAATGGAGGAGCGGAAAAGAACTGGCCACCCTACCGCACGTAAACTCCGGCTCAGGAACACCTCTGCGGAGGTTCGGACCTGCCTTCGGGCAGAATAATCCTTACCTTAGCCAACGGCCGTAGCCGTGTTGAAACACCGGATCCCGTGAGTTTTCCGAAGTTAAGTAACATTGGGCGTGGTCAGGAGTTGGATGGGTTACCACGCGCTGTTGGTGGGGGGTAAGGGAATGGAGGAGCGGAACGGAACTGGCCACCCTACCGCACGTAAACTCCGGCTCAGGAACACCTCTGTTTTTTGCTCTATACTGAATGCGATATTTTGGTATCTTCTTGAAATTCGTATATTTTTCTTATGTTCGTTTAATTAGTAAAAGTTGCTGTAGTTTAGCATTGTTACCATGTGCATTGCAATTGAATTAATATAATATTCCTATGTATGATACGATTTTATTTTAATAACACTATGTCAGATTATTTTATCAAATTACTTTTGCTATTCCTAGCATTTTTCTTCTTAATATTATCATTGCCATCATTAAAATGTAGTTATTACTAGTAATAGTGTACCAGTAAAGTATTAGTAAAGTGTGTGAAAGGGAAAATATATCTAACTTTGCCAGGATAAATAAAATATCTCATCTCAGCCTCTCCATCGGCACTCCTGAAGATGGTTTTCTGTGGTTTCCAATTTTCACAACAGGTAAATAATAGGGCTGTACGTTTACTGAGGCCACGACCTCTTCCTTCCCAGGTCTACCTGTTTCCTACTCCACCGTCGCTGGGTTAGTGCGACGTTAATCCACTAGTAAAAATTACAAAAAAGACGAATAACTTTCATTAGATAACGCTATGACAACTCTTCAGTGTGGCACTGTTCACGAATGCAGGTGCTACGTTGAGTGAACAGGGTGTCGTGTTTAGCTCAGGTGTGTTCCATAAGAGCTGTTTGCAGATGGGTCATTGTTTATGTATGCAGTACTGTACTCGAGATGTAGGAACTATTGCAAGGAACAGCTGTGTGTTCCAAGTTGATATCACGCATCTCCGCAGTAACCTCGTTGCTCGTCTGGAATCGCTGAGCAGACACGTTCCATACAATATGTCATTTAACGTCGCCAATGGAGGAAGATAGGACCAAAGTTCTCACTCCAATGCATTGGTGGCGATTAGCTACCCCACCCCAAATAAATAAATAAATAAATAAATAAATAAATAAATAAATAAATAAATAAATAAATAAATAAATAAATAAATAAATAAATAAATAAATAAATAAATAAATACAAAGAACAAGTTTATTCCATTTTTGCCGCCTGAATCTAGGAATTATAACAAAAAAGCAATTTGTAATCCCTGCTGTCTTTACAGCTAATTGTTTCCTATAATTTCTTCAATTATTAAGAATGCTTAGAGGAAATACCAATATGTTGTTGGTAGCGGCTAATCTATAGTACAAGGCCACAGCCGGCAATGGAGGTCCACACAGCAATGTGTAGTATCATAGCATGTGCTGCGACGAAGGGTCGCAGGGGTATATTTTTGTGAAGGTCATGAACACAGGTACCGTGTGAGCAAAATAAAGCGGAACCGCTCCATCCTGTGCACGGGAATTCCTGAGTGATGGAGTAACGAAATACAGTGCCGGATGTATTCAATGCCGCGCTACCGCGCCAAGTTTCAGTCTATGTTGAACGTTTGCAAACGTGGCATGTGTTTCGTTGGTGATATTACTATAGTGTGTGAATTCAGTGAAATGTCTCAGGTGGCTCGAGTCTGGTATCGGTATTCTGTTCCACAAAGAGTATTCATTTACGATTCATACGTCCGTTCAGAAAGTGCGAGGGCCGTAAGGAGATTATTCCAAGAGAAGTTTCCTGATGTTCACGTTCCACGTCGGGCTTCGATTCGTAGATTAGTAAATAAGTTACGTAGGCCTAAGACGGGAAGTCTTGATAAGAAACGTAATAAACCACGTATGGTACTCACATAAGAAACTGTAGAAAACATTGGTAACGCTCTGGAAAGGTCTCCTACAAAATCACTTGGACGACTTGCTCAGGAAATGGAAATTTCCTATGGTTCCGTTTGAATGTGTACAAAGTTACTGTAGTTAAAGCCGTATAATATTATTGGTAGGTTCGATCCTGGCTCAGTCCGCTGATATTTGAAGGTGCTATAATACGTCAGCCCCGTGTCGGTAGATTTACTGGCACGTAAAAGAACTCCAGCGGGACTAAATTCCGTCACCTCGGCGTCTCCGAAAACCTCTTCAGTGATGCCTAGGCCATGTATGACAGCTGATGGCGGAGCTGTTGAGGATTCAAGCAACCTTAAGGCTGAAGACTGAACATAATAATAATAATAATAATAATAATAATAATAATAATAATAATAATAATAATAATAATAATAATAATAATAATATAAAGTCAAGTAAATCAACTTAGTATGTTAGTACATAATTTATTATCTACTGGTATACAGTATATACTATGTATTATTATTATTATTATTATTATTATTATTATTATTATTATTATTATTATTATTACTGCATTATTATAATTCCTTTGCTGGCAGGACTTAGTGTTTACAGTGCACTATGTCTTCTGGTATGGGCTAGAGCAATTTTGTTACTTTCATTGATCTGTCTCTGCCTTATCGTTGGCTTTGACAATATGAAATTGACTGAGGTATAAGCGATGCTAGTAATGGCATTCCTTCTGCAGCCCGTCCCTGCTATGAATGGTGTAAAAAATAATGCTCATAGAGTCGGTTGGTGCATGCATTTCAGTAGGCTTGGCAGACTGATATGTAATAGCAACTTCTGGCTCGGTGAGGAAAGCAACGGGATAACTACCTCACTCCTCATTTCCGTAGTACGCCTCTTCAGTGATGCCTAGGCCATCTATGACAGCTGATGGCAGAGCTGTTGAGGACTCAACCAGCCTTAGGGCTGAAGACTGAACATACAAGATAATAATAATAATAATAATAATAATAATAATAATAATACAAAGTCAAGTAAATCAACTTAGTATGTTAAAATAATTTATTATCTCGTGATAAAACTACCTTCCATACTGCGTTGTGGGAAGAAAGTACCACCTCTTTTGGAAAGCGTTGCCTTTCCCGTAGTGTATGGGAAGGAATGCCTGTCTCTTACCCGGAGACCCTGATTTTGATTCTCGGCCAGTCCAGGGTTTCTTTATTTATTTATGTACTTATTTAATTTTATTTATTTAACTAGCTGTAGTACCCGGCGTTGCCCGGATAGTTTTTGAATGTTTACATTTAATATTTGTATTACCAGTTAGTTAAGTGTGAAGTGAATGCTTATAGAATTCTTTTTGAGATGTTGATTTTACGACTTATTATGTAGTTTTAGGAGGTTTTTTTAGATGTATCTGACTTCAAGTTTTAGATTATTTAATTATCGAGTAAACACTAATCTCGGTCATTTTATACTATTTACTTTTAAGCCCTTCTCAGCTCCTGCCTCGATGGAGGCTGAACGTGGACTTAAACGCTATCCACAGCGTCACAGTTCGTATCAGCGACACATAAACAATGGATTTCGACATTAATATTGGTTATTTTCCTTATTTTTGCACGTCAGCCCTTCTCATTCCCCAACACCAGCGGGGGCTAGGTGTATCTGACCTCCACAGTAATGTTTTCTATATAGTAAGTCATGTGTATACCAAGTTTGATTGAGAGATATGCTAAAACATACACACACATCCTTAAACTCTGTCCCTTTGGAGGTTTTCAATTTTTTGCCAGTTCTCATCCGCCTGCCGAGTAGGACTGAGCTTTATCTTAAACGACATCCAGAGTGTTACAGTTCATCTCGGCGACCCCGAAAACTATGGATTAGACACAAATTTCGGTCATTTTCGGTTAATATTTACATTTCGCCCCTACTTTAGAGGCTAGGAGTCTCTTACCCCTGGGGTATATTTCTCCAGACAGTAGGTCGATTATACACTCATGCGTCCATTCTCTCGGTCATTTTCGAAATTTTGTTTTTCACTTTATCTTACCGCTAGGTGAAAGGAGGCAGAAATTTGACTTCTAAAAAAATGGAGCGTTACTATTCATCTCAGCGACCCCGAAAAGAATGGATTCGACACTATTTTCGATTATTTCTACATCTCATCCCGTCGTAGGTGTGCTAGGGTTGTCATACCTCCACGCACTTTGTCTCCTGATAATAAGTCATAAGTGACCAAGTTTGTTTGAAATTGTTCCCGTAGTCCCGAAACGTATAGATTCAACACTAATATCGGTCATTTTCAGTCTTAATTACATTTCGTACACTTATCTAAGGCTTCAAGGTGTGTCTTTCCCCCTTAGTATTTTTTTCAGGTAGTAGGTAATATTTGTATTAAGTTCTGCTGAAAGTTATCCTGGAACGTACAAAAAACATCCTTAATCTCGGTTATTTGGATATTTTCTGTTCTTGACTCCTTCTCACCCGCCTGGCAACTGGGGATCGACTTGGACTTAAACAACAACCGGAGTGTCACTCCTCATTTCAGCGACACCTAAAACCATGGATGTGACATCATTTTCGATTATTTTATATCTAACTCCCTTCCTAACCACTCACCACAAAAAGGTCCTTAATTTGGACTTTAAAAGTCCAGAGTGCCACTATTCACCTCAGCGACCCTAAAAACTGTGGATTCGACACTAATTACGATTATTTTTATATATCACTCCCCCTTGCCCCCGACCCTAAAGGGGGCTGAACTTGAAATTAAAAATTTCCCGGGATGTCACTGTTCATCTTAGCGACCCCGAAAAGTATGGATTCGACACTATTTTCGTTTATTTTTATATATGACCCCCTTCCCCCCCCCCGCCCTTAATGGTTCCAGGGGTGTCTTATTCCCACGTGGTTTGTCTCCCGATATTAAAATTCCGGAGCGTTACTATTCACCTCGGCGACCCCGAAAACTGTATATTTGGCACTAAATACTATTATTTTTATATCTCACCCCCCTTGCTTTCCACCCCAAAGGGGGATGAACTTGGACTTAAAAAAATCCCGGGGTGTCACTATTCATCTAAGCGACCCCGAAAGTATGCATTCGACACTACTTTCCATGATTTTTATATCTCACCCCTTCGCCCCCCGCCTCTATGGGTTCCTGGGGTGCCCTACCCCCACGTGGTTTGTCTCCTGATAGTAAAAATCCGGAGTGTCAGTATTCATCTCAGCGACCCCGAAGAGTACTCGACATTCTTTTCGATTATTTTTATACATCACTCCCCCCTTGTCCCCCACCCTAAAGGGGGCTGAACTTGGAATTTAAAAATTCCCGGGTAGTCACTATTCACCTAAGCGACCACGAAAAGTATGGACTCGACACTATTTTCGATTATGTGTATATATCACTCCCCCTTCGCCCCCACCCCAAAGGGGGCTGAACTTGGACTTTTAAAAAACTCGGAGTGTAACTATTCATCTCAGCGACCCCGAAAAGTATGGATTCGACACTATTTTCGTTTATTTTTATATATGACCCCCTCGCCCCGCCCCTAAGGGTTCCTGGGGTGTCTTACCCCCACGTGGTTTGTCTCCTGATACCAAAAATCCGGAGTGTCACTATTCACTTTGGCGACCCCGAAAACTATGTATTTGACACTATTTTCGATTATTTGTATATATCACTCCCCTCTCGCCCCCACCCTAAAAGGGGGCTGAACTTGGACTTAAAAAATATTGGAGTGTCACTATTCATCTCAGCGACCCCGAAAAGTATGGATTCGACAATATTTTTATATATGACCCCCCTCGCCCCCCGCCCCTAAGGGTTCCTGGGATGTCTTACCCCCACGTGGTTTGTCTCCTGATACCAAAAATCCGGAGTGTCGCTATTCACTTTGGCGACACCGAAAACTATGTATTCGACATTATTTTCGATTATTAATATATATATCACTCCCCCCCCCCCTCGCTCCAGCCCCAAAGGGGCTGAACTTGGACTTTAAAAAAATTGGAGTGTCACTATTCATCTCAGCGACCCCGAAAAGTATGGATTCGTCACTATTTTCGTTTATTTTTATATATGACCCCCCTCGGCCCCCGCCCCTAAGGGTTCCCGGCGTGTCTTACCCCCACGTGATTTGTCTCCTGATACTAAAAATTCGGAGTGTCGCTATTCACTTTGGCGACCCCGAAAACTATGTATTCGACATTATTTTCGATTATTTGTATATATCACTCCCCCCTCGCCCCCATCCCAAAGGGGGCTGAACTTGGACTTTAAAAAAATTGGAGTGTCATTATTCATCTCAGCGACCCCGAAAAGTATGGATTCGACACTATTTTCATTTATTTTTATATATGACCCCCCTCGCCCCCCCGCCCCCAGGGGTGTTTGGGATGTCTTACCCCCACGCGGTTTGTCTCCTGATACCAAGTCATAAGTGTATCAAATTTGGTTGAAATCGGTCCAATGGTTTGGGAGGAGATGTGGTACAAACCCACCCACCCACATACATACAATGACTTTTATATATATATATATATATATATATATATATATATATATATATTTCATTTATTTATTTATTTATTTATTTATTTATTTATTTATTTATTTATTTATTTATTTATTTATTTATTTATTTATTTATTTATTTATTTTTAAGAATGAAGCCAATTTTTTCAGTGTAGACACACTTGATAGAATTTGATAGATTTTCAGTCTGTCGAAACACGAAATATAACTCGCAGAACGCTATAAAAGGCAAAAACCGGATAATTACAAGCGGAATGATATGTTTCTCCCTACAAGAACATTCTCAGATTCCACCAAATCACTCTTAACCATGCATATATACAATATGGTTCATGTTGTGTACACGACTGCGATTGTAATTGTGGCCAGTTGTCTTGCCAATCCGTGTCCAAAATTGGCTGATATACCATCCTTTTTTTTGTTTTTTTTTAATCAGTAAGCGCCACCAACCTGTAGAGTGTATGAAATTTGTGAATGGATAACCTGGGACTGGCTACGTTGTGAACAGCCCGGCTGAGAGATTCGAAAGCTAGAGAGCTGCCCTTCTGAGCTTAAGTTGGCGGGTTTGATCCCGGTTCAGTCCGGTGATATTTGAAGGTGCTCAAATATACCAGTCTCGACTGAAAATAACTCATGCTGGACAAAAATCCGTCATCGTGGTGTCTCCAAAAACCGAATATTATGTCACCGTTTTTACCACGTGACGGTGAGTAATTCTCTGAAACACACCGTGAAATAAATTGAATAAAACTTGTGACTGGTTGCAGTTTACATTATTTCATAAATTATTATTATTATTATTATTATTATTATTATTATTATTATTATTATTATTATTATTATTTTAGAAACAAGAAAGGCTTTTAGTAAAATCCTTTGTCTGGAGTGTACTACTTTAAAGTTGTGAGAGCTGGACTATTGGCAAAATGAAAGATATTCCTTGGAAGCAACTGAAATATGGTGGATTTGATGGAAAATGTCGAAGACATGCTGGGCTAAATAAAAGACGTATCAAAATGTTCTAAAGGAAGTCAATGAGCAACGGAGACTGATAAAGTATATGGAAAGAAGGATGTAAAACTTGTCGGTCATATCCTGAGACATGACTTCCTAGTAAACGACCTTGAAGGAAAAATACTAGGAAAGGAAGGAAGAGGAAGACCAAGAAAGACATACTTGGTGGGATGTAAGAACTACAAGGAAGTGAAGAGAACAGCGGGATTGAGGGGAGAATGGTTGCAGCGACAAGGCTTAGGCTTTTGTGTATGATGATGATATTATCATCATCATCATCATCATCACCATCTTGTGACCAATGAACGTAAGGGTGCCTTGAACTATAGCTCAACTCAACTCCGTCCTTATTAAGGAACCTGCATTTGTTAAAATGAAGAGAACACAGTGATGTATGCCAGAGCGAGTTTTGTAACATTTAGCCGGAATGTTCTAATGAGAAGAGCAGACTTACCTCACCTCTTAGGATAAGCCAGTGTACATTACCAAGAGCACGTGGGTGTAACAGCCTTGGATCGGGGATAGTGAATGCAATGGGGAGAGAGTGTCACATTCTGTGACAGGGCATACGATATTACATTTTCTTCACCGACCTGCCTTGATGTGCTGAACAAAGTTAAACTCTCACAATCAGAGCCTTGTTCAATCTCTTTCGTACCCGGGAATCTGTTTATTCTCGTAGAGTGATATTGTTTGGATTAATCGTTACATTTTTTCATGAAGTCGCCCACACCTCCCTATTTTGTGTTCATTTCCTCTCTAAATTCCTGCTAAAACTTACTATTTATCTTCGCATTCTCATTTCTTGTTCGTGATGGGGAGTGTCTCTTCTTTCGGCAAGTTAGAAGAGACTGCACACAAAGAGCAGACCTCACTTAAATACACACCTGTCCTTATGCTTTATAAATAAGTGAAGTTTTAGAGAGAATGATCATTTAATCTCATTTCATTTCATTTCATTTCAGATGTATATTTATGTACAGATGTCTAATTCCTTGGCTCCTTGGCTGAATGGTCAGCGTTGAAGCCTTCAGTTCAGAGGGTCACGGGTTGGATCGATGATTTCAATCGCTTCTAATTAAGTCTTCTGCTTCGGGCACTGGGTGTTGGTTTTTGTACCAACATTCTCCCCTTCATATTCAGACAACACACTACACTACCAACCATCACAGAAGCACGTAATAGTGATTACATCCCTCCATTTATGGAAGAAGAAGAAGAAGCTATGTACATTGGTACTGTGTATTTAACTTTGATCTGTTCACAAAGCTTCTTCTACAGCGTTTCCCACACGTTATGGAGGTGCGGGTGCGAACTGTGTTGCACATGTGAATTTGGGCCGGTTGCCCTTCCTGACGCCAACCCTATATGGATTGGTGTAATTACTATTGTGTGTTTCTGTGGTGGTTTGCAGTGTATTGGGTTGTCTGAATATGAAGAGAAAAGTGTTGAGACAAACACAAACACCCAATCCCCGGGCCAGAATAATTAATCAGATGCGATTAAAATCCCCGTCCCGGCCGGGAATCGAATCCGGGACCCTCCGGACCAAAGACCAGCACGCTAACCATTTAACCATAGAGCCGGACATTTTACATAGCTCCTAAGTTTTACATTTTAAAAGACTTGTATAATATTTGCAGCACTGGAAATAGCTTAGGGAAGTGTTCTATTTAGAGCCATGCAATGAGTGAATCTGGACTCATTCATCAGACTATACTTCTCCACTTCTACTACTCAGCTAGTCTGGTCAGAGTACGACCCTGCTGCTAGAACCAAACCAGACTCACTCCTGCTTAGTCGAAGTGGGCGATATTTGAACCTAAACCGGAAACAGGATAACAGGCTTGGTATACCAGTTGTTATGTCATTGAGTGGGTGATCAAACTTCGAGTTGTTGCCTTGTTTCTGCCACACGTGTGTGCGTTGCGACCCTTATATAGAGTGATGGCCCAAAGAAGAAGGCTGTATAATAGAGATTTGCCTGGAACTAATGCAAATGGCAACAATGTAGCAAAGAGTGTAACACCTGAACTTCGGAGTTTTCAGGCTGCTCCGTCTGTTCATCGAATCAGACAGCATGGGTAGTTCGGTAGACTCTGTTCAATAAAGTTGAGCGTCTTTTTCCGAATATGGTTCTTTCAAACACTCATTCGACACAATACTTGAGTAGAAAGCTTGAATATCAAGGCGAGTGGGATTTACCTATAAGATGTTAAAAAGTTCGGTGGGAAGGGATTTTAAGGGGGACCAAAGACATTAAACTCGATGTCTCTTACGGTTGGTTTTACAGGAAAATATTGTTCCTGACAAAATTGATTTAGAAAATACGAAATAACATTTTTGTTCTTACGTTTTCCTGATACAGTGAAATATAAGAGAAATACCGGTGGTGGTCGTTTGAAAGTGTAGGCCTAAGTCCAAGAGCCAATAACTGATTCTATGGAGAGTTGCTATGGAGATTTTATTGGCAACATATTAAACGCGTGTACTTTTTTAATATTCAGTTTCAGTCACCACAAATAGTAGTCATAATAATAATAATAATAATAATAATAATAATAATAATAATAATAATAATAATAATAATAATTGCTTTATGTCCCACCAATTACTTTTTGCGGTTCTCGGAGACGCCGAGGTGCCGGAATTTTGTCACGCCGGATTTCTTCTAAGTGCCAGAAAATCTCCTAACACAAGGCTGGCGTATTTGAACACCTTCAAATACTACCGGACTGAGCCAGGATCGAACCTGCCAAGTTAGGGTGAGAAGGCCAGCGCCTCAACCGTCTGAGCCACTCAGCCCGGCTCAACCACCACTCATCAGCAATTAGGGCAGTCGCCAGGCGCCAGATTGCCTATCAGTTATACTTTTAGTTAGTCTTTTCTTAAATAATTTCGAAGAATTTGGAAATTTATTCAACATCTCCCTTGGTAAATTACTCGAGTCCTACTGCTCTTCCTATAGATGAATGCTTACCCCAGTTTGTCTTCTTGAATTCTAATTCTATATTGTGATATTTCCTACCACTTAGAAGAAATCCGGCGTGACAAAATTCCGGCAACTCGGCGTCTCCGAGAACCGCAAAAAGTAAAGTCCGCCTCTGTGGTGTAGTGGTTAGCGTGATTAGCTGCCACCCCCCGGAGGCCCGGGTTCGATTCTCGGCTCTGCCACGAAATTTGAAAAGTGGTACGAGGGCTGGAACGGGGTCCACTCAGCCTCGGGAGATCAACTGAGTAGAGGTGGGTTCGATTCCCACCTCAGCCATCCTGGAAGTGGTTTTCCGTGGTTTCCCACTTCTCCTCCAGGCGAATGCCGGGATGGTACCTAACTTAAGGCCACGGCCGCTTCCTTCCCTCTTCCTTGCCTATCCCTTCCAATCTTCCCATCCCTCCACAAGGCCCCTGTTCAGCATAGCAGGTGAGGCCGCCTGGGCGAGGTACTGGTCATACTCCCCAGTTGTATCCCCCGACCAAGAGTCTGAAGCTCCAGGACACTGCCCTTGAGGCGGTAGAGGTGGGATCCCTCACTCAGTCCGAGGGAAAAACCGAACCTGGAGGGTAAACAGATGATGATGATGATGATGATGATGATGATATTTCCTACTTTTAAAAAACACCACTCAAACGTATTCGTCTACTAATTTTATTGCACGCCACTGCTTAATTCGGGCCGGAACGGCACCTCCCAGGGATATATGTTTGTTTTTGTTTCTTGCGCAGTGTTTGCAAGGTGGTTACTCAGTACGCATGTTCATACATCTTCATAGAGTTTTATTGCAAATTTTCAGATATCGAGACTTGTGATGTGACTTGTATGGGAGGTGGGCGGGTGGGGGTAGGGGTGGGGGGGCAGCGGTGTATTGTTAAAAAGAAGACAAATGTGTGAATATGCGTTCCGGCACCTAACATTTTGGAAATTAAGCGGTGCTCCACGTCGTCTCTCCAGTGACAGCTCGGAATGTACCGCTTAATCAAGCAGCTCACTCTCCTTTCTCCCAAGTCTTCCCAGCCAAAACTTTGCAACATTTCCGTAACGGTAATTTTTGTGGGATTTATTTAGCGTATGGCTACGTCACAAAAAATTAATATTTACTATTATAACTGAAATTACAAAATAATATCCAAGCCACGAATGTAGTTTATTGATCCCACCATCAAAACCAGGAACTCTGTTGGATCGCGAGGGAAAGCTCTCAGAGTACATTCTTGGACTACATGGTGAACAGTCTGCTTTTCAGCGCACAGTCACTGCGTGGAGAAGTTATTTTATTGAACCTGAGCAGGAAATCGGCACACCAGCCAATATTGGTTTTTATTCTGTTAAGAACCGACCAGATCGTGCGTGGCAATTCAAAGCTTGGTCGATATGCACGGCATCTTAAGTTGTTCTGTCGTAGCAATAATCTGCCACGTGTGTCTCCAGCAGTCACTAGTATTAAAGCCGTTGCCGTTGTAGTTTCTTGAGATGGGTGACGAGAGCGAAGCCCTCATTTACTGATGGTTGGAATGTCTGCGTGAACAGGGAAGTGATTATTTTTCTAGCTTTTTGGCTCCCGTACCTACATCGGAAGTCACCCAGAAAAAATTGAGCTCTTTTTCGTTGGATATTTTCAATTTCTCCAAACGAGTAATCCTGGCAAAGGTCCTATACACAGGAACCATAGTCTGTGGTCTTACCAGAGATTTTCAAAACCCTCTACACCGTTACCACAACCCCTACATACCCTCATAACCATATGAACCATATAAACATAACCATCTTAAACGTGATATTTGTTTTTTGTACCAGAAGGAAGAGATCAAAGGCAAAACGATGAAACGATGATCTTGAGGTGGCAAGATATCTTAGTTCATACTACGCCACTAACGCTGATGTTAAGTTTCCATTATAAATTACCTGGAGAAGCCTGGCTTCCTTACTACTACTACTACTACTACTACTACTACTACGAATATGGTCTCAGCTACCGTGTGCAGACATTTCAATTTGATGCCACCTGGCTCTCTGCTCTTCAATTTCGACGTTCCGATTTACTGTAGGCCCACTAGATGGCAGACCAAGTAAACCGAAACTCTCTTGGGCGTCTATGGCTGAGATTTAATGAATTTTGTCAGGTAAACACCAAATGTGTCACCAGAGATCTTTTACATTCCGACATCGTACAACATGGAATGTCGAATGGACTTTTTTTCCGCACTTCAAAAATTCTACTACTTCTGCCGGGTTTGAACCCGCTGTCTTGGGATCCGGATGCCTACACTGTACCGCTGATCCGCAGAGGCTTCTTTACTGACTGGTCAATACACTGGCCTTCGGTTTAAAGGGCCACGGTCTTGATTCCCGGACAGACTGAGGATTTTAAGTGCGTGTACTTCATTTGTATCGTGGACTGGGTAGCTTCATTCGTCTTCAATTACACGCAACATACTACACTACTAACCGCCATAGAAACACAGAATAGTAAGTAAATCCCTCCACATAGTATCTGCATCAAGAATGGCATCCGTCCTTATAACTGGCCAAATCCACGCATAATACAGACCCAAAGAAGTCTGCAGAAATTTCGATGGCCATTTTTCCATAAGTTTTTAAAAAGAATAATTACCCCAAAAATCATTTCAGTTAACTTGCACATACTAGATTACATTTCATAAGTGTTATGCAATAATCTGACGAACAATAATAGTAGAACTGTACATAGAACTTGAGGAAAATATAATTAATTAGGTTTATTGTTGATAATGACGTTTTAGTGGGGGAGGGGGAGCAGTTTGAAGAGAAACTTAAAAACTACAGTAGATCAGGTTGAGCTGCAATGTGTGGATTATTCTCCGTGTATATCTAATCTGGAATCGACTGAAAAGTTGGCTCATGAATCTACATTTTCTTTAGGAATTCGTTCATTTATATTTTTGGTAACGATGAAAAAATGTCTCCTTTTTCAGTATTTTAACCTCTGTATCTTGTAGAGTGAGCTATATTTTCTGTAATACTGTATAATGGGTCCGCCTATGTGGTGTGGCGGTTAGTGTGATTAGCTGCCATCCCCGGAGGCCCGGGTTTGATTTCCGGCTCTGCCACGAAATTTGAAAAGTAGTACGAGGGCTGGAACAGGGTCCACTCAGCCTTGGGAGGTCAACTGAGGGGAAGGGTTTTCGATTCCCTCGATAGCCATTCTCGAAGTGGTTTTCCGTGGTTTCCTCACTTCTTCTACAGGCAAATGTCGGGATAGTACCTAGCTTAGGCCATGCCGCTTCCTTCCCCGTTCATTGCCCATCCCTTCCGATCTCACCATCTCCTACAAGGCCCCTGTTCTGCATAACATTTGAGGCCGTCTGGGCGAGGTACTAGTCCTCCTCCCTAGTTGTATCATCCGACCAAATGTTTCACGTCCCAAAATATTGTCCTTGAAGCGGTAGAGGTGGGATCCCTCACTGAGTCCGGGTAGCTATTAGGGGGAGTAGCACTATTTTGTAAATTTAAATTCTATCAGGATGCCATGTTCTAATAAAAGGGTGAACTTTATATGTAGAGCTTAAATCTACCGCACTATTCTGCCATATTAGAAGTTAGTTAATAGTAAATATACCCCTGCCTGCAAACTCTCAGGTTGATAACCCCAACCCGAAATTAAAAACAACGTCGGAATTAAGCTACTCTGGAGTGTAGAGGGATTAAATAAGTAATAAATAAACATAAGAAAGGGAAAAGCAGATGAGTAGCTCTAGAAGTTTGTAAATAAAGATTTCCATGTATTTTGTTGTAATAGTAGGCCTACAGTTAGTGTAAGAAAATGTTGTGCTTTTTAATAAAAAGTGCTACTCCTTATGTATGTTATAGCAAAAGTAGAAATGTGCTGCGGGTCAGTATTTCTCCAACAACGTCGGCACATAGCGATTTTTGCAGGGGCAGCGTTGATACATCAGCATCAAATGCTGAGATTCAACATTCAATAGTGAAAATAGACTATTGCTAGTGAATATCATCCTTCCTACTGAGGTTTAGTGAATGCTGAAGATGATAAAAATGATATTTAGGGAAAAAGTTAAATTATTATCACGTGACTGGTTTATTCGGGTTTTTTTTTAAAGTTTGATTTCATTAATTTCACTCCTGTTTCTCAAATACTTCAAAACGTCAATAAATATTAAATTATAACTGGACATCATCAGAAGGAGGTTTCGAATAACTTGGTAACTTTCAATTATTTTGTCTTTATGAAAGGTCAAATGTGTCAAATGTTACCGTTTGCCACGTTTTACAGGACAATAGCGAACTGACACAGATTTACATACATTTATACTATAATTCTTTAACATCTAAAATCAAGAGTGATAACTATATTCAGTATTCACCGGGGCGTTAGTGAAGGGCGACGTTCACAAAGATGTGTTGACTGTTTTATAAATATTCAATTTTCATTACTCGTTCCAGTAAATGTGAACAAAAAAGTAAAGCAAAGTCATCTCCGTACAGGCCGTGAAGGCCCTTGGAGGGGTGGAAGGTAAAGGCTTCCACTATCCGTAACCTCGGCACGTGAGGGGGGTAGAGTGGTTAGCTCTACGCCCGGCCGTATTTGCCCCCAGGAATTAACCTGGTACTCATTTTTGGTGTTGGGTGAGTGAACCTCAGGGCCATGTACACCTTCGGAAGTGGAAATCTCGTTTTCTTAAATTTTACGACTTCCTGACGGGGATTCGAACTCACGTCGTTCCGGGCGAACCGAGCACGCCGTGAACCGACACTAGTAATAACCGACTGACACTCATCTCCAAGATTCGCTGCAATATAATTATAGACACTAAAATTATGCCAAGGAACCGTATGTAAGTTTAGGCGCAGGAGCCCCGTACATGCTAGAAAAGGCTCTGTAAACGCCTAATCTACTTCACATCTTAAGCCGTCATTGCAAATCTCCCCAGCTTTGGTCGAAAATCGCGACCATGCCGATAAAAAAGCCAGCAACAAAATTATTGAGTTAAATCGCTGGTCAGCATATTTTGTCACACCCGGTTTCAAGAGGGGTGCTGGACAGGAACACGGTTCCCAGGACAGATCACTGACCACTCTCTCTGAAGCTGGCTGTCCTTGTCAAGTAGGTCGCTGGCCTCACATGGACCGAGACCGGAATGTAACAATGTTTCTGTACACAAGGCCTCCTGCACATATACCTCCTTGCAGTGACAGACAACAACGAGGCTGAAGGGACGTGCATCGGCATTGCTAAATGAAGAGAAACATAACAGACTGCAAATAACATACCAAAATCGAGACGTCATTGTTTCTTGAATTGAACGTTCGAAATTCAATTTCTAAAACTAGAAAATGCCATGTATGTACCCACACGTATTTTTAGAATGTTTGAATATTGTTTATCCGGGCTGAGTGGCTCAGACGGTAGAAGTGATGGGATTCTGAGTCTAACTTCACAGGTACTATCCCGATTCAGACCCTTGATATTTGAAGATGCTCAAATACGCCAGCCCCGTGTCGATAGATTGACCGGGAGGTAAAAGAACTCTGCTGAGCAAAATCGCGACACCGTGGCGTCTTCGTAAACTATAAATGTAGTTAGTGCAACATAAAACCCATATTATTATTATTATTATTATTATTATTATTATTATTATTATTATTATTATTATTATTATTATTATTTGTTTTACGTTGCACAAACATAGACAGACCTTATGGTGACGATGGGATAGGAAAGGGCTAGGAATGGAAAGGAAGCGACCGTGGCATTAAATTAAGGAACTGACATGCTCAGCATTTGCCTGTTGGTAGAAAGGGGAAACCAAGAAAAAACATCCTCAGGGCCTCCCGAATAACATCCCCTTTTCTGCAAGAAGTAGCCGAAGTCTGGATTTGTAACAAAGGAATTGTGCAGTGGTCTCCGGAAAGTTCTACAAACTCGACTTCAAGTTAACAGTAGCGAATGTGGAATGGAAGATTAGGAAGATTGTTCGAAATACTTTACTTTGAAAACATACTACCATCGGTAAGATACAGAGTAGTTTAAAATGTATAGAAATGTATTTAGAATGTAATATGCTAAATTTGTATTAAATAAGGGTGAAGAGTTAAGATTTAGATGCCACTTGATATGTTGATTGTTGTTAGTGCATGAGTTCTACGTTCTTGTCGTTACTTGTACATTGGTAATAACAGCAAATGGACACAAACGACTATTTTAATACTCTTTACTTTTCAAAAATAAGGTTGTATGTATATTTTAAATGTATTTGTAAACTTAAATTTTGCAGTGTCCCAGGTGGGTGAAACTCTGACATAGCGACATAGATATTAATGCATCTCATACCTGTATCTACGTGTTAGTATAAAATAAATAAATATAAATAATAATAATAATATTTACCTTGTCCTGAATTTTTATCTGAAGCCATTTAGGCTGCGATCCTGACAATTTGGACCTTCTGTTTTACTTTACGAGATAGAAGACGAAATGGAACTCTATTGGGTGTCCTATAGCTGTTTAATTTTTTTCCGGAAAAACTCCAAATGTGTCACCAAGAATCTTTGCATTTACAACATGGAGTTACAAATGGTCTTATTTTTTGTGCCCTTCAAAAATTCGATCACACCTATCATATTTTAACCCGCAATTTTGGAATCAGGAGGTTAACCGTCTACCACTGATCTACACAGGCAGCTGAAACAGATGGTTACTCCTGAGAACAGGAGTGAGCTGCATTATTTTAGATAGCTTAGAAAGTCTTCTCTTTAAGTTCCAAATACGAGCTTGCCTGTTAAATAGCAGACTTAAGTGATCAGTGAACTGGAAGCTCGCTGCCAGGAAACAAAAGAACACGAACTGAAGACAATGTCCCATTAGAAACAAACGCATGCAGAGATATAATCCTAAAGGTCAGGAACGGTCAGCTGCCAGCTGCGGGTAGAAAGTTGAATTCGGGTGTTACGCTGAACAATAGATGACTAACAAGAAGGAGGGGGGAAAAGATCGCTTTTTCATGTCCCTGTATTTTAACACCACATTTTAAAAACCTTTGTTGAGTAAGACACAAGAGGATTGTTCGGGCATCTTTGAGTTTTCAACTAAATGTCTGTATGAGTAATAATAATAATAATAATAATAATAATAATAATAATAATAATAATAATAAATACATACATTATCATTATAGACTGTTATGCCTGTAAGCGTTCAGTCTGCAAGCCTCTGTAAATTTACTAAACGTCACCACAATCCTCTATTTGCACCTAGTGCTGTGGCCTCATTTAGATCTATACCTCTTATCTTTAAATCTTAAGAAACTGAGCCTAACTATCGTCGTCTTGGTCTCTCTCTACTTCTTTTATCCTCCATAACAGAGTACATTATTCCCCTAGGTAACCTATCCTCCTCCATTCGCTTCACATGACCTCACCACCGAAGCCGGTTTATGCGTACAGCTTCATCCATCCAGTTCATTCCTAACTTAGCCTTTATCTCCTCATTCCGAGTAATAATAATAATAGGGTAATTCAGGTGAACTCACAATAGATCCCAGGGACTCGCTGGAGAGGTGGAGGGATTATTTTGAACATCTCCTCAACGTAAAAGGAAATCTTCCTGGTGGTGTCGTGAGCAACCAAGCTCATGGAGAGGAGGAAAATGATATTGATGAAATTATGCTTGAAGAAGTGGAAAAGATGGTAAATAAAATCCATTTTCATAAAGCAGCAGGAATAGATGAAATTAGACCGCATATAGTGATGTATAGTGGGATGGCAGGGATGAAATGGCTTCATAGAGTTGTAAGATTAGCATGGGGTGTTGGTAAGATACCTTCAGATTGGACAAAAGCAGTAACTGCACCTATCTATTATAAGCAAGGGAACAGGAAGGAATGCAACAACTATCGAGGTATCTCATGATTGGTATACCAGGCAAAGTATTCACTGGTATCTTGGAAGGGAGGGTGCGACCAGTGGTTGAGAGGAAGTTGGATGAAAACCAGTGTGGTTTCAGACCACAGTGGGGCTGTCAGGATCAGATTTTCAGTATGCGCCAGGTAATTGAAAAATGCTACGAGATGAACAGACAGTTGTGTTTATGTTTCGTAGATCTAGAGAAGGCGTATGACAGGGTACCGAAGGAAGAGATGTTCGCCAAACTGGGGGACTATGGAATTAAGGGTAGATTATTAAAATAATCAAAGGCATTTATGTTGGCAATTGGGCTGCAGTGAGAATTGATGGTCGACTGAGTTCTTGGTTCCGAGTACCTACAGGGGTTAGACAACGCTGTAATCTTTCACCTCTCTTGTTCATAGTTTATATGGACATCTGCTGAAAGTTATAAAGTGGCAAGGAGGGATTGAGTTAGGTGGAAATGTAGTAAGCAGTCTGACCTAAGCTGACGACTTGGTCTTAATGGCAGATTGTGCCGAAAGCCTGCAGTCTAATATCTTGGAACTTGAATATAGGTGCAATGAGTATGGTGTAAAAACTAGCCTTTCGAAGACTAAATTTATGTCAGTAGATAAGAAATTCAAGAGAATTCAACAAATTCGTGATACAAAGCTGGAACAGGTAGATCATTTTAAGTATTTAGGCTGTGTGTTCTCCCAGGATGGTAATATAGTAAGTGAGATTGAATCAAGGTGTAGTAAAGCTAATGCAGTGAGCTCGCAGTTGCGATCAACAGGGTTATGCAAGAAGTAAGTCAGCTCCCGTACGAAACTATCTTCAAATCGATCTGTTTTCAGACCAACTCTGCTTTACGAGAACGAAAGCTGGGTGGATTCGGGATCTTATTCATAAGTTAGAAGTAACAGACATGAAAGTAGCGAGAATGATTGCTGGTACAAACAGGTGGGAACAATGGCAGGAGGGTACTCGGAATGATGAGATAAAGGCTAAGTTAGGAATATACTCGATGGGTGAAGCTGTACGCATAAACCGGCTTCGGTGGTGGGGTCATGTGGGCGAATGGAGGAGGATAGCTTACCTAGGAGAATAATGGTCTCTGTTATGGAGGGTAAGAGAAGTAGAGGGAGACGAGACGACGATGGTTAGACTCAGTTTCTTAAGATTTAAAGATAAGAGGTATAGATCTAAATGAGGCCACAGCACTAGGTGCAAATGGAGGATTGTGGTGACGTTTAGTAAATTCACGGAGTCTTGCAGACTGAACGCTGAAAGGCATAACGGTCTATAATTATAATATATGTAATGTATAATAATAATAATAATAATAATAATAATAATAATAATAATAATAATAATAATAATAATTATAATAATAATGAAAGTATGAGGAAGTTTTGGGAAGATAAGGAGAACAAGAAGATGAAGAATACCAGTGCTATTTAATGGTTCCACGTGCTCCTTAAGGGGCTAAACGAATGTATATATATATATATAATCATTTGATAATGTTGATGGACGTTATCTCTACTTGTATTCATTTCATTTTTAAGGGCCCTGATAATGTGCAACTGTATGTTTTCTGGCATCTGATGCTTCTTGTCCACAGCTACTACAATTTGATAAGCACCTTAACTCTGAAACCAATTTTCCGCGTCGATCTGTAGAAAGTTGTTAAGTGAAGGTGTTACAGTGTGTTGCATAATGGTGATGCTGTGATAGAGTTAAGACGTGTCAATTAGTGCTAGTCGATATAATTAGCTATTGAGGGCACATCCACAATGCTCATGCATCATGGCGTGATTAGAAAACCTTCTGGCGCGGCCTGACATCATGATGAGACTTCATTGGAATTATAATGTATTTCGCTTCTCTTAAAAGGAGTGTTCCGAAGTATTATGCGTATCTTGTTAAGAAGAATATCATGAGATGTATGAGAGAATATTACCCACAGTATATTAGTGATAGAAATATCCTGTTGATGACAGTACCTCCACATGCTCGCGTCTTGCATACCTAATAGCAAATCGATTCGGGTAGAAAACTCTGGCATTAAGTCAAAGAAAATTCTACCAACACTCGGCGTCGTATTTAATTTGAATTTCAACTCGAATGGCGCAGTCATTTTCAGATTTAAAGCAAAAAATGCAACCTCCGTAGTAATAAAAATAACAGTAATAATATGGCTTCAGGTACGGATTTATCCGGGAGATAGTTGGTTCGAATCCCACCGTTGGCAGCTCTGAAGATGGTTTTCCATGGTTTTCCATTTTCACACCAGGCAAATGCTGGAACTGTGCCTTAATTAAGGCCACGGCCGCTGCTTCCCGTTCTAAGCCCTTTCCCAAAATCCTTCGATGTGTTACTACTACTACTACTACTACTACTACTACTACCAGTGTGTCAGGTCGTCTGCTGGTTTCCTCTCCTTTCCTTCTCATCTGTTGCCTCGTAATTTATAATCTGCTTGACGGTAAATCCAGTACAATGCATTTAGATTGATCAGCAGGACATCTATGAGAACGCATTCTTATTCAGTTAAGGCGTTTACCTCCAGCCGTTCTTGTGAAGGCAAGAACATGTAAGAGTCACTGGTCAGTGCATAGGAAAGTGGCCTGCCATGCACAGAACATGCCCCGGTAACATTACTGCTCTGGACGTGACACTCATGTTAACATTTGAGCCTTATACACATTTACTTACATCTTGAACGCATCTTCTTCGCTTATTCCCTTATATGCTCATTCAGTTCTTGTGATACAGCTCGAAGAGTCCCGCTTCCTTTTTGGCCTGACTGCAGGTTGCGTTTGGCGACAATAATTTGGAGAAGACAACGACGAATCTTAACTCCCGAAACTACCTATAAAGGCGAGAAAACTTGACGAGGGTACAAATTCCTGTATTCTTACTAAATATGTTATTTATTATCAGATGAATTTATTAATACCCATCGAGGTAGTCTTTCCTTTGGGGGCAGCCATGATCCGTTGGGTTACAGGATGATAGATCCACTTTATATAGGGCTTATAGTCAGTTTGGAATTATGTTAGTAAAATACAGGTACATAGCACACACATGTCTCTTGTAATTATGTGCACTACATACACGTCCATTTGGACGATGCGCACATGTTTAGAATGCCATTATATGTATATAATTGTAATTGAGCCTATTAACTCTAAGCCGTATACTCCAATTGGTATTTCATCAAACTTTAAATAATTCGTATACTTCAAACTTGGGACAAGTTGAGCAAATTGTTCGAAATAATGTTCCCTATAGAGAAAGAAGTGAAACTGAGAGACATCTGAGAGATTTGTCTTACAGGCTGAAGCTTCATCCTACGAAGTTCATCGTTGGAAACAAGTAAGTACGTATGTAAGTTAAAACTCCGCCTGTTGCCATTTCTTGACGAATACAGTCTCTTGACACAGGACAGAGCAAAGTGTATCTTTCACCGAAGTCCCAGTCCCATCCGTGACTGTGACAGTATGAAAGCTGCCGGGGTATGGGTGGTGCTGACTAATAACGTTCAGTGCGTCAGACTATTCTGAACGATGTAGCTCATAGGGTCAGTTGTGCTGCAATAGCACTTTCTGGCCCGTTGAGGAAAGCAATGGCAAACTACCTCACTCTTCATCTTGCCTAGTATGCCTTATTTTGGTCCCGCGATTGCTTTTTGTGGTTTTTCCATAACCGCAAAACCTTTGGCGGTGCTGTTCGAGGATCCAACCAGCCCCAGTGGTGATGATCTAACAGACAGACAGACAGACAGACAGACAACTTAAAAGTATTACACGTGATAAGATTTAACAGCTTCATTTCAAGTAATACTAATCCCGTATTGACTATAATCAATCAATGAATATTCAAGATAAACTTAAATATTGTAATTAAGTGGTCCGCCTATTCAATACAATATATAATTTATTATATCTAGTACATGTTTCGTCCCCTAAGGGACATCATCAGCTGATAAAAAGTTAACATTAATATATCAGAAATAAATATTATTAAAATTGGAAAGACACACTAAAATTTTTTGACATTTAAAATAACATCTTCGAAATTTTGTTAAAATTGCAAGTCATAAAACAGATAAAAAAGTTAAATTGTCCATATTTCTCTTGTTGATGTTCTTGGGAAATACCGGTTTTGCTTATAAAATCTTAAAATATCATTTGTTGTAAATAGCACACTTGATGTGTATCTCTTGGTAAAAGTAATCAATAGTTTTACTTAAATTTGCTCTTTATCCAAATTGTAATATAATATATCTGAGAAATATTGAATCAAATAAAACTATCATACTTCCATAGACATAAAATTAAGGTATTTCAGTAACTTTAGGCCTCTGCACATGAATTAAGTGGACCCACGTGATCATGGGCATTATAAATGTGGACAAAAGTGCTTCAGACATTATATCCGTCGACAGAGAAAGTGAACATTAGAGAAATGAACACATTTTCCGAGAAGGAGGAATAAAAGTAATTTTGGACACCATCGTGAACGTATAATAATAAGAAGAATTGAGCCATGAGTTAGACCTCTTATTCAAATCGTCCGCCAGCTCTACTGCTGTGTTCCATACTTCAAATTCGTGAACGTCTGCTGGAAAAGTTGGAATTTAAGCAAAGAGAGGTCGTCACTGCTGGAAGAAGTTTGGACTCAAGTAAACAGAGAGCACATCTATTGTTTTACTTGCACTGCCTCGTGTGCAGTGAATTTATTACATGAAGAAATCTAAGATTGTGTAACGAGAAATATTTTTATGAATGTATTGCCATCCCGTCACATTATGTTGCCCCTCTCCTGATATCCTGTCGACCAATCAGCGTCTTGGCTTCCTTTTTCTCTGGAAGGTTCCTTCTGATGCAGAATCGAGGAGCTCAGAAACTCGGAAGTTCAAGTGCCGCACTCATTGGTTCTCGGCACGTCTTTATTGTACAGCCTTCCACTTTTCACCATTACTACATATAACAGCCGTTACACACATGCGTGAAGCAGAAACAAGGCAACAAATCTAACTTTGATCACCCACTGATTGACTGAACAACAGAGTAGACTGGTCATACCTAGCCTCTTTCTGAATTTCGAGTGTGGGTTGATACACAGCTCACTCAGGTGCGGCTTGTCATTAGGTTCTTAAGGGTAAAATCAGGAGGATATCGTAGGTTATTTGGCTTTCTTCGCTTAGACTATAACGGGGACAACAGCCAGCCCAGTTGTCTGGTTCATTTTGCCAAGTGAACACGCAAAATATTCTAAAATGGCTCTGGGCTGGCTACAAGTGTTTAGAGGTACAAAAGAGGGAAAATATTTTGTTTCGAATGCTAAAGTTTCCATTGAAGGTTGCGGCTCCTGTACCTCCAATCTCTGCCACACTATTCTGTCACTCAAACCATCGTTCTGTCCCACACTCCTCTCAATTTTGTTAATACTTAAGAGAAAGTGAGGTTAGTGGTAGACGAGGGGGGAATATTGCGATCGATTTATGAGAAATTTGCTCTCTTTGGGCATTACAAAGTTCCTTCCGGTTGGCGCATATTCCTGTTCACTCGTTTTACTAGTGTTAGTAGTGAATGCGTTTTACGTACTGAACTATGTCTATAAGGCCCATTCTACACGAGCTGTTTAAACGCCGCTTTTCGTCTTCATAGGAGATTTCACGGTGGGCTTCATTGGTGTTTATACATTTACAGACGGTAGCAACGCCTTCAGAGACGTTGCAAACTGCTGGCAATTGGAACGTGAACCAATCTGCGCGAGGAAGTAACGGGCTGTTGAAGAGCGTCCACACTGTATCCATCGTCTGCTGAAGTAATACTCTTCCTCAAGGCGGCAATATTATCACCCAAAGTAGCTTATCGAATTAAGAAACTAACATTCTATAGAACTGACATAATTTGTCTGGATACATTCTGTGTTTGCTGAATATGATAGGAAACTTTCCTGTTGAAAGGAGGTTAGTAATGTGGGGTGAGTCCACCAACGTCTGTAGACAGTAATTTTTCTTTCTGAATGTCTTCAAGCAAACTAAGTCCCGCAATACACCCGATCCGTGGAGAGTACATTTAAAAGTGACCTGCTCAATGTCAGCGTTTGGATTGTTCGTGTAGAATATCCAAGCGTTTTGATCGCTGCTTAACAGCCGCGTTTTGACGGTCACGCGTTGTTGGCAAATTTTACAAACAGCTTCAGGTGGCAACACATCAGCGTTTGAACAATTCGTGTAGAATGGGCCTAACAATAACAATCTGACGTGTGTTTTATAATAGCAGAAAACAATATTAGTGTTCTCCGGGAAACTAACTGTTATAGTCTTCCATTAGGAAAAGTAACTTGAAATCGAATCTCCATTGAAAAATTCATGATTACTCAATGTGCGAATTTGAACGAGAGACTGTTTGACATTTTTGCAATACAGAAGGAGATATGGGTGGATTTTTTTGTGCAGTCAGTCAGCAGCAACATCATCCATTTCAACATTTCTGGCTTAGGCGAGTTTGTATGTTATGGTGTGATATTGCGAGTGATCGACCTCTAATTTAGTTTCTAGAGACTGTTACCGAGCTCGATAGCTGCAGTCGCTTAAGTGCGGCCAGCAGCCAGTATTCGGGAGATAGTGGGTTCGAACCACACTGTTGGCAGCCCTGAAGATGGTTTTCCGTGGTTTTCCATTTTCACAGCAAGCAAATGATAGCTGGGGCTGTACGTTAATTAAGGTCACGGACGCTTCCTTCTCACTCTTAGCCCTTTCCTCTCCCATCGACGCCATAATACCCATCTGTGTCGGTGCGACGTAAAGCAACTTGCAAAAAAAATGTTATGTTTTCCAGATCATCTGATTACATATATGCTGTATGTTCTGGTTAAGTGTAAGAGAGGGCCGTGAGCCCTAACTTCGCCACATAAAAAGGCATACAATAAATAAATAAATAAATAAATAAATAAATAAATAAATAAATAAATAAATAAATAAATATCCATTGGGAGTGGGGATGTGGGAATGCTATATTAGTGTTCTGAATATTGAAAATGTGAACCTCTATCATCAATCTTTACGAGACCCCGCTGAGCTCCTTTTTCAAATATCACCCCAGTTGACCGAGCAGAAAGGAGTCTGGCTCGACTCTGTCCACTGTTGTCAATTTCTGAGTCTCGTAGTTTCGTTCTGGCATTGAGCTCGTTCTCAGGCCAAGCTAGCAGAGTAGTGGAAGTGGAGAAGTAGACCTGTTATCTGATAGAATGAGCTCAGATTACGGCTCTGCCTTGTGTAATCTGTAGTTTGTTGCATTCCTGTTACTTTGAATTCAGACGTCGAGCCGATATGAGGTAGCTATCGCTGCGCGTCCTGCAGGCAATACCATTGATAAAATATTCCTTCACCGAGCGAGTTGACCTTGGAGGAAGGAGGGCGCAATTGTGAGCTTGCATTCGGAAAAACCCCACTGTCCGCAGCCCTGAAGATGGCCGCTTCCTTCCCACTCGTAGCCCTTTCCAATCGTCGCCATAAGACCTATCTGTATCGGTACAACTTTCAGAAGAAAAAAGATATCTTACATTCTTTTCTTTTTAGCTGGACTTTGCAACGTAATTACACATGAAGACGTAATGTGTAAATAAGCATCAACGTACAGTTATTGCTTTTGAATTGTTTTTATACTCGAGCACAACTCGTCACGAACACTGCGACCAGTTGTATTATAGCAGCCTTGGCAGTGCACAGCCAGTCAGTTTTACGGATAAGACATCCCCGTACTGTGATCTAGATCTTGCGGTAGTCCGTAGTGTATAGTTAGAGCTACGTTTGTCGCCCTGTGGATGGGGCAGCAAATACTTCCACGGTATCCCCTGCCTGTTGTAAGAGGTGGCTGAAAGAGGACCCCTGAGGCTCTCAACTTGAGAACTTGGGTTGGTGACCACGGGGCTCTAGCTGAGTCAGGCTTCCACTTACTTGTGCAAGACTCCTCACTTTCATCTTCCCTATCCGACCTATCCTGGTAAATTCGTGATCATTTCCGACCCTGACGGTATTAGGTTAGCGAGGTCTTTCATTTTCAAGCCGTTTGTGGCCTTTTCATTTCTTTTGCTGATAGCTTCAGTCTTCTAAGTGTCGTAACTCTTTAATTTTTCATCTGATTAGTCTTAAGGAATGGTGCTTATACTTC
Organism: Anabrus simplex; assembly: GCF_040414725.1. Taxonomy (NCBI): domain Eukaryota; kingdom Metazoa; phylum Arthropoda; class Insecta; order Orthoptera; family Tettigoniidae; genus Anabrus; species Anabrus simplex. The sequence continues at coordinate 320,016,227 of NC_090269.1, forward strand.
CTCTTAAAACAGTGAAAATGACCACCACCAGACTGCTTTTGTGTGGAACCCTAGCGTAGCTAACTCCCTCACTAACATGGTATCGTGATTGTGATTGCCATTGAAATTGAATACACTGGCACGTACCAAGTCTCATCATAGATACTGTCGAGTCTGATTTTTTTTTTCAAATGGAATTATTGCATTCAGTCATCATTTATTGTCATCGACTTGAGGTTGAACCGACTTAGTAGATCGTCATGCGACGTTGTCAAGCATTTGAAATGGCGTATGGCTTTTAGTGCCGGGAGTGTCCGAGGACATGTTCGGCTCGCCAGGTGCAGGTCTTTTGAATTGACTCCCGTAGGCAACCTGCGCGTCGTGATGAGGATGAAATGATGATGAAGACAACACATACACCCAACCCCCTTGCCTGCGAAATTAACCAATGATGGTTAAAATTCCCGACCCTGCCGGGAATCGAACCCGGGACCCCTGTGGCCAAAGGCCAGCACGCTAACCATTTAGCCATGGAGCCGGACTGTCAAGCATTAAGTTAAACTTATCTTCGTCGTGATTTGTCACCTTTAAAAGCACGACCTGAAACCTCACCATCAATTCTCTGCTATATTTATGGGAATCCACTCAATTTATTTAACTGATAATGAATATTGTTGTGTGTCCTCTAAATTGGAACAGATTCAATACAATTGTTTTGCCTGAAGACTGAAACTGAAGAGTTCGTCTGTGCACTCCATTATAATTAATTTTGACCAACATTTAACGACATGAAGTGCTAGCCAATAACAAACTAAAATGAAAACAATGATGTTAAATTTAACTAATTGTGTTAACTAACTTCTCATTTATTGCTGCACCAAATTGATTCAATAATGACTTAATGGAGAACAAAATACGTATCGAGGGATGCCACAATAAATGAAACTGGCAATGTGTCTCTTCCCGTCCAACTATTTTAAGCAATCTTCTGGAAATAACTTTAGTATCCACTTACAGTTTTGTGGTCTTTTAACACTACCCATAAAATCTGCTATTTATATCTCAATCTTAACTAACACTCTTCACTTATTCCTTTAGATAGAGATCCCACGGAACTGCCAAGATCAGCGACATCGTACAGTAACCAAATTCAAACAAAAGCAATGCACTGTAACCGTACAGAACGCTGTTCTCGTCAGTGTGGCTTCCCTTTTACCAACTGTCCGGCTCCTTGGCTGAATTGTCAGCTTAGTAGCTTCTGGTTCAGACGGTCCTGGTTTCGATTCCCGGCACGGAAGGGGTTTTTAATCTTAAATGGTTAATTCTCTTGGCTCGGGAACTGGGTTCAATTCTTGCACCACACAAAACACTATCCTGCACCACCAAAACACGCAGTTTCCTATGCACGGTAGATGTCACCCACCCTCGTTGGCGGTTCTACCTTACGAGGTGTGCTCCTGGCTAGAAATAGCCACACGAAATTATCAATTTTACCAGCTTGGATGAGGTGGTCCATTCACTTGTAGTTAACATCAATTTAATTTTAAGTATTTGATTTTTTTTAAAATTCGTGTATACTTTTCTTGCAATTATACATCTATATATATCCTAGGCTATCTATGACAGCTGTTGGCGGAGCTGTGGAGGATCAGACCAGCCTTCGGGCTGAATACCCAACACACATACATATATAAAATAAGAGTTTTGTCTGTACATTGCTCGTAATTTAAAAAGAACGGTATTTTGTATCGGTCGTGTCCATAGTAACAAGAAAATGCTCTTTTTAATTTTTCGTAATGTCTGTCTGTCTGTCTGTCTGTCTGTCTGTCTGTCTGTCTGTCTGTCTGTCTGCCTGTCTGTCTGTCTGTCTGTCTGTCTGTCACCGAGCTCGATAGCTGCAGTCGTTTAAGTGCGGCCAGTATCAAGTATTCGGGAGATAGTAGGTTCGAACCCCACTGTCGGCAGCCCTGAAAATGGTTTTCCGTGGTTTCCCATTTTCACACCAGGCAAATGTTGGGGATGTACGTTAATTAAGGCCACGGCCGCTTCCTTCCCACTCCTAGCCCTTTCCTGTCCCATCGTCGTCATAAGACCTATCTGTGTCGGTGCGACGTAAAGCAACTAGCAAAAAATGTCTGTCTGTCTGTCTGTCTGTCTGTCTGTCTGTCTGTCTGTCTGTCTGTCTGTCTGTCTGTCTGTCTGTCTGTCTGTCTGTCTGTCTGTCTGTCTGTCTGTACGCACATCACGAGAACACGTCTGAAGAGAATTATAATGAAAATCGATATATAAATCCGTGGAATAAGTCGTTACAATCTAGGCTGTAAATAATTTTATTAACGCTGAGAGAAATGGTAGTTTAGGGGAAGCCCTAAAATGTTATTCTCAAATATTTGTGTTATTAGTGGTCCTATCGATAAATACTACATAACTAAAGTTAGGATTATTAAATTCCCGATCATTTATGTCTTACTGTATATATATTTTTACCGTTCCGGCTTTGATAACAGAGATAGGCCCTATTCATGAATTTGGATTCATGAGAAAATGGGTAAACAGAATTTAATGAAATTCGGTAGGTATGTAAAGTCGGGGAATAAGGAACTACAGTCTACGCTATAAATAATTGTATTTACCCTGGTTGAAATGGTAATTTAGGGGAAGGAACCTAAAATTAATATTTAATTATGTATGTTATTGGTCCTGTCGAAAAGTAATACATAACAAAAGTTATAGAGAATACAATTTCCGATCATTTATGTCTTATTCAGTTGTACCGTACCGACTATGATAAGATTAGTGGTGGTGATGATTATTGTTTTAAGAGGAAGTACAACTACGCAACCATCCTCTATATAACACTAATCAGAGAGAAAAAATCTCTTCTTCCCACCGAACTCGATAGCTGCAGTCGCGTAAGTGCGGCCAGTATCCAGTATTCGGGAGATAGTAGGTTCGAACCCCATTGTCGGCAGCCCTGAAAGTGGTTTTCCGTGGTTTCCCATTTTCACACCAGGCAAATGCTGGGGCTGTACCTTAATTAAGGCCACGGCCACTCCCTTCCCACTCCTAGGCCTTCCCTGTCCCACCGTCGCCGTAAGACCTATCTATGTCGGTGCGACGTAAAGCAACTTTTCTTCCCTTCACCCACATGTAAACGGTTAGCATCGTAATCAACGTAAGGGAAGCTTCAAGTCTAATTTAGAATTGCGACAGTAGAAAGTAACTTTTCTTTATTTCCTCGAACCAGTAATACTAAGAGAAGGAATACTTCCATTTAGCTCCTGATTTACAAACTGCGGTGGTTTTCTTATGAAGTGCTACATGTCAACACGGAGCATCGTAAGAGACTGAATCATGTGTCAAAGGACGATTACCATACCATTACCCGCTGTTTTAGAATTAAAAAATGATGGAACTGTACAGTGTCAGGAACATCTTGGAATTAAGATCACATTCTGAGTATTAAACGTCCCCTAGTTCCAGTAATTCAGACCTAATCTAGTCTGCAAAACAATGTGACCAGATACCGTTCCACATTGCTAGTCAAGTAAGTCACGGTACAAACAAGTTATGGAAATACAGTCAAGAGTGATTTGAATTGCCACTGCTGCATACAAGACGTTGCTATGTTCTTAGGGTTGGTTCTATTATTATTAACAGTAACTTTGCTTACAAATACGTCACATAATTATCTTCACGAGAGAACTGTCGAACTGTGCTGTTCAGTGATCCCAAGTTCGAATCACAGTTCTGACAGTAACTACCATACTTGTAGCTTTTCTCAGGCCTTAATCTTCTGTATTATTATTATTATTATTATTATTATTATTATTATTATTATTATTATTCGAAAAAACAGGAACAGGTGGATCATTCCAGCTAATTAGAGTTACAACTAGTGCTGTTAATTATTCTAGGCCTATATCGTCGTAGCGCCTTGAAATATCGCTCTGTGACAATGTGAGGCGAGAAATACTGACCCGCAGCACAAGTGTCACTTAGAATGAAAATTCATTGAAACAGTTCATGTAATACTGGACATTACATGACAGAACTTTTCTGTTCAGGATTCTAAGCTCAAATATTATCACATATCACTTTTCTAGGCGCAACGCCGGTATGCACTAATTCAGATATGCATGTAACCTATAATATATGAATTATATACACGTGATTACATTTCAATACATAACCTAGCTTATAATACATTTAAAATGTTTTCAGTTATACAGATACCTAACATACGCTAAGATCAGGACGTGGTGGTAGTGGTGGTGGTGATTATTATTATTTTAAGTGGAAGTAGGCCTACAACTGAATAAAACTCCCCTTTTAAAACTAACCAGAGGCAAAATGGAAGACTTCCAACCCTTGCAAGAATGAGGCTCGCAAACCTGCTGGAATACTGTCGGAAGCCGAAGAAAACAAGAGTAGACCAAGGGGGGTCGAATAAGAGAGATAAATGCGAGGATTTCGGCACAAGTAACTGGAAGCAGTATCAGACGCGGCTAGGTTACCTACGTTCGCCAACCAACGTGTCCAAGTTGTTTAGATTCTCTAGGGACCCAGGTTTAGTCACCTGTCACAATAGTCACAGTAAATTGTGGATTTTTTCGTCGCCTCCTTTCGCTGTCGGCATTAGTCCTGATGATACATTCCTGTGATTTGCCAATTACAGTAATGGTCGTTACCTTTCCAGACCTGGCTTTTCACAATTATAGCATGCCGAAAACCTGTACGACGTCTCCGAAGACGTAAAGGAGTTGTCAGTGAGGCAAAAGCAACATTATTGTATTATTGCAACTTTTCGGTAATCAACCCTGACTGAAATAATTTAAAATAACCTTCAGGCCCAAAAAGGAGGAAAATTTCAAATTTCTCAGAAGTGTTAAACTTAAATATGCCAAAGTGGGATGACATGATTTCACAGTGCTTGTATTGGGCATTCGTATTAACCCGATGACACTCCCATCGGTTTAAAGAGGTACCACCCCCCTCCCGTTTGGTGGGGGTGGAGCGCCTGGAGACACTGGTGCTGGCCACACGGCTAACTTTTCAGAATGGTATTTGGACCGTACGCGACTGTACGGACTGACAAGGACACTATGTGATTTGGACCAGACCGATTGCAATGAAACTGGGAAAGATCAATTAGGACATCAGAACATCGTTGCGCGCCTGACTGGCTATCAAGAGATAATGTACCCAACAACATGATCATACTAAGCTCACCCGCGCAGTGAGTGATTCTGAACCGGAATACGACAGTTTCTTCGTTTGTACTAAGAATGGATTATATTAGCTTCATGCACGACAAATGATGAAAATGGCATTAAAATTCTAATATTTCGTTTTCTTATGCAGTAGAATAGAATACTTCCATCCTCTAGATCCGTATCGCGTCAAACTGGGGAGAGAGAATCCATTTATTGCAAACCATATATTTGATATAGAATACGTATTAAATTGTCCTTGTTGCAACTATTTGTCTATTACTATATTAAATAATATACTTAAACATAATAGTGATTATATCCATTCCACAAATTATCACCCCTTATTTTTCTTTTTGTCCTAGATGTAACACAATGTTGCATGTTGTAGGACAAAAATGTAACTTACCTTTCATTAATTTCGTTAGTGCGTTTCTTTTCTTATTTACTTTTGCCACATATTTATTAAATTCCAGAAAATCTCTTCTTCTCGGTGTAATCTACTCTTTACTTAATAATTTAGTACCTAATTGGTTATAATTATTTCTCTCTTTCTATTTTTGTCTTATATTCACTACCCATATATTTAGCTCGAAGTGTATCAGTCTTCCTGGATACTCCCAATAGAAGCGCCTCCTCCATCATTTCCCCACAAAATAAACAACGATTTTCATCATATTTCTCTCCTTGACCCTTATTTTTATACATCTCCAATATCCACCACGCAATACCTCTTACTTTTCTGTTTGGAAGCCTTTATTTCTTTCTTTCTTTCTTTCTTTCTTTCTTTCTTTATTGACTTTCTTTGGATAATTTCGCAGAATTCCGATAATGTTTATTCAATCTTACATTCTGCCGCAATCATCTGCTTCTCCATATCTTTCACTCCAATCGTTATTTTCTTACTGAACTTCTTATCTTTGTTCTGAATCTATTTATCCCAATAGTCTCCCGTTCTTATTCCCTCAAGCATCCTTTTAACTTTCATTAGTCAGTAATCCTTATTTAAATGTTTCATCTGGCTTTGTAATTCAAATGTTGTCCGACTCGTTGACTGAATGGTCAGCGTACTGGCCTTCGGTTCAGAGGGTCCCGGGTTCGATTCCCGGCCGGATCGGGGATTTTAACCTTAATTGGTTAATTCCAATGGCCCGGGGTCTGGGCTTTTGTGCTGTCCCCAACATTCCTGCAACTCACACACCACACACAACACTATCCTCCACCACAACAACACTCATTTACCTACATATGGCAGATGCCACCCACCCTCATCGGAGGGTCTGCCTTACAAGGGCTTGACTCGGCTAGAAATAGCCACACGAAATTATTATTTAAATGTTACATCTGGGGAGGATATGCTAAATTACATATATATTTATCCTGTCTCTCCTTCTTAATCTTAACCAATATTTATTACCTTTTTAGTTATATCTGCTTGTATACTTATATCTTCATATAGTATTTTAACTCTGCTATTAGTTGTACATTCTCTCAGGCCTATTATTATCTTGCGTAATTTATTACATCTAGTTTTTCATATATTCTTATTCTGTACGTTTAAAAATATTTGTAGGGCATGGAATTCCATTTGCGTTGTCAACATCTCACGTTTGGCATACATTCTTTTATAGAACTTTTAAAACTATCAGTATGTTTTTAAGTGCACACGTCATCATCAGTTAACCGCCTCGAGCCACCCAGTGACTTTTCAGCAATGAATTATAACACCAATGTTAATTTTTTGTCAAAATAATGTTACATTAAATTAAGAGAATGATAATTGATAATCCTACTGTTTCATTGAACACTGTCTGGTCTAAGTCAAACATTTCTCTTGCGAGAATAATTGAATGTTGTTCTGCATAGTAGCCAAAGGTCTGAAAGCAACAACTGCCATTCTTCCCTTGCATTTGTATTCCTGTTATCGAGCATGCTTTAGTAGATCGGAAACCATTGGACGTTTGTGCCACGGATAGGTGTATGTAGCATGGTCGTTATTTATAAAATATCCACAGCCTGTTTCCAGTCGTGCGACCGGGTCAGGAATGGAATGAATGACTCCCCCATCTAGCGACGAGGATAGGAATTGTGCCGCTGCCGAAGCCTGTCGCACTCCTCTGGGGCAATAATTAATGACTGACAGATAAGATGTAATGATAGTGGAGAGTGTTGCTGGAATGAATGATGAGAGAGAAAACTGGGGTACCCGGAATAAAACTTGTCTCGCCAGCATAAATTTCACATGGAGTGACCGAAAATTGAACCATGGATTCCAGCGGTGAGAGGCCTGTGCGCTGGCGCCTGAGCCTCGGAGGCTCCCTGGCGTGGTCGTTATGATTATATAAATACTCACTTCTAACAGCATGACTCGATGTGGTCGGTACAGAAGCTCTTTGATAGATTTAGGCGCGTGCTTCCATGTGTCTTTGCCGTCATTCCCACCATCAGAACCAATTCTAAGTTTTTATACGAGTAAACCTATTTACCCTTTAGCAATCTCACGAGAAGGATGTGTAGTCTCGCACGAAATTCAATCCCACTATTTTTGCGGTCTTCAGAGACGTCAAGGTACCGAATGTTTTGCCCGCAGGTCTCTTTACCACGCCGGTATATCTATCAATGCGAGGCTAACGTATCTGGGCAACTTCAGATACCACTGCACTGAGTCAAGATCGAACTCGCGAACATGGTCTCAGAAGCCCGGCGCTCTACCGTACACATGGGTCTGGTTTCACACCGAATCTACTATACGGGAGTGAAAGATGAGTAGGCTACAGACATTGAAGTAGCTATAATGATTGTTGATACAAACAGGTGGGAACAATGGCAGGAAAGACTATTAGGGATGAACTCCATGGATGAAACTGTGTGTATGAACTGGCTTCGATGTTGGGTTTATGTGAAACTAATGAAAGAGAATGTTACGTAGGACAAAATTTGACGTAGTCCTGGAGGTAAGAGAAGTAGGTCATAAGGCGACGATGGTCAGACTCAGTTGTTAATGATATAAAGGTTTAAAACACACACACACCGAGCAGTTTGCCAAACGCGGTTTGGTAACGTAGCGGTGAGTTTGCATTCTGGAGATGGTGGGTTTGAAAACTACTGTACTGTAGGGAGCCCTGAAGATGACTTTCCGTGGTATCCAATTTTCATACCAGGCTGTGAAATGAACGGTACCTTAGAGCTTATATACTTTAATTAAGGTGACGGCTCCCTCTAGGTGGGGCCGGTAGAATAACACTCTCGGTATTCCCTCCCTGTCGTAAGAGGCGACTAAAAGTGACCCAAGGAGCTCTTAACTTGGGAGCATGGGTTGGTGACCACAGGGCCTTTAGCCGAGTCTTGGATTTGCTTCCACTTACGTGTGCCAGGCTCTTCAATTTCATCTATCCTATCCGACCTCCCTTGGTCAATTCTTGTTCTTTTCGGACCCCAGCAGTATGAGAGCATTCGAGGCTTAGGGAGTCGTTCATTTTCATGCCCTTCGTGGCCCTCGTCTTTCTTTGGCCGGTATCTTCATTTTGCGAAGTATCCGACTCCTCCCACTGTTTCTCTCGGATTGGTGTTATATAGAGGATGGTTGCATAGTTGTACTTCCCCTTAAAACAATAATCACTATCACCACCACTTACGGTCATGGTCTCTTCCTTCCTAATCCTAGCCCTTTCCTCTATTATCGTCGCGTTTACAAGTTGGGACGCCCTGGGATCTCTTGTGGGGCGTTTTATATACTAGCTCCGAAATCGAAGTTCTTCACATTAATGAGATTCGATGGCCCATTTAATAACAATTATGCTAATTGAAGCCAAGCTCCTCCATTGTTAAAAATAACAATAGAGTAGTCTGAAACATTTCAGTGCAGCGCGTGAAAACAACCTGAGTAAGAAATTTATCCGCTGTATGACATGTCGATATCTTAATAACATCAGTGGTGAACAAATTACCTTGTAACTTGAAACTGATGGCCTGGAATCTGATTTATAGACCAGTTATCATTGATTTCGATCAGTGTGTAATTATCTTTGGCGAGAGTTAGATTAACTTGGCTAATAGTGTGGTGGGAGGACGAACCATCCCAATTCATCAACTTGAAATATAACGTAAAGAAGTTATTACGTGCAAGGTTATGTGTTGCCACCTCGTTGATTTCCACTTAGCTAATGAAAGTATCAACAAAGTTAGTGCAAACATTAAAGTCTCCTTTTATTTATTCTCTCAGTTCATTAACCATTACCTTTTTACCACTAGTCCTTGAAATAAGAATATTAGTAGGCCATAATGTTTAAGAAAATTATTCATATGAGACGGCTATGAGCTATAGCTATTATATTGCTGTGCAGATGGGGGTGGATATCGCTGTTTTAAACAGCAAAATAAACCTTAAGTGAATGAGGGTTTAAGGAGAAGGAAGGGAAGTACTCTTAGAGAGTGGGAAATAAAAGAATTTTTAAAACGCAAGCAAGCAGGAAAGCTAGATGGATAATTTTGTTTTATATGACTCTTGAAAAGGTGAACACAACTACTAAACCTCCAGTATTTCGTGAAATTCTGGCCACATGGATGTGGGGATTTCTTCTCAAAATTCTCACGTACTTTGGCCAGGATTCTAGCCGTGGCCGCCTTGGTGAGCAAACATTAATATCACTTGGCTAACACGCCTCCTACTCCATCTCGTAGAAGACTATCTGGATTTTACGAACTTAACCCAATCGGGATCGGGAGAACACATTATGTTAATATACATGATTTAGAGTGATTTACCACTCGAAATCACGCGATTCCAGTCGTCCAGGGACCTGTCGCGGATCCATTCATACCATCGACCGCGACGCTTAGCGGTCACCGGCGAAATGTGCGATTTGTGGGTGCGTGCCTGAGCTTTGAACTCGAGTCCTCGTATCTCCCGGCTCACAGCCATGGTGCTAGCTTCACAATTAGTAGCCTCGTGGAATTTTGGAATTCACTGGTGTTGGTATCAGATGATGTTACGCTATTTTCCCCGTATACTTTCTTCAATGCTTGACATTCCCTGACGGTCAACACGAATCACCTACCTGGCCGTAGTTTTGTTGTGATTGTGTCTTCCTGTTTCCACTTCACAATCACATCCCGACAGTCTAACTTAGCTGCTTGAGAAAGGTAGAAATGGTCCTGACTGCTTCCTCATGTGTTAATTGAAATGTCGTATGGCTTTTAGTGCCGGAATATCCCAGGACGGGTTCGGCTCGCCAGGTGCAGGTCTTTGTAGTTGACGTCCTTAGGCGACCTGCGCGTCGTGATGAGGATGAAATGACGATGAAGACAACACATACACCCAGCCCCCGTGCCATTGGAATTAACCAATTAAGGTTAAAATCACCGACTCGACCGGGAATCGAAATTGGGACCCTCTGAAACTAAGGCCAGTACGCTGATCGTTCAGCCAACGAGTCGGACATGCCCCTTGATCCTTCGAAACTGCAGGTAGGCTATCCTCGTAGCATTGAACAATATTGACCGTGGTTCTCCGCAGGCTGGGAGTGGGAGTGCGTCCGGAGACGCTGGTACCGCTGCTCTACTGCGCTCCTCTGCCAGTCATGTAAGGGTTTAATACAGTGGACTATTTTTAATTCGAATTCCAAGGGGACGCAGAAAGAAATTCGAATTATCCAAAATTTGAATTAATCAACAATGAATTTCTATTCAGTAATATACTTTTTCCCTCATTAGTTACCGACCTTGGACCACTTAAATTTCTTCATGATTCTGAAAACTAAATAAAACGTATCGTCGTTACGCCTGCAAAAACCACTATGCGAAATATTTTAGCTTAGAACTTTGGCCGGTAAGGTTCTGTCATTTAAGGTTCAATACTGTGCGAATATTATCAAGAGATTCTCGCTCTTCATAATATATGTGCTGCGGGTCAGTATTTCTCCAAAGATATTATCACATAGCGATTTCCGCAGGCGTATCGACGATATGTGATAATCCAGCAAGTTTTGGTCTGTTATTTAAATGTTTAAAGCAAATGTAATATATTTTACTCCATAGGCCTAAATCTTTTCAGACTCCAAAGTGTACCGAAAATGGCACTTGACGGTACAGTAACTCCTTTCCGGACAACCGGGCGAGTTGGCCGTGCGCGTAGAGGCGCGCGGCTGTGAGCTTGCATCCGGGAGATCGTGGGTTCGAGCCCCACTGTCGGCAGCCCTGAAGATGGCTTTCCGTGGTTTCCCATTTTCACACCAGACAAATGCTGGGGCTGTACCTTAATTAAGGCCACGGCTGCTTCCTTCCCACTCCTAGCCCTTCCCTGTCCTATCGTCGCCATAAGACCTATCTGTGTCGGTGCGACGTAAAGCAGCTAGCTTTCCGGACACTTTTATTAGAAGTCAGTCTCTGACTTGTTGGAGTACGGTTTACACTAACGTAAACAAGGACAGAGAGATTATGAATCAGCGAATACCAAACTTAACCTTGTTGAATTGTTTCACCGCCTGATTGTAGACTGTGGTTCCCTAATCATCTACACCAAAAATGGCGTCTCTGCACTCTCAGCTCAAGTGATTGATGATGGTGACGGTAATTGTTGCTTAAATGAGTCTAACATCTAGGTCATCAACCCCCATGACCATCTTGACTATTGCCTAGGTTAAGCAATTTCAGACAGATAAATATCGCATATTTCACAGAATACCATAGAGTTCGTATTACCTTCATTACCAGAGGACCATGTTTACGACTGTGGTAGCTTAGTGGACTGTTCATTGCTTCAAATAAGATTAATTTTGATGTTTTGTTACCACATAAACTCCATGTACCGGGCGAGTTGGGCGTGCGCGTAGAGGCGCGCGGCTGTGAGATTGCATCCGGGAGATAGTAGGTTCGAATCCCACTATCGGCAGCCCTGAAGATGGTTTTCCGTGGTTTCCCATTTTCACACCAGGCAAATGTTGGGGCTGCACCTTAATTAAGGCCACGGCCGCTTCCTTCCAACTCCTAGGCCTTTCCTATCCCATCGTCGCCATAAGACCTATCTGTGTCGGTGCGACGTAAAGCCCCTAGCAAAAAAAAAAAACTCCATGTACACACCTGTCATATTTTTCATAGCAACATGCACACAAAAGAAGAGAGTCACCGTGTCAAACATGGATGATTTGCGTGGTGCCGGGTAACTATTATATAGTCTATAATAAAATACTTAATTTAAAATAAGTAAATTATCAGAAGTGTGGAATAAAATATTGTACACAACAGCCACTAGAATGATATTTTTTTTTTTGCTAGGGGCTTTACGTCGCACCGACACAGATAGGTCTTATGGCGACGATGGGATAGGAAAGGCCTAGGAGTTGGAAGGAAGCGGCCGTGGCCTTAATTAAGGTACAGCCCCAGCATTTGCCTGGTGTGAAAATGGGAAACCACGGAAAACCATCTTCAGGGCTGCCGATAGTGGGATTCGAACCTACTATCTCCCGGATGCAAGCTCACAGCCGCGCGCCTCTACGCGCACGGCCAACTCGCCCGGTGAATGATAATTTGACCTTACTCTTTTTCGAAATTCTGTCTTCACCGTAATGTAAATCATCACTTCCCATTGTTCTTGAGCAAATCATTATGAATATTACCTCATTACTTTAGGTAATGTAAGGGATACCGACTGCTAATTACAATTTCGTTACTACTGGTAATACCTTCCTTTTTTACTATTATTTTAGGTCGTGCCAACATAGAGGGCTCATGTGGTGACGACAATGTAGTAGGAAAGGGAAGGAAGCGACCATGAACTTAATTGAGGTACATCCCCAGAATTGCCTGATCTAAGACTAAATGATTACGCAATCTGAGACAATTAAAAAACATACAAATTAGACATGAGTGTTATGAAATGTAGTCTTGCTACGGCCAACGATCTCTCTTGCTTACTCCATACTATCCCGTAATGGTATTCTGTGAAGAAAGAGCGTGGAACTGGCGGCTCGAATGGAAAAGAAAAACTGAATGTAACCCAGAGCAGAGAGCCTGTTGCTATGGAAATACTGACTCGGTTGCCTATTTTATGAAACTGATTTCACGCGTGGTGAAAGCATCCAGTCATTTTGTCTTCAGTCGCTGTACAGATTATGTCAGTTACTCGCTATTCTTCGGTCTTTGCTGGTTTTGTTCCGTCTCATGTTATGCATATTATTTTCTGCTTTATCATAAGTATACGAATAAACATTTAATTTCGATAGTAGATATTTTGTCGTATTATTGCTTTCCGGTCATTATCTTGCATCCTGTGTCGTCTTTTTCATGTGATTTATAAATGACATAAATATTCAAATTCCGCAATAACGTATTGCTTTTTTTTTTTGTATCTTATTTTCACTTTGAAGTTGCTTCTGTCGTGATTTCATGGATGATCTTCACCTTTAAAAGAAATATTCCACTCTTAAAGCTCGTAATATTGTGTTAAAAGAAAACAAAATTATATAATTTTCAATACCATGCCGTATTTCATTTATGACAGTTCTATAAAAACCGTAAAATAAATTTTGAATTAAATTCTAACTTTTACTCTGTTTTATTATCAACTGACTTCGTAGCCGCTTTCATTGCTGTAGTTCCATGATTGGCACTTGGTTGTAATCTATCCCAACTTTCCAGAGGGATGAGAATTAAAAAGGGAAATTCGTTAATATTATCGTGAGACATACATCCTCAATGTTGGTAGCATTTGTACAGTAGTTTAAATGTAGAGACTGTTTGTTTTAACAATATTGCAATAGTCATTTTTTCTGTCATGTATGAGAAATACAGCTGTGAGTTGTTGTTGCAAAAGTTAATTCAGGATTTTCTGCGTTAAGAACATTTGTTTCCTCGGTTGGTTGTGTTCATTTCAATTCTCAAGTATCGCTTTGTAAGTTAAAATCTCAAGATGATATTTATCAAGTTCTAACAGTTAAATCACAACTGTGTAGGAAAATTAAAGACATTCGTGACTGTGTTGCTTCAAGTATCGCGACCTGGGTGTCATATCATTAACTGAAAAATGAAAGCATCATAATCAGTGCGACAATCGCTACAACAAAATATTCTGTGAACTTTTCAATAAATCATTTCGTATCTGTCATGGTAACATTAACGACGTCGTAAAGTACGGGCAAGGGCAGGAACATCAAAAGGATGGCAGTTTAGTCGTCCAGAACGAGACCATACTTCCTTTTTCGGATTGACTGCTGCCAAGTGTGTCCAGCTGCACTAAGTTACGGTGTCTGAGCCGACCAAGGTTGTTCATAACTTGTTTTTAGGTTATTTTGACCGTGGCTAATAAATTAGTACTTCAATTATTTCCGGTCTCACACATAACAATATTTTGAAAATAAATGAAAGCGTAGCAATTGTTGCCGTATTTCCACACTGCTCAGAGTAACAGAGATACAGAGATCGCAAATAATAGGCATTTTATTTTATTTATTTTGTAGCTGAGTTCATTTGATTATTCATGTATTAAGAGGTTCCTTTTTACTATTAGGTATTTCAGCTGTTCAAACCCTGTTGTGCCCTGTTACTCACGACTAACTGTTCTACGTAGTCGAAGAGGTAACATCCAAATCCCTCAGTATTGGCCAAGGAGTCAGGCAGGGCTACATTCTGTCCCATATTACTTAGTTTATTCACAGACGCTTGCAGACTGAACGCTAAAAGGCATAATACTTCCTTCATACCTTCAGTCGAATACGACTCTCAGCTATCCCATGGATCATGTGTCGCCATTCAGCTCTCCTTCTTGCAACTTCCTTCAGTTCGGTAATAAACAGACCGGTGTCGCGCTTGATTTCATCTAACCAGCGCCATCTTGGCCGTCCAGTTCTTATTTTGCCATACATCTTTTTTCCAGGGAAGTTTTTCTTATTATGTGGCCAAAGTAGGATAGCTTTTGCCTTTATACCACGTCTTCAAGGGAGACTTTTGGCTTCAGGTGGTTTAAGATGCTCTTATTACTATCTTTGGCTCTCCATGATATTTTCAGCATAAGATACATAATAACAGTCTATAATGAGGTGTACTTGACGTGCAAAGACTAGGAAAGTGGTGGAACAACAATAAATAAAAATGGTTACTGTACGTATGTCAACGTTACCACCCTGTCAGCAGGTAACGAAACGGAGATGGATCTCCTGCTTCAGAAAACGGAGAGAATAGGCAGGTAACTGTAACTACACAGAAGATGCTTTTAAAGCATACTTATGGTAGTGGACTATAACAAAGATGTTAGATCTCACTGATGTCCTACATCTGGAAATTCTGGAAAATGTAATTCATTCCATTTCATTTCATTTCATTTAGCAATAATTATTGCTCTCGCGGGGCTGAACAGCAGAGACAAATTAGGATGGCGAAGACTGCAAGTATCAGTTGCACAGAATTTGTGCTGATAAGATCATCTCGTAGAAAACCAAAATCAAGCTTATTATTTTTTACATTCACATATGGTGCTGAGACGTCTACATTTGGTCGGCGGTTGCAGAGTAAGTTTTAATCTACAAATGTGTATGGCTAGTCCGTGATCCAACAGCTCTGCACTCCGACTGGCCAACCAAGCAGCGGACCGGTTGCCACAGCTCCACACCTCTGCATTCAGGAGATGGTAAGGGCATGGCACCCACCATCGACTGTCCTGAGAATCGTTTCCCGTGATTTTCCACTTTCCTGCGTTAAGGCGAATGCCGCGATACTTCCTAGTATAGGCCACGGCCGCCGAACCCCTCACCTTCTCCACACATCTCCATTCCCCTTCATCGTACCACTAAATTTAACAAATCCTTTGTTTGCACTGCATCACGTATCGTTAACGTCTTTAATCTTCACCGTTTCGCAAATAACACTACCTGTACCAAACTAAAGCAGTCCTTAACATCTATATTTCTGGAGGAGTACGCAAGAGGCTGAGATCAGGCATTCTTGTGTCTAACAATCAGAAATATGTATATTTCTGAAAAAAGATTGTTTCTCTTCTTTAGCTTTATATTATTTAGATCCTTGTAGTCTAAAATAACAAATGGTCTTAATGATCTACTTTCTTACTTATCATATAATGTATGTCTTAATTTGACTGGATTTGGTATCTGTACTTTCATTTTTAAAGTGTAATGTGTAGTTTAATATTTTAATATTATAAAATGTAGTTAGTGTGTTCATAAACCTGTGTTGTATTATACGAAGACGCTACATAAAGGGGCTTTTCAGTCTCAGTGGCATGTAAACCATCAATAAATTCAATTTAATTCACCAACACAAGTATCCTGGTCTGAGAGACGGCGTCACCGTCTTTAGACGCCAGCCACTCCCTTCACGGGAGGAATGAAAACAATGTTGTAGTAGTAGTAGTAGTAGTAGTAGTAGTAGTAGCTGTACACTACGAAACACCAAGTGCACACGCATCGACGCTTTTGAAATGTAATGTTGAGGGAAGCTGCTCCAGATCCTATGAACAGCATTTTTTACCAAAGAATCAATCTTTCGTGAACTCAACATTGGGAAAAGTCTATCTATCTATCTATCTATCACTTGTATCCTCACCATGCAAGAACTGTTCGGCCACATCACCAGGACAAACGAGTACAACTTGGAAAATAGCACTATCCCTGATAATATCAATGGAAAAAAAAACGAATGAGGCGCTGTTCACTGCTTTGGTCTGATCATATAAATACCACACACTGCACCAAAATCCACGATGCTCTCCGTGATACCGCAGACAGAAACATAAAAGCGTGACATCGCATGGGAGGAAGTGTTCCCAAGGGGGAATGAACACCTTCTATCATGAGCAAATCGATGCAAGGACATGAATGAGTCACTATTATTCAAAGAATGAGAATATTTGGCAATTTATATATAGATTAATTTCAAACAATTTAAATGAAGAACGCTGTAGAGAGATTTTTTTTTATTTTGCACTCCCCAAAATAGAAGTTCCTCATTAAAACAATTTTTAATTTGTCAAGGAACGCCTTCTGGAAAAGTGTCCTCTTTTGATGCCAATAAGGCATTTGTTGCCAGTGCCAACACATTTTCCGGCAAGTTAAATATTTCCTTTCGCCGGGCTGAGTGGCTCAGACGGTTGAGGCGCTGACCTTCTGACCCCAACTTGGCAGGTTCGATCCTGGCTCAGTCCGGTGATATTTGAAGGTGCTCAAATGCGTCAGCCTCGTGTCGGTACATTTACTGCCTCGTAAACGAAATCCTGCGGGACTAAATTCCGACACCACGTCGTCTCCGAAAACCGTAAAAGTAGTCTAGTTTGAGGGACGTAAAGCAAATAACAGTATTATTAAATATTCCCTCTTAGAACCTAGCTCCAACTCCAACCCAGTAGTGCCCAGAACCATTTTTATTTATAACTAGCAAATGTACCCGTGCTTCGCTACGGTATTCTACATTGTGTACGGATATCGAAGTAAATTACTGTACATTAGTGTTGGCTACTGAATGCATGATTCGAAGCAGTGTATCGATTCATTCAAGTGTCCGAGTGAATCGATTCACAGGAACGGCGAGCTCACGGCACACGATTTAGCTTACTCCCAGCGGACAGTGCTGAGTGGCGCACTCACTGGACACGCGGAGAGCCGAACTTCCGCTGCAGCGAGACATACAGTGAGCCATGGCACACCGAAAGAATCGTGAACGAGCCGGCTCAGTAAGACACAAGATACACACGGGTCCTTATCGGCTCACTGCAGCGAGACATACAGTGAGCCATGCTACACTGAAAGAATCGTATGCTATAATGGACTCTTCGAGCTCAGCTCATTTAAAAATAATACCCATTTGCATTCACTGTCCTCTTCTTACAGGGAGGTTTAAATAATAGATGGATTTATTTGCAGTGTTAAAAAGGTAGTCACAACGTAATTCTGAAGTAGCTAGTAAGTAGGTAGGCTATTAGGTTGTACTATTTATTAGTTTAATGAATCTTAGTATTATGAGTTGACATTTGACAATTAAACTCGACTCTAGCCTGCCCTATGACTATGAGTCATGCTCATGACCACTCAAAAGTACCTGTTTTATATTGGGAAGAACGGCTCAGTATTCTCTCAGTTCATATGTCACATCGTTGCACAAGACTTCAATCATATGTGGACAGACGCAATAACAGTATGTTGAATCAGAAAACCAGCGGGCTACTGTACATCTCAGGTAGCCTATACAAAATATGACGATTTAAAAAAATCCTCAGCTGATAGAAAAATACATATTTTCAAAAATGACTGAGCGAGTTGTCGTGCGGTTAATATCGCGTGGCTATGCGCTTGCATTCGGGGGATGGTGGGTTCGAATCCCACCATCGGCAGCCGTTAAGATGGTTTTCCGTAGTTTCCCCATTTCCACACCAGAAAATGCTGGGACTGTACCTTAATTCAGGCCATGGCTGCTACCTTCCTAATCCTAACCTTTCCCAACCTGCGTCGCCGGAAACCTTCGATGTATTAGAGTAACTAAGAAAGGAGTTCATAGTATGAAGACCAGATGGCAGCTGCGAGCACTGAATGCTGTTGCTGCTGTCTTACCAGCACATACTACACAGACGCAGTAGGAGCGGTGACCAATGAGCCGTGAATCGGATCACTGTATCGATTCAGTAACGTGAACGGAATCAAATGAATCGATTCAGTAAAATGAATCGAATGTCCCATCACTACTGTACATGCAGTGAATAAGAATTTTTAAAATTCCATGTCTCTTAGAGTTATCCAGAAACAGCAGAGGGAGGTTCCCATACGTTGTTTTCAATGTAAATTTCGAACTGCCGAGTTGTGATGATAACGGCATGCTCACTTGCCTACTGCCATTCACAATCGAATAGGTAAGTTTTATTATAATGGGAGGCTCCATTACCTTCTGCGCGGCCACAATCGATTTGGGGAGTTTTCGTTACAATGGCAGGCGCCCTTTCCTACTTCCAGTCAGATTACAGTTGAGGAGTTTTTATTATAATAGTACGCACCGTCCCTACTGACAGTCAAAGTTGAGTTGTGCTGTTCATTATAATGGGGTAAGGTAAGGGTTATTCTGCCCGAAGGCAGGTCCGAACCTCCGCAGAGGTATTCCTGAGCCGGAGTTTACGTGCGGTACGTGGCCAGTTCCTTTCCGCTCCTCCATTCTCTTACCCCCCCCCCCACCACCAACAGCGCGTGGCAACCCATCCAACTCCTGACCACGCCCAATGTTGCTTAACTTCGGAGATCTCACGGGATCCGGTGTTTCAACACGGCTACGGCCGTTGGCTTCATTATAATGACAGGCCCCTTTTTTAATGATAGTCACACCGAGTTGGTGAGTTTCCGTTATAGTGGCAAGGGCATTATGCCTAACGCCAGTCACATTTTAGATAGGTAAATTTGTTTATAGGCCGCCTCTGTGGTGTAGTGGTTAGCGTGATTAGCTGCCACCCCCGGAGGTCCGGGTTCGATTCCCGGCTCTGTCACGAAATTTGAAAAGTGGTACGAGGGCTGGAACGGGGTCCACTCAGCCTCGGGAGGTCAACTGAGTAGAGGTGGGTTGGATTCCCACCTCAGCCATCCTCGAAGTGGTTTTCCGTGGTTTCCCACTTCACCTCCAGGCGAATGCCGGGATGGTCCCTAACTTAAGGACACGGCCGCTTCCTTCCCTCATCCTTGCCTATCCCTTCCAATCTTCCCATCCCCCTACAAGGCCCCTGTTCACCATAGCAGGTGAGGCCGCCTGGGCGAGGTACTGGTCATACTCCCCAGTTGTATCCCACGACCAAGAGTCTGAAGCTCCAGGACACTGCCCTTGAGGCGGTAGAGGTGGGATCCCTCGCTGAGTCCGAGGGAAAAACCGAACCTGGAGGGTAAACAGATGATGATGGTGATGATGAAATTTGTTTATAATGGCGAGCACACTTTCCTCTTCCCAAACACAATCCCTTGACTTCTGCCAGTCAAATCGAGACAGAAATTATTAATTACAATGGTAGTCCCTCTTTACTAATGCTAGTTACAAAGAAGTTAGAGAAGAATCCCATTCCTACTGTCAGTCAAAGTTGATGTGGAGAGTAATGATTACAATAGCAGACGTTCTCCTGCTGAGAATCACTATCGATGTAAAATATTAATTATAATGGCAAACATATCCTTTCTACATCGCTACAAATCGACTTCAATCAATATATATAGATCCACATACGAAGTGAGTATATGCGTGTTTTACAATATTGCAAACTTTCATTCATTGATTAACAGCTGCTAAACGATATATCATATCGACAAACGGATTGTATCATAAGGCGCCTCATTTAGCGGTCTAAATGGCTGGTTTTTAGATATTTTCTACTGTCTTATCTGTTTATGGGTAAAATTGAGTTAGATACGTTGAATAGGGAGAAATTGGGGTAGGGTTTTCTCACAGTGCATGACTTTTGGACTAATATGACAGCCACAAACATAGAATTTGGCTCACGTGCGGATACTGGGTGGGCCAATGTTCGTGTAGAATTAGAAAATTCGACCTTTCGTATAAGTGATTCGAACTACGAATCATACGTGTACAAAGCAAAATGTAGATGTAATCGAGAAATAGAGACAAATCTAAAATATGAGGAATAGAGATACGACGGAACGTCATAGGACCAAAGTTTTAGATCACTCCAAATTGAACTGAGATATTGCCGTCCGTTTTGTGATACGACTTACCGTTTAGCCGCGAAATACCTCGAAACGAAGGTCTACACCGAAATTAAAATTGCCCCAATATTCCGATATTTTCGGGGGTAAAAAATGAAATATTTAAATATCTTGGAAATTTTCCGTCGATTAGAGGCTAAGACATATAATTTCCCCAAAATTCAATTTTCTACCTCGTCTGGCAGATCCTCAATCTTGCTTTGGGGGAGAGGGGGTTAAAAAAAGAAAACTTTCGGGAATCTGAAGCGAACAAATATGCAGATGGTCATTATTACACTTGAAACGGATAACTGTACGAAAATTTCGCCAGAATAGTCAATGTACAGACACACGGTCGTTACGGTTTTATTTATATAGCTAGATAAGAAATCTGGTCTACGTACACCTTTTGGGCTATTTCCGCTGGACCGTCCGCTAATGATATTATACCCTATAGGGCATAGATACGGGAAACAGTAGTGGGTTACATAACTTACCTGTCAATAAAATAAACTGCACCAGCCTAGCTGCAACCGGCGAATAGGCGTTTCGGGTTCTTGTGACGAGAGTATAATTAGGCAGGGATACTACTCTAATAATTTACTTTTGGAAATGAGGAACTCAGTTATATTTAGCTATTTAATTGACAAAGAATAGTCAATTCATAAATTTCTGTTGTAACAATACTTCTTTATAATATACCACATTCGTGGTGCAAAGATAAAATGCTATAAATGGCTTACATTTATAATTTACAAGAATAAAAATAAAAATAAAACGAATTCGACGTGCTGACGGATGGACGAATGAACCAATTAAAAAGACCATCACCATTGGACCTACAAAATAAAAGCATGGTGCTAGGATTAGGGACGTTTCGCAGAAATAAACTTACTATTAAATTTCCCTCACATTTGGGGAAATATTTACATATAAACAGAAACAATGAACGCTATAAAGGACAGCTAAAATAAACCCGAACACTGAAGCTACGTGTTGCCCGATTTTACATAAAATCACAGGGATGTGAACTCATATCCTCTGGGTGAACTTCATACTTACTAGACAATCTAATAATCAAGATTGAATCCACTAGTACACAAAGATATCACATATACAAATACATACCAATATGGACAAGCAAATGAAAAAAGAAGAGAAACAAAAAATCGTTGTCACAAATAACTTTCGGCCTGAAAGAAAGAATCCATTACAACCCACGGCCGAGACTTCCTGGGGTGCAGTATTTGGGCCAATGACCTGGCTGTCTACACCATCGCACAAAAAATTGTAAACAAGGCTAACATTGACCTCGTTTCACTGCGTTTCTAGACTCGGCACCACAAAAGGGCTTTCATTTTCGTCTTCTCTCGGCAAACCTATGGGCCATAACATAACTTCTTACGATAAGTAAGGAAACAATTTTCATTCTACATATCTCGCTCTTTTAGCAGACCACCTCGGGTCTAATTCATTTCATTCACAGTACTATACCGTACTATTTCTCATAATATCACGACACTCTGTATATATGGCGTAACCTCACACCCTCCAGACCGATGGTTCGAGTCCATATCATTGGCAATGTGAAAGTCAGAGATTTTGATGACATTGCTTACAACGTGGTTTTAATTTCTCAAAAGAATTTTATCAAATGAAAACATGCAAATAAATCATGCCCAGGCAACATACAAATATTACGTTACACAAATCTTTCTATCCTTCCTGATAAGAGAGAGTGATAAGCTTTCGAAAATGATCCTTACTTACAACAACACTTAACCTGGAGACGAAAAACTAGGGAATACTCTTGGTGTAACACTAAAATAAACCACCTTAAGTAACTCCTAGCTCTCTTCTCACCCATAAAATAATATAACGCACCCTATTATTCCCTAGATAATAAGTTCTGTACATTAAAAACACTAATGATTTAAAAGCCATCTTGATAAATGGCCTGATGGGCTATGGTCAAGTCGTATTCTAACTGCCAAGATGGCTCAACTACTAATATGTACATATTTAATTACTAAATTTCTGCGTAACTGTCGCTAATCCTACCACATGCGTACAAGTCTGGTTCACTTATCTCATATTCGGTGACCTTCTCCCCCCTCCTTCAGGGCTTAGCTCTGCCCTTTCAGCCCATCATGGTGACGATGTCGTCCTGGGTCGATCCTCTTGTTCCCATAAGCGTAGGTGGCTCCATTCTGAAGTTGTCTTCGCGAAGTCCAGCGTGAAGATTTCGTACGTTCGGTCTCGAACTCGTTATGACACTTACTGGAATGAGATATTTAGTTAATAAATCACAAAACACCACCGTCTCTCCTACTGAATTTCATGGGTGTAAAATAAATGACTGGCATATCATGACGTTAAAATTATTGTCCTGTCAACAGCCGAAATTACGCCTTAACATGTGTATAAGCCTACTTTAGTGAAATGTAAAACTAGTAGCCTTATCTGCTGAACTACATCGGCACTTCAATTAGCTTAACTTCACCACACATGCGTGTCCCGTAAACAAAACCTGGATAATTTTAGTTAGCGGCTCTGATCCCATAGCCGAATATCGTCTGTTGCTACATTCGCCCTTGCCACTTCTGCGAAGAAGTCTATACATAAAGCAATGTTTCTAGTTGAATGCTCGCAAATTTGCGACCACACAGCAAACAATCTTAATGTAGCCACATGTTAAAATAGTTATTGAACTGGCTTACAAATCACTTCTCCGATGAAGTAATTACAGTCTTTGTTCAGACAAAGGTTTATGACGCAATAACACAAACAGACTCGCGACACGCACCAGCAGCAATCTTACCGTCGAATAAACTGCCTCCTTCCACATTTCTCATCTCTTATAGGGAGCAAAACGTGAAACCACGCTGGGGAAACTCCCTCCAAACACTCCAAACGTAGTGAACCTGACTATTCCCGCTTTAAATATTGTTAGGGTGCCATGGTACTTCCCAAAGCAAAATTCTTATCTCTCTTTCCTTCTCCAACTTATCTCTGTTTCACCCATGCATAGTCACACCCTGCCTAGGGAACCACCTCCAAGTTCCCGCGTTCTATACTGCATCACGCCCTTATATTTGGCGTCATGTTGCGCAATATTTCACCTGCGTTAAATATCGCCTATTATGTAATTAACAGAATGGTTCAATATCCCCCCTATTAATCCTCCTATCTTAAAGGTGCACATGAGATAATAGTTTTAGAAATGGAATTCCATCATGGTTGGTCAATTTCCAGTCAGGCTGGTCTTGTATATATTGTGGGAGAGTAAAATCACTGCTTCGATTCCCTATAATCCCCCAGTTCATTCCGGAAATTTGGACAGGTGGACGCTAAATATGAAGTTTGATTGAAATATCTCCAGTAGTTTTCAAGTTATAAGAAATACGCTTTACACGCACCCGCTCTTGAGTTACGTCGGGTGGGACTTGTACCGAGAAATGGCCCGTTAATGATATCTCCCTTATTAATCCTCGTATCGAAGTGATTTCCATTAAGGCAGGTAGATTTCCATTAAGTTTGGTTGTGTATATTTTGTGGAAGTGCAAAATAACGGTTTCGTTTTCGTATAAACCCCCAGTCATTTCAGGGATTTATAAACAATATTTGCCCTAAAACCTACCCAAGGACAGGTGGATTCTAAATATGAAGTTTAGTACGAATATCTGCAGTAGTTTTCAAGTTATAGATAAACAAACAGACAGACACAAAGCTAAAAAATATGCAGATGGTCATTTTTACACCTAAAACGGATAACTGTACGGAAATTTCGCCAAAATAGTCAATGTACAGACACACGTTCGTTATGATTTTATTTATATACATTTCGAAGTTTGTTTATCGTATCATTGAATAATGCGTCCTCTATGTATATGGAAAACAGAAACAAATCTACAGATGTGGAGAGATGTTGAAAATGAATGGCAACTTAAGTTGATTTAATAGCATTGTAGGAGATGGCAGTAACAATACTACGACCACGACTACACAGTTCCTTTAAAACATAAAGTGAACTTTCTGAAATCAATTTTGATAAAATTCAAATTCAGAAGTTAAGATTTAACAACTACGCTTTCTATGCCATTCTATCAGCGCCAGCGCGCTTCATTTCCACCAGTCTTACATTATTAGATATTACAGTTTGTGAAAGATTTCGGACGAAGCGGTATGGTTGGGTTGCCACAAGAAGAGTAAGACAAGAGTTACGACTCGAGGCGTTCGAGATCTGGAGTAAAAGCAACATACACCAGTCAACAAATGGATTAGGAACCACACGGTCTTGACGTACAGTGACTGGACAGAAACCATGAAGGTGACTGCAAAAGTGTCAGCCGTACGCTCTGTACCTCTGTCGACACTGCCACAGAAAGATAGAATCACTTGCACATGTCCTGGGATCCTGTTCCACATGGTGCGCGATGCTCGCTATCATGCCATCAGGTCTCTGGTTGCCGACGGTCTAAGACGGTATCGCAACCTATGAGGAGGTGCATGGTCTCTCTACTGACGGGAGCAACAGATGAATAGACACCATCGCCATCGAGCCTTACACATCAGTAGGCTATTCAGTTCGAGACAAATGAAGACCATCCTGAGGTAGTTAACTTTGAAAAATAAAACGCAAATCTATGAAACCAGAGTACCTCACAATAAAGACGAATACAAGCTTGAGTCTATAAGTCTAAGCATCACATGTCTCATAACCGATGCTCGAGGGACCATTCCTCGGCTTCTCGTGGAATGCTTGAAAAGGTTTGGACTAAGTACTTGACATCCTCCACGCAGTTGTGACAGCCGCATTAAAGCGGTCGATAGCCATCTTCAGAAACCACACCTATGGAGCTTAACAGCCACCTTCAAGGTACTCTGTTTTCATTAAACTTTCGTGAAGACAAGAAACCATTCGTGAAATTATATATAGCTTATGGTACTCTTTTCCTATTGGCAGCCAAAAAATATTGTAGGAAGATATCTAATATGTATAAAAATCGCAGTAAGGAAGCTCTTCAACAATAAATACATATTAGTAATGTAATGGGCCGTGTTCGATAATAATATTATTAAACAGGTCAGCCACGTCTATTACGCCTTTCACATTGTAAGGCCATATATATTATGTAAGATGTCCGGCTCCATGGCTAAATGGTTAGCGTGCTGGCCTTTGGTCACAGGGGTCCCGGGTTCGATTCCCGGCAGAGTCGGGAATTTTAACTATAATTGGTTAATTCCCCTGGCACGGGGACTGGGTGCATATGCCGTCTTCATCATCATTTCATCCTCATCACGACGCGCAGGTCGTCTACGGGGGTCAAATCAAAAGGCCAGCACCAGACCTCTCCGGAGGCCACACGCCATTATTATTATTATTATTATTATTCCGGGGTATCTGTGGAACGCAGAGGTGAAAGAAGGTGCCGAGATGAATGGGTCTAACTACAAGGTCAAAGTTAATTTAAAAATTTTAACAAAGGTTATATTTTCAGAAGAAACAACAAAATTATAACAACGTTTCACTGAGTGAAATAACAATTTGGAAACAAGACATAGAAGGATCCAAGATTTCAGAATTTTAACACTCTTGGGCTACAAGCCCCTAGTTTTAAAATTTTGAGCTCCTAGCTCGACATTACAATACACTAATTTGTTCAAAGGGGAGAAATCCCCTTAAAAAATGGAGCACTTGATCCTAATTACAATATCGAGCCTCCCAGAGGCACTTTTACAACACTAGAAAAGAGCTGACCCGCTCTCAGTTTTTCAAGCTTATACAAGGCAATATCAGAACCTTACTGTTACGGAGTTTTCCGTGGAAGTCAGAGGTGAAAGAAGGTGCGGACTGGAATGGGTCTAACTACAAGTCTTAAAGATGAATTTAAAATTTAAATAAATATTATATTTTCAACAGATAACAACGGTTAACAATTCTCACTAGGTGAAATAACAAAGAACAATCAGGTACAATGCAACTTTACTAATTCTGGGCTACGAGCCCCAAAGTCTGAGCTCTCAGCTCACAACTACAAATTACCAAAGGGCAGAAAACCCCTCCATTACCGGGAGCGTTAGCTCCAAAGACACATATTGGGCCTCCTAGAGGCACATCTATCACATCAGAAAGAGCTAACCTGCTCTCAATTTCTCACGCCTGTTAAAGGAAACAACAAACATTCCTCAAAACTGCCTCTCAAGGCACAATTATAAGGACACGGGGGTATCTAGTACCCAACCTACGAGGCCTGAATAGCAAATTAAAGGTTAATTAAATGGCCCAAACACAAAGATGAATGGAGGCGAGTACTTGCACTCCTACACTAAAGTTTGTTGAAACCTATGTGGCGCTAGGCCGATAATACAGGGGCTAATCCCAATCTATGGAGGTGACTAGACTGCGAAATAAATTTAACACATTAAGAAGGAAGAGAAAAACGGTTACGAAAACGTAGTTACCTCAATTTCAAAATGAAGGGGAGCTCGAGAGGGTAAAGCACTCTCTATCCCCGAATTACAGTTCGAGAAATTGTAGTTTTTACATGGAGTGAAAAGGGATTTACATTTTAAAGAGATGGGTTACATATTAAAGGTTTCGAACCTTCCCCGAGACTTAAACTGCTGAGCTAGCAAGAAATACAGATGTTAAAAGGCCATTACCTTGTTGAAGAACTGCTGCCTGAAGAACGAGGCGCTTCCCGCCCCCTGCTACATATTCACACACTGAGAAAAATGTTATACGAGTGGCCCGGAGACAAGAAAATCAGCAGTTTTATACCCTCGTGGAAAATTCGAGACCTTTCAGGAATGAGTAGACACACCCACTCAATTTTTATTGGTTAACTAAGAGTTACACATAGAAATTCGAAGAAGAAAGCTATGATTGGAGGAAAATTAATTACAGAAATTACTGATTGGCTAAATTCAAAACAGGCGGAAGGAAAGGATTAATATTGACAACCCACAAACCACAGAACAAAATTTAGTAAAGACAAAACTTATGAATACAACATTTCTCCAAGAAGGTTCATTCCTTTACACCAGAGCGCGTTATCATAGTTTTCGGTAGAGACATCTGTTAGAGAATGTCCACACTTCTTGATCAATGAAAAACAAAAGAAAAATCAAAAACACACAGTGACATCTTCTGATAACCAGTAGAGTTAGTTCAGTTGTTAAAGTTCCGGGTTTCTCCAGTAGAGAAGTTTCAAATGGCGCAAGATTTGAACTTGCGTCGTAGAGGTGTACCGCCCGGTACACTTACAATTACTTGCCATCAAGGCATAACTTATAGAAATGAAACAGGGGTATCTTGTACCCAAACTACGGTGCCTTAGCAGAAAAAGAACAGGTTAAGTAAATGGCCCGAAACACCAAATTGAATGGAGGCGGGTACTTGCACTCCTAGATATGCATTCTAAAACCTAAAAGGCACTAGGCCGATGAAACAAGTGCTATTCCCAGACTATGGAGGTGACTCGTATCAAAATAATTTAAGACATTACGGAAAGGAAGAAACCCAGTTACAAAACGTAGTCACCTCAAAGCAATATGAAGGGGAGCTCGAGAGGGTAAATCGCTCTCTATTCCCCAATTACAATTGCAGATTTTAGTAAATTTTCACATTAGCCGGCAGAAACTTACATTTTAGAGAAGTAGGTTACATATTAAAGTTTCGGACCTATCCCTCGGGTTAAACTGCGGAGCGAGCAAGAAATAAAGATGTTAAACGGCCATTACCTTGCTGAAGGACTGCTGCCTGATGAAAGAGGAACCTCCCGCCTCCTGATTCACGTACACACACTTAGTTAGATATTGATAAAGTGGCCAAGAGCTGTGAAAATCCGCATTTTATAAACCCTCGGGGAATGTTCGAGACCTTTCATGAATAATCAAGCCACACCCTCTTACTTTTATTGGCTAGCGTAAAGTTACACACCAAATCAAAGAAGAAGCCTGTGATAGGCCGGAAATTAATTACAGAAATTAGGGATTGGCTGAATTCAAAACTGGCGGAAAGAAAAGATCAATATTGCCAACCCAAAAATGAATGAACATAATTTAATAAAGAACAAACTTATGAATACAAAATTTCTTCAAACAAAGTTCCTTCACCACACCAGGGTGCATGATCATAGTTTTTGTAGTGACATCTGTTGCATAAAGTTCAAACTTCTTGATAAATGGTAAACAAAACACGTAGAATTTCATACAGTACTGGAAACTTCACAATCACAAAATTAAGGTGGTGAAATCTTCTGAGTAGAGGTATAAGTAGGTCTAGTTTCAAGTTCAGTGCTTCTCCTGTAGAGGAGGTTTTATTGGCGCAAGATTTACATGTGCGGCGTAGAGGTGTACCTCCCGGTACAATTATTATTATTATTATTATTATTATTATTATTATTATTATTATTATTATTATGAAGGATGTGCATATAAATATTATGTTTCTGTAGATATGCCACTGCACATGTTTTGTTCATAAGCGCACGATTTCAGTGCTATTGAAAATAATTTTCCCACTAACAAGGAAACCTTGCCAACATGTCCGTGTCAATCTGATCAATCTTCAATAAGCGTGCAGGCCATGTCGAGAACTTCCACCGGTTCAAAATTACAGGGCACAACCCTCAGCCTAGAAAATGGAATTTCCTTCACATTAGCAGCACGCGACACATTCCTACAACAATCGCACAGTGCAACGAACAAGCTGGCAGCTTCTCAAGTTTGATATCCACGGGCGGTCCGATAGTTCTCGAGCCTATCCAGATCGAACGAACGAACAAACTAACAAACAAACACAATATAGTTTTCATTAATAGTATATATAAATAACAATTGTTTAGAATGAAAGATTTTGACAGATGGAGGGAAGATATATTTAGAAAAGATAGTACAAACAGTAATGTTTACATTTATATCAAAGAAATATGGTCACTGCGCGCTGACAGGTTAAATCCGACAGTAGTTGAAGGAATAGTAAACTAATGCTAAAAATGAAGTCATGAACACAGCTAATGGCCTTCTACTTAGTTTTACAAATGTCATTGTTTAATATATAGGCTATTAAGAAGTAATTGAATTTTAACTTAAACGAAACGTCTTAGCTAATAACACACCTTAAGGAGGAAATAATTATCTCAGAAGACACAGCTGGAGTGTTAACTTATCTCTACTCCTTGAGCTTCAGGGCGGCGGCAGTTCTTGGAACTGGTCAGACCGGTGAGCTGAAAAACGAGATTGTGAATATAAAGCACGCACACGTTGAGCCATAAATCTTGGAGATTAATATCGAAATTTTTACACGAGGTTTGTTTACATAATTTCTATATACTTTAATTTAAAACCAGTATTTATCACCTGTAATATTTCCACTTTTCTTTGAATATTCTCCATTCTTACACAATGACGTTCTCTGACATTCGTTCAATATAGTAGATCCTATCTATACTTAAGATGTATGAGAATGGAAAATTTGGGCTAAATCCGACAAGTAAACAAAATGCATCATGTTTAAGACTTACAAGATGATTGTAGAAAAGGAACCAGTGAATGCTCAAAAGCACGTAGGAAGTACGAAATTGAAGCCGAGAGTGAATGGTTTGAAGTTTGGGATAACACAGTTGAGTCGGAACGTTTGCGATAATTATAAATATTCTATAAGCCGTAGTAAAACAGCACCTTCAAAGTATCTTGGGTAGTGAAACACTTCTGGCAGCCTCCATACCACTTACGAAGGCAATCCTGAAGCCTGCAGACCACTTTTCTAATACTATTAAGTGCGCGCACCGTGAATTTCTTTATCTTCTGAGACAAATCTGTGCCCTTTGATTATACTCCTGAGTTTGGGACACATATAATAAGCCGCTGCACTGGAGAGAGACCCTGAGAATAGTGCAAGGTGTGATGTGGTTGTGGATGGAAAAGAGTCTTCTGTTACAATTTACTGGCACTCACAGCGCATCGTCAAGTCATTGTCCGGCTCGTTGGCTGAACGGTCAACGTACTAGCATTCGGTTCAGATGGTCCCGGGTTCGATTCCCGGCCGGGTAGGGGATTTTAGCCTTAATTGGTTAATTTCAATGGCACGGGGGCTGGGTGTGTGTGTTGTCTTCATCATCATTTCATCCTCATCATGACGCGCAGGTCGCCTACGGGAGTCAAATAGAAAGAGCTGCACCTGGCGAGCCGAACCCGTCCTGGGATATCCCGGCACTAAAAGCCATACGACATTTCATTTCAAGTCATTAGGGAGAATGTCATTCATGGAGCCATAAGATATGCCTAGCAAGTCTTCTGTCTCGTCGGATTTCTGAAGGAAAACTCTGGCGATGGTGACTTCATGTTAGACTGATATACGTCTGCCAGGTGTGGATTGCCTTCTGTGGAAAGACATTCTATTCAGCTATACCAACAGAGGTTAATATTTGTAATTTTCGCCGGCTTCCACGGTGTACGGGTAGCGTGCCTGTCTCTTACCCGGAGGCCCAGAGTTCGATTCCCGGCCAGTTCAGCGATTTTTACCTTAATCTGAATGCTGATTCGAGGTCCACTCAGCCTACGTGATTACAATAATCGAGGAGCTCTCTGATGGCGAGATAACTGTCCAGATCTAGAAAGCCCAGAGTATCGGCCGAGAGTATTCGTCGTGCTGATCACATGACACGTTGTAATCTGCAGACCTTCGGGCTGAGCAGCAGTCGCTTGGTAGGCCATGGCCCTTCGGGGCTGTTGTGCCGTGGACTTTGGTTTGGCATTTGTACTTTTCAGTATGAAAATATTAGGTAAAAAATTTCCCTCAGGTATGTCGGTAATGAAATGAGTGAAATGGCGTATGACTTTTAGTGCCGGGAGTGTCCGAGGACATGTTCGGCTCGCCAGGTGCAGGTCTTTTGATTTGACACCCGTAGGCGACCTGCACGTCATGGTGAGGATGAAATGATGATGAAGACGACACATACACCCAGTCCCCGTGCCAGAGAAATTAACCAATGGTGGTTAAAATTCCTGACCCTGCCGGGAATCGAACTCGGGACACCTGAGACTAAACGCCAGCACGCTAACCACTTAGCCATGGAGCCGGACATGTCGGTAATGGCTCTTCCTATCACAAAATAATATTTCGTACAACTTTCCTTGTATGCAACTCTTTAGAAATAACCGTTGTAAAGTATGTGCAGAAAACACCAGGGGCCCCCTCTACTTATCAGGAACCTATCCCCCTTTCAGGTCGGGAAAGCACAATATTAAATTATAATATAAAGTATTATCAACAGGAAAATGATGGAAAATTTACAGGTGAGTGTTGCAAAAAGCCATTGGAATAGGAAAGTGATCTGTAGCGGAAAATTAACTTCACCATAAGCATTGAAAGAATCGCTGATTAATCGCGAAAGTTCACTCCATAACATCTAATATGGCTGCCGCTTTTCTAAATGCTAAACCATGATATGCTGCTACTACTGTCTCAGACGACTGATGGCGAGGAGAAGACGGTGCCTAGCCACTATCACTACCATGCGCTTTTAACATTAACCGTTTTCATACGAACTCGCAATGTTTTGGTCCGTTCGAGTCCTTAGTTTCCAAATATTTTTCTTAATTAATTTAGATCGTGGCATTTTTATGTCCATTTCTGGCGCTACAAGCTGTTCTTCCAAGCTGAAGAAATCTTCAAGGAAGGGAAGGATGGGTAGTCTAACTTTCAACTGTCAATCTCGCACCTTAACTTGTTGTTACCACAAAGACGCACACGGGAGATACTGTCACTTGTGTACACTATTTTATATACAAATTATATACACATTCTACACACACAATCAAATAAACTGCCATCTTGAACAAAACACTGCTAAGAAGAAGACTGCTCCATTAGCATGTCAACCGACTACCAACACGACAGAATTACAACATGGGTTCTCACAGTAGGCTAACGACTTCCACTACAAGTCACTCAACTCCAACTCCCAAGACTGCCTCTTTATATGCATTGCCTGGCCAGGCTTCTAGAAGAGTATGACATAATGTGTTTTCTCGTAATTTCTAGAGTCTCCAATAGCCTATTTACATGTCCCATTTAAACATATACGTAATATTTGTATCTTAAAGATTGTTAAGTATTGGAATGGTGGTTTTTTAATAAATTTGTTTGAAACTTTTACATTCTGCACTCCAATACGGCTGTCATAATGAGACTCGTAACATGCAATAAAAGAAAGGAATTTTCTATACAATTCTAGTGACAAGATGCGTTGATCTGGACTATTACCGTGTGTTGTACAACATTACACTTGATTTATACATCATATTTACAGGTAATAATAAATTACATACTATTAATTACGTGTTCTTACATTGAATAAACTCTTATTAATACACATAGAGCATATCATGACATGATTTTTTACGACCACGATTTATACAAATAAAGTCCGTACATAACTACATAAAAATAGTAATAGTATTAATAGACGTAAACAACTTCATAGCCACACCTCACAAGTCGTAATAGTGATAATAATAATAATCGAGCTTGATATTTTCATTATTTACTCATGGGTTAGAGAATTGTTTCCAAGTTATACTAGTCTATTACACTTGCACCAAACTACACAACTGCCGAGCTCGATAGCTGCAGTCGCTTAAGTGCGGCCAGTATCCAGTATTCGGGACATAGCAGGTTCGAACCCCACTGTCGGCAGCCCTGAAGATGGTTTCCCGTGGTTTCCCATTTTCACACCAGAAAAATGCCGGGGCTGTACCTTAATTAAGGCCACGGCCGCTTCCTTCCAATTCCTAGGCCTTTCCTATCCCATCGTCGCAATAAGATCTATTCGTGTCAGTGCGACGTAAAAGCAGATTGTAATAGGTGTTCACAAAAGTGGTTACAAACTGATCGTCCTGAACAGTTAACACCGCTTTGATTTAGATGGAGTGAATTTTGTGGTCAGTGTAGTGATTCTTCCTCCTTTTCGTTACTCACGGTACAATTTAAAAGTCGACTTCGATCATTTTATGAACTCTGACGATGACTACTTTTTGAATTCTTGTTATATCTCATTCAAAAACATCTTCCTATCCAGAAGCAGGTGTTTTTGGTTTTCCTTCGCTTTCTAGTAGACGAGGTTTTCCATTAGCAGCACATACGAACTAGACAGTGTGCGTTGTTTTCTTGATATCAAAAACATGACGATTTCCCGGCTCGAAGTGGGCTGGATTCATCGTTAGGAATACGCTATTGTAAAAGTTTGTAGCCTAGTCTACTTTCTAGCATGTCGATCACTGTAGTAGATCATAGTGTAACTTCAACAAACAGAAAACAAACGAACAGAGGTAAAACAAGTTGGAACTGAACATTATACACCTCGTCCGAGATGTAATGATGTATTCGCCCAAAATGTTACATATGCTGTTAGAATGACTACCTCTTTGCCCGCCTAGTGGTCGTGAAGTCTATATGGTCTGACTCCTTGGTTAGCCGGTTCGAGTTCCATTGGTCGGAACAGTTTTACCATCAGAATGTTGGCCGGCAGGGTAGGAGAGATGGGGGGTATACAATTTCTTATCACTAGATTGTGTGCCAAAAGCCTGGATTAAATTCCAAATCTCTCCCCTGTGTTCATATTGAATGAGGCCATATGACGCTGTTGGTGGTGGTTCATCCTTCGGATGGGGACTTTGAGCAGACCCCTTGTTGCTATTCGACAGGAGTAGGCTATGTGCCGGCACTGGGATTCTCCCTCTCCCTTCCTGCTATATTTCGTCATTCAGCTTCATTAACTTATCTGATGAGTTTGACATCAGGAACGGCAACTGGTAATAAAACCTCTTCATACCCGACTCCGAAGAGAAACGGGAAAAGGGCTGGCCACATATACAAATAGATGAATTGTTAGCACTTCAGTTCATAGGATCGCGGATTCAAATTCACGGCCGAACGTGGGATTTTAGCCGTGTCTGGTTAATTCCTCTGGGTTGGGAACTGGGTGTGTTTGTGTCCGAATACACATTTCCTCGTTTACACACACTGTGTTTCTCAATCAATCAGTCAATCAACCACTTACCACTGATCTGGCACCACCGGGTGCCAGATTCCCTATCAATTGTTTTCCTAGTGTTTTCTTAAATGATTTAACAGAAGTTGGAAATTTATCGATCTCCATTGGTAAATATCCAATCAATAATTATTTTTCCCATAAACGATCATTTGCCCCAGGTTGTCCTCATAAATTCCAACTTTTAACTTCCAACTTTTTCCATAATCTCCATTCGCCGCACTGTGCTTGTGGGTGGTAGAAACACACCCCGGTATTCCCTGTCTGTCATAATAAGTGACTAAATGGTCCCCAGGGTTTCTTCACTTGGGAGCGTGTGTTGATGACCATGGGGCTCTTAACTGAGTCCTAGCATTGCTTCCACTTACTTGTGCTGGCTCTTCACTTTCATCTATCCTATGCGACTTCCCTTCGTCAACTCTATTTTTTTTTTCTGACCCAGATGGTATTATGTTTCTGAGGCATACGGAGTCCTTCGTTTTCACGCCCTTGTCTCTCTTTGGCCGATACCTTCATTTTTCGAGGTGTCGGACCCCTTCCATTTTTCCCACTCTGATTAGTGGTAATAGAGAATGGTTGCCCACTTGTACTTCGTGTTAAAGCAAAAATCACCGTCAACCTTATTTGACTACTAATGTGATTCATTGAAACATTTTAAAAGTAACTGAAATGCGTATTGATTCCGTAACATAGACGTCGAAGATAAGAAATTGGCAAAATAATCACGAGTTTTGTTAGATCTCCTTCAGTTTGACATATCTCCTAGAAATATGGTTGCTAACATGATTATACATCGAAAACTATCAAATACAGTAGTCTAGCGCCATTGCAGATGTTATTGTTAGATATCTTTGAATCACCTTGTGTGTACCCTGGCTATGAAGGAACAGTGCCAGTATGAACATAGAGAATTGCAAGTCATCTGAAATAATGACATGTCAGAATGTAGATAGAGACATAGAACAAGCCGCACGATTGTTTAAGTGCCGTGTTTTAACATAGTGGACGGTAAGATCATAAGTTAACATCCGGTTCACTCCAAGTGTCTACGTCTCAGGAGGACTACAGTACACTTATGTAACACCACGCCGGATCAGACGTAGGGTGACCAACTCTTAAAGGAAGGAATGAGGGACAGGACAGAACAAATGGGGGGACATTCCACAATTTGGGGGAACAGATACATTTTTAGCTGTAATTTTAAAACGACTAAAATGTTAGCATTTTCAAAAGCACCGTGCTGCCACCTTCTCTCTCTTTTCACCAACGGAACTCTGGTTGAGTTAAATGAAATGATGTATGGCTTTTAGTGCCGGGAGTGTCTGAGGACATGTTCGGCTCGCCAGGTGCAGGTCTTTTGATTTGACACCCGTAGGCGACCTGTTCGTCGTGATGGGGATGAAATTATGATGAGGACGACACATACACCCAGCCCCCGTGCCAGCGAAATTAACCAATGATGGTTAAAATTCCCGACCCTGCCGACAATTGAACCCGGGACCCTTGTGACCAAAGGCCAGCACGCTAACCATTTAGCCATAGAGCCGGACGTCGTTGAAGTAACAACATAGAAAAATAGATTTCACTAATCTTCATTGTTCTTTGCCTTTGTTGTGTCTCGTCACGTCGTAGAATCTTCCATGAGAAATACTGAACGTCTTCTTGTACAGTTTACAAAACGCTTGTGGACGTTACTTCGCTAAGGAGATTAGTATGGCGTGTTAGTTTCCCACTTTGCTAAACGTGCACATACACGTTTGTTTTTCACTTTTTCCTTCTCGGGTTTAAATGCTGGCTTTCTTTTTCGTGACGAAGTAGAAGTACAGTCATCACTATCCGACGCCGAATCAATTTAAAAAATCACAAAGACTTTTTAAAAATCACCAGCCAACACAACACGTCTATGTTGATGCGCTTCGTGCTACAGAATGGCCACACACACCGCGCCACGGACTGACAGTAACCCGGAAGTCGAAAGGTACATCGGAACGGTTTTCCAAAAATGCAACCTGTTTCTTTGCACTTTCAAAGATAATACCGTTTGTTGCCAACAGTTGTGCTATGTTTAGTTGAAACTGAATGGCAGGACAATTGCATATTGTGAAAATTTTTACTGGTGACCATAACACGAAAATTCGTTCAGATAGAAACATAAATAATTGCGGGACATTTACAAAATACCTTTAATTACGGGACGGTTGGTCATAATCATATTGTAGAACGATGGGGTATTGAGCCCAAGTCGGTGGGTTTGATAACGCCTCAGTCCTGTGGTGCCGGGCTGAGTGGCTCAGACGGTTGAGGCGCTGGCCTTCTGGCCCCAACTTGGCAGGTTCGATCCTGGCTCAGACCGGTGGTATTTGAAGGTGCTCAAATACGTCAGCCTCGTGTCGGTACATTTACTGGCACGTAAAAGAATTCCTGCGGGACAACATTTTAGACACCTCAGCTCCTTCTGAAACCATGAAAGACGTAAAACAATTATTATTATTATTATTATTATTATTACTATTATTATTTACGTAAGTTTATTTGTTTGTCTGATACCCTAAATGCCTCCCCTTTATTAACTGTCCAGTCGATATAATATCGTATCTTTGAACTTCATTACCTAGAAATAGATCTTATTTGTGACGATGTGTAAAAATTCGAGCGTTTCATTTTTCTTTTCACCGAGCAAGTTAGCGGTGCAGTTAGGGGTGCGCAGCTGTAAGCTTGCATTTGAGAGATAGTGGGTTCGAACCCCACTGTCGGCAGCCCTGAAAATGGTTTTCCGTGGTTTTATACCAGGCACGTGCTGGGGCTGTACCTTAATTAAGATCACGGCCGCTTCCTTCCCATTCCTAGCCCTCTCTTATCCCATGGTCGCCGTAAAATCTGTCTGTGTCTGTACGACGTAAAGCACCTTGTGGTGAAAAAAGTTATTCTACATAATGATAAATTTCACAGCAGACTCTAATATAATCTACCTCTCCACAGCTCTTTTGAGGTCAGCTGCATCGATTAAAGAAACATACTCGTGGAACGCCGGATCCACGAAACACCGCAACAACCAGATTCACAATTCAAGATGAAGCACAAAATGGAAAATGACAAACAGCAGCTGCTTGTGATTCCAGAAAGTCGCCCACAACAGCTGCAGAGCAGAAGCGAACTGAACGGGAGGAGAGGCAAAACCGGTGCGCGGAACAACAGCCAAATATTTTACCTCTGTTGCTGATGACGAACTCAGCTCTGGGTCAGTGCGTTGTACGCACAGCCTTCTCTATGACAAACAAAACACTCCATACACCCCTGGCGCGGCAGGACGTTCGAAGGTCGGATTGCGTCACAGAGGAGTGGGAGTGATCTGAAACGAAGGAGCACGTCCCATTGAAAGAAATGATCCGCGCCGTGTGTGCATGTGAACTATAGGGACGGAATTAAATCATCACATGCATTTGCCTATAGAGACCGCTTGGAGAGATGAATTCCTCATTTAAAAAATAAAGCTCCTCCACTTACTGGTGCAATAAATTCTGGAATATTTCGAGGTTCACCCGAAATAAAACGTGTATTTCCTTTAACTATAAACTAGGTTACGATGACCTGAAACCAGTAAACGAGGTTAAAGACCTCGAGATATTATTAGACAGAAAACTCGCCTTCACCCCACATATACAGAAGGTAGTTGTTGAGTCATACAGGACGTTAGGACTTGTGATGAGGAATGTCAAACCCTTCAAAATCCTAAAAACCTGTATACACCTCTACAGCTCTCTCGTCAGGCCTAAAGTAGAATTTTGAAATAGAAAGCTTGGAACTGAGGAGACAAAAGGATGACATGAAGTTTCTGTACAAAACTGTAAATTCCCTTTATTGACATCCCTGACTTTTTTAGCCACTTGAGCTTTCACGTGCCCCGCTTTAATGCAAGGACAAATGTAAATTTTCATAATAAAAAAAGTTAGAACAACCATTCACAAAAATTCTCCATTCTACAGGCTAATGCAATGTCTACAACAGTGCAGTTCAGAAAAGTAATTCTTTAGACTTCTGTGTACCTCTAGACCTGTTTTTACAATATTTCACCATCTTCGTGAAAACTCTCTAATTTGTAATGCTGATTTGAACCACAAAATGTATTATAAACAACGTAAAGGAGAAAACTATTAATACATATGATAATACGCCATCTCCACAGAGAGATCAATTTTACTTCAGTCACGTCACACCGCAAGAAGTGATTGACTCAATAAAACGCATCAAGACCAGGGCTAGGGGCGTAGATAATATAGGCCATGAAATGCTCATGAAAATTCTCCACCACATCATTTATCCATTGGTGAATATTTTTAATTACTCACTGCAACAGGGGATTTATCCGGAAATAAGGAAAATGGCCATAGTTCGCCCGCTTCCGAAAATAAGACTTGCGAAGGACTTCGGTGACTATCGGCCGATTAGCATCTTATGCATATTGTCAAAAGCTTTAGAATTCATAGTTCACAAGCAAATTACCGACTATCTTATTCAACACAATCTTCTTGATATCCACCAGTCCGGTTTTAGACCGAAACACAGCACCTGCAGTGCATTAACACATGTGACTGATGACATAAGGCAAGCTATGGACAACAAACAACTGACAGTTCTAGCGTTATTGGACTTTAGTAAAGCTTTCGATACTGTTGACAGGGACATACTTATATCCAAATTAAATAGTTTAAATTTCTCCGCGAGTGCACTCCAGTGGATCAGATCCTATCTCACCGGTCGCCAGCAGTGTGTACTTATCAACAATGAATATTCAAATTGGCGTACGGTCGACGTAGGAATACAACAAGGATCTGTACTGGGCCCCCTATTTTTCTCTTTGTATATAAATGGCATATCTTCCGGATTAAAACACTGTAAATACCACTTATACGCTGATGACCTACAGATATATATACACAGCAAACCCGAAAACCTACACTCAGAAACACGTCACTTGAATGAAGACTTGATGACCATAGATATATGGGCCAGAAATCACGGTTTAAAATTAAACCCATCAAAATCCCAGGCAATAATTATTGGTTACCCTAAATTACTTTGCAAGCTCAATCGAACAGCGTTACCACAGTTGTCCATAAGTGGTACTCCCATACAGTATAGCCAAAATGTAAGAAATCTCGGCATAATATTTGACGAACATCTGTCCTGGTCTGCCCAAACTATATCTGTGTGTAGGAAAATATACGGAACGCTGCGCTGTCTCAGTAAATTCAAATTAACTTTCCCTTTTAAACTAAAGAAAATTCTTGTTGAATCACTCGCATTACCTCATTTTGATTATTGCGACATAGTTTACAACAACCTAGGAGTAGACTGGGGAAGGAAATTACAGTGCGCTCAGAATGCCTGTGTAAGATTTATCTGTGGACTTCGTTACGCTGACCATGTCACACCGTCTTACACGCGGTTCGGGTGGCTTCGCCTGCAAGAACGACGCACACTTCATACTCTTTGCTTCTTGCATACTATTCTTAAAAGTTCTCAACCAGCCTATCTCCGTGATCGAATGAAGCTCCTCTCCACAGACCATAACAAAAATACCCGATCCTGCAGCACCATGTGTTTATCCCTTCCTGTACACAGAACAGCAATCTACACGAAATCATTCACCGTTACCGCAGCCCGACAATGGAATCTCTTACCAGTGGACGTCAGAAGCATGTCCAGCAGCTTAGCTTTTAAACATGCCTGTGTCGAAATACTAGGTAAACTTGCATGAATCATCAAATTATGACCTGAAAACACCTACTCCTACCGCCTCTTCATCATCATTTCCCTCTTCCTTTCACAGATATTCTTCTTCCTCTTCTTCTACTTCTTACTAATCCTTCTCTTCACCTCTCAACTGAAGGCGATATTTCGGTGTACTGTAGAAATGTATATATTTTCTAAACTTTTTCTTAAGTAGTTGTTATAGTACTCATTATTCATAATGATATTCTTAGTACTCATTATTCATAATTATATTCTTGGTACTCATTATTCATAGTTATATTCTCAGTACTCATTATTCATAATTATACTCTTAGTACTCATTATTCATAGTTATATTCTGCACTTTACGTACGATTTATATTATATAGGTGATATGATATTTTTTTTTTAAGTGTGGTTACTTTTGTTAATGGTATTACTGTTACTATTGTCCATATTATCATATTATTGTCATCAGTAGTTATTATTAAGTGTTCTAGGTTAAGACTGGTTAAGTGTAAGAAAGGGAGTACATCCCTAACTTTGCCAGGATAAATAAAACATATTACTTACTTACTTACTTACTATACCATAAATGTTATTATAAGTCTTATAACTAGAATAAAATAATAGTTTAGATATGAAATTACGATTTTTATTTTTTATTTTTATTTTACTCTTTCTTGTAGAGATTGAATTAGATTAGATGTGAAATACTATTCCTTTCTCAACGTAAATATAATATTAGAATAGTTCAGATATTAGGTTATTAGACTAAGTCGAAGCAATAAACAAAACGCATGTAAACATTTCTTACTGTATTTGGGATTAGAAATCCTGTAGTGCGCAATAAATAAATAAATAAATAAATAAATAAATAAATAAATAAATTGACGGCAATCGAGCTAAATAAGCAAAACGTATACATATAGTCAGTCTAAATAGAGCAGAACACGCGTTCAGCGTGATAAAATGAAATATGAGAAATGAGTAAGCCCATTCTGTAAGAGCTGCCAACGCCTGGGAAGTGGAACAGCTGTTTGATTATGGTTCACGGCATCTGAGATGATGGTCTTGCAACTGCTTCTGTCGTTACACTATTTACGCTAAGACAATTTTACTACAACAAAAATGTATAATTTATAATCTGCATCGGGCGAGTTGGCGGTGCGGTTAGGGGCGCGCGACTACGACCTTGCATCCGAGAGATTGGTGGGTTCGGACCCCAGTGTCGGCAGCCCTGAAGGTTTTCCCTGGTTTCCCATTTGTACACCAGCAAATGCTAGGGCTGTATCTTCATTAAGGCCACGGCCGCTTCCTTCCAACTCCTATCCTATCCCATCGCAAGACCTATCAGTGTCGGTGCGACGTAAAGCTAAATTGTGAAAAAAAGGAAAAAATATCTGCAGTAATTATACACTCAGTATAACCAGCACTAGGGAACTCGTGAATAAGTGGATATGATGACAAGGCCAATGGTCCGTGTTGTTCAGTTTCTCGACTGTATAATGGAATAGCCTTGTTACCTTGGAAATATGCACACCAGTGCGGGGCATGCGCGTTTGACGTAGAACACATCCGTTTTGTTCGTGTAGCATGCC
The DNA here is from genome assembly GCF_040414725.1 of Anabrus simplex. Taxonomy (NCBI): domain Eukaryota; kingdom Metazoa; phylum Arthropoda; class Insecta; order Orthoptera; family Tettigoniidae; genus Anabrus; species Anabrus simplex. Next base: position 320,058,475 of record NC_090269.1, read on the forward strand.
GCGCACAGAACTTCGAAAAGTATAAAACTGAGCTAAATATGAAAAATGTCTAAATATCGTTGGTTTAAAGGGATCAAAAACGACAGTACTCAGTGTTCAGGGGAACAGAAAGAATGCATGCTAAGTTCAATTTAAATAACTTTGCAACTACAAATGCGATCTAAATTGTTTAAAAAAACGTTAGAAAGGTGATGGATGAAAGTATTCCTTGAAATTACTTTCAATAAGGGTGAGAGGTAGAGACATCCGCCAGTTTGTGTCGAAATAGAAGATTGTCGCGACGCAGTAAAATGAGTGTACTCACTACTCCGTGGCACTAGAAGGTCGTGAATTGCGTTGTTACCTTTTTCTCAAAGAATTCTGTCGTTATAGCTACCATTGGCCAGTGTCAATTCCATATTCCATAACGTCATGTCCAGGTCAGATGAAATATCGAAAATTGAGCTGAATATGAAAAATATCTAAATATCATTGCTCTGAAGGGATCAAAAACGACAATACTCACGTTCAGGTGAATAAAAGGAAATATGAGAAATCGAGTAAACCCAAGAAACTACATCAGAACATATCAGAGATTAGTGACAGCGGAAGAAAGTGGAGCAGGACGTACAGCCCAACAGTTCCACCGCGCCTCTGGAGTCTGTGGACTGTAGATGAAGAAAGCAGTCACTGCTGACCACTCGCAGCCCATCTCTAACCAGCAGCAGTTCGTTGAGGATACCAGGCCCGAACGGAGAAGGGGTATCGGGCATCGTAGTTTTATAGGATTACAGAAGCTACCACTAAGCACTTCGGGGTTGTGGACAAGGATTGTTGTTACATCTTATTCGGTCTGAATGCAAGCTCGCTGAAGTGTGACTAGAACTGCGCGGCCAACTTGTTCGATAGTGAGGAAGATCGCATAATGTACCTCAGTATATCGTTCACCGTCTGGATAGAAGAATGCTGGTGTGTGTTAATACCCAAGGAGCGGTGGCAGATTACCTATCAATTGTTCGCGTAGTTTTTTCTTAAATGATGTCAAAGAAGTTGGAAATGTACCAAACATCTCCCTAGCTAAGTTGTTCTTCCTATAAACGAATATTTGTCCCAGTTTTTCCTCTTGAATTTGAACTATATGCTATTTTCAAGTTATGATCCTTCCTACTATTAAAAACTCCAAGCCTATTTGTCTACTTACATAATTTCACGCCTTCTCTCCACTGACAAGCTCAGACACCTTAGTCGAGCAGCTCGTCTCCTATTTCCAAGTCTTCCCAGCAATATTTTCGTAACACTACTCCTTTGTTGGAAATTGTCCAGAACAAGTGCTGCCACAACTACAACCCCCTAAATACCCCTCATAACCATATGAAAAGATCTGTACCCTTTGCTCATGTCCGGCCCCGTGGTGTAGGGGACAACGCGTCTGTCTGTCACCCGGCGGCCCCGGGTTCGATTCCCGACGGGGTTGGGGGTTTTTAATTGTAAATGATCAATATCCCTGTCCTGGGGACTGGGTGTTTTTGTCGTACTTAACGTTCTTTTCCTCACATTCAACACTTTACATTTCCGCAATTTCCAAATACACGCAAGTTCATAACATATGGTGCCAGTAGGGGCAAAACATCTTTCTAGGTCGACGCCTCGAACAAATAGCACCTTGCTATTGGGATTACTCCAATGAAGATCTTTCCTGATACAGTATTAACACCTGGGTACTTTTAAATAGTTGTTTTACGTGGCACCGACACAGATAGCTCTTATGGCGACGATTGAACATGAAACGGGCAGGAGTGGAAAGGATGCGTCCGCGGCCTTAATTAAGGTACAGCCCCAGCATTTGCCTGCTGTGAAAATGGTTATCTTCAAGGCTGCCGACAGTAGGGTTCGAACCCACTATCTCCCGAATACTGGATACTGGCCGCACTTAAGCGACTGCAGCTATCGAGACCGAGCGAGTTCGTCGTGCGGTTAGAGGCGCGCAGCTGTGAGCTCGCATCCGGGAGATAGTGGGTTAGAATCCCACTGTCGGCAGCCCTGAAGATGGTTTTCCGTGGGTTCCCATTTTCACACCAGGCAAATGCTGGGGCTGTACCTTAATTAAGGCCACGGCCGCTTCCTTCCCATTCCTAGGCCGTTCCTGTCCCATCGTCGCCATAATTCCTACCTGTGTCGGTGCGACGTAAAGCAAAACGCAGCTATCGAGCTCGGTTTTCACTCCATTAAAACGGACACAGACACACACACAGACACTTTCTTCAGTTTATCCTAGGTATTACTTCGGTTGCTGGAGCCATATTTGCTGAATTTTTTTTTCTTTTTTGGCTTGGAGTTCAAATTCTCAACCCAGCATTCGAATTTCAGTCTTCCGGATGGAAAACTAGCAGTTAAGCTACTGAGCTAATCACGCCCCCTTTAAGTCCATCACCACAATAATCACACCACATCACCACAATAACCACAAACTGATAGGACATTTCCCCGTCTGCTGTCAATCTCACAACGATCTGGAGTCTTTTTTTTTTTTTTTTGTCGCCCACAAACCTGTTCTCACATTATGTTTACTGTAAGTTAAATATCGAATAAGATGAAACATTTGTTTAAAATATTACCACCGGGCGAGTTGGCCGTGCGGTTAGGAGCGCGCAGCTGTGAGCTTGCATCCGGGAGATAGTGGATTCGAATCCTACTGTCGGCAGCCCTGAATATGGTTTTCTGTGTTTTTCCATTTTCACACCAGGCAAATGCTGAGGCCACGGTCGCTTCCTTCCCAATTCTAGCCTTTTCCTATCCCATCGTCACTATAAGACCTATCTATTTTGGTGCGACGTAAAGCAAATAGCAAAAAAAAAAAATTGCCATGAATATTGCTGGATATGCCTTAGGGTGGGATGGTGCACGTGAAATAGATGTCAGAGTATAAATTGAATCCTAATTTGTCTACATTTCAGTGTTATCAAATTGGTTTACTAAACATTTAGGAGGTTTGAATCTGTTACATACACTTAAGCACCATTTTATACCGATATTTTAGACATCCTATATTTCAAAGGAACTAGTGTGACCCTCATGCTTTCTCTTCCATTACAAGAGCAGGTTTAATGTACTATATTTAATGGCCACTAAAATACCGCCACTCATAGCAAGCGTTATTTTTACTCATATACCTATTACGTGAACATCATGCGCCATCGTAAAAGCCTCGTAATTGCTTAACCTGACTGCCTTACATCTTTGTAAGCTGCCTTGTTGTTAATGCATTTTTTTATCACTTACGGCCATCTTTCATGTAAGAAATTCTGCTTTATCTCCTACAATTCGTAATTTAAAGTTCCGTGGATGAAGTATATTCATACTTTTTATGTTTTTCAAGACCGCACCATTGGCTAGAGTTGGCCAATTTAGCCTCTCAAGCTGACCAAGGTTTAATTCCTAGCTCTACTATGAGAGATTTAAGTAGTGCTATGAAGTTTGGACCGGGGTATATTCAGCCTCATCAGAAGAACTGGGGAGAAATGCGTGTTCGAATCCCATTCTCTACCATTCTCGAAATAGCTTTTCGTTCATCGCTCTTCAAAAAAGGCGAACGCGTAGATGGTACAATGTACGGTAGTTTTTAATCCAATTTTAGCTTTCACTCTTGCGTATAAAGGGTATCTGCAACATCCGTTAGGAAACTGATTAATACTGAGAGAAGTCCACATCGTTAAGAGGTGTTGCAAGATGTATCTTTGATATTGTGGCTGGTTGCGTTGTTGATGTACAGCACAATGCTTGATGAATGGGAAGAACTTGCATTATTTTGCATTGACCTGAAGTGTAGCGTCGTATTTGCCCAATTAGGAGCTAATTTGTTAATATGATATTAGTAATATGAGCTCTAAGTGAGGTATGCAGTTACACATTTGACAATATACTTCAATAAATAATAAGTAAACTCGTGTCTTTATCCCGAGATGGTGCAGCTCTTTTCAGGCACACCCCTAATGGAGGTGAGGTTCATGTACCACTTTAACCACATACCAGCCCTCCTGACATTCTTAAATTTATGGCAGTACGGGCAATCGAACCCGGGCCCCCGAGGACGGCAGCTAATAACACGAACCGTTACGCCGCGGAGGTGGACGTATACTTCAATAAAACTTGTTAAAATAAGAACAAATATCCTTAAGTGCCTGGCTATTACACTGGATACAACATTGTCTTTCAAATTACATCTTCAACTATCACTCTGACCTCTCTACAGTATGATGGCAGTAGTGCTAGATCTGAACTCTTATATCCTTATATCCCCAAAAGAACAAATATGACCTTGGCCACCATAGCTCAATGGTAGAGCAACCGACGTGAAATCGGGAGGCTGAGGGTTTGGATCCAACTAGTGTCCGGTTGACCCATTTTTCTTCTGTACTTAACATCTCTTCAACACGTACTATATATACTGAACGGTAGTTTAGTCGTTTCTTTATTCCTTATATTATGTTAGATTTGTCTCTATATCTCGATTATACCTACATTTTGCTGTTTGCACATGTATAATTCGTAGTTCGACTCACTTATATGAAAGGTAGAATCACTAATTCTACACGAAACTTGGCCCACCCAGTATCCACACGTGAGCCAAGTTCTATGTTTGTAACTGTCATATGAGTGCCCAAAAGTAATACACTGTGAGAAAACCGTACCCAAATTTCACCCTATGCAACGTTTCTAACTCAATTTTACCCATAAATAGATGAGACAGGAGAAAATATCTTAAGACCAGCCATTTAGACCGCTAAATTAGGTGTCTTATGGTACAGTCCGTTTGTAGATATGATGTATCGTTTAGCAGCAGTTAATCTGTAAATGAAGGTTTGCGATATTGTAAACATGCATATACTTCGTTGTTGTGTTGTATGAGTCATCAGTCCATAGACTGGTTTGATGCAGCTCTCCATGCCACTCTATCCTGTGCTAACCTTTTCATTTCTACGTAACTATTGCATCCTACATCTGCTCTAATCTGCTTGTCATATTCATACCTTGATCTACCCCTACCGTTCTTACCACCTACACTTCCTTCAAAAACCAACTGAACAAGTCCTGGGTGTCTTAAGATGTGTCCTATCATTCTAACTCTTCTTTTCGTCAAATTTAGCCAAATCGATCTCCTCTCACCAATTCGATTCAGTATCTTTTCATTTGTTATTCGATCTATCCATCTCACCTTCAGCATTCTTCTGTAACACCACATTTCAAAAGCTTCTATTCTCTTTCTTTCTGAGCTAGTTATCGTCCATGTTTCACTTCCATACGATGCCACGCTTCACACGAAAGTCTTCAAAAACATCTTTCTAATTCCGATATCAATGTTTGAAGTGAGCAAATTTCTTTTCTTAAGAATGCTCTTTCTTGCTTGTGCTAGTCTGCATTTTATGTCCTCCTTACTTCTGCCATCGTTAGTTATTTTACTACCCAAGTAACAATATTCATCTACTTCCTTTAAGACTTCATTTCCTAATCTAATATTTCCTACATCACCTGCCTTTGTTCGACTGCACGCCATTACTTTTGTTTTGGACTTATTTATTTTCATCTTGTACTCCTTACCCAAGACTTCAGCCATACCATTCAGCAACTTCTCGAGATCTTCTGCAGTCTCAGATAAAATAACAATATCATCGGCAAATCTCAAGGTTTTGATTTCCTCTCCTTGGACTGTGATTCCCTTTCCAAATTTCTCTTTGATTTCCTTTACTGCCTGTTCTATGTAAACATTGAAAAGGAGAGGGGATAAACTGCAGCCTTGCCTCACTCCTTTCTGGATTGCTGCTTCTTTTTCAAAGCCCTCGATTCTTATCACTGCAGACTGATTTTTATTATATCGATCTATTCATATTCATTGAAGTCGATTTGTAGCGATGTAGAAGGGGCGTTTTTGCCATTATAATTAATATTTTACATCGATAGTGACTCTAAGCAGGAGGGCGTCTGCTATTGTAATCATTACTCTTCACATAGACTTTAACTGGCAGTAGAAATCGGATCCTTCTCCAACTCCTTTATAACTAGCATTAGTAAGGAGGGACTACCATTGTGATTGATAATTTCCTTATGAATTTGATTGCCAGAAGTCAAGGGAGCATGTAATTTTGTTCAAAAACTCCCCTAACCGATTGTGTTTGGTAGTAGGCAAGTGTGCCCACCATTATAAACAAATTTACCCATCTAAAATGTGACTGGCATTAGGCATAGTGGCCTTGCTGTTATAATGGAAATCCACCTACTTGGTGTGACTGACATTAAGAAAAGGGACCTGTCATTATAATGATAACAGCACAACTTAATTTTGACTAGCAATATGGAAGGTGCCTGCTATTATAATAAAAACTCATCAACTATAATCTGTCTAGAAGTAGGAATGGTGTCTGCCGTTGTAACGAAATCTTCCCAAATCTGTTGTGACCGCGAAGTAGGTAATGGGGCCTCCCATTATAATGAAAACTTACCTACTCGATTGTGAATGGCAGTAGGCAAGTGAGCCTGCCGTTATCATCACAACTCCGCAACTCGCACTTTACATTGGAAACGACGTATGGGAACCTCCCCCTGCTGTTTCTGGATAACTCTAAGAGACATTCAATTTTAAAAATCTTATTCACTGCATCTACAGTAATTTATTTCTGTATCCTTATACAATGTAGAATACCGTAGCGAAGCACGGGTACATTTGCTAGTATTCTGATTTATGTCATTTTCATCCTTAATAATGTCATTCCTAGCAGGCATGTTTGATTACTACCTGCCAAGCCAGAATATATACACTGTGATGTTTGGAACATCGCAGCATGTGATAAATTATTGAACTGTCTAATTAATTGATAATATGTATATATTTAATCACTCGTAGATCATTTTTAAATTAATATGTGTATATATATATATATATATATATATATATGGTTTTAATCATACATTTCACATCATCATTTCATTTCTTTGTATCGCGGCTATAACGTATTCTGAACGAACAAATAATTGTGTAAAATATTTCAACATCATTCATATTATTAGCTTGCAGTAAATTTTCCAATAGCCGTTGTGAAGTGACCAAAGTCATCAGGCTAATTTCACCCCATTTCCAGGAAATGTACGTCATCAAGGTTATGAGAGACCTTACCCTCTCCACCTTCTGAAGAGACAGTTGAAACATTATGAACGCCGACTTTTCGAAGTCCGTTACCTGACGCTTTGATTTCGCGGGAAAGTTCAGCCTATGTGAATGGACGTAATGAAGCAACGTGATGGATTCGCAGCATTACATAGGAGAAGGGATGAAACCTCGAATCTTACTGGACCATGTGATATGGTGATGGAGGGAGACTTTTGAACCTATATACTTCGAAGACAAGAGCTAGAGTGGACATTCTTACTCTTAGACGCAGAGACACTCTTGGAAGACACTCTTGCTACGATTCTACGTCTGCACATCGGAGAAGATTTTAACTTAGTTCACTTCGCATCTGAGTATATGCTACTCAAAAGTTACTCTCATTGGGACCTGTTATCTCAATGACGAGAGGTAGTCAACGGGAGACCGGTTTTGACTAGTATAGGGGAGGAGAGCTTTTACTATGAATTTAGTTACGCTACTGTTCCGTAATACGGAAGAATACAAGTGTATTCTCTCCATGAACATAACCCATGGTGGTTTTGCATTTAAAATTAGGACTCATTACGACTTTATGTAAGGAGTATAGTAGGAAGTGTTAAAGGCAGGAAAAGCAGAAGTAGGACTGGAATCCAACAACAGATGAGGCAGCCGGTACGAGAGATCCATCGATCATCAGCTTCCAGATAACAAAGTCTACAAATGGTGAGCTAATAGCATAAGTTACTGCAAGTCTACGTGTTACAATTCATGTTCTTAGAGTTCATTTCATTTAATTTTTCTTTTGCTTCCGTAAGTTCAGATTTCGTTAATACGCCGTTACGTCACGTTTTTCATCCTAATAAATAGCTGTTTTAATTTGTAGTTTCTGAAATTATTATTAATGATCCTTAAATTCCAAGTAAGTGTACTTAATGATTTGTGTTCCGTCACCTCATCCCTGGGAGTTTTTTGAGTCTCATTGCGTATTATTATGATTATTATTAATTATCAACCTTCGTTTTCAAGCCATAAGCTTGAAGGCTGGCGGCCATGGGATATTGTTTATGGAGAAACAATGAGATATCATTTATTTATATTATAATTAAAGTGACCCGCCACGTTATAATTTTGTCACACATCTGTTGGCCGAGAGGGTACGTCACAACACTTCCTCTGATCACGGAAGAATACCATTCCCTGCTAGATACTATTTGATTCTCTAGCCTTTCTCAGCTTCCAAATACATTCAACAAATGGCACAGCGTTCCTAATAACATACATGCTACTGAGAGAAAAAAGTCTATGTACAAACAGACTCCATCATGGCATACGCCCACGGTAACTAGAAGAGAGACGGTAGGTATCACGAGAAGGATGCGCAGTAGATAGGCGTGGTCGCGACGTCACTGGATTCTCTCTCCCATTACACTATGCATTGTTTTGCGCGTTAATGTCAGTCTATATTCCTTCTGGTGTCAGCTTTTTCATTCCAAGCAGTGACATTCTGTGTATTGCTGTTCGTCTGTGGTCTGCAGATTATTTCTATAATTATTGAATTAGTTCCGAGGTTTACGAATGTTTTAAAAGTCGTGAACTTGTACGTATCGTTCGTGAGTGAAGTAAATTCCAGATTACGTGTCATGTTTGTGCTGTTAAAATGCAGTGTTGTGCGGCTGCAGGCTGTACAAACCATCCCATCAATCCAAAGAAACGTACAGTAAGTTGTCCTTTTATAGATTCCCAAAAGATCCAACGTGCACAAACATTGGGTATATTTCTGTAAAATAAAATATGTGTTTAACTCTAAAATCGCACGTATATACTCCGAGCATTTCCTGACCTCTGATTTTGAAAGAGATTAACAACCTGAACTGTTAGACCTGCCCCTTCCCCCCCTCCCCCCCACAAGCACTTGTTGAAAAGAGGAGCAGTTCCTTCCAAAAACACCGAGCTCGATAGCTGCAGTCGCCTAAGTGCGGCCAGTATCCAGTATTCGGGAGATAGTAGGTTCGAATCCCACTGTCGGCAGCCCTGAAAATGGTTTTCCGTGGTTTCCCATTTTCACACCAGGCAAATGCTGGGGCTATACCTTAATTAAGGCCACGGCCGCTTCCTTCCCACTCCTAGCCCTTCCCTGTCCCATCGTCGCCGTAAGACCTATCTGTGTCGGTGCGACGTAAAACAACTAGCCTTCCAAAAACATTCCCACACTTTCTGCACTTCATCAGTTAATATTATTTATTGATTGTTAAACTTCGGTTTATTTAATCTGTACGTGCATAGGGTTTTTATTTTAAATTCTTTCAAGTGATTGGAGCTGTAAATTCTAAAATTTCCGGTATATTGGAACATTTTAAAATGATTTTTAAACAAATGAACAAAAGTTCTCATTATTTTCTGCCTTTCAAATTAGGTCTGCAATATTTACAAAAACACACAAGAAAAATAATAGTTTTATGCAATATCTTAGTGGTTTTCATGTGATAATATTATATTACAACATAAACGTATTTGTGTTAAGGAAGATATGCGGTGCGCTCGACACACTGATTTGCCGTAAGTTACAACGCCTGGCAGACTAGAGTCCACTGACGTCACATGCTCCCGGCCGGCTGCGCGTGACACCTACCGTCTCTCTTCTTGTCACCGTGCATACGCCTTAGACATTATCTGGGAACACCTATCGACGGATAACCTAGCTACACTAGAAAGAGTGAAGGCCATGTATCTTTAAACAGTTCTCTGCTTGACAAAAAACGCTCCTTCGAGACTAACCTATGAACTCACAAGACAACCGTTCTATACAGAAGAACTACGATTAAAAAATACCATTGTCTTCTACGACACAATATCAAGAACTGCAGTTTTAAAAAGTGAATATATGGATAGGTTTTTACCAAACAGACGGCATGGATGAATTCTGACTACGAAATGCGGCATACCATAAGGCGCTTCTTGGAATATGTCCATAAAACCATTGAAAAGGGCAGACAAAACAATATGGCTACGACAGGCATATCACGACGAGTTGTCTGACCTATTTATAACGAATGCTGAGGATCAGCACGGGTCCACTAACTCGTATTATTATCCTGCAGTGTGTTTTCAGAACATAGAATGGCTGTCAGGATAAGACTTCAAACATGCACCAGGCAATTTAAAAATGCTACCAAAGGAGTAGACAGTTACGTTTATGTTTCGCAGATGTAGAGAAGGCACATGACAGAGCAGGCCTACCGAAGGAAAAGATGTCAGTCGTACTGAGGGATTTTAGGATTAAGGGTAGACTTCAGGAGTTAGACAAGGCTGTAATCATTCACCTTTGTTTTTTCATAGTTCACATGGATAATTTACAGAAAGGTATAAAGTGGCAGGGAGGGATTCAACTAGGTGGTGGAAATGTAGGGAGGAGTTTGGTCTATGCCGACGACTTGGTCTTAATGACAGACTGTGCAAAAAGCCTACAATCTATTACCTTGGAACTAGAAAATAGGTGCACCGGGCAAATTGGCCGTGCGGTTAGAGGCGTGCGGCTGTGAGCTTGCATCCGGGAGATAGTGGGTTCGAATCTGACTGTCGGCAGCCCTGAAGATATTTTCCGTGGTCTCCCATTTTCACATCAGGCAAATGCTGGGGTTGTAGGGCCTACCTTAATTAAGGCCACGGCCAATTTCCTTCCAACTCCAAGGCCTTTCCTATCCCATCATCGCCATAAGACCTATCTGTGACGGTGCAACGTAAAGCGACTAGCAAAAAAATAAAAATAGATGCAGTATGATATGAAAGTCAGCAATTCTGAGACTGACGTGATGTCAGTAGGGAAGAAACGTTTGTCAAGTCTGGTATACAAACCTGGAACAGGTAGATCATTTGAAATATTTAAGATGTTGCAATCTCCCAGGATGGCAGTATAGTGGCATTGAATGAATGTGCAGCAAAGCTAATCCAGTGAGCTCGCAGCCCTTTCCTATCCAGTGGTCACGGTTAGTTAGCTCTCGGGCGAAACTATCTTTTCACCGGTCTGTTTTCAGTCCCACTTTGCTATACGAGAGTGAAAGCTGGGTGAACACAGGATATCTTATTCATAAGTTAAAAGTAACAGAATCCCCGTGGGTGGGGGGACGCATACGAAGAATACACCCACGGTATCCTCTGCCTGTCGTAAGAGGCGACTAAAAGGGGTGACCAAGGGATGATCAAATTAGAACCATACTTGTAATTAGTACCACCAAGCGGGGAACACCATGGATCGCTTTTACTTGTGCGTAGTACCACTATGTTGGGTACCAAATAGGTTTGTGATTAGTAGCAAACGAGGGCTCGACGGCTTTTACAGTACCTGTGATTAGTAGCACTATATGAGCGACACCATGGGATGAGGGAACCCATGGTTCTGGCTTGCCTACGATTAGTACCCACTATATGAAGAGCACCACGGGATAGTACGAGTTTCTGTGGTTAGTACACTTAGGTGATGAACACCATAAGTTTGCGTTGCCTGTCAATGGCGCCGCAATGTGCGAAACAGCGTAGGTCTGCAATACATGTGCGAATTTCATTACCTGTGAGTAGTACCATAATGTGTGGAACACCGCGAGTCTACGCTACTCTTGATCAGTACCGCAACATGACAAATACCATGGTTCTACTTTTCTAGCGATAAATACCATTATGAGGGGCTAATGACCTTAATTTTGGACCAGTTTCAACAACAAGCATAATCGACTCAGCATCGTGCTATAGAAGCAGTCCCTTGGTCCGTACTACTATTGTTTTGTGCCAGCTTCTGTGCATGTTAGACACTGTGCGTCGGATCCACTGATCGTTTTAAATTCACATCCATCTTTCCATTCTATCTTCGTCCTAACGCATTGAATTCTGGTCAGTGGAAGATTTTGGACTTTTAATTTGTCATCTCATTTCGTCTCATTTCGTACCATTAGGGGCCGATGACCTCGATGTTAGGCCCTTTAAACAACAAACATCAATCAATCAATCAATCAATCAATCAATCAATCAATCAATCAATCAATCAATCAATCAATCAATCAATCAATTAAAAGTAACAGACATGAAAAGTGCGGAAATGATTGCTGGTATAAACCGGTGGGAACAGTGGCTGGAGGGTAACCGGATTAAGGAGATAAAGGCTTATGAATGGAAGAGGACATGTTACTTAGGAGAATAATGGACCTGGTCATTCAGGGTAAGAGAAGTAGAGGGATCCAATATGATTATGGTTAGACTCAGTTTCTAATGATTTAAAGATACGAAGTACGGACTTAAAACGAGGCCGAAGAGGTGGTTAAAAATACAGGATTGTAGATTCTTTCATTTCATTCACAGAGGCTTGCAGACTGAAGGCTAAAAGGCATAACAGTCTATAATGAATGTGTGCGTATGTTATTATTCTTCCTGTTCTTTAAACTTCCGCAAAACCTGTCACTTTTATCGAATTTATTTCTTCGAACGCGGACTGTAGAAATTTGCAAGAATAATTCAGTTGTTCCACGCAAGCCCGTTACGCCCCCTCTCGGCCATAACTCTTGACAGCTTCAGTAATTACAGTGTTTAAAGTGCTCGTGGTCTTACTAACGACAGGTGGACTTTATCATCCGTCATTTCTCTGCCCGTCTTCTTGCTTCCGAGGTACAAAAAGAAGTTCTTTACACGTTAATTCCTTGAAGTGGCTCGCGGTAATTGCTTTTCTGCTCAGATGTACACGGGTGGTTTACACCGACATAAAATACTGGTATTAGCATAGTGGGTTTGTTTTACGATCGGATCAAGACGTCTATGCATACTTTGTTGATGAAATATTGGGAGGTAAACTCGTAAAGTGTACATTTGATTGGAGGTATTTGGTTTTTGGATCTCCGAGAATTAAATTCGGCATTGGCACGTGCTACGTTAACAAAGGAATTGTTTGGGTTGGACAAGAAAAATTTCAATTACACTTGGATGAATGATGAATTAACATATCCTAAATTTAATTGTAGTAGTAATTTTGTCGTAAAATCAATGTGGTGATATAATTAATTGTTGAAAAATAGCTGGGTGGCAAGGAGCAGTTAGCTGATGATGACGTATGTACTGTAGAAATATATCGATATTACTATTTTATAACTTTAAATAACTTTAAAATATTTTATGCCGAAAATAAGATATTGACGACAAGAACGGAGTTTCGGCTCTAGAAACCTATTTTACTAACAAGTAATAGTACGTACAACGGCCGTAGCCGTGTTGAAACACCGGATCCCGTGAGATCTCCGAAGTTAAGCAACATTGGGCGTGGTCAGGAGTTGGATGGGTTGCCGCGCGCTGTTGGGGGGGGGGGTAAGGGAATGGAGGAGCGGAAAGGAACTGGCCACCCTACCGCACGTAAACTCCGGCTCAGGAACACCTCTGCGGAGGTTCGGACCTGCCTTCGGGCAGAATAAACCTTACCTTACCTAATAGTACATAAATATATCATAATATTAACGTTTTAATATTTCTGTATAGTTTATAGTGGAAGCTATGTTATTATGTAGTATGAGTTCTTGGTCATTTGTATATAAATCTGTATGCTGTAAATCTTTCATTAGCACAAATGATTAAAACTGACGTTTTGATGTCTTCAGTTGATCATCCTACAAGGTTTCAGTGAAAATAAGTCCCACTCCACCCAAACAGTTCCCTTGTAAGTATTTTCCGTCATTAGTTTCATATTCACCCTTACGAAAATCCTGAAATAACTACCTCAGTCTTTATACGTGCACCGAGCGAGTTGGTGGCGCGGTTTGGGTCACGTAGCTGTGAGCTTGTATTTGGTGGAGATATTTATTGCATCACCTTTACTAATTAACCATTTTCGTTATAATTGTGGAATTTCTATCAGAAATCAATATACGTCATTATATTTGTCAATGTTATTTTATTCTTAATTTGTGTTTATATAAAAGGTTTGCTTTTTATAATTTAACACTTTCTTGAAAAATTGGTGAAAATGGAAATGCCAGCTATTATATATGCTCTTCTGAAATTTGAATACTAATGTTGCAAGAAACACTGAATATTAATGTTCTAACATAACACTGATCTATTTTCGTGTTTGTAAATAAACAATTGCCTCATATGAATCCACTGTTGCCATTAATACTTTGTCGTTCCACCACGCGCCTTAATCACCACTTGGCATCGAGAGGGCATTGAAAGTTAAAGTGTTAATGCACTCCTCACTCATTTCATGAAACTACACACGTACAAGAATCTTCAACAGTTCCCGGTTATTCCGTGGCTTCATTTTTGTGATAGCATTTCCCACAACTTTCCAACAGTTCTCAATAGAATTGAGATCAGGGCTATTTGCAGTACACTCTAAGGCTAGAACCCCATTTTTTCTAAGGAAGGCTCTTACATGATATGTAGAAAAACGTACCAAGAACAGCATGTACTTCGTGTTTGGTACAAATATTAATCATATGACTCGCCATCAAAGCTCTGTGACTAAGAGCGGAGTCATCCTCAAAAAATGCAACTGGAAACATCTCCAAACTGGTCTCTTATTGTTGGCATAAGCTTCCTTTCAAGGAGTCTTGTGTAGGCATCCGCGTTGACAGTGTCATTAATGAAGTCCAGACGGCCTACTCAATGACTGGAAATGCAACCCCAGACCACCTGTCCTTGTGGGTGTTTGACTGTACATGTTATACTTGATGTCAAAATTTCTTCGAGGCACAAACACTTTTTCATCTGAACTAGGAAGATTAAATTTGGACTCGTCTGAAAAGATTACAGTACTCTGTTCCACATCTCTGGTGTCCATGTCGCATGTGCTTTTGCCCATTTTAGCCGCTGTTGTCGCGTTGTCTTTGTCAATAAAGGCTTCTTTCTAGGACGACGGGCTCTGAGTCCAGATTCCAGTAGTCTATTTCTTACAGTTCTACCGGTTACTAGGATGTCGCACATTTCTTCCCAATCAAGGTTTAGTTCAGTCAGGCCGAGTAAATTTTCCTGGTCTTGGTTCAGTTGAAGACAGGCGACGATCGTTGAGCGAAAGCCTTTTCAATAGCCTGCCCTGTTGGGAGTAGCAGTAGAGAACCAGGATCGGCCGGTGGTGGGGTTATAGCTTCAAAATGATGATGGAACGCAATGAAGCTGCTTGTGCACATGTGGCATGCGCATACAAGCCTTGCCATTGTAAGGAAACTGATACAAGTGAATAATGTTGATATTCAGATTGCAGTACACTACAAAACCTTACATTAAAATACAGAACAAGAACAATATGATCCAGGTGAACAGTTTTACAGCGAATAGTAGTCTTATATTCAGTTTACAATCTAATAATCTAACTTTCGGGGTTTCTTAGAAAATAGATTCAACAAATCTCTTTGTTCTACAATTATGTCTCTGAATGTGTATTTATTTTATTGTAAATTTCTGTTTAATTTATTTTTGTAAAAAATCCATGGTGGGGTGGGGGGCTCTAACACACAGTACACCCCACCACCCTGTCTACGCCTCTGCGCAGGAGACTCCCTTTCTTGACCTCTTCATATCTCACGATCAATATTTCCTTTCCCCTTTATTTCATCAGTAACCTCAAAAGCGTAGACATATTAAACCTGTCTTAGAGGATGTTGCTGAGACCAACAGACGAATAACCAAGTATAGCAGCTTTCTTTCCTGGCGTTGATTCAACTGATCTGTCCACGTCTCAACTCAAAATGACTGTATTAGAGATGTGTCGTTCCTGACTGAACTGCTCCTAAAGAACTGCTCCTCGGGATGAGTAAGTCGTCAAGGAAGGACTAGCTACGGAGTTGTAGTTCTTTAAGTCCCAACTGACCAATGAGAGGCTTGTATGCGAATTGAGCGGGACGTAACGGGACTAGGAATAAGACTAACCAGCAGGTTGGCCCGTGATTCTTATACAGGAGTGCACGGAGATAACTTTCTAATGAAATGTAAATTTACTTGTGTAGATTGATTGTATATGTGATACCAGTTGCGAAACCATAACACTTGGCGTATATTTATGTAAGTGTCGACATAATCTTTTACATTTTCGTGTCGGGAGACTAACTGCGGAGTGTAGTTCTTTTAGTCCCAACTGACCAATGAGAGGCTTGTATGCGATTTGAGCGGGACGCGATGGGACCAGGAGTAGGAGTTGGAGTAAGACTAACCAGAAGATTGGCCCGAGACTCTTCTACAGGAGTGCGCTGAGGAAACTTTCTAGTGAAATGAAAATTTACTTGTGTAGATTGATTGCAATACGAAACACCAGTAGGGAAACCATAAAAGTTGGCCTAAATTAATGTAAGTATCGACACAATTTTTTACATTTTTGTGTTCGTGATGTAAAGTACTCTAAGCTAAAATGGGCCTCATCCAAACGCACGTAATGTGATATTTAGAGAGTTTGAAATCATAGCCCAAGTTTCATAATCAAAATATTAATAATGTGGAATCACCGAACTCAGTTTATCGCCGACCGGTGTAGCATGACGGTAAGCCCTGCTTGCTTATAACCCGGACTCGGGAGGCGCTGTGGGTTTGAATCTCCCTATCGGCTGTTCTCTAAGGGTTTTCCGTAGTTTTCCCTCGAGGAACATGCTAGAACAGTACCTTCTTCAAAAACCGTGGTTGATTCCTTCCAAATCCTTTTCCGAACCCCCACTTGCAGGTGAAATTAATACCACGGTTCGTGATCGTACTTTGTGAATGATGGCCAAATTTCAGAGGTATTGTAACATTGTTCCTGTAGATATTTAAAGAAAATGCACTGAAAATCCAGCCATTAATAATTTTTTTCTCAGTAACCTAATTGCTATGCCCTTTGAAACAATCATGATTGTTAATTTTTAAAGGTACATTCGGCTGCTGTGGTGCGAAGCGCGAGCAGATATAAAATACCCACGTGCTGGTCACGGACCATTTGTTGGCAGCCCAGCCGCCTAGGACTCTAGCGAGCGAAGTTACTGAGGGAGAAGAGTAGGAACTAAACGAACTGCTCCCAAAGAACTGTTTATTTCAGGGACTGAGCAGTTCTGACACTAGTCCTTCTGGTGAACTACTCTTACCCATCTCTAGACTGTATAAACACTGGCTTCATTGTAAAAACAAACGACAATAACGAAGAGTTTTTTATTGTTGGGAAACCTTGAGAAGAAATCAAACTATCAATGCAAGAATATGTCAACAATGCTTAACAAAAATGGGACTGGTATAACCTGAAGCAAACAGCTTTTAAATGACAAAAAGACAACGTGATTAATGATGATACAATAAATATTTCCACCACTGTATGTTTGTATAAACTATGTAGAAATATTTAAATAGGAACAGTATCATAGTAGATTTTATACTTTAGAAAGTTTTTTTTTGCTAGGGGCTTTACGTCGCACCAACACAGATAGGTCTTATGGCGACGATGGGATAGGAAAGGCCTAGGAGTTGGAAGGAAGCGGCCGTGGCCTTAATTAAGGCACAGCCCCAGCATTTGCCTGGTGTGAAAATGGTAAACCACGGAAAACTATCTTCAGGCCTGCCGATAGTGGGATTCGAACCCACTATCTCCCGGATGCAAGCTCACAGCCACGCGCCTCTACGCGCACGGCCAACTCGCCCGGTATTTTAGAAAGATTAGGTACGTATCACGATTAATTCCATTGCAAATTCCCCATTTGTTGTTTTGAACCATTACAATAAGAGGCAGCATATCGATTTATATTTTGGCTGCGCCACTGCCGAAACCTTCAACCAACTGGATGGCATTTGTGCAGTTCCGAGACTCGCCTCTTGGTTGCCTACGGCTGTGCCTCAGAGATGGTAATGTGTGAGGTATACAGCCAATGGCATTCGAACAATTTGCCAGGAATACCAAGTTTCCATTAGATAATGATACATTGTAGTAGAAAATAGTGATTAATTCTAATAAAACGATGTCAGAAGTATTCCTTAGAGGGAATTACAGTGTTACCACCAACCATGAGTTTTCACTACACCAATGCTCGAAATTCATCATAAGCTTACTAAAGAATTCGACAACTATTTTGCAAAGATCACATATATTGAATGCCAATGCATTTGATGTATACATGTTTTTATTGGGTGTTTTTTTAATTTTTTTTAATGTGACAAGACTGGCTGTCTCTTAAGTCTTACTCTTAAGTCATAGATCCTCAGATGATACAGCCAAATTTTATGCAGTTATGGTGAACCACCTTTTACGCCTTCTCAAAGGTCATGTTCCAGTACACAGCAACTTCTGTCGGGGACTGAATATGGCTTCCTACGCCATGGACTTAAAATGACTCCTTAACTTGTGTTATGCTCGTTGCCTAGCGACGACGAATCTATGCATTATAACTCGCAACAACAGCTGTGAAATAGAGATCAGGAGAAGGATTGCCATGGCCAAGAACATTTCTCAGTCATCTCATATTTGGAAGGATCGCTCTATTTCTGTAAAGCTAAAGATGAGACTAGTACAGACACTGGTATTCTCTTTCTTCCTCTATGGTGTTGAAACGTAGACTTCACGAGCTTCAGATTTGAATAACTCATTCGAGATGTGGTGCTAGAGAAGAATGCTTCGCATTCCTTGGTCAGCATTTCTAGCCGGCGAATCCATCCTCAAGGAGCTGAACACCAGTACCAAGTCATCGGCAAAATGTCAACAGAGGATTCTCCAATTCTTTAGTTATGTGTCATAGAGAAGGAATCCTTGAAAAGGAATCCTTGGAAAACTTGCATGGAAAGAGGGAGCGTGGGCGAGCACCTATACGCTGGACAGATGGCATAAAACATGCAACAAAGGCATCGTTCATACAATCCACCCCTATAGCAGAAGACCGTGGAGGATGGAAACAGGTACCAAGAAATGTCTTCAGAGATCACGATCCTCAGGATTGAGGGACCGATATAGACAAATCTTGGTGACAGCACGCTGGATTGTCATAATGGTGGTGGTGGTGATTATTGTTTGAAGAGGAAGTACAACTAGGCAACAATCCTCTATATATAGGACTAACAAAGAGAAAAAATGAAAGGAATCCGACAATTTGAAAAATGAAGGTATCGGTCAAAAGAAGACAAGAGCCACGAAGGGCGTGAAATTGAGACTCCCTAGGCCTCGAGTGCTCTAATACCGTCGTAGTCGGAAAATAACAAGAGTTTACCAAGGGAGGTGGAATAGGAAAAATGAAAGTGAGGAGCCTGGCACAAGTAAGTGGAAGCAATGCCAGGACTCAGCTACGGGCCCCGTGGTCCAAAGTACAGAGCACCTGGTGCCCTTTTAGTCGCCTGTTACGAAAAGCAGGGGATACCGGGGATACCGTGGGTGTTATTCTATCGCCCCCACCCACAAGGGGGTTGGGTTGTCATATCCCAACACACTTTTTCCAACAGTTTTTCGTTCATAACTCACCAACGAAACAGAAAATGAAAAATCCAGCTTCGAGGTGCATTCGGACACCCTTCCATCTTCAAAATGTCAGATCTCTGCGTGCCGTAGATTTGGCTAGTCATCACGCATGCACACACACACACGCACACACACACACATTGGCAAACACTTCCTTTTATTATTATAGATAATTCATACATCCATGCATTGTATGGAGTACCGTAGTTACGAATGTGTAGTGTACACCCTTCCAGGTTTGCGCTATCTGATAACGTCCCGGGCTAGCGCTCGTAGCAGCTGTTTCTCGTGCACGCAGAGCTGCCAGTCAGGTCGTTACCTTGACATGCCTGCTGCAATAGGCCATATCCAGCCAACTGTATGTGTACGTGAGTTCCTACGGCGCTCTCATTGGGACGTACTGAACCGTTCTTCTCTGATCTAGCATCAGATGTTAATAACAAATGAAGATGCACGAAGATGGATTAGGAACTGACAGGGTAGATTACGAGCTGAGACGTGGTTAGTATGATGATTACTCTCAACAGTATTCTTTTTTAGACCAGAGCTGCTATCTCACTGTCGACAACTCCTTAGTTGTTCTAACGAACGTTAAATAAAACATGAACCAGCTCTCAGATCTAGGTAAAAATATCTGACCTCTCCGGAAACCGAACCTAGGGTATCTCTTGGTAAAAGGCAGACTAGTTACTCTTAGACAAAGGAGACAGTTACTAACGTCAGACAGTTGATCCTAATTTCTTGCTTGCTGAGATACTACAGATGCCTTCGAGTACCATCAAATTATATTCCCTGGCATGCACAGTCGCTCAAAATAAGAAACTATTGGACCTATGGATATGATGAGGGTACCAACATTGTTTGTATCAACATGAGAGGTGAATTATATTTTGATTATAATAAATAAAATTAAATCTGATAAAGTATCATAAAGATACATAAAATGACATAAAGATGAATATAGCTCTTTGTAATTTAAACATTGAATGTGAGAAATATACAATGCCACGTGCTCGTTCTTTTTCTCAGCGACTATACTGTATATGTGTAAAATTAATAAGTGCCAAGTCCTGAATATGTAATATTCTGCTATGCTGGAAATGCATGGTAAGATCTTGTTACTTTAGTTATTAAACCATCCTCTTACAAGGGGGCATTCCCTACTCGTCACCACCGATTTCGCTCAAATCTATAGAATATGCAGGGCTTGGCTAGAAATGAAAGTACCCGAAGTGGGAACTCCAGATGGCCAAGCGCATGGAAAATAAAAATAAAAATGTTGACGCGGCTCTCGCACCGTATACGTTAAAGCGCACGCCGAGCAGTAGTTGGCGTAGGGGTAAGAGCTTGGGCTAGTATTTCGATGGTCGTGGGTTCGACTCCCCGAGTAGCGAATATTCTTCTCAATTATTATATTATTCATTTTATTTATATTTATTTATAGTCATATAGGACGTCATTTTTTTAAAGAGCGCACAATTGTAGAAAATTTGGAGTTGCGAACTTTCCCGAAGTGTTCAAACAGAAATTCTTTTTTCTCCTTTATTGGCTATCTCCCCTCCTTGGGGAATGTGCCATAAACGTGAATAGTCGTTTTGCTGTAAGATTCGTTTTCACCTGACAAGTGAAGGTTGCTCCTGGCGGATGTACACAAACAATGAATTCTTGGCGCAGGTAGAAAAAAGTCTGACAATGAAATCCCAACGTTTTACCTTTTCTATGCCTTTTGCATGTAAATAAATAAAATGAATTATTCACCTCTTTGCGTAATTCGAAAATGAATAATATAAAAGTTGACAGAAAAACCAGTCTCCACACGGGGAGTCGAACCCACGACCATCGAATTATTAGCCCAAGCTCTTACCCCTACGCCAACAACTGCTCGGCGTGCGCGCTAACGTAAGTGGCTTATACGGTGCGAGGGCCGCGTCAACATTTTTATTTTTATTTTTATTTTCCAGGCGCTTAGCCATCTGGAGTTCCCACTTCGGGTACTTTCATTTTTAGCCAAGCCCTGCATATTCTATAAATTTGAGCGAAATCGGTGGTGACGGGTAGGAAATGCCCCCTTGTTAGATCAATTTCCTCTTCCTTCCGGCATCCATATATACACTGGTTACACAGATTTCACAGACGCAGTATGTGCAGCACTATTTATTCACGTTTTCAAAAATAATGCAACAACAGAAACTGCAAAACACCCTGTGGGTATAATAAACGCCGTGCTAGAACAGAAACTGATTAACCACACTACAGATCCTAATTATGTTAGCACTTAAGTGAGTACTACACCTGTGATTTGAACAGTAACACGCGTGCATAACGCGTTATACAGTAAATAATTTTGTGCTATGACTGATTACAATCTCTTGTGAATTTAATTGTAATATTGATGTTCATGTCTTATGGCATAATTCTCTTACAGAGAAAATTAAGTTATCTGTGAGTCTGTATAGAAATATGCTATCTATTCCTTGGTCATCGCTAATCCCCAGAAATTAAGTTCTTCTTCTTCTTCTTCTTTACCATTTTCGGGGCTTTGGACAGGGCAGCCGACAGCCCTGTATGAAAGAAAGTAAAATATTTTTCTCTCCCAATCACAAATGACCGCCGAATAATAATAATAATAATAATAATAATAATAATAATAATAATAATAAATAAGAGGTTGAGTAGATCATTCGGTGGAGCGCTAGTCTTCTGAGCCCAAGTTGTCGGGTTTGATCCCAGCTCAGTCCGGTGGTATTCGCAGTTGCTGAAATACAACGCCCTCGAATCAACAGATTTACTGGCACGTTAAAACCGGCACCTCGGTGTTTCCAAAAACCGTAAACTTGGTTTGTTTTGTAATAATAATAATAATAATAATAATAATAATAATAATAATAATAATAATAATAATATTGGTTTTTAAGTCACACTAACTACCTTTAAGGTTTTCGGAGACGCTGAAATGCCGGAATGTTGTCCCACATGAGTGGCAGTAAATCTGTCAACACGAGGCTGATGTATAAAGTGATATTTACTACTACTACTACTACTACTACTACTGTGCTGCTATTGAATGGCTGGTGTTGTTTGGTGCTCCGCATATTTGCTTAATTAAGTTTTGTTTTAAAGGCTGTAGATCGATATATGTGTATTGCGATTATAAGTGGAAGTGCTGCTCTTCAGTACGTGGTATTATCTCTTTTTGAAGAGCTAAAGAGGCATCCCTTTTCTGTCAAGGTAAATAAGTAATTTATATTCCTCTAAATGATTTAAGGTTATGACCTCAAAGAGAAAAGAGAGTAGAGGTATTGAGGGTACCAATGTCAAATTCAGAGAGGTTGAAATAGATGTAGATGTCACAAGCGGGAGAGCTTAGCGGTGTGAAGCGGGCGGTGGCCATAGGAGCTGGACGTAACCATGGAACTACAGAGTACGAAGACTACAAACAAAAGAGTAGGATTAGAGGGGATGCGACTAGAAATTGAGTAGTTAGTCAAGTATAGTGAAGACTTATTAGCATTAGTTAAGATAACTCCTAATACCAAAGCGGAGATAAAGAGAGGTATTAAAGAAATGGGACAAATGGCAGAAATCTTTCGTAATAGTTCGTGGGAATGGGAACAATTTGATATGAATGATGATCCAAAGGTTAGAGTGATTTGGAACAGGGCTCTACCTTTAGTAAGAAAATAACCCGTGATGTTGGGACACAGGCGCAATTCAGTGGCAGAGTGTTGGATATAGAGGAGACCCTCTTGGAAGCTACGTGCTTTGAAGATTTTGCGAAGCTCTTGGATAAGGAATGGCCTGACTGTGTTTACAGTAACACGCACGACATCTCTGGAAATATAGGGAAATTGACTGATTGGGAAATATCAGTGGTTGTAAATCCCAAACATCTTACAGAGGAGGATGGAATTATGATAAGCATGAAGAATATGCATTCAGAAATCTCTGACTTGCTGAACTCTAATCTGGAGGAAGGTAAGACGGACTTCCTGCGCACTGTTACGCAAACCTACACAAGTCGAGGAGGAGAGCGGGAGAAGCTGCGATATGTGTATGTAATAGCATATTCATTTAATCATGATGGAGTAAATGACCTGCAGAGCCTGTATTCATGTCTCACTCACTGGAGGGAGATAAAAGAGACTCATGCAAGAAAGAAGGTGCTGATAACTATCCCGGATAGTCTTGACAGGAATTACACAAGGAAAATCTTGGAATGGATGTTTCGTACGAGTGATATCGAAATAGGGTGCTTGTAGCCGGGTAAAACACAGATAAAACAGGCTGTTTCTGTGGGGTTAACATCGAAAAAGAAGCCCTTAAATAATAATACTCAGGAAACAGTTATGTGCAAAGCTGCTGGCAAAACGTATGCCGAATTGCTTAAAACAGTAAAGGAAGGAGTAAACATCGAAAAAATATTGGTGTTCAAGTAAAACGAATAAGAAAAACAGCAAAGGATGACCTTATAGTTACTGTAGAAAACAAAGGAAAGGCTGCGTATTACAACGTGAGATAATTAAAAATGTCAAGGAAATAGAGGTTTCAACAAAGAGGAAGGAGACAACAATTGTAGTGTACGGTATGGATCCTGACTTGAATGAAAATTTTCTTAGAGCAGCACTCTCCTTAGAAGCTGTTGTTGAAGAATCACAGATCAATATTACATTTGTAAGACCGGGGAGGTTTGGAAATCTGAATGCTACTGTAATCTTGCCAACGGAACCATCGAAAATACTGTTAAAGAACAAGAAAATAAATGTGGGATGGGCAACCTGTCTGGTGAAGGAAAACGTTACAGTTGCAAGGTGTTTTAAATGTCTTGGATTTGGACATAAAACGCCACAGTGCGACGTCAAAGATGACCGGTCACGGAGCTGTCTAAATTGTGGACATGAAGGCCATTTGGCGAAGGATTGTGGGAACAATTCGTTTTGCACCACGTGAAATGTAGAAGGCCACCGCTCAGGTCAAATACAATGCCCTACTTACAGGAAGATAATATTACAGGCAAGGAAGTTGAATTTAAACTGCCAATAATGGACATACTGCCGTCGAATCTCATGAGGAAACCCGACAGTCATGACATTACGTATGCAGCAGCCTTGGAAAAGAAAGTAGACTTAGTGCTTGTTAGTGAGCCAAACAGAAGGTGAGTAGCTGAAAGTGGTTGGTTCACGGACAAAAGATGTGATATAGCTGCATATTTTAAATGATAAGTTGGAGGTGCTAAGCATAAGGGCAGAAGAAGGATATTTGTGTGTTCAACTTCAGCAATGTCAGATTTATTGTTATTATATCTCTCCTAACACCCCTTTTGATATTTTCAAAGCTGAGGTAGATCTAATAGTTCAAGACTGTATGGCGTCAGGTATTGAATCTATCATTCTGGGAGACCTAAATGTCAAGTCGCCTCTGTGGGGGGCACCAACTGCAGATCGTAGGGGAGAATATTGGGCGAAATGGATAGCGACCCTAGACTTGATGGTTCATAACACTGGAATCTTACCAACTTTTTCCAGAGGGAGCTCAGAGTCTTTCATAGACGTCACCTGCTCGCCGCAGGGTATAGCATCATGCATTATTAACTGGGAGGTAATGGAAGATGAATCTCTCAGCGGCCATCGTTTCACTTATTTTTAAGTTAAGGAATCGAAGAAGCTTAATGATATCACCAAAACGGTGTGGAATTATAACTGGAAAATTTTTAAAATTGCAATCGAATGGATGTTACAAACTGTAGATACTCTAAAAGATGTAACTGCTATTCTTAAGATGCTTGTAGGACCAGCCGATTGAGGAGATCAACAAAATATAAAACACGTGTCCCTTACTGGTGGAACAATGAAATAGACATGCAAAGGAAAGACTGCAATCGCAAGAGACGAATCCTTACAAGATCTAGGAAAAGAATCAGCCAACTTAATACAATAAGAAGGTGACTATAAGGCATCAAGAGGCAACTAATGAAGCTAATAAAGGATTCTAAGAGAAATCTCTGGCAAAAGCTATGTGAAGATCTGACAGTGATATCTTGGGGGGCGGGATATAAGATAGTGACTGGTCGATTAATCAACAGGGTACCAGTTCATCTCCCAGCTGATAGAAGGAAAGCCATAGCAATGGAGTTGTTTCCTTGTACTAATGCCAGACTTGAAATGGAATCAGATTTTAGTGTTGCAGAACCGTTTACTGTAGTTGAGTTACAAGGGGTAGCACGCAATATGATGACTGGTAAGGCACCAGGTGTAGATGGCATCCCACCAGAAGCCATCAAGTATGCAGTTAAGGTGGCACCTGGTTGGATCTTATCAGTCTTCAATGATTTACTGAAAAAGCGTGAATTCTCCGATGAGTGGAATGTAGCCAAGCTAATGCTGTTATTGAAGGCAGGGAAACTATCATTAGATCCATCAGCGTACAGGCCACGTTGCTTATTAAACACCTTGAGCAAGCTTTACGAAGGATTGATTAAAACGAGATTGGAGAAAGAATTTGAACAACAGGGAGGACTTTCTTTCAACCAGTTTGGATTTAGAAAGGGTAGAACCATAGTCCAAGCTGTTGAGAGGGTTATTCAAATACAGGCAGAAAGCAGTAAGAAATGGGCTGTTTTGATAACGCTAGATGTCAAAAATGCTTTTAACACTGCTTCTTGGAGCATTATTTTGAGAGAACTTCGTAGGAAAAACATTTATCGGTATCTACAACAAATAATTGCTAAGTACTCCCAAGGACGAAGAACACGACTTGAAGATTTAGAAGACCTTGAAATGAGTGCTGGCGTTCCTCAGGGATCTATCCTAGGACACACCTTGTGTAACATTCTATATGATGGCGTCCTACGCCTGCAGCTGACAAAAGGGACAACATCTGTCGGTTATGCAGATGACCTTGCAATAGTGGTAATAGCAGAGAATGCAGAGGAACTGACCTTCCGAGTAAATGAATCACTGAGACGAGTTAACCTTTGGATGGTAAATAATAAATTGAGACTGGCTCCACATAAGACTGAGGCTGTAATTTTGGAAGATTCCAGGAATTGGAAGAACGTCAGCTTCTAATTAAATGATACAGTGATTATCCCCGGAAAGTCTGTACGATACCTTGAGGTTCTTACTGACAGGAATTACACATTTGGTGCACATGTGAAGGCAGTAACTCAAAAGACAGAGAAAAAGGCATCGGCATTAGCTAGATTTATGTCTAACATCGGGGGACCAATAACAGTTAAGAGACAGATTATGTGCTCTGCAGTTCATTCCATTTCACTTTATGCTGCACCTATCTGGCACAATGCACTCAGGAGGAAGATTCATCGAAGAGCTATGGAAAGAGTACAGAGGAAAATGCTGCTCAGAGTTATCTGTGCATATCGAAACTGTTTCGACAGCAGCTTTGCAAATTGCAGCTGCCAGTATTCCCATTGACCTCCACGCGGTAGAGAGAAAACTTTGGCATGAAAGGGGTGCAACTATATCTGCTGAAGGATAGAAAGCCTTGAGGAACCAGCTCTTACTAGACTGGCAAGGCCGATGGGATGGCACAACCGATGTTGGCCAATGGATACAAAAACTAATACCCGCCATAGGAGGCTTGCTAAAATGTAGACATCGGCAGGTAGATTACTATCTGTCGCAGATCCTGACAGGGCATGGAAGATTTGGCGTATAAGCCATGAAGATGGGAAAGACGCAGGGAGATGGTTGTCGGTACTGTTCTGAAAGGGATACAGTAGAAGACACTTTTTTCTACTGTGTTCGATGGGAAGAAGAACGAAGGAAAGCCTGCCAACAACTTGGCCGACGACTCACGCCAGGGAATCTGGTTCAGATTATGTTGGAGAGCCAGCTTGCCTGGAACACAGTAAAGGCAATGGCGACAAGCATTATGGGGATGAAGGAAAAAGAAGAGAAAGGAAGAACTTAATAATATACATCACTCCATTCTGATGTCATGCCGTCAAGCAGTTCCAGAATGGGCTGAGTGAAGAGGGCAGGGGTTTTTAGTTGGTGGAAATCCAACTCTCACACAGAGTGGTGTCTTTAAAAGATTTTTCCCTGCCACAACCAAAAAACTACTACTACTACTGGCTTAAATGTAGACATGGGCGGGTAGATTACTATCTGTCGCAGATCCTGACAGGACATGGAAGATTTGGCGTATACATTATGAAGATGGGAAAGACACAGGGAGACTACTACTACTACTACTACTACTACTACTACTACTAGGCATTTTGATTTGACGCCATTTAGATTGCTTGCGTCCCAGTTTTAAAGTTCTGTTTTTCTCTACCATATGGCACAGACACAAAAACTACTTTAGACCATCTATGCCTGGGATATTAATTTATTTAATTTTAGAAAATATAAATGTAAATACCGAAACTAATAAATGATAAAATAAAAATATTGATTTATTAATTCCTTCTAATGATTTCTCATGCATTGTGAACAACTCTTCTAGTCTTGTATTTGTTCTAACTTAACCTTACCTTTGAGTGCAAGCACATATTTTTGTCAATATACTGATTTAATACCCATTTCATGGCCTTTCCGTGTTAATTCGTGTATGGTTAGAGTGTTCTCAGTGGTTTTCTTTCTAAGGAAGGAGTCGCCGAAGAAATCTGCAATCACAATCGACTTTTTCAGAAAATTCGAAAGAAATAATTTTTGTTAGGAAGCCGAAGTGGGTAATGTTCATTGAGATCCCATGCTCATTGTTTTAGTCCGTGAGAGGAAACTTGACTCTCTGTTGTGGTATAAACCTGAGGTTGGCCACTGTCGTGCGACCGCAAGCTTGTGGCTGAAGGTGGTTAGAGCGCACTTGCTTCACAAAGAGCAAGGTGATTTTGCGATCTCACGAATAGGCCTTTTCGGTGCTACAATTCCCACGCCAATGGTTGATCTTGCTGAATACCCTTCATTCAGTGGTTCTGATCTTATAATCTTATTTTTCTTCTTATTGTACCATATCCTCATTGGATGTTGGCTGTCATCAGGGCGATCTGATGCTTGTTCTCAGCAACTCGAAAAGAGTGGGGATACTGAGCCCACAGCATTCTCGTAGATTCCGTAGCCAAGATATTCTCCTTCTTCCCCTAGTCCTCCTTCCTTCAATTTTACTTTGTAACATACACTGAAGGAGTCAATATTTGTAATTTCAAATGATATGGCCAAAGGATCGAATCAAGAAGGACAAGCCCACGTACATGGCATTCAATAATGTTGATTGGACCATGCTATTTATGATTCTGAAGATGATAGGGATCAGATACCGAGAACGAAGAACTATCTACAATCTGTATAAAAATCAGTCTGCAGTGATAAGAATCGAGGGATTTGAAAAAGAAGCAGCAATCCAGAAAGGAGTGAGGCAAGGCTGCAGTTTGTCCCCTCTCCTTTTCAATGTTTACATAGAACAGGCAGTAAAGGAAATCAAAGAGAAATTTGGAAAGGGAATCACAGTCCAAGGAGAGGAAATCAAAACCTTGAGATTTGCCGATGATATTGTTATTTTATCTGAGACTGCAGAAGATCTCGAGAAGTTGCTGAATGGTATGGATGAAGTATTGGGTAAGGTGTACAAGATGAAAATAAATAAGTCCAAAACAAAAGTAATGGAGTGCAGTCGAACAAAGGCAGGTGATGCAGGAAATATTAGATCAGGAAATGAAGTCCTAAAGGAAGTAGATGAATATTGTTACTTGGGTAGTAAAATAACTAACGATGGCAGAAGTAAGGAGGACATAAAATGCAGACTAGCACAAGCAAGGAAGAGCTTTCTTAAGAAAAGAAATTTGCTCACTTCAAACATTGATATAGGAATTAGAAAGATGTTTTTGAAGACTTTCGTGTGGAGCGTGGCATTGTATGGAAGTGAAACATGGACGATAACTAGCTCAGGAAGAAAGAGAATAGAAGCTTTTGAAATGTGGTGTTACAGAAGAATGCTGAAGGTGAGATGGATAGATCGAATCACGAATGAAGAGATACTGAATCGAATTGGTGAGAGGAGTCGATTTGGCTAAATTTGACGAGAAGAAGAGATAGAATGATAGGACACATATTAAGACACCCAGGACTTGTTCAGTTGGTTTTTGAAGGAAGTGTAGGTAGTAAGAACGGTAGGGGTAGACCAAGGTATGAATATGACAAGCAGATTGGAGCAGATGTAGGATGCTATAGTTACGTAGAAATGAAAAGGTTAGAACAGGACGGGGTGGCATGGAGAGCTGCATCAAACCAGTCTATGGACTGATGACTCAAACAACAACATGGCCAAAGTACTCAAGTTTCATCTTTTTGATGTTGTGCCTGAGCTCTAGCTCTTTGCTTAGGCGTTGGAGTACTTCACTGTTACGTATTCTGCTCACCCGTGGTATTCTGAGCAAACACCGGTAGCACTACAGTATATCTCAAAGGATCAACGGTTTCTGATGGTGTTCCCTGTTCTAATCAATACTTCGTATAAAAGTACACACGTTCCAGGCAGAGGTTTCCAGAATTATTTTTCTTTCCTCATATGCAATCCTTGTATTTCTAGAATTGCACTTCCAACATTCTATTATTCTAATTATTGGTTAAAATCACATAGAACTGGTGACTGTGTCTCAGGTTCGATTTAAGAATTTCAATTTTCGTGGTCCGACACATTGCGAAGCTTCTCTGAGGAAAGATGATTGCTGAGTAACATCGCCATATTTCTCAACAAGATAGTCGCTGCTTAAATCCCGATCAAGGTACATGCGAGATATTGCTGTAAACCTGTGTATTTACATATTTCATAGACTCCAATATGAAATATGAGGGGCTCAGACTGCAGAGAGCTGGGCTTTTGAGCCTAAGTGGTGGTCCGATACCGGCTCAATCCGGACAGCTTCGTGTCAGCAGATATACTGATTTCCATTAAGGTTGGTCATGTATATTGTGTGGATAGGTAAAATCACTGCTTCGACTTCCTATAAACCCCAAACCAATCCGGGATTTAGAAATAATCAATGAAAACCTACAACCTGTTTTCCAGTCAATGGTCGGGTCAGGGATGGAATGAATGAAGCCCCCAACTTCGCTGGCATGGGTGCTGGGTGTATGTGTCGTCTTCATCATCATTTCATCCTCATCATGACGCGCAGGTTGCCTACGGGTGTCAAATCAAAATACCTGCATCTGGCGAGCCAAACTTGTCCTCGGACACTCCCGGCACTAAAAGCCATACGCCATTTCATTCTTTATCTGTAAGTTGTGAGAGTCCTTGTTACTGCCTGTCGTATTCGGGGTAGTCTTGTCACATGCTATCAAGGTCACTGCACTTTCACTAACACTCGGTCCTGTTGTTGTGTTAGAATCAATTACAGGGTCAGGAATGGGAGAATTTTCTGAATCTGGTGTAAACTCCATGACTTCACTGCGCAAAGAAGCAGACTTCGTTTGTTTGTTGCTGTGATTGGATGGTTTGTAAAATCTGGGTGTGTATTATATTTTTATTAACTGAGTGTTTCCTGTTGGTATATGGCTGTCTTCCTGAATTTCCATATCCTTAGGCCATATTTTTCGTGCTATTGATGTATTTACTATTTGTTTCATTCTAACTGGGCTCTCTTCGGCTGCCGCATGTTCTACAGTCTCCTGTGGTGTCTGAATGTTTCTTCCCTTCTCAAAATTGTCACTACAAAGTGTCATGATTGCTTCTCCCGTACTACGAGGTAAAGATGTGTCCGCTACGCTGTCAGCTAGATGGGAGATTTCTTGAAAGTCGCGTTGTTGTTTATGCGGAGGGTGAGTAATACTCTCTTATACGGTTGGGTTTTCAGGCGAGAGAGCTCCGACTTCTGCATCTGTTGTGTTGCTTAGTGTACTGCTCCCATCAGACTCGGCCACTGCGGAGCTGTATGTTTGTTTTCTACTCAGCGCGGGACGGGCTTTCCTATTGGAACAATCTATTTGAAGAAGAGGTTTTTCTCTCCAATAGAAACATGATTTTGATTTTCCTTCGTACGATAGTAGAATTCTACAATCATTCAGCATAAGCTGAGACGGGATAGGGTACTTAAGTTCTATTTTTACAAATCGTATGCCATTACTTTCATCGGCAAATTCGTAGGCTTCATTCCACCGTTCCTGGATGTTCTTGACTACTCCATATTGTGCCCTACAGCCTCCGATACACGTCAAGCAAATGCTGAGAAGGTATCGGAAATACTGTAGTGTCGTAGAAATACTTACATTCGTGGGTCGTAAATATTGACACATAGCTTACCATCATATCCTGTCCTCTTCAGCTCCAAGCTACTCAGTCGGTGAGTTCCGGGATAAGGGTTCGTGTGACTTATAAATTAAATTAAGAAGAACAGGAACTATGCCTAGGGCTCTCTTGTATCACTGTTGTAGTGTGAGTTGTAAACAAATATTTAAAACAATATAAAATATATTGTAACATAAAGAGGGATGTAAAATCCAATAGGAAACATGAAGCGTAGAATAAGAAACTTTACAAAAAAATCTGTACAAATAATTCTGCCATGAAGTGGCATATTCAATCATCATAATTCCGCCATGAAGTGGCATAACTAATCTTCATTGGACGTTACTGCTGAGAGATCTCGCTTGTGCTGCAGTTGTATCACGGCGCAGACAGACTCTACTCGATCCGTAATGACGTGTAGCTTGAACAAATTTTAGCATGTGATTAGGGAGGAATATCTTCCCATACTTAAATTATTAGTTTCCCAGTATAGGGAAATATTTACATTACACGACAGGACTGAAATTACCCTATTAAAAACAAATACTTAAAAACTACACACGCAGACATCACCAGCTGGGAAACGAACATATCACCCATCTCGGATCCGTGCGATACCTTAAAGCAGGGCCTCTCAAACGCTCAAAATCTCACGCGTGCATATCGAGGCGCAGGGACTCCGTGCACTGTGCATCGTTCCGACTCGGCTCAATTCGGCTTGACTCGGATGGTGTAGTGCGCTGAGACCGACGAAGCGTTCGGTGATAGACGGCTTGTTTATCAGTGAAATAGATAAGCGCAAGACAACAACAAAATAATGGGGCAACCTGTTTCAAAGAAAGCAAAGACTTCCGAAAGTCCATTTCAATCGAACTGGGAACTTTCGTATTTCTTTGTCAGTCGTGATGATAAAGCCAAATGCTTAATCCGTAGGACAATAATTATGTGATAAGTTAATCAAAAAGATCTATTTTCCAATACAAAGGCTTTGCTCAAATTCTACGAAAATTTGTCGAAGGAAGATTTTCCTAAGCTGCATCGAGAAGCAGCTAAGATTTCTATATTTGGTTCCACATGCATATGTGAAAGGTATTTTTTCCTGCTTTGACTTGTGCGAAAACTAGATTGCGTACAACTAGGCCTATTTCTGATTGTAATTTAAAGAAGGCTCTCAAATTGCTCACAGCCGGTTCCTTGTTCCAGGCATAACTGGTATCATTGCAAAGATAAAGGAAAAGAAGAGCTAGAGAAGATAAATTGTTTGCTCAAACCAAATTGAAAGAAGAGTGTTTTAACACCGGTAACGTTGTCCCATACAACAGTGTCACCGCTCACCGCACATAAACATTTCGCAGTGAGGGGAGGATCAGCGGGGAAGGTGGAGAAGGCGAAGACAGGCCGAACGGGTGAGACAGGTGTAGTGGGAGTTTGCACTCTGGTCAACCTAATGAAGTCGTCTCCTGCACCTTGCGCCCGTGCACTGCACGGCGCATGCACCGTGAGAGGCCCTGCCTTAAAGTGTGACATAAATGGTAACACAAGACATTACAATGACAACACACGGAGTAGTTAATGCATCTTCAATCCCCTGTAACAAAGTGCAATAGTGAAATGTGTAGATCCTTGCAGCTTTCAAATACGTACAGGCGACCTTGCTCCAAGCCACCCCGCTTGGGCCGTTGACCTGATTCTTGGGTGAGGGAGAGTTTCAAACCAAAATAAATGACGTCAGCAGCAGCTCTGCCTACCCTTCACTTCTCCAGACATGATTACGTCACACGGCAGCCATCATTCTTTGTCATACCAGATCCTCATAATTTACCAGCCTGACCGGCTGACAGCTCAGTGGGACCCATTACAAGTTCACACTTTCCTTCGTTCTTTGCGTACACGAAAAATAAGAGGCTTAATTGCCTGGCCCTTTTCTTTATATTATAAATCGCGAAGTATCAATTCTTATCTCATTTCGTGCGTATATCTGCACACAATACAGCTCATCTGCGGAGCTCATTATAGGCCACTTAACATCGTACATTATACACTTGTATGTTGCATAACCACGCAAATTAAGGCTTATCTAGCCTAGCCACCTACGGGCTGATCAAATGTATACAACTGGTCTTGGCATCGTATCTCTGAACTCTGTGGTCCACCGCTAAAATCATGCTTATGTCTCAGAGTATGTCTGAAGGAGCTGTTGCGATGACCTTACTGATTACAGCGCTGGCAAGCAAGTCATGAAAACTACATCTGTAATACATGCTCATGCAAGTTTCTGTCTAGCTAGCTCACCTATCTCAAAAGTTCGGCCTATCGATGTTACTAGACCGTATAGGTCGCTTTCTTTAATGATCTTACACTGCAGGCCCTATCTTCAAATGTAAATGACAAAATCTATTTACACAAATAACAAGAATTAATCCACAACCGTGAACAAATATAAACTAACACATTCAGGTAAAAGAAACTACACTATCTCTGCATGGGAGTCCCGAGTGTGGAAATTATTTCATCATAGTCTGAAGGGCAAAAAAGATTTATATACAAACATCTGCGAAGCTATTCTACCTCTAACCCATGCTTAAAATAGAGTCTGTCTGACCTTAATATCTCCTCGTCTTAGCGGTCTTCCATGGCGGACTACAGCACTATGAACATGCAATCGGCCACATATCCGGCGGGGAAATCAAATGCCGGAAAGCCCGTGTATGCCCTATTAGTCTACATATTGAAGCTGGATAACAAAAACAAAACATTTTGTTTAGGAGGAAGCCATACTTTGCAGTGTCGACTTAGTTAAATGTAACTTAAGAGCTTTTCAGTATGTAAAACACACAAGTTCAATGCAATATAAACCCGTATTTTTCAGGTATGTTATATTAAACTTGTGGGTTATACAGACTAAAAAGCTTTCAAGTTAATGAAACAAAACATTCTTGAGCCTTCCCATGGCCCTTGGTTTCGGACAGAGGTTTATAGATGGATATTCTTGGATATTTTTAGTGTAAAAGTTACAATCCAGGATTCACTGGGATTCAATCCTCAGCTGTCCAGGTGGGAGACTAACAAATAACCACATCATTAATAAAGCACTCATTAAAACAGGAACAGTAAGTATTAAATATTTTTTTAACTCATCTTCGCAGAATATTCTAGAAATATCTCCTTGGCGTTTAGGTAATGAAGAGACTAGAATCCATTTATAAAAGTAAGTTTAAATCACTCTTAATTCCTTAACTGAGCTTGTTTTGTATAACGGTAGTCAGAAACGCATTTCGTTGGATAGTAGAATCTACAGGCTGCGTTATATTCAATGATGTTGTACCTTACTTTCAATGAAGAATACTCGGTAGTCATGAAGTCTATGAAGTCATCTCGAGAAGTATCTTTCCGTTGATACTTCGACAGTATCCATTCCTTACTCCTTACGTTCTTTATACAATTACATTTAAGAAATATGGGTTCCCCGAGAAAGGAATACGTCATGCAGTTAATAATCAGACTAAATAAACCTCCTGGAGAAAATTAAAACATTTATTTCTCATAAAAAGTCCACTGCACGACAGAAATAGTTGCAGGAGGTTAGTAAACTGTAGTGATTTGTATGGCGGGTTATTAGGCTGGATCGTAAGTATCTCAGTAGTCCGGTAGATCTTGCCAGCTAGCGGAATGAGTGGGCGACCATGCGGTACATTATTTTCGGAGGCCTTGCTGCACCTGTTAAGTTCCACAATGGGAAGTCTAGAGACTTCCAACAAAAACAAATAATACAAGGAAATCTGTGAATGAAACCACTTGACAGGAAGTCGGTCACAGAAGAAAAACTATTTGAGTGGCATGGATCCACCTAATAACCGCCGTGTTAGACAAACTCATTAGTTCTGGCGCTGGTATAAAAAAGAATCCTGTGCTTAACGTGATTTTTGAACACCTTGGCTTTACGGTACGAGTCGTGAAACTGTGCGCTTGCTTTCAATCTCAGACCTCTGTACAGAGTAATAAATAAGTATGATCATAAACGTGGTTAAAAGGCAGGTTGTGAGATTCACAAATAGGAAAAGTCCTCTCACTTTTAATTACTGCGTTGATGGGTGGAAGTTCCTTTTTGGGATCATTGTAAGTATCTGGGTGTTAATACAAGGAAATATCTTCATTGGGGTAATCACAAAAATGAGATCGTAAATAAAGGATACAAATCTCTGCACATGGTTATGAGGGTCTTTAGGGGTTGTAGTAAGGATGTAAAGGAGAGGGCACGTAAGTGCCTGGTAAGACCCCAACTAGAGTATGGTTCCAGTGTATGGGACCCTCACCAGAATTACTTGATTCAACAACTGGAAACAATCCAAAGGAAAGCAGCTCGATTTGTTCTGGGAGATTTCCGACAAAATAGTAGCGTTACAAAAATGTTGCTAAGTTAGGGGTAGGAAGAACTGGCAGAAAGAAGACGAGCTTCTCGACTAAGTGGTATGTTTCGAGCTGTCAGCGGAGAAATGGCGTGGAATGACATTAGTAGACGAATAAGTTTGAGTGGTGTCTTTAAAAGTAGGAAAGATCACAATATGAAGATAAAGTTGGAATTCAAGAGGACAAATTGGGACAAATATTCATTTATAACAAGGGTAGTTAGGGATTGGAATAACTTACCAAGGGAGATGTTCAATAAATTTCCAATGTCACTGAAATCATTTAAGAAAAGGCTAGGAAAATAACAGATAGGGAATCTGCCACCTGGGCGACTGCCCTAAATGGAGATCAGGATTGATTGATTGATTGATTGATTGATTGATTGATTGATTGATTGATTGATTGATTGATTGATTGATTGATTGATTGATTGATTGATTGATTGATTGATTGATTGATTGATTGATTGATTGATTGATTGATTGCCCTGAGACCGTGGCTAAAATCCTTGGAGGTGACAGGAATCGAACCCCAGTAAACACGCATGGTCTTGATCATACCGCTGGCAGAACACTCACCTTTTGATGGTCGAAAGATAAAATATATATTTTCCTTGCTGAGTGATATATTCTCTTAGCTCTGTTCTGAGAATCCTTTGAAATGAAAGTAATAATAATGCTATTGGGTTTACGTCCCACTAACCGTCGACGATCGTCGGTCAAGAGTTGGCAAATTTTCTCGATGTTTTTTTCGGTGCACGATGTCACGGAGCTACCTGGTCGCGGTCCGCCGCGGAAGCGCTTGTGCCATTCGTACATACACGTTTTCGATAAAGAACTGTTTCTATCCACCTTACACAACATTATATCCGCAGTTTGAAGCAGAATTTCACGCTCGTACCTTGCTCCATTTCACCCTTAACAGCGTCTCAGCACTACCCCGCACTTCCACACCGCGTACACACAAACTGCACGTCTGGACAACCACTCGGCTTCGTGAGCGACGACGGTCTGGCCTCGGGCCAATAGTACCAATTATAGTACGCGAAACTTTTCTTGATCCCCGGTGTTGAATGGGAACTTGGGATCAAGAAAAGTTTCGCATACTATACATTGCACGCCAGCAATACTTTCACCGTATTTATTGACCACAGGCTGTATATCATTTGTATACCAGTCGGAGTCAAAGTTGTTAAACTAGCGCCTTGCTCACTGATGTATTTATGGTGTAATCCAAGTTGACAGCAACGAAGTAACGCGAACAAGAAATTAATTTTACGCTGAAAATAATGGATATTTCTTTCGAAACCGCATGAATACACCATTTTATTAAAAGTGAGCTCGTGGATGATATTTACACGGAGGTGTTATCAAAGATAAATTTGATGATTTCATGATTAGCTTAGGATTTAATATTTAAATCATCTCCATGTAGTTCAATTAAACTTACAGTGCAATTATTTCTTAATTGAAAAATTATTTAAATTGCTTTTAATGAACTCTCGATATCGTTAAAGCTAAGCATAACTTGAAGTACTTTGTAACAACCCCTTGTTTTTATGTGGTACCCAATAATGGAAGCTTGAATTGTTTGTTTTTAATATTTATGTACTATGAATCGGATACAGGTACGAAGTACACCATCTTATACTGTCTGTACAATAAGAAAGAAAGCTTTACGAAGGAACAAGGAGGAAACTTAATGGTAACGAGTTCGTTGCAAACTAAATAACAAGGACGAAACAATGAAAACATGTGCTATCATGTCCATATCATTAGTAAAGTCCTGGCCGTGTTGTCAACAAAGAGTCGACAGCTTACTCCTTAATTAGTACATATTTCAATTAGACGTTGAAGAGACGACAGAAAATGAAGATACAGTAGATTCTCACAAGCTCGACTTAATGTGAACTGAAAGGGTGTCGAATTTACGAAAGTGTCGAGTTTCATGGGCTCGCGAAAGGGTAATATAAAACTCAATTCAGGTTATATTAAAATACCTAAATCTTTTAACATTTAGAGGTCAAAGGAAAAATAAGCCCAACATAAAACATTTTATTTAAGAAATAAATAAAACTATTTACATGTTAATAAAAATGGCCGGGCCTGCTGTCATCATATGAACTACTGTATACAGTCTTCTTCTTCTTCTTCTTCTTCTTCTTCTTCTTCTTCTTCTTCTTCTGCTACCGACTTTCCCCACACATGTGGGGTTGCGGGTGCGAACTGCGTCGCACATGTGGATTTGGCCCTGTTTGGCCGGATGCCCTTCCTGACGCCAACCCTATATGGAGGGATGTAAGCACTATTGCGTGTTTCTGTGGTGGTTGGTAGTGTGGTATGTTGTCTGAATATGATGAGAAGAGTGTTGGGATGGACACATACACTCAGTCCTCGAGCCAGAAGAATTAATCAAAAGCGATTAAAATCGCACACCCGGCCGGGAATGGAACGCGGGACTCTCTGATCCGAAGGCCAGTACGCTGACCATTCAGCCAACGAGTAGGACAAACTACTGTATACATTATTTACTGTTATTACTCTTACCTTAAGTTACCGAGCAGTGTGGCCGCACGTGCTAACGCTCTATGGCTATGGAGCCAATCTCAGCACTCGGGAGACGCGCGGTTGAAAGCACACTGTCGGTTGTCCTGGGAATGGTTTTCTGTGGTTTCCCATTTTCACTTCCAGCGAAATGCCGGGACAGTTCCTACTTATAGGCCACAGTCAATTTCTTCCACTTCCTTACCCAATTTAATTCACTCATTCATTTAATCTTCATTACCTCTTGAACCGAACTTGGCGTCAGGAAGAGCACCCGGCAGTAAAACATGCTCTAGCAATTCATCTCGCCTCATTCCCGACC
Organism: Anabrus simplex; assembly: GCF_040414725.1. Taxonomy (NCBI): domain Eukaryota; kingdom Metazoa; phylum Arthropoda; class Insecta; order Orthoptera; family Tettigoniidae; genus Anabrus; species Anabrus simplex. The sequence continues at coordinate 320,097,528 of NC_090269.1, forward strand.
CCGTATCAAGAAACGAGGCTAATGGGTGGACAAACATTTACTTATGTTGAAGAACTTCTAATGTTATGAAGTAGCTCCTTGTACACCAAACGATTTTCAAAAACTGGATAAAATTCAGATCTATGAACTGAATCAAAATTAAGTTTGCATTGAATCGATAGCCACTGTTCTTCCATTCGATTTCCATGCAATCATTTTGAGCATGCATACTCTAACACCCTCCTTTGCTCTCTTTCCAGATTTGACAATTTGATCACATAGAAGGGACTCCTGAATAACAACTCCTTTCTCCTGTATTAATTTTACAGACTCTCGATATTAAAATGAATGTGATAAATAGTTAATGAGACGTGTAAGAATGGTTCGCTCTTGGTACAATAACTACCCTGGCTTTGCTAATGTTGTGATTGGTTAACGCCCCTACTTTAGCTCCGTCATAGGCCTATATTCCTGTAATGTTTATTTGTTGGTTAATTGAGATAGTGAAAGGAAGGAATTCAAAGGAGTACTCTACTAAAAAAGAAAGATAAAGTACAAAAGTAGACAGTTCAAAACAAATACATATCTTCTTAAAAAGATAATCTGGTATCCCTATTTTCTTCCCGTTTTCATAACGTTGTTATGTATTATAGCATGTTCCAAACATGACTGTCACTAGTCATATCGCTCGACTAGTGTATGAAACTAAGTAAAATCAGACTAATTTCAAGATTCGTCTGCTATAAAAAAACGAGTTACTGAGGGTCTATTTTCCGGGACTCTACAGTTAACAGTTTCATGTAGGGTATTTGCTATTGCTTGAAATTGGTATAATATGGAACGTTATTGGAGTGTTTAGACGCACAAGTGGAACATGGAGTACTGATCTATCTAGAATACTATGAAGATGGACATGCAGCAGGAAATGAAGTAACAAAGATGTTTATTTATATGTGCCGGTAACATTTCTATGAAGAAAGCAGAGGCCAATGTACTGCAGACATTTACTCAGGTCCAAGATGCTGAAGTATGACAGAATTTCGTTGGTACTACGCCGTCTTAGGAGAGGAACATCATAGTCTTCAATGGTTTTCAAAGTCATTCTGACCATCAAATACAGCAGTATTGAAATGTTATGTTTCGAACATCTTCCCGCCGCTTCCCAGTACCTACAATTGAAACAGAAACAAAACGTAAGTGACTCACAGTATCCAACACACACGTGGTTAGTTCTATGCCCGGCTGCATTTGCCCCCAGGAATTAAGCTGATAGTCCGAGTGCATCCTAGGGCCAAGGCCGCACTAGATAGTTGGCCTTGCTAGAGCCCTGTGCTTCTCCAAGAGTAGAAATCCCGTTTCTAATTTCTTTGACTTTTCTGACGGGAATCGAACACACGTCATCCTGGGGAAAATCGAGCATGTTTTTATTACCTCGGCTACGTGAACCCCTATAGTAGTAACAGTGTTCATTTGAAGATTAAGCCACATAAATACAAAAAGCATAATGCAATAATTGCTACAACAATCCAGTATTTGTTCAAAGATAGAACCACATTAGTACAACGCATCCTTTGGTTACAATTTTGAAGACAATAAGAAATAAAACGAAGTGAGGAAATCTTTACTTCTAAAATTAAGCATTACAATAACTTTCAGAAGTTGAGAAAACCTCGTTACGTACATTTCCAGAATTTTCTCGTTCTGGAATGCCTTGTAATTTGTGGTAGTTGTGGTGGTGGTGGTCATTATTGTTTTGAGAGAAAGTACAACCATCCTCGTCTTGTACTTTGACTTGTTCTGTACAATAAAATTTGATTGAGGAAAGCAAATTACTTATATGAATGTTCTCTTTCTTTTCAGGTGAGTGTTGTTGGTTTCACGTGAGTGCTGCTTGAAGGATTCTACCCTCTGTCTGTGAGGTACATGTTTCATTATTTTATATCCCCTCATGACATTGTCAGTCTGATTGAGAGACGCCTTATGCGGTGTTTCTGTTCGGTCAAATCGGAGCTCTATTAATTCCGATTCCGCTGAATTAGTGATACATGGACTTTATCATTGACTAACTGAATTTATCCTCCCTATTAACGGTATTCGCTTTCACAGTAATTTAATTTGTTGATAATTCGATTTAACATTAATCGAACCTGAGAGAATCATTCGTTTGTTCGTTGTCGTCTTGTTCCCAAGACAGTGGGTACGCTCGTGAGCAAAGTCAGTGGCATCTCATATTGTTTAAATGCAACAACTCCAATTTGCTCGGTTTCTACCACGTTACAGAACACTTGTGTGTCAAAATTCCAACCGATATCTAGTCATTTGTTAAGGCTGTTAACCATTAAAACAGGAACCGAATATATTATTATTATTATTATTATTATTATTATTATTATTATTATTATTATTATTATTATTATTATTATTATTATTATTATTATCCGTCTCCTTGGCTGAATGATCAGCGTACTGACCTTCGGTTCAGACAGGCCCCAGGTTCAATTCCTGGCCGAGTAGAAGACATTTTTTTGCGTATGATTAATAATTAATCTTGTGCGGAGAATGGGTGTCTCCGTTCGTCTCAGTACACTTCTACACAACACACCACACTAAGCGTACGAACACACCGAGTGGATTACTCCTCACTCACCGCTCATAGCAGCGCTCATCACTCATCATTCAAAGGCGCAAATGCCGGGTGGGGGACAGTCACTCTGTCTTCATTAACCAGGAAACGTTTTCCATCCAGTTATGATTGTGCAGCATTCACGAAAAGATCGCGTTCTGTTCTTGAAATTTAATTTTGTTTTTATGAAAGTGTTCGTATTTATCTGTGTATATAATGGTTAAATAGTCCGACTCGTTGGCTGAATGGTCAGCGTACTGGCCTTCGGTTCAGAGGGTCCCGGGTTCGATTCCCGGCCGGGTCGGGGATTTTAACCTTCATTGGTTAATTCCAATGGCCCGGGGGCTGGGTGTTTGTGCTGTCTCCAACATCCCTGCAACTCACACACCACACATAACACTATACTCCACCACAATAACACGCAGTTACCTATACATGGCAGATGCCGCCCACCCTCATCGGAGGGTCTGCCTTACAAGGACTGCACTCGGCTAGAAATAGCCATACGAAATTATTATTATTATGGTTAAATACAGTAGCAGTTGTGATGATGAACTTACGGTAGCAAGCAAATTGTAACTGATTTCAAGTTCTGACAGAAGGTACAGCGCACCTCCTACTTCTGAGAGAAAACAGAAATTCGGTGAATTCCATCATTTATACCAGAAGTGAAGAAACACAAGACTCAGTGATACAGATTATAACACCATACTACCTTATGACTAGAATTCGATAAACTTGACCATTATCGGTCCTTAATTGGTCCGTATTAACTCATAAAAATAATGTACAACGGGGTGGGTAAACAATCACCCGTTGTACATTATTATGACTGGAAGGAAGAAAAAATAAAGCCCGAAAAGTGAAAGATGCTATTAAATCCTAGTCACAAGAAACAAAACTGAGAAAAGGGAAACGAGGATCCACACTCGTGCTTCCTTTTATGGTATTTTCTCCAATAGGGCATAGCTTCAAGAGTAACATAGGAAACCTGTATGATACATAAGTACTAAAATCCTTACATTAAAACTGAAGTAGGTCGGCATGACGCTAAACGTTACATTTTAGAATATTGTAGAAACGTATCTTCTTATCCACTTTGTGTTTAGAGTCACATTGTTTAGGATGAAGGAGCCTACCATACTTGTTGCCCCTGCACGCCAGCTGCCTTGCCGAAGTAACAACCTCGTCCGTTGATCGCGAAGTCAAGATAATCTTTAGCAGGTAACTGGTCCTTTTTTTATGATAACAGACTGGGTTATGATTGGTGGAATAAAGTTGAGTAGGAACAATCCTAAGAAGTGACCAAAAAGGAAGGGTTGCAAATCGCTAACTATTACATTTCCTACTTAAAGAACGTAAATTAAAGTTCAAACATAGGTTCCTACGTGGCAACCTTAACCAGAAAAGTGCAATCTATTGGGTGGCTTCAGAACGTCATATTAAGAAAGAGTTCTGTACATCTCCACAAGATGTCACTGAAGGTAGATGTTAAAAGTGCTGCTTAACTCTAGGAAGAGGCCCTCTTCATGTTACATTATTATCTCGTTCTGGACCACGTCATTTCATCTATTGACTTTCTCCGTGTTCTTTAACTTTTTGCGTAGTGCACCTTTACACGTGTTTGTTGTTGTTCGTATCTCTACTCAGAACACGCCTTTCCCGTCCATGACTGCAGTTTTTCTTGGAAACGTTGGTGTTATTGAAGTTCGTCTTTTTTCCTTTTGTTTTAACATCGCAGTTACTCAGGTTGGTTTTCGATGACGATAAGACAAAAAAAGCGATTGGGGAGAAAGCTACAGTGGCTTGGTTCTTAATACCTTCATGTGCGATCCCCATTATTATTATTATTATTATTATTATTATTATTATTATTATTATTATTATTCCAAACCCGTGAATCAAGATGAAAAATATTCTTAGAGCCACTTATACGACGGAGAAATGGCCTTCGGGTAATTATACGGCTCGTAACTACACCATGCCACCTGTGAACGTAATATTGATGTGCAAAATGACGATGAAAGTAAATCGATACTCACAGTTCTGCATTCCCTATGTAAACGCTTATTACGTTCGTGTTGTGAATGTTCAGCGTCGCGGCATTTAGTTCAAAGGGCCACCTTTTTTTTTTTTTTTTTTTTTTTTTTGCTAGTTGCTTTACGTCGCACCGAAACAGACAGGTCTTATGGCGACGATGGGACAGGAAAGGGTTAGGAGTGGGAACGAAGCGGCCGTGGTCTTAATTAAGGTACAGCCCCAGCATTTGCCTGGTGTGAAAATGGGAACCACGGAAAACAATTTTCAGGGCTGCCGACAGTGGGGTTCGAATCTACTATCTCCCGAATACTGGATGCTGGCCGCACTTAAGCGACTGCAGCTATCGAGCTCGGTCAAAGGGTCACTGGTTGATTCCCGGTCAGGTGGGGGGGGGGGAGGGATTTTAGTCTCGCTTGGTTAATTCTTCTCGCTCGGAGACTTGGCTTTTGTGTTAGCCACAATGCACATCTCTTCAGTTACGGAAACAGAATATGTAGAAAGTTTGTATCCGTCAGTTCGGGATAAGGGAATAGCTTAGACGGATTTCTTGAATTCTGGGCCATCTTGAGCGTTGAATTTATTCTCTTCGTGTCGTTTGTTCCATTTGCCCCCTATTCAGGGCGCCACTGTTGTAGAAATGACTTTAATATACTCTAGTTGTTCATTAAGGTTCTCTCTCGAGTAAATGAGATGGAACGACCCCGCCCACGTCGCTCGCTCTCAATGAAATATGACTGACGATCCACGCGCTCGTAAAACCAGCAGCTCTTTAGTGACGACACTTAAATCATCATTGTACGCTTATCTCCATCAGTATCCGAAATGCATTTTGCCATGTTACTATTTTAATGGGCATAGTCTTGGAGAAGTAATACTCTATGAATGTAGGTTAATTTAAACAAAGAAAATCCGAGTGAGTTGGCCGAGCAGTTAGGGTCGCGTAACTATGAGCTTGCACTCGGGAGATGGTGGGTTCGAATCCCACTGTCGGCAGCCCTGAAGATGGTTTTCCGTGGTTTCCCATTTTCACATCCTTTCATCGCCAAAAACTTTCAGTGAGTGAGTGTGATGTTAAACCACTAGAAAGAAACGTAATGTAATCGAGTGAGGTCAGCGGATGTGGAAGAAGCCACACTAGGAAATGCATAAATGAAGTAAATGACTAATTCTACTTCGGTATAAAATAAAGAGTGATGAAGGAAGCATGGAGAACACGAAGTACATCTTCTTTACCTGTTTATCTTCCAGGGTCGGGTTTTCCCTCGAACTCAGCGAAGGATCCCACCTCTACCGCCTCAAGACAGTGTCCTGGAGCTTCAGACTCTGGGTTGGGGATACAACTGGGGAGGATTACCAGTACCTCGCCCAGTTGGCCTCACCTGCTATGGTGAACAGGGGCCTTGCGGGAGGGGGGTGAAGATTGGAAGGGATAGACAAGGGGGAGGGAAAGAAGCGGCCGTGGCCTTAAGTTAGGTACCATCCCGGCATTTGCCTGGAGGAGAAGTATGAAACCACGGAAAACCACTTCGAGGATGGCCGAGGTGGGAACTGAACCCACCTCTACTCAGTTGACTTCCCGAGGCTGAGTGGACCCCGTTCCAGCCTTCGTACCACTTTTCAAATTCCGTGGCAGAGCCGGGAATCGAACTCGGGCCTCCGGGGGTGGCAGCTAATGACACTAACCACTATACCACAGAGAAGGACGAAATACATACTAGTCCAAACGTTTTCTGATCAAGATAAGTTTGCTCACATAGAAATGAATGAATCAGCGTATTGTTTCAGAAGACATATCTACGGAGTATTAGTGAAAATTGGTCTCAAAAGAAAAGGCAATGGAATCCTTTGAAATGTATTAGAGAAGAATGTTGAAGGTACATCGGGTCACAAATAAAGAAATGCCGAACGGTGTTGGTGAGAGGGGGACGAGTAGGTGAACTTGCCCAGAAGAATCGGATTGATAGGACACATGTTGAGAATATTTTCATATAGTACTAGCAAGATACCCGTGCTTCGCTACGCTATTATACTGAATTTATAATTGAATGCTTAACGTTTTCTATATAATCTGCCAAAATTCGCGTTCTGGCTCGTTTTCTGAGAGATTACGGCAAAGTTCCTACCATTTTCAAACTTTCTTTCCAGCAATCGATTTCGTACTTCTCGGGCTAGGTCCACGTATTAAATAATAATAATGTTATTGCCTGAATTTTGTCCCGCAGGAGTTCTTTTACGTGCCAGTAAATCTACCGACACGGGTCTGACGTATTTGAGCACCTCCAAATAACACCGGATTGAGCCAGGATCGAACCTGCCAAGTTGGGGAGAGAAGGCCAGCGCCTCAACCGTCTGAGCCACTCAGCCCGGCAAGTTCCACGTATTCCAGCCGGTCAGTTGGGTCCCTAAATCTTTGCCATCTTTTCCTATAAACATTTTTAATATTGATCAAATCCATAAGGAGATCCGGTGTGGTGTCGTCTTGGGTGCCTTATTATTATTATTATTATTATTATTATTATTATTATTATTATTATTATTATTATTATTATTATTATTATTATTATTATTATTATCATTATCATTATTGGTGAACTGGGTCCCACAGCAAGATGTAAGACCGCTACTTGGCGGTTAATTACTTCTTCTGCCATTGTAATTGCTGACAATTTGACCAGCACCATTCTCCATCGTAGGCAAGGCGCGGGATTTCTGGCGATACGAATGATATACTTATTGACCTTATTATAGATGTGAACACTTGCATGGTCAAATTCATTCCTATCTTTTATTTCAGATGCGTTTAATTTTTTTTTATTTATATGCCAGGAGAATCTACTGTAATCTAACTTTAGGTTCTCCAAAGGAAAAGATGGCTCTTGAATACGAACCCAGGAAATATTAAAAATAATCTATTTATGATCAGTTAAGTACATTATGAACAGTAAAATCAATTGGTCTCAACTCCTTTTTCACCCCACCACCGTAAAGTTTATTTACCCCCGCGCCCCCCCCCCAAAAGGAAGGCATGTTTCTTTATGTTTAAAGGAGATCTCAAATACCAATGTTCACGTCTGTTACATTCGGTTTTGAGATGTAAGTATCCCCATAAAATTAACTTTTTTCCCTTCCTTTCACCCTCCCCATCCCCCACGTCTTAGGTGAATTTTCCGACTAAAAACACTTGTTTATTTAAAAGTATCTTCTAAATATATCATGACTCTAACATCTTCAGTTTTTGGGATGTGTGTCCTCATAAAAGGAATTCAACTCTTTTTCGCTCCCACCCCCAAGATGTTTCCCCCAAAACGCGTTTTTCTTTGTTTTTAAAGGAGATCCAAATTCCAATTTTCACGCCTGTAACTACTTTTAGTTTTTATTAGATGTAAGTATCCTCATACTATTAACTCAATTAATTTTTCAATTCATTCACCTCCCCCTCCCCCTTCATTGGATTTTCCGAGAGTACGTGTTTCTTTAATTTTAAAGCAGATTCCAAATACCAATTTTCACGTCTGCAAAATCTTCCGTTTTTTTTAGATAATAGTGTCTTCATATAAATAATTCAAATAATTTTTCAATTCTCCCCCCGTTAAGTGGTTTTTCGAAAACAAAAAATACGTATTTATTTATTTTTAAACAAGATTCCAAATACCAAATTACACGTCTGGAGCATCTTCAGTTTTTGAGATATCAGTATCTTAATTAAGAGAAGTCAACCCAATTTACAGTCAGTTTTACCCCCACCCCCACCCACCCAAGTGGTTTTCCGGAAAAATGTACATCTTTCGTTATTTTTAATAGAGATAAAAATACCATTTTACACTTATGTAACATGTTAAGTTTTTGAGATATACTGTAGAAATGCTCATTTTAAAATTTCACCCACTTTTTAGTTACCCTTAAGTGGAGTTTCCAAAAACAAATCACCTATGTTTCTTTACATTTACAGGAGATTCCAAATATCAATTTTTACGTCTGTAACATTTTATGTTTCTGAGATATGCTGTAGGAATAGTCTTTCTAAAAATTCACCCCAGATTTTCACTCCTGTTTAACCCCCATTAATTGGATTTTCCAAAAGCAAAAAATACGTATTTCTTTATTTTTAAAGGAGATCCCAAATACCAATTTTCAGGTCTGTAATATCTTCAGTTTCTGAGATATAAGTAACTTCATTAAAGGCTGTCGACCCATTTTTCATCCCTTTTCACCCCTCCTATTGGGATTTTCCAAAAACAAAAAATACGTGTTTCTTTCTTTTTAAGGGAGATTCTAAATACCAATCTTTACATCCGTAACCTTTTAAAGTTTTGAGATATAGGTACACCCATATTCAAAATTCACCCCCTTTTTCACCCCCCGGTAATTAGGTTTTCCAAAAACAAAAAAATACGAGTTTCTTTATTTTTGAAGGAGTTCCTGAATACCAATTTTTAGGTCTGTAATATCTTCAGATTCTGATATATAAGTATTCTAATTAAAGGCATTCAACCCTTTTTTCACCCTTCCTAGTGGAAATTCCCGAAAACAGAAAAATACGTGTTTCTTTATTTTCAAAGAGAATTCTAAATACCAATTTTTACATCTGTAAACTTTTAAAGTTTTGAGATATAGATACACTCATTTTAAAAATTCACCCCCTTTTCTCCCTCCCATTACTTGGATTTTCCAAAAACAAAATATACCTGTTTCTTTATTTTTAAAAGAGATCAATAGTGCCAATTTTCACGTCTGTAATATCTTCAGTTTCTGAGATATAAGTACCGGTATCCTGATTAAAGGCATTCAAACCCATTTTCACCCTTTTTCACTCCTCCTATTGGGATTTTCTGAAAACAAAAAATACGTGTTTCCTTATTTTTAAATATTCTAAATACCAATTTTTACATCTGTAAACTTAAAAAGTTTGGAGATATAGGGCCTAGATACACTCATTTTAAAATTTCACCCCCCCCCCCCCTTTTCACCCCCTTAGCGACGGGATATTCAAAAATTCTCTCTTAGCGAGTACCTACATCTTAATATGAATATATCTCCAAAATTTCATTTCTTTATGTCCTGTACTGTTGGCTCGGCGACGATGAATCAGTCAGTCAGTCAGTCAGTCAGGACAAGTTATTTTATATATATATAGATTAGGAGGAGATAGGGGCTGCCTGGCCGAGGCGGTAAAGGCGTGCTCGGTTCGCCCGGAAGAGGACGTCGTAAAATTTAAGAAACGAGATTTCCACTGCCGGAGGTGCATATGGCCCTGAGGTTCAGTCAACCTACACCAAAAATGAGTACCAGGTTATTCCCGGGGGCAAAGGCGGCCAGGCGTAGAGCTAACCACTCTATCCCATCACGTGCCGAGGTTAACAATCGTGGAAGCCTTTACCTTCCACTCCTCCAAGAGCCTTCATGGCCTGCACGGAGGTGATTTTGCTTTTGCTATTAGGAGATGCATGTTAGAGGCGGGCTTAATAATTGCATTGGAATCCCAGATATAAATGTCACAGAGATGTAGGAGTGCATATTAAAATGCTACTGATTTCACGTCCCACCACCCAGCGAGTTGACTACGCGGTCTGGCCAGGTAGATGTGAGCATGCTTTGAGCAGATAGTGGATTCGAACCCCTCTGTTGGTAGTCCTGATGATGGTTTTCCGTAGTTTCTGATTTCCATACCGGGCCGTACTTTAATTTTAACTCGGTCGCTTCCTTCCTAGTCCTAGCCCTAGACCTCTCCTATCCCTCCTCCTGTGGATGGGGCTGGTAGAATAACATCCACGGTACCCCTGTCTGTCGTAAGAGGCAACTAAATGGAGCCCCGGGGCTCTTAACTTGGGAGCGTGACCACTGGACACTTAGCTGAGTCCTGGCATTGCTTCCACTTACTTGTGCCAAGCTTCTGACTTTCATCTATTCTATCCGATCTCCCTTGGGCACCTCTTGTTCTTTTCCAACCCCAACGGTATTAGATTTGTGAGTCCTAGGGAGTCTTTCATTTTCATGCCCTTTGTGACCCTTGCCTTTCTTTGGCTGATAATTTCCTTTCTCGAAGTGTCGGACCCCTTCCAGGTTTTCTCTCTGATTAGTGTTAATAGAGGATGGTTGCCCAGTTGTAGGCCTACTCCCTCTTAAGACAATAATCACAGCCACCACCACTGCATCCACCACTAACTACTTATACGGTTTTCGGAAACGCCGAGGTGCTAGAATTTTGCTTCCCAGGAGCTTTTTGAAGTGCTGGTGAATTTATGGATAGGAAGTTTGTGTATTTGAGCAACTTGAATTACCAATTGACTGCGCCGGAATGAAAGTAGCCAACTTGGACTCCGAAAGCCGGCGCGTCTACCGTCTGAGCCATTCAACCCAGCTAGGTTCGCTGAAAATGAAGGCATGCAAAGCCCACTCCGTACTGGCCTTGAAGGCACTTGAAGGAGTAGAAGTTTAACGGTTCGACTACCGTACTAAGTGGGATAGAGTGGTTAGTCAAGCCACCCTTCCCCAAGGAATCAACGTGGTACTCATATCTGTGATATGGACAGCAGGCAATGGTATGATGATAAACGGGGTTAAAAGTCAGGTTGTTACTCAATTTGAGCAAATACGTAAGCCTTGTGCCCAGTTACTTACCGTGCCCAGTTACTTAGCTGAATGGGTACGTAATGGCCTTCGGTGTATAGAGACACAGGTTCGATTCCTGGTTGGGCCAAGAATTTTAGACTCGTCTGGTTAATTAGGTCCATAAAACTTTCTCCATTTTTATTATTTTTGAACAAAACAACAATCTAGGAGGAATACGCATGCAATGTTTGAACTTCTAGCTCATCGGGAAGTTGATAAAGAAAAACCTTGAACAGACCCACAACTGAACAGAATACGGAGTAGATTTTATATAATAGAGGCGGTTGAAATTAGCGCATAAAGCCAACATTCCTCCCCTAGGTAGCCATGGAGACTACCACACGTCTTTACACTATTTCTAGGACAACTCACGCTTACCTAAATTAAAGACCCACTCTGATAAGTCCCATTAAAAGTTTATCCTGATCGCCGTGGGATTCAAACCAACAAACTCGTGAAGAGGAAGTACCCTACAGATAGTGGTGACATAGGAGAAGGTACATTAGTATATTATGCGAGAAAATCAAACTCATGCTTATCTGGTTTGTGCCGTTCTCACACCTTGCTCCACTTGCTGAGTGGAGACTTTTTCCTGCACACATAGCCGACGTGAAGAATGATGCACCCAGTAAATCCTGCTGACTAGCTCATATTCTGTCAGCCTGCATCACGTCCACCTCATCAGCATGCGTTCATCCGTCCGCGTCCCAGGCTATCTGGGTTACCTTAGGTTAAATGTCTGTAAATAGAAACATCTGAACCTCATTCCGGGAGTTTCATTACACGGTCGTGCTAAGAATGAATGAATGAATGAATGAATGAATGAATGAATGAATGAATGAATGAATGTAAAGTTAATTAATTAATTAACTAATTAATTAAAAATTTATTGATTTGTCGAAAAATCTGTAAGCTTAAATACAGGAATCGTATTGGTCTATATAACCTTTGTCAGTTAAACAATTCAGCGACGTGACGTATAGGAGGCGAGGGGGTAATGAGAATTCTTGTCCACCTTTTAAGGAAAGGTGTGCAATGTTAAATAATATACTGTAATGACAGTCCGGGTTAAAGAAGGCCATAGATTAGAAAGCTTATAATATCAAGAATTGAAAGAACTCCGGAAGACTCATACCTACTCTTGATTATTAAAATAAGTTTCCAGACAAACACTGTACAACGCCAGCGTGTGAGTGACTGGCGAAACGTTGCAGTGGCGCTGCTATGCGGGCAAAGCTGTTGTTCCCGACTGCCTGCCAGAATTCACCTGTTCATGGTAACTTCACTCCAATGTTGAAGAAAGTATACTTCCAAATTATAAATTATAAAAAGTAAGATGGACTAGTAACTAGGAAATGATGATGATGATGATGCTTGTTGTTTAAAGGGGCCTAACATCGAAGGTCATCGGCCCCAACTAGGAAATGTAGAGGCCTGTATCCTTCAGCGCTATTGGGAAATAATGATCAACAGAAATACAGTGTTTGCACTCGTATCAACCGGGTTGAGTGACCCAAACGATTGAGGCGCTGGCCTTCTGACCCCAACTTGGCAGGTTCTACCCTGACTCAGTCCAGTCGTATTTAAAGCTGCTCAAATGCGTCGGCCTCATGTCAGTAGATTTATCGGCACGTAAAAGAATTCCTGCGGGACTAAATTCTGGCACCTCGGCGTCTTTGAAAACCGTAATAAGTAGTTAGTGGGACGTAAAAACAATAACATCATTATTCACTCTCATAGACTCAGCGGTCTGTAACCTTCAGAGATAATTGAATGGAACATACTCGGCGCTAGTTAATAATCTGTGCCAGAGTGAGAGAAAGAGAGGTTGTGTACAACTTCCTGCAGTACCGAGCTAAAGGAATTACATTTATTCGTAAATATACAACAGCAGTGCGTTTCTTTAGAGGTACTATGGGAACTTTATTACAGTTCAGTTTTTCCTTATTTTCTTCTCTTGAGACAATGTTAGGCTGGCTGTAGGTACTTATTTCAGATAGCTTACTGGAATGACAATATAAAAACTGCTGATAATTAATAATTCGTTTAAAATATAAAAAGTGGTCGTTTTACAAACCTGTAAACAGGTTAGAAATCGCCACTGGCTTTCATAGACAGTCAAGGCATAATAGAAACATCAAGAGTGAAGTAGTTTCCCGTGCAGAACATAATGAAGGGAATTACACTAACACTAAGTCTACACTAACTTTTTATATTTTAAACGAATTATTAATTACATATTTCATTATTCCTTTTGAGCTATCTGCATCAACATTCATACATCTTGGTTTCTGTTCAATCCAGCGGAGTGTGGGTGGTGCTCACATACTCTGCAACCAAACGACAGATTGCATTTTCCTCTCATTTCTCATGCGCGCGCACCTCGCTAGCTTCTCACTGCTGGTGACATAAAGCTATGTTCGGAGAAACTGGTTCGCAGTTGACTCACAATCATTGTGGATACCAATCAGAAGTGTGCAGTAGAGCCTCTGTTTTAATTCAACTCTGACTCAAGAAGTGCATTTTCAGGATGAATTTAGTGTCAAGTATGTCAGTAGATCCTTCCAGCTTGCATTCAGCATACAGGATTCTAGAAATTAAAATATTAGGGCGTCTCACGCCATTACTTAACATAGGGAAGATTGTATCAAGTGAAAACAGACAGCTTACACGTATTATTACTTCATCTGTTTATGATAAACGAAATTCGATTTCTGCCTGTGAAAGGAACAATTCATTGTACTGTTTTCCATGCTTGTTGTTTTGGCGGGGAGAAATTGTGGGCAGAACAGGAATGACGGCACGGCGGTACGGTATTGGTATTTTAATATTTTATATAAATTTTACAACAACTGAAACTACAGAAATATTGTTTTATTCGCGATTTTGTTTTGAAGAGAAACTTCCTTTATCCTATTTTCAGAAGTTGAAATGTGCACTTATACATTTGAAATGAACTGCAACTACCTATAAATTATATCACGAACCGCCACTGATTACAGCTGATGGCCGAACCAAGCAGTCTTCGAACAGAGGGTTCAATATGCGAGTGTTCTACACGTTTCACCTAGTTTAAATTAAGCCTAAGTACTTGATATTTTCTAAATTCTTTTTCTCCAAGAGATATATCAGATTACAGATAATAAGTGACCACGGTGGTTCTGAAACAAGAAAATGTCTTGCTTTGTTGAATATCAGTAGACCTATGAACAGGTGAGGATATGATTGACGCCCTATCATGTGAAATAGAAACGGTGATGAAGAATTTTAGTGAATCGTTAATAACGTTTAAAGCGATGTAATTTAGACAACTTAGAGGCAATCCGAGGCTTTTCAAATCTTTGCAGATCTACAGTGGCACAACACCTCTACCGTCCAACCAGTAGTCCTATAACACGTCAGTTTTTCAGTGGAACATGGTAGTCATCATACAGGTATGGTAAACAGAGTTCGTAGATGGACTTCTTCTGCTGGCTGACTTCAGATGCCTGATCTCGATCCCCTTGAAAGCGAATTGTTGGATGTAATACAACAGCTTTCCCGGTGCGTCGGTTTGTTGTGGCAATATCAGCTCGTCTAAAAGATCCTTTAGGAGACTGTACTTCTTCATGAGTTTCCCATCGTAACTATGTCGGATATGAGGCTAAAGCACTTCTCACTTCGTGATCTCTTGCATTCACCAGCAGTTCACCTTAGGGGCATGAGCTCAGCACGTGTGCAAGAGACTAAATCCCACCGTAGTCTGGAAAACGGCAGCGGGTTGTGGTGGAATATCGACCCGGTAATTGGGCAAACTGCTGTAATTTTGCTGATGATAGCTGATGGAGAATATTGTGCCCTCGGCATATAAAGGTACAGTATGTCCGTGAACCAACCATCCTTTGAACAAAGCTCATTAATTTACATCATTGACATATATTTTTCTGTGGATGGTAACTAAAAATCTCGTTAATTTTTATTATGAGTAGGAAATTGATTTTTATGTGCTAAAATACTTGAAAATAATTTTATTTTTATGTAATAAAAAGGATTAAAATGTTTATAAAATAAAAGTTGAAAAAATAGGTATATCTCAAAAATATTTTGTTTCAGTATTGCAAATTTGAAAACACGTAAATTTTTTAAAAATCTCTCAATATTCATGTCGAGTCAGTGGTGGATTAAAGTGGATTAAAAGAGCTCACTACTGCAATGAAGCATGAAAACGTTTCCCAAGTTTTCCATCACAAACCGATGCAGGTTGTCACTAAACAGTGCACGGTACACAGAAAAGAACCGTTCAACATCACAAGAAGACAATCTTACATATTTTATAAAAGGAATACCACTGGCACTCAAAATTTCAGTTTCACCAATGTCTTCTTGTCCTTCCAAACCATTGGCAATCTTACACATAGCATTGAATCCATTATTTCTTTCAAATACACTTTTAAATTTCTGATTAATTCCGCCTTAGTACCTCTGAGTGAATTAATTGTTTCCTCAGTGCCATGCACTTTATTAATTGTGCCAGTTAAGAAGTTGGTTGACGTTTCTAATTGTTTTATGCAGTAAGACAAACAATTGAAAATATAAAAATAATTAATTGTTGAATATACTGTCTTTAAGTATATCCTGGAGAATTTTCATTGATGAAGCGTCATCCTTATTTAATTCATCTGTCACTTACTTAAAATTATCAAAATCGTTTACAAAATACACTACTGCTTCTAACCACGTCCCCGAAAGAGTAACAATGGGTCTAGTTGGACATGCAAGATCTGGTTATTTTTCCTCTGAACAAGTCAATTCTTGTTGGTGCTTTCTACTTTTTATGTTTTTGTTTGAAATCAAGCTTTCAACTGTAGGAAAATATACACGTATCTGTTCACATACGCTGTGAAAACCATGCACTACACAAGTAACGTATTTCATGTTAGGGAAGCTCGCTGAGAGGCCATCTGCTGCCTTCTCCATATTCGGAGCAACATTCGTAATTAAGAGTAAATCATTGTCAAATTTCACCCCATTCGGCCATAACTGCAGAGATTCATTGAATAAGCTGATATTTCTCTACATGTTACCATAAAACACCTCTTGGAAACTCGTTCCATTATTTTCTAGCACACTTACCAAAACGTTTCCCCACTTTCCTATCACTGGAGTCTGGTGATTCGTTCATACTTACCCATAATTTTTCATTCTCGCATACTGTTCTGATCTTTCGTAGCATTTTGTCGTAACATGCAGGGACATGTTGATTCATTAGGTGTTTCATAATTTGTGTACTTTTTAAGATAATTTCTAAGCTGTGGACTTGTTAATTTATGTGAAGAAATATTACCAAGAAAAATAGAATTTTGCAGAAATCTGCATAATATTCGGCACTTTTTGAAACTGGGGTATGTGAAGAGAAAGATGCTTCGCCTAAAATAACTTGTCACGAGGTAGTACGCGAAGTGGTTATTTTATGTTTATTTCCTGCTGAATGCTGCAAGACTTGAGATCGCTATTCCGCACTTACAGGTTTCCCACATTTTTGGCAGAATAAACTTTTTCCGTTACTTGTAAAAATTCCACTAAATTCGGCAACATATTGCTTCAAACCAGAACATATACTTGACTTTCCTTTCGGAATTGTATCACCAATCACAACCACTTTATACTTCACTTAATATACTGGTACCACATAAACGGTGTGATTCAAACTTGCCAAAGACAGTACTGACTGAACTGAAGAATACTGTTCGTGTAGTGTTCATCACATTGCAACAGACCTCGTGAGGGATTCCCCTCTTGACAAAGGCAGCCAGCACCTGCGGTCTAGGTTAGTCACTCACCACGCAACAAGTTTACAAAATTCATTCACATTGCGTTTTAAAATTTCGAATAAAGAAAAAATCACAATTTATGTCTTACAACAAATGAAAAATAGTAATTTAGTGTTTTATTCAAAATATTTAAAATATTGATTTACATTAAAAAATCTAAAATATTTATGTTTATATGAAATAAAATTTCATATACAAATTACATTGTTCGAGGTTTAAATGTCTGTTGATTAGTATTTTATCAATAAGCAAAAAACGTGAATTTAGATAAAAATCTGTTCCCTAGTTATGAACAAGTAAATTAGATTTCCAAACACCGATATCGACTGTCAGAGCGTAGCTGAAGACGCTTACTGCGGGAATGAGAAGTGAAGTAGTTTCCCGTTGCTTTTTTTTTCACGAAAACGGAAGGTGCTATTACGTATCAATTTGCAAGACCCATTGAAATGTATAAATCAACTGACCCTACAACTGAAGCTTTCACACCATTCATCACATGGACTAGCTACATAAGTAATTAAGTCACTAGCATCGCTCATACCTGTTACCTTCATACTGTCTATACGGAAGATGAGACTGAGACAGATCTATGACACACTTGCTGTACCCCATACTAGAAGATACAATTCACTGTTAACACTACATCTCACCTGAGATGTATTACAATAATATTTGCTGCTGTTTCGTGGGGACTAACCATACGGTAAGCGAGTTGGTTATGAAGGTAGGTAATGAGTTCAGATTGATATGATCTAAAATTTGATTGTGTCACCTACTTAGTTTCAATCGTTTGAGCTGTCATATTATAGAAATGATTGAATTGACGAGTGGTGATCTTTAACGATGGAATCTCTCTGTCAGTGTCGACACAAGCAGGTGACCTTTTAGTAACTACAGCTGAATAATTAATCCAATTTGTGCGACTAGTCAATGTTGAAAGCAAGGGTAATGGTGGTGGTCAGTGATAGCATTACCCGACAATCTGATGACGGTGGCCTATACCCACTGCTCATAACAATCTAATACAATGTATGAACGACTGTATAGAGCTACCACTCTTCACCACATAACTTGTAATAATCAATAAGAAAAGGAAGGAGAGATGGTGGAGTCATTGCTGCATTGGAGACAGTCATTTTGGCTGAGTACGTCATCCTAGGGTCGGTAGATTTACTGGTACGTAAAAGAACACATGCGGACTAAATTCTGGCACCTCGGCGTCTACAAAAACCATAAAAGTATTTGGTGGTACGTAAACATTCCAACATTATTGTAGAGTGCAACGGCAGTACGGTAGATGTTCGATTTTAGGTAGTTTCTTCATCAAATGATCGCATGTGACTCCTGTCGTCGGTCGCCACGTCATCCATGCAGCACGAATCCTTGCGTTTACCTCTTCGGTAAGTCGGCCATCATCAGTGATCGCAGACCCCAGGTATTTAAATTTTGTCGTTCGTGGCATGTCCTCACCATCAATTTGGATTGCTCCAGTTCCTTTTAACTTCTTTGCTCTGCGCACGGCATGTTGTCGAAGTTCTAACCAGATGCTTTGTATGCCGTATTATGTTATAATAAACGAACGGCTCCTTGGATGAATGGTCAGTGTAGTGGTCCGCGGTTCAGAGGGTCTCAGGTTCAATTGCCGGCAAAGCCGGGGACTTTAATTTTAAATTAAATTTTCTGGCTTCTGACTGGGTCTTTGTATTGTCTCCAACATCTCTACAACTCATATACCACACCCAACTCTGTCCTCTGCCACAATATCACGCAGTTTTTCATAGACACCAGATGTCACCGATCCTCGTTGGAGTGTCTGGCTGCACCAGACTGCATAAGCCACACTAAATTATTTATTATTATTATTATTATTATTATTATTATTATTATTATTATTATTATTATTATTATTATTATTATTATTATTATTATTATGTAAATCATATTACGAAGTTTTATTCCATGGAATGCATTAAAAGTGCATTAAATGGGGTTTATTTGTTATTGTGCGTAGTTTTATGCCCCTTTTCATTCTTGTAATGTGTTAGCTTTGCATGTTATATAACCCTTCATCTTTCAAAGCTTCTGAACATAGATCATACGAAAGAGAAAGTTTACCGGTAATTATTCCTGTTGGCTGCACTGTGAAGTATGTCGCAGAACTCAAATAAAATTTAAAACAACCTACTCAGGCGGCGATTCCGATCAACAAATGATATTAGAACTTCAAGAATGATGCGCGCAAGTACGGTTGAATATGAGCGAACGTGTATGCTTGTGGGAGTGGGAGTAGTTGTGAATGAGTATGAGCTCCGAAGAATGTGAATACAGTGGTGAGTGAAGGTGTGAATAACTGCATCTTTTTACTCTTTTTGTGTACGACATAAATCAAGATAATTATTTTAATAGTGAAAATATGTATATTTAAAATAATTGTCGATACATATGTAAATATTCAGTAGTTTACGTCAACATACATGTGGGGATGAAGTCGTCGCCCCAAGATTGTACATGTACAAATAAATAAATAAATAAATAAATAAATAAATAAATAAATAAATAAATAAATAAATAAATAAATAAATAAATAAATAAATAAATAAATAAATAAATAAATAAATAAATAAATAAATAAATAAATAAATAAATAAATAAATAAATAAATAAATAAATAAATAAATAAATAAATAAATAAATAAATAAATAAATAATATATTTTGTATGCCTTAACTTTAAGTTCAGTTCTTCTTAGTTCGCGATAGAAGTTTGCTACATTCAGCTCACAAAATACTAGAGGCTTCATATTCAAAATGTATCCATAATGTTCTTTATGTTCAATAAAAATGTCCCGAAAATTTACTTAAAAAGTTTTAAAAATTGTGCCATCACATGAGCATCATACAAGCATGGAAAATTATCATTCAGCTGGCCTCAGTGGTTTAGAAGCTCTGCTTACCGGAAATTAAGCTATTTAACATTTGCCTTGTGTGACTGTTAATAAGAATCATCCATCGTTGGTGTCTTTGACCTCAGCTCCCGCAAATATGTGTAGTTTGAAGTTCTTCTTCTTCTTCTTCTTCTTCTACCGCTTTTCCAACACTTATGGGGTTTGAACTATGTCGCACATGTCGATTTGGCCCTGTTTTACAGCCGGATGCCCTTCCCGACACAATACTAAATGGAGGGATGTAATCACTATTACGTATTTCTGTGCTGGTTGGTAGTGTATTATGTTGTCGGTATACGAAGAGGAAAGTGTTGGGACAAACCAAACCCCAGTCCCCGAGCCAGAAGAATTAATCAGATGCGATTAATATCTCCGACCCGGTCGGGAATCGAACCCGGGATCCATGAACCGAAGGCCTCAACGCTGACCATTCAGCCAAAGAGTCGCACATTTACCATCAAGATAAGGCTTAAAATAAGAAATCTCCTCAGCGTGCTCTCTTTCTATCACGAGGTAAATATCTCAGAATAGCTGAGAATCTGTATTTCTCTGCTCATTGTTTAATCTTGCCCTTGGCTAGTAATCAATGATCCCTTAGCCTTGCCTTGCAGACAAACGCCCGCTATAAAATTATCTCTTAGACATGTCTCGCTCGAACGAATCAGTCGACGGATCACTACTCTGATCACTCCACGAATTCCCCGAACGAAAGGAGAGAATGGCAGTTGGAAACAAGAGCTGACCTACTTCTTGCCTTGTCACCGGGTTTGTTGGCCCTGGCAGACTGGTAGACCCGGTTTGTTGTCCATGATTTCTTGTATGTCAACTCGGTACACACGCACACGCAAACTGCCAAAATCGCCAGCATGTGGGCGCAAAGAATAGAGTGATTAAGCAAGTGATATATTAGTGCATGAATAAACATTGATCGAAGGAATTTATGAAGAGAAACTTGTTCCAGAATGACAAGAGATATTCATATAACGGTAGAACGATTAGTTTCTTTACGTAATACCAACTATTTCAGACTATTTGCAATGTCATAATCAGGAAGGTGAGAAGAGTAATGGAGTGACATGAAATGGCGTATGGCTTTTAGTGCCGGGAGATCCCAGGAGGGTTCGGTTCGCCAGGTGCAGGTCTTTTGATTTGACATCCGTAGGCGACCTGCGCGTTTTGATAGATAGATAGATAGATAGATACATACATACAATACATACGCCCATTCCCCGTGCCAGGGAAATTAACTAATGATGGTTAAAATTCCTGACCCTGTCGGGAATCGAACCCGGGACCCCTGTGACCAAAGGCCAGGACGCTAACCATTTAGCCATGGAGCCGGACAGTAATGGACTGGCTCCTCACCACAGCTAGCCTATGGAGAAAGTGGGCTCACTTCGCTAGATGGGGAAGCCCTTGATTCCACGCCCATTCGGCACAACCATGTGCTACTGAATGAGAGAGAATGTGGTTTAAACTGACTGTGTTTTCTTCCTATTCAAGCATATGTCACCTAATTATAAAATGCTACACTGTACACAAAATTGTAGCATATAAAACCGTACTTTTGATCAAATTAAAGCCGCTCATAGACCACAAATTTACAAGAAAAAGCATTGCAATCACAGTCCAACTGTGAGCATTACTATCCTTTGTTCCTTGGATCTTTTCATTTTGCACTCTTAATACGTGTCTTAAGGCGAACGCTGAATAGCGCACTCATTTGTAAACGTTTTGATTTCAAATCGTGAAATAAAATTTTCATAGTTGTCTCCTTTTTTTCATTCTGGCATTCATCATCATCATCATCATCATCATCATCATCTGTTTACCCTCCAGGTTCGGCTTTTCCCTCGGACTCAGCGAGGGATCCCACCTCTACCGCCTCAGGGGCAGTGTCCTGGAGCTTCAGCTCTTGGTCGGGGATACAACTGGGGAGAATAACCAGTACCTCGCCCAGGCGGTCTCACCTGCTATGCTGAACAGGGGCCTTGTGGAGGGATGGGAAGATTGGAAGGGATAGACAAGGAAGAGGGAAGGAAGCGGCCGTGGCCTGAAGTTAGGTACCATCCCGGCATTCGCCTGGAGGAGAAGTGGGAAACCACGGAAAACCACTTCGAGTATGGCTGAGGTGGGAATCGAACCCACCTCTACTCAGTTGACCTCCCGAGGCTGAGTGGACCCCGTTCCAGCCCTCGTACCACCTTTCAAATTTTCGTGGCAGAGCCGGGAATCGAACCCGGACCTCCGGGGGTGGCAGCTAATCACGTTAACCACTACACCACAGAGGCGGACATTCTAGCATTCGTTCTTCGTAAATGTTTAATGATCATTCTCGTACGCCTCAATGAAGTTCTCATTTCCCTAATTATCAATTTCAATTTCTCTTCTTTCTTTTGAGACTCTGAATGTTCGGGGATTGAACGCCCTGAATAAAGAGTCAAGAATATTATGGGGACTACCGAACTATAATAAGAATATATTGTGTTCAAGGCTCGTCCTGTCGTAAAATAGGAAATGTTCTCAGCTTTTACATCTGAACAGTATTCATGGCACTGGTAGGCCCCTTTTATACGATATTGCTTGGCTCAAGTTTGTCAACATCCCTGGATTTCGGTTCCTTCCTTTTCTGCAAACCATTATTATTTAGAATGTCATCCAAACGTAACAATAAAACATCAAGCACTATCTTAATTTAAGTCCTCTGGTGATAATTACCTTAAGTAGCTGGGATAGGCAAGGAATGCGTTAAGCCCTGATAAGTATGCGTTATTCACTTGGTCAGGCCTAAAGTGCTCCGTGTTGGCTGTGAGCTTGCATCCGGGAGATAGTAGGTTCGAATCCCACTATCGGCAGCCCTGAAAATGATTTTCCGTGGTTTCCCATTTTCACACCAGCCAAATGCTGGGGCTGTACCTTAATTAAGGCCACGGCTGCTTCCTTCCAACTCTTAGGCCTTTCCTATCCCATCGTCGCCATAAGACCTATCTGTGTCGGTGCGACGTAAAGCCCCTAGCCAAAGTGCTTCGTACAAATAACACTATGAACACAAGGTGTCCAGTTCTTCCTCTTAACTGTCTTCTTCCACAGTGTCCGATGGTGTGGCTTCCTAGAGAACCTGCACCAATCTAGATTTTAAAACAATGACGTTCTCTCCATGAAAAAAGTAAACATTCGTGTCTACGTTTGATATGAACTATCCTACGAGAAGAAAAACTTACCGATGAAAAGCAATCCCGGGTTTTCTGTTTCTGTCAATTCTATTGTTGCATCCATGCACACAAAAAAGACCCGTGATAAACGACGGTTGCATTAGGCTACTTGTCACAGGTAACTAAGTCACTGGGTGAATACAAACTTATGACTAGCAACTAGCACGCACTGCTCCCCAGCCAGCCGTGGTGCCGAACAATATGGCTGCCGCTTTCAAGGAGTGGTCCCGTTTGACCTGGCTAAGGGCCACTCCATTACTCTTCTCACCTCCCTGGTCATAATACGTACCGTACCTTCAAACTCGTTTAGGTAATATGCTAAGATCGGGTTATTTCAACCAATCAATCAATCAATCAATCAATCAATCAATCAATCAATCATTGATCTGTGTTTACGACTGTCGCTCAGGTGGCGGACTCCCTATCAGCTTTCACGGACTGTAATTGTAGAAATAATAATGCCCGACTCGTTGGCTGAATTGTCAGCGTACTTCACTTCGATTCAGAGGGTTCCGTGTTCGATTCCCGACAGGGTGGGGGATTTTAATCGTTTCCGATTAATTATTCTGGCTCGGGGACTGGGTGTTTGTGTCTGTCCCAATACTCTCCTCTTCATATTCAGACAACACAACACACTGCCAATCACTACGGAAACACGCCATAATGATTACATCCCTCCATATAGGGTTGGAGTCAGGAAGGGCATCTGGCCGTGAAACAGGGCGAAATCCCCATGTGCTACATAGTTCGCATCTGCGACCCCACAGGTGAGGGGAAAGCGATATAATAATAATAATAATAATAATAATAATAATAATAATAATAATAATAATAAAGATGCGGCGTAAAGTTCTCTCCTTGTTTTCTGACACGGCAGAAAAGCTTATTATCATCCCCTATCCATTGTTTACCTAGACTTTTCTTAAATTACATCAAAGAACTTGGAAATCTATCGAATATTTCCCTTGGGGAAGGTGGGGCAAAACGGGGTATTTAATGTTTGGAACTTGTTATTTGTCATCAAATAATCTAGAAGTATCATTTCTATTGCATATATGCTTTTATTACACTGTAATGAAGTACAAAATATGCCTAGAAAAACATCTAGTCCTTTCAACTCTTAAAATAAATACATTATCAAAAAATTGTCTTTTGCCCCGTTCTGTCCCTTATGTGGGGCAAAATGGGGTACGTTTATCTTTTATGAGTTCGATATCGAATAAATCTTACAAGAACATGTAAACTGAATACACAGTTCTATTCACATAATGCACAAATGTGTGTGGCATCCTCCTCATCTGTATCAACTCCTGCACATGAATTATGGACAAATTTCTTGCATGACACGCATCTAATCCATCCTTCTTGTGAAAAATCATGGCAATTGAGACAATCATCTTCGTTATCACATGATTTTAGGCCTGTAGGGCGAGCGGAACCAGTCTGTTCATTAATACTTTTGTCATGCTTAGAAGAGGAATCCATAAGAATAAATAAAATGTCATCGAAGACGAAGTGGGGCAGAACGGGGTACTACCCCATTATGCCCCACCCTGTTTTGCCCCACAAGCACATTTTTACAGTTATGAGATCTAGACAGCAAAAGTAATCCAATATTTTAAGTAATATAATGGAATAAGAAGATCATAAGGCACACTTCCAAATAATAATATAACACGTTATCTGAATGTATATCATTTCTACATACTCGAGATGAAAGAATGCCGACCAGTTGCAAAGCAATGGTAGAATACTAGACAGTGGTCAAAATAATACAGACACACGTAAGGAATGGCGGTGAAATGCCGTGTGGAGGCAGGTAACCACGTGATGTCACTGTTCTGAAAGATTCCGACAGATTGCACAACATACCGTGGAGATAAGAGCTATACCCCGTTCTGCCCCGCTACCCCGACTGCCCCACATTCCCCAATTATTCAGTTCAATTCCCGATGTTGACAGCAATCATTTTGGAGGAAGGGGTTTTTTTTCTTTTTACAGTGGGGTAAGGCCGAATTTCGGGTTAATCATCTGGCAAATTAAATATACAACGTATAAGTTGAGTTGCTTAATGATGAATGGATCGAAGAAAACATGCAAATATTTCGCATCTTGGAAAGAAGGCCACAAGTGCAAAAATGATACTTCTGAAATATTTGCAATATTAGAATTTAAACATATATAAAATGTATAACATATCAAATATATTAAATATCGAATTTGCTAGACCTTGTTAAATTTTACATTGCATTTATCTCACAAGTATCATTTTGAACTTGTGGCTCTCTTCTTCCCAAGGTGCGATTTAACTCCAGAAGTGACGTTTGTTTCGGCTCAAGCTCATGTGTTCAACAATGACACGTTTCCCTGAGTACCGTAGTAATATTTAAAATAATATAGATATTAGCTGCTTTCCCTAGTCATCATAAAATTGCAATACCATATTTAAAGAAAACAGTGCTGATTATTAACAATTAGATTAAAAGAGTAAAGACACATTCTATATATACGGTATATGTTCAAACCAGTTTTCGAAATTAAATTCCATCATCAGTAATATACATATTTCAAGTTTCTAAAACATTCTAAAATATCTAACAATACACTTAAAACGTACTGTTGATTAAAATCGTAGTTAATCAGGTCGATTTTGTCCTTCAATGTCCTTCAAGCACACAGAATGTGATCGGGTTACAAGTAGAGCCCTGCGCGGGTATACAAAACATTATCCGCATCGGCACTTCCTTCATCCGCATCCGCGAATGACTATCCGCATCAGCGAATAGTTATCCACAGATATTGTAAATATTAAGTACAGTATATTACACCCAAGGTATTGAAACGGATATATCTGATAACATGATACAATAGGCCTCACACCTGGCACCAGAACCCCTACGGTCGCAGGTTTATAAGCGATTTTCTCTTGCGACAACTACCGACGTATTGACCTTTGTTCCTTCCTTAATTGCGGACAGGAGCCAGTTAGGCTCAGGTCAGATTTACGGCTTTATGGTGTCAAGGCTCTTTATGTATCACCATTCTCCCATACCACTGTCAAGGGTCGCCTAACCACAAGCAAAAATGAGAATATACCTGAGTGAATATCAACAAACTTCATTATTTAGAAATTATCAGCAAAATTATCCGCACTGCGATACAGTTTGCATCCGCCAAGACACTAACCTCGCGGATATCAGTGCAGGGCTCTCACTATAAGTTACTTTCCGCCGACGAGTGAGATATTTCGAAGAAAAAAGAAGTAAAATGTCTTTCTTTCATCATTTCATTAGTCCTTCTAAACCAGGGGTTTCCAAATGGCAGCCCGCGGGCCGCATGTGGCCCGCAAAGCCATATAATGCAGCTCGTGAGAGCATTTTATTGAATAATGTGAAGAATAGTTGCAAAATAATATTTTGTTGGTCGTTCAAAAATGTGTTCAAATTTATACCCGTTATAGACCAAAGTCTGAACCAATTTAATTGTTTTCTTCGTTTGAAATATTCACTTGATCTGAATAGATTATTTTTTATTTATAAAAATTTAAAATCCAAATTTCAAATATTTATTAGTTTTTACGTCCCAATAAATACTTTTGATGGTTTTAGGAGACGCCGATGTCCCGGAATTTTGTCGCACAGGAGTTCTTTTACGTGCTTGTAAATCTACCGACACGAGGCTGACGTATTTGAGCACCTTCGGAACGATCTAACATCGAACCTCCCAGCTGGCTTCAGAAGTCCAGCGCCTCAACCATCTGAGCCACTCAGCCCGGCTCCAAATTTCACTCGTTTATGCAATTGTAAAGTAATGTTTTACCTAAGTAATTAAAATGATCAAACCTTTATTCCAATTGAATTATGCATATTATTTCTTAATGGTACTTCTGTAGGCCTACTATATACAGAATTTTACGAAAATTGTCTATTATTCAAGTGCGGCCCGCGAACATGACTAAGGTTTCGAATATGGCCCTCGAGTCCTTACAAATTGAAAACCCCTCTTCTAGACAAAACCGACAGACACAAATGACGGCCAACTAAAAATTGCACTTTCTTCTTACAGTGGACACGACGAATATAGAAATACCATTCTCCTTTTAAATTCTGGGCAACGTACATACAGGGTGGTCGGAAACTACGCGAACTGGGTATATAAGCATTATAGGGTTGGTCATACTGATAAATAATTGGAAAAATAAATAAGTATCTCGCGCCCTCGTAATTTTATCAGCTGCTGAAGTTAATCAGACAGAGCGCTTCGCGGGCGACTTCAAATGGGCTTTGCGAGGCAGTGATGACAGTGAGACAGGCTGAACCGAAATTCGCGCACAGCGATTGCAGCGGGTTCTCTAGAAACCATTTGCACTTACATACTACAATCCAAAAATGGACGAACAATCGTTTTGGTTGCTCAGCTTTGAAAGACGCCCTTTTCACGTCGTGGGCGTGAATTTATTCGCTGTTAACGATTAAGATGCCAGATACCACACCACCTGGAATACATTTACGAAATTAAAAAAACATACGCCCCAACCCAGAATCGACCCCTCGACGTATAGCATGCTAACCCAAAACTCTATCCACTGCACCAACCGTACAGCACGGCTGGTATGTGCTGACAGAGTTAGTTACCCTACATGTGGTTACAGTGTTGCCAAATTGCCACTCTTCAGCGTCCTTTTTCTGCCGGATGTAGCCTACTCGCAGGACGAACTTTTGTGAGATACATTTTTTATTGTTGGCATGTGAGGAGTCGCGCTGCGACGTCCGAGTGCGCGACTTTCGGTTCACTCTGTATATAGGTTTACAGATGAACAGAATTAGCATAGAAGATAGATGTCCAACCCTTGTCCCGTTTCTCTAGGGGTCGGGTATGAATTAAGGTGAATCTTCGTAGCTAGTTTCACGACAGGATGCCCTTCCTGACGTCAGCCTTATCAGAGGAGTTAATGAGATGAAATTAATGACGTGATATATGATAGTAGGAAGGGAGAGAGCGATGCCCGGTGCCTGGCACATAGCCTACTGCTGTCGAGTAGAAACAAGGGGTCTGCACAAGGCTTTACATCTCCATCCGACGGACGAATCACGATCAACAGCGTCATAAGCTCTCACTCCTTATGAGCACTGCGGAGATGTTTATATTTTAATCCAGGCATTTGGCACGCAGTCTAGGGATTAAAAATTGCATACAACACCTCCCGTAACCGGCCAACGTTCTGATGGTGAACATTTCTTCGACCAACGGGAATCGAACCGGCTAACCACGGTCCCAGACCATATAGACTTCAACGCCTGAACGATCATGGCCACCAGGTGGGTCCAAAATTAGCATAGAATCTAATAAAAAGCATTATATGGCATCAAATTCATACGGAGCAAAAAAAAAAAGAAACTATTGAATATGCTTGAGGCGGCTATAAATACAGTACATTACTTATTTGGAGTACTTCCAAGGAAAAGTGTAATTTATCTATTGATTTTATGGTACATTACAAGGGCTGCCCATTCTATAAGGCTCACCTTATCAAGGATCCTGTGAGAAAATTTGACCTTTCCATTAAATTCCTTTAATTTGGGAGAATATTGTATAGTTTCGGTATAAAATAAGGAAATTATATTTAGCTATATCTAAATTTGGTTGATGTAGTGCAGTGTTTCTTCATCATTTGTCTGGTGTGCGACTCGTTGGCTGAATGGCCAGCGTACTGGCCTTCAGTTCAGAGGGTACCGGGTTCGATTCCCGACAGGTTCGAGGGTTTAAACCTTCATTGATTAATTCCAATGCCTCGGGGGCTGGGCGTTTGTGCTGTCCCCAACATTCCTGCAACTCACACACCATAAATAACACTATCCTCCACCACAATAACACGCAGTTACCTACACATGGCAGATGACGCCCACCCTCATCGGAGGGTCTGTCTTACAAGGGCTGCACCCGGCTAGAAATAGCCACACGAAATTAAATTAATTAATTAATTAATTAATTTTTCTGGTCCCATATCTGTGGTGTTTTGGTTCAACTTCATATTTGTTCGCTCTATGTATTCGCAATGCCTGAATTTACTTTCTTGTGCAGGCTCCGTTAAAGGCAAGTTACTGCTGTGTCCGATGGACAGTACGAGCAGAGTACTGTGGTCTTGCACTCAAGACAACTTTGATCAGGAATGTATGAACTCGCAGCCTGAGGCATAGTGGCGACCTGGTTCTGCGTTGCGCGTGTCGCGTGAGTGACAGCCAGTTTCTTGACCTGTCCCAATGTTCCATTGTCTTCTTTGTTCAACTTCCTCCGAGCTCATATCGCTGACTGACGTAATCAATTCCACCGTATGCGCAACAACTGGAGCACTGATTGAAATACATACTCGCCGATTTTCAAAGGCTGCAGCAAGCCATCTCGGCAATGGGACAAAAGTCAACCTACAGAGAGTTTATTTTAGTGAATGCTACTAGGCTCTTTGTTCTAGGTTTTTATATTTAAGAACATAGACTTATTTTCTTTCATTAATTATTTTCGCGTCAGTCAACAACCAGTAACTGGGATATGAAGAATCTATTTCAAAACAATCTTATTGACTTAATATATTGGACAGTTCGACAGAGAAGTGAGATATTCTCTTTAAAAATCAACTTAAAGTACATTAGTATCAGTTAATAAGCCGTGCCTTAGGTTTTCAAAACCTAACGAATAATTTATAGCATTAAATCTAAAATCACCAGGTACATTAATTATCTGGAGTAGATCGTATTCTGTATATATATCTATTGGGTACGGTCCAAATTCTTCCAAATTCTTAGAAAGACATTTCTGTGTCTTCTAAAATTAGAGCGGTATCAGCTCAGAGATATTTCTCGACACATCAAACTCGAGACAGCTAATAGATATCTCTGGAAACATTCATTTGCTCTCTTCAGAGAAAGATTTCAGTACAAGACGCATGCCATTACCAATTCGACAAAACCGTATTCTTTTTCTGTCAATTTATCGTCGCAATAACTCAGATAAGCTTTCGGCAACGATGGGATAACAAAAGGCTAGGTCTGTGAAGGAAATAGATATGGCCATAATGGATGGTGCAGCCCCAGCAATTGTTTGGCGGGAAAATGGAAAACCGCGGAAAACTCGTGTTCAAGGCTGCTCCAGGAATGCAAGATTAAAGCTCTGGAGCTATGGGATTCGTTCCGCGCAGCGAACTCGCTTGATATGAAACTAACTATACATTACAATGAATATAGTGATTTTAATGACGAGTACGCCGCCTTGATTGAAGTTAGCGTGTTGGTTTCGGTTCAGTGGGCCCCGGGTTCGATTCCCGGCCGGGGATTTTAACTGGGTTTGGTTAATTCCTCTGACTCGAGGACTGGGTGTCTGTGTTCGTCGTAATACACAACTCTTCATCTACATGCAACACATCACAATAATCACTACAGAAACACGCAATAATGAACATGTTTCCTTTATATAAGTTCAAATGTTTCCTTCACTCTTTGAAACGGCTTATGTCAGCAGTTTTTCCAGTAATCAATCAATCAATCAATCAATCAATCAATCAATCAATCAATCAATCAATCAATCAATCAATCAATCAATGTCTGCATTGAAGGGCTGTCAACCAGGTTGCACGTTGGTTATCAGTTATCTACCTAGCCTTTTCTTAAATGATTTCGAAAAGTTCCACATTGTTTTCTTTTTTTTTTTTTTTTTTTTTTTTTTTTTTGCTAGTTGCCTTACGTCGCACCGACACAGATAGGTCTTGTGGCGACGATAGTTACACATTTATCATGCTTTGCTACATAATTCCAATCTCGAATTCCATTTCCTATAAACGAATATTAATCCTCTTTAATTCCAACTTTATATTCCTATGATGATCTATCCTGCTTTTAAAAAACTCTGTACAAATTCTTGTACCAGTGTCATTCCACGCCATCTCTCTACTGACGGCTCCGAACATACCGCTTAGTCGAGCAGATCGTCTTTTACTTCCCTGTGGATCTTTTCCAGTTCCCGAATCAAGAAATCCTGGTGAGGATCGCATACACTGGAACCGTTCTCTAAAGTGGAGTCTTACGAATGCCTTATATGCCATCTCCCCAACATCCTTTCTATAACCCCCAAATAACCTCATAACCAAGTTCGCAGACGGTTCAGGTTCGTGTTTCTTGTTCGCCTTGATTTTAAGGTGCTTTAAAAACAA
The DNA here is from genome assembly GCF_040414725.1 of Anabrus simplex. Classification (NCBI taxonomy): domain Eukaryota; kingdom Metazoa; phylum Arthropoda; class Insecta; order Orthoptera; family Tettigoniidae; genus Anabrus; species Anabrus simplex. Next base: position 320,128,945 of record NC_090269.1, read on the forward strand.
CGCAATGACAAAGTCTCATTACAGACCTGTTGGGAGTTAACTTCAATCAATGATTTGCATTTAGGGATGTTAAGCAGGTGGCAGATTCCCTACCAATTGTTTCACCACTCTTTTCCTTAAATTATATCGAAGTTTGGAAATTTATCAAACATCCTCATTTGAATGCCAAGAAAATGCTACGAAGGTACCATTCTCTATGTCACGAAGTTCCCCTCCTTATCTTAGCCGCAGGAAATAACAAATACAACAGGATAGAATACACAATAATACAGTTTATCACTTAGACATCACGCAGTATGTACTCCGGCCCGATGGTCATGATATTCCAAGCTCTTAATTTAAAGAACAACGACGACAACAATGACAACAACAACCACCATGGTGTCGACATTATCTTCTCTTGGTCGTCATATTTGTGTGCAGTATTAATAGAAATTCACGCCTGCAACTCTGTGCACATCTTAAGCTCTTCGTCTTCACAACGTTTGTACTAGTTTACATGAAAGTTTATAAGTCTGTAGAATTTAAAATATTGCTCCTGAATACTCTGAGGTGGAGATTGTGGCGGTGTAAAATAGACTTGGTGAAACTTTGTTCATCATTCTTTCTTCCACGATATTACTAACCATTTCTCACGTTGTTAAATTACAGCAAGACACAGAATATTGTGTGTTAACACTGACTTATTGAAAGGAATACATTGTACGGAAGAGGAAAATCTTAAGTTATTTATTACAAGGAAATAATTTATACGTACCTTTACAATAATGCCGGCCTTGCGGTGTAGGGGTAGTGTGCCTGCCTCTTACCCGGAGGCCCCGGCTTCGTTTCCCGACCAGATCAGAGATTTTTACCTGGATCTGAGGGCTCGCTCGAGGTCCACTCAGCCTAAGCGATTACAATTGAAGAGCGATCTGACGGTGAGGTAGCGACCCCGATCTAGAAACCCAAGATTAACGGCCGAGAGGATTCGTCGTGCTGACCATACGACACCTCTTAATCTGCAGGTCTTTGGGCTGAGCAGCGGTTGCTTCGTAGGTCATAGCCATTCGGGGCTGTTACACCATGGGGAAGGGTTTATAATATTAAAATTCAGACATTAAAAATGTCGGACGACGTTTAGGAAACTATCCTTTCTTCCAAACTAAAAATGAAGTATCACAGGGATAAACCTTCATCATGTTTCCCATCACTCGGAGTCTGTTGGAACTTCTTAGAAAGTCGAATAATTTCCTTCGGATTGCCCATTTAGCGTTTTCGTTCTCTTCGGATATTGATTTACCGATGGGAGAGCAGAAACATGTAGTCCTCAATAAATTTTGAGCTGTTTCTTTATGATTGCAAACTACCCAAAACTGTTGAACTCTCTTTGCTTCACATAAGTAGAACATGTTTTTGTCTTCTTAAAGAACTGATTCTCAGCTTAGAGAACTATTATCATTCCTCTGTATCTGTACTTGCTGCTGTTTAGCAGCGCATTTATGGAAGAATTTAGCCTGTACTGTACCGTTGCCCAGAGAAAGCCCGATTGTTGTTATCACAATATTTGGAAAGGCTTCTTCCTGGTTCTCCTTCCGAGTCACCCTCGACCAGTCACAAACTTTCAAACAGCACTGCAGTAACATATGTAGGAAAGTCAGCTCCAGAAACAAACTTCTTCACAAACTAACAAAACATAACTGGAATGCGCATGCAAATACACTACGTTCTGCCACTCTCGCACTTGTCGACTCGACAAGTGAATACTGTGCTCCTGCTTAGGAAAATGTTCACGCACCTAATATTAACGTCTACTTGAATGAAACAATAAGGATCATCACTGGCACTGCCAAGTCAACCCTTACCCAGTTGGTACATGTTTTATCAAATACATCAGAAGGAAAGCATCAGGGCAATTATTTTCAGTCTAATTTTGAAGGATCCATCAGTGATCCAATTAAAGTCATGAAAACCACCATAGACTGGTTTACATTTAAGATAATATCGGTAAGAACACCCCATTCCATAAGGCTCACCTTATCAAGGATCCGTGAGAAAATTTGAGCTCTTCAGTTTTCCTCTGGTTTTATGGGGATTTAAAGATAATAATACGTCGTGCAACTGCGATGCAGAACATCAAACGGTAGCACACATCGAAGATAACTGTCCTCTTAGAACTTTCGAAGATGATTTGAAAACTTGGCAGTAAGACATCAAATGCACAAATCTGGTTGTAAAATCTGGACATCACTCTGTAACGGTACCTTCATACTTGTTGCTTGTATTTATTTTGTATATGTATTTGTCAATCCATAGCCGGCCCCGTAGTGTAGGGGTAGCGTACCTGCCACTTACCCGGAGGCCCCGGCTTTGATTCCTGGCCAGGTCGGGTATTACTACCTGGATCTGAGGGCTGGTTTGAGGTCCACTCAGCCTACATGATTACAATATTGAGGAGCTATCTGACGGTGAAATGGAGGCCCCGCTCTAGAAATCAAAGAATAATGGCCGAGAGAATTCGTCATACTGACCACACGACACCGCACAATCTGTAGGCCTTCGGGCTGAGCAGCGGTCTCTTGGTAGGCAATGACCCTTCGGGGCTGTTGCACCATGGAGTTTCTTTTTGTTTTATTTGTCAATCCATACGATGATGATAATGATAATCGTCCACAGGGACGTACAGTAATTCTGGCATATTGATACATTGCCAAAGCAGGCCTCCTCGCATGTTTATTTCTTCAGAAACATCAGAATTAGCTAACATTTTCAGAAGAACATGGAAGGAATCCAGTAGGAGTAGACGATGTATGGGAAGTTCTTTATGCTTCTGGTTATTAGGACTCTCAACAAACTCGGAGTGAGAGGAAATACAAGTAGACAAAGTAATTTACAGCATAACTCCGCTTGTTTCTGAACTTTTTTGTTTTTCAAACAAACAGTGTGTAACATCTGAAACATGCTTCATTAAGAATAGTTCTGAAAATATTATAACTTGTTAACTGTGTTTTTCAAATGACTTTTACAGCACTTTAATTGAAATGATGTACCCGGTCTCTGACTATTCTAAAGCACTGATTAATCCTATGGCGCAACAGCCCCTGAAGGGCCATGGCCTACCAAGCGACCGCTGCTCTGCCCGAAGGCCTGCAGATTATGAGGCCGTCGTGTGGTCAGCACGACGAATTCCTTTCGGCCGTTATTCTTGGCTCCCTAGAACGGGGCCGCCATCTGATCGTCAGATAGTTCCTCAATTGCAATCACGTAGGCTGAGTGGACCACAAACCAGCCCTCAGATCAAGGTGAAAATCCCTGAAATGGCCGGGAATCGAACCCGGGGTCTTCGATTAAGAGGCAGGCACGCTACCCCTACACCGCGAGGCCGACTAAAGCACTGATTGCGGGGTTATTCCTAACCCGTACGCACTCGGGAAATAAGACGTCGAAGTTCTGGAGCCTTCTTCTGTTCCTAACAGCGAGGGTATCAGATTTCACAACTGAAGTATCATAAGAAAGGTGACAGAAATAAAGGCCAGTATGTTTCTACTTTAGAAATATTATAGTGATATGAAGAATAAGAAGTTGACCAGGGAAAGATAAATACTTGTGGGTAACTTTAAACTTAGTGATAATGAATTACGGTTCTTACAGTTTTAGTTATAGGGTATTTTCACTTTCGAAAATCTTACGAACACTGATGCGAATTCGAACCCTAATCGTCTATTTGAGTAACACCTAATGCCACTGACCCACTGTCTTTCCCAGTATTCGTTGTGAAGTTGCAGCTAATTACGAATTGTCAGTTACTATCAATTACGAAGCTCATGTCTTTGTGGACAGTTTAGATGGAGATGAAAGAGAAGCTTCTTGGAATCCTGTAGACCCTTGGAGATAATACAGTATCTGCCTAGGCACCTGCGTTTTTCGCGTTTGCGATAACACCGACTTTAAAAAATATTATCTAATATGCTTGGGAAACAGTTACCTATACACAATGTTGTTAACAAGTGGACAGATTTATTTCGCAAAATAAAACGAAATGAGACAATAACGCGAATATGTCAACTTTATATATAAATTTTATATGCACACGTGTTTAGTTCAATACTCATCATTAACAGAAATATCGATTCAGCACGCCGGGCTGAGTGGCTCAGACGGTTAAGGCGCTGGCCTTCTAACCCCAACTTGGCAGGTTCGATCCTGGCTCAGTCCGGTGGTATTTGAAGGTGCTCAAATACGACAGCCCCGTGTCGGTAGATTTACTGGCACGTAAAAGAACTCCTGCGGCACTAAATTCCGGCACCTCGGCGTCTCCGAAGACCTTGAAAAGTAGTTAGTGGGACGTAAAGCAAATAACATTATTATTATTATTATTATTATCGATTCAGCACTAGTGGAAACAGTCAACTCCATTCCATTTAAAAATGAGAATGATTCACTGATCACAAAAGGGTACATTGAGCTTCAAGAACAAACCAATCAAATTGAGAGATGGAAAAATAAATATTCTGAAATTTATGATTATTTTGCTTGATAGTCATCCTAAGTCCAGTGGCAGAACTCTCCATTCAACCTGGTAACCATGTGGTAATGTTGACTGTGAACGTTTCTCTTCTTGCTACGCGGGAGTTTTGAGCGACTTGCGTTGCAACAGGAAAGTGATAATGTTCTCTTTTGACAGAAAAACATTATATATTTTTCTTTCAGATTATGCCTTCTTCACTGATAATTGAATGATAAAAATGTGTGTGTCTCTTTAAATAAACCTACATATTATTCTTCAATAATTGGTTTACACGAAAAAGTTCCTTTAAAATCCCAAAATGTGATAATAACATGATTAAAAACGCGAAATTCTTCAAAAATAACCCCGATTTCCATCAAAAAATAAAACAACAATTGCAGGTCCCTATATATCTCATAAAAAAGGCCTTGCATCATGAATTAGTTTCTTGTACAGAATAGCGAATATTTCATGACGTTCTCTTATTCTCCCATACTTCATTTACCCTCCTTCGTTTTCCCACCACACGCCATTCTTCCTCTCCATCCAAAATGGTAGCAATCACTAACGATTTCATATCGGTAAACTTAGTCATCTACTGAAACGATAACGATAGGTGTGCATAGCCGTCATTCAAACGTCACAGATGTTGCTGAACTAACACGACACTGACACCTCACGGATTTGTGTAAATGTGCCTTTGTACTGATCTCAGGGCAGGACAATCCAGGCGTCGTAATTGCAACACTGAAGTTGTGTTCTTACAGAACGATAAAACCTGAAGAAGTAAACACGAACATGGTTGACTGCTTCCTGTCACTTACTATCCACAAGCTCGTTGGTAATCCAAAGTAGTGGTTATAGCCGTGTCAGTGCCTGTCCAACTGCCTGCCTGTTTGTCTGTCAGAGTAGTCACCTGGAAAGTGTTAAACTGTCTGTTGGTCACTTTCAGCTATTACCTATCCGGTTAACTGAGGTTCGATATTCTGACCGAGATTCAAACCCGCGAACATCTAACCACCTCTCGTCATCGACTTTTGTGACATGTCGATAACCTGCGTCACTCCGAGATCTATGACAATTCGTACTAGTGTGTTTACAGTGAGGGCGATCATAATTGTTGTTTTAAGGGGGTAACATCGAGGTGAACAGCTCTCTTAGAGAAGGATCTATACCGGGCATTCCACATTGGGCGTTCTAAGGACAAAAAATAGAAACAATCGAAGTACGTAATAACCTTTCCACTACCTCACTCTTCATCTTGCCTAGTATTCCTCATTGTGGCATTGCCATCGGAGTTTGCGGTTTCACTGTAACCGTCTAACCTTTGGTGGTGCTATTTGAGGATCCAACAAGCCCATGGGCTGATGATCTAACAAACAGACACAATAACCACTAGCTATTTTGAGCTCCAGTTCTTGGTTCTCCAAACACGCTCAGATCGTCTTCTATCGCTTCTCCCAAACCCTGGTGGTGTCACGGGTGCGAACTCTGTCACACGTTTGAACTTGGTCTTGTTCTCCAACCGGATGCCCTTCATGACGCCAATCTTTTGATAGAGGAATGTATTCACTCTTGCATACTCCTGTGGTGTTTGGCAATGTGGTGCGTTGCCTCAATATGAGGAGGAGTGTGTTTGGACATACAAAAACACCCATTCCCGGAGTCAAATGGATTATCCAGACTCGATTAAAATACTAATTCCAGTAGGGAGTCGAACCCGGACTTCTCTGAATCGAAGGTCTTGACGATGACCGTTCAGCCAAGGACCCGGGCATTTAACACTCTTGGAAACAAAGTAATAATAATAATAATAATAATAATAATAATAATAATAATAATAATAATAATAATAATAATAATAATAATAATAATAATAATAATAATAATAAAGAGGTAACGCCTCGGTTAGAAACGAATTTGATAAATGACAGCTTTTTTTACAATTTACTTTACGTCGCACCGATACAGATAAGTCTTATTGTGATGGTGGGATAGTAAAGGGTTAGGAGTGAAAATGAAGCGACCGTGGCCTTAAATAAGTTACAGTCCCAGCATGTTCCTGGTATGAAAATGGAAAACCATGGAAAACCATCTTCATTGCTGCCGGCGGTTGGGTTCGGACGCACTATCTCCCGAATGCAAGCTGACAGCTACGTGACACATACCATGTAGCCACTCACTCGGTTTTGGTAGAAGTTTTGTATATGAACGGCTCGATGGTGGGGTCATGAGAGGCAAATGGAGAAAGATAGGTTACCTGAAATAATAGTACACTCGGTCATAGATGGTAAGCGAAGCGGCGGGAACCCCAGCGACGGTGGTTAGATTCAATTCTTAACGATTTCAAAGTAAGACGTGTCAGACCTAAAAGAGTTGTGAATAGAGGCCTGTAGACTTGCAGACTCAATTCTGAAAAGTATAATAACCTAGTGTATTATTATTATTATTATTATTATTACTAGCAAATGTACCCGTGCTTCGCTACGGTATTCTACATTGTATACGGATATCGACGTAAATACTGTGCGTGCAGCAAATGAGATTGTTTTAAAATTGCATGTCTCTTAGCCTTATCCGAGAAATAGCATGGGGAGGTCCACATACGTTGTTTCCAATGTAAAGTGAGGGTTGCGGAGTTGTGATGATAACGCCAGGCTCACTTGCCTACTGCCATTCACAATCGAGTTGGCAAGTTTACATTATAATTGCAGGCCCCAATGCCTACTGCGCGGTCACAATCGATTTGGGGAGTTTTAGTTACAATGGCAGACCCATTTCCTACTTTCAGACAGGTTACAGTTGAGGAGTTTTTATTATAATACCAGGCAACTTCCCTACTACCAGTCAAAATTGAGTTGTGCAGTTATCATTATAATGACAGTCCCTTTTTACTGCTGCTAGCCAGCTTACTGCCAGTCACACAGAATTAGTGAGTTTCCATGAAAATAGCAGGCCACTATGCCTAATGCTAGTCAAATTTTAGATTGGAACATTTGTTTATAATGGCGGGCACCCTGGCCTAGAGCCAAACACAATAGAGTAGGGGACTTTCGAACAAAACAGCATGATCCCTTGCCTTCTGCAAGACAAATCGAAAAGTGAATTATTCATTAAAATGGTAGGCCCTCCTTACTAATGCCAGTTACACAGGAGTTGGAGAAGGACCCCATTCCTACTGCCAGCAGTCAAAGTCGGTGTAGGAGTACTGATTACAATAGCAGACACATCCTTTCTCGATCGCTACAAATCGACATCAGTGAATATATACAGATGGACATACGAAAATATATGAATGTTTACAATATTGCAGACCTTCATTTACAGATTGACTGCTGCTAAACGGTACGCCATATCGACAAAGGATTGTACCGTAAGGCGCAGTATTTAGCGATCTAAATGGCTGATCCTATGATATTTTCTCGCATCTAATCTATCCATGGGTCAGATTGAATCAGAAACGTTGAAGGTTGAAATTTGTGTAAGAATATCTTACATTGCATTACTTTTCGGATAATTATGTGACATAGCATTTGGCTCACATATGGGTACTGGGTGGGCCAATGTTCGTGTAGAGTTTAATCATACTATCTTTCCTGTAAGTGATTGAAATGATGCACATGAGAAGAAAAGGTTTAGAAATTAATTTCCATTAAGGCAGGTAGATTAGCATTAAGTTTGGTTGTGTGTATTTTGAGGGAGTGCAAAATCACGGTTTCGGTTTCGTATAAACCCCCAATTAGTTCAGGGATTTAGAAACAATATTTGCCCAAAAACCTCCCCAAAGGACAGGTGGATTCTAAATATGAAGTTTGGTGGAAATATATTCAGTAGTTTTCAAGTTAGAGAAAGACAAACAGACAGACAAACAAACAAACAAACAAACTAACTAACTAACTAACTAACAGACTCCAAGGAAACCTACCCTCGGACAGATGGATGCTATATGTAAAGTTTGGTTCAAATATCTTGTTAGTTTTCAAGTTGTAAGAACTACGCTTTACACGCACCCGCTCTTGCGTTAAGTCCGCTGGGATTTGTACCGAAAAACGGTCCGTTAATGATATCTCCCTTACTAAATCCTGTTATCGAAATAATGCACATGAGAAAAAAAGGTTTAGAAATTAATTTTCATTAAGGCAGGTTGATTTCAATTAAGTTCGGTTGTGTATACTTTGAGGGAGTGCAAAATCACGGTTTCGGTTTCGTAAAAATCCACACTCAGTTCAGGGATTTAGAAACGATATTTGCGCTAAAACCTACCCAAGGACAGGTGGATTCTAAATATGAAGTTTGGTGGAAATATATATTTAGTAGTTTTCAAGTCATAGAAGGACAGATAAACAGACAAACAGACAAACAGACAAACAAACAAACAGACACCAAAGCTAAAAAAGATGCAGAAGGTAATTATTACACCTGAAACGGATAACTGTGCGGAAATATCGCCAAAATAATCAATGCACAGACACACGGTCGTTACGATTATATTTTTTGCGCTAAAACCTACCCAAGGACAGGCGGATTCTAAATATGAAGTTTGGTGGAAATATATCCAGTAGTTTTCAAGTTATAGAAGGACAGACAAACAGACAAACAGACAAACAAACAGACAAACAGACACCACAGCTAAAAATGATGCAGATGGTCATTATCACACCCGAAACGGATAATTGTACGGAAATTTCGCCAAAATAATCTATGTACAGACACACAGTCGTTACGATTTTATTTATATAGATGACGGATAAGCATGAGCACGTTGAAAAGTGCAGACTTCCACTGCGAGATTCATATCTCCTAAACGGTTTATGGTATTAAGAAACGGCTTGCACCATCAGACGCCTCATTTATCGCTCTACATGTTTGTTTCTAAACCATATCCTCGTATCTCCCATATTAAGGGAGTAAATTGAGTTCAACTTTTGAATAGGGTGAAATTTGGGTGCATTTTTAACATTTTACATTACGTTTTGCCTACTCATGTATAAGCTAGAATTATCAAAATTGGTACACATATGTCCCTTAATCGTGCCAATGTGCGCACCCAACGTGATGATCCTATCATTCTTATAAGTGTGTCAAACAATGAAATATACTTGTAAAAATCACCATATTTACGAACAATCCAGAAATACGACCAAATTTAACGTATAAGGGAGAGAGAGACGACAAAGTGTCACAGGACCAAAGTTGTAGATCACTCCGAATTGAAGTGACATTGTGCCATCCGTTTTGTGATACGACTTACCGTTTAGCCAAAAAATAGCTCAAAAAGAATGTCTGCACAGTCATTAAAATTGCCTCCATATTTCGATATCTTTGGGGGTAAAAAGTGAAAAATTTGAACATCTTGGAATTTTCCCGTCGGTTAGGGACCAAAAGCTATAATTTCACCAAATTTCAATTGTCTACCTCGTCTGGCAGGTTGTGCCGCCATCTTGATTTGGGGGGATAGGGGATAAAAATGAGGAAATTCTCGAAAATTTTTAAGCCCACGAAACCTATAGGTTATCGTTTTGGATATACTATACGACTGTGTTCTTATGCTGAGCCCAAAATTTGAGCCCCCCCAGCGTGCCCCCTTCAGGGAATTTTGAGAATTTCCGATTTTTCTAGGGATCCTGGGGTCATCAGTTTCCCTCGTACCAAGTTTCAAATTTCTGAGATTTCTGGAAGTGCCTCATTAATTCACGTCTTTTTTCATTTTAAAATATTTATATATACATCGCTCCAGCCCGACTTGCTTTTATATACTGTATATAGATGACGGATAAGCATGAGCACGTTGAAAAGTGCAGACTTCCACTTCGAGATTCATATCTCCTAAACGGTTTAAGATATTAAGAAACGGTTTGCGCCATCAGACGCCTCATTTATCGCTCTACATGTTTGTTTCTAAGCCATTTAATCGTATCTCCCATATTAAGGGGGTAAATTGAGATCAAATTTTGAATAGGGTGAAATTTGGGTGCATTTTTAACATTTTACATTACTTTTTGCCTACTTATGTATAAGCTAGAATCATGAAATTTGGTACACACATGTCCCTTAATCGTGCCAATGTGCGCACACAACGTGATGATCCTATCATTCTTATACGTGTGTCAAACAATGAAATATACTTGTAAAAATCACCAAATTTACGAACAATCCAGAAATACGGCCAAATTTAACGTATTAGGGAGAGAGATACGACAAAATGTCACAGGACCAAGGTTGTAGACCACTCCGAATTGAAGAGACATTGTGCCATCCGTTTTGTGATACGACTTACCGTTTAGCCAAAAAAATAGCTCAAAAGGAATGTCTGCACAGTCATTAAAATTGCCTCCATATTTCGATATCTTTGGGGGGTAAAAAGTGAAAAATTTGAACATCTTGGAATTTTCCCATCGGTTAGGGACCAAAAGCTATAATTTCACCAAATTTCAATTGTCTACTTCGTCTGGCAGGTTGTGCCGCCATTTTGATTTGGGGGGATAGGGGATAAAAATGAGGAAATTCTCGAAAATTTTTAAGCCCACGAAACCTATAGGTTATCGTTTTGGATATACTATACGACTGTGTTCTTATGCTGAACCCAAAATTTGAGCCCCCCCCAGCGTGCCCCCTTCAGGGAATTTTGAGAATTTCCGATTTTTCTAGGGATCCTGGGGTCATCAGTTTCCTCCGTACAAAGTTTCAAATTTCTGAGATTTCTGGAAGTGCCTCATTAATTCACGTCTTTTTTCATTTTTAAATATTTAATATATACATCGCTCCAGCCCGACTTGCTTTTATATATATAGATAGATGACGGATAAGCATGAGCACGTTGAAAAGTGCAGACTTCCACTTCGAGATTCATATCTCCTAAACGGTTTATGATATTAAGAAACGGTTTGCGCCATCAGACGCCTCATTTATCGCTCTACATATTTGTTTCTAAACCATTTCCTCGTATCTCCCATATTAAGGGGGTAAATTGAGATCAAATTTTGAATAGGGTGAAATTTGGGTGCATTTTTATCATTTTACATTACTTTTTGCCTACTTATGTATAAGCTAGAATCATGAAATTTGGTACACACATGTCCCTTAATCGTGCCAATGTGCGCACACAACGTGATGATCCTATCATTGTTATAAGTGTGTCAAACAATGAAATATACTTGTAAAAATCACCAAATATACGAACAATCCAGAAATACGGCCAAATTTAACGTATAAGGGAGAGAGATACGACAAAATGTCACAGGACCAAAGTTGTAGATCACTCCGAATTGAAGGGACATTGTGCCATCCGTTTTGTGATACGACTTACCGTTTAGCCAAAAAATAGCTCAAAAGGAATGTCTGCACAGTCATTAAAATTGCCTATATATTTCGATATCTTTGGGGGGTAAAAAGTGAAAAATTTGAACATCTTGGAATTTTCCCGTCGGTTAGGGACCAAAAGCTATAATTTCACCAAATTTCAATTGTCTACTTCGTCTGGCAGGTTGTGCCGCCATTTTGATTTGGGGGGATAGGAGATAAAAATGAGGAAATTCTCGAAAATTTTTAAGACCACGAAACCTATAGGTTATCGTTTTGGATATACTATACGACTGTGTTCTTATGCTGAGCCCAAAATTTGAGCCCCCCCAGCGTGCCCCCTTCAGGGAATTTTGAGAATTTCCGATTTTTCTAGGGATCCTGGGGTCATCAGTTTCCTCCGTACCAAGTTTCAAATTTCTGAGATTTATGGAAGTGCCTCATTAATTCACGTCTTTTTTCATTTTTAAATATTTATATATATATCGCTCCAGCCCGACTTGCTTTTATATATATAGATGACGGATAAGCATGAGCACGTTGAAAAGTGCAGACTTCCACTTCGAGATTCATATCTCCTAAACGGTTTATGATATTAAGAAACGGTTTGCGCCATCAGACGCCTCATTTATCGCTCTATATATTTGTTTCTAAACCATTTCCTCGTATCTCCCATATTAAGGGGGTAAATTGAAATCAAATTTTGAATAGGGTGAAATTTGGGTGCATTTTTAACATTTCACATTACTTTTTGCCTACTTATGTATAAGCTAGAATCATGAAATTTGGTACACACATGTCCCTTAATCGTGCCAATGTGCGCACACAACGTGATGATCCTATCATTCTTATAAGTGTGTCAAACAATGAAATATACTTGTAAAAATCACCAAATTTACGAACAATCCAGAAATACGGCCAAATTTAACGTATAAGAGAGAGAGATACGACAAAATGTCACAGGACCAAAGTTGTAGATCACTCCGAATTGAAGCGACATTGTGCCATCCGTTTTGTGATACGACTTACCGTTTAGCCAAAAAATAGCTCAAAAGGAATGTCTGCACAGTCATTAAAATTGCCTATATATTTCGATATCTTAGGGGGGTAAAAAGTGAAAAATTTGAACATCTTGGAATTTTCCCGTCGGTTAGGGACCAAAAGCTATAATTTCACCAAATTTCAATTGTCCACTTCGTCTGGCAGGTTGTGCCGCCATTTTGATTTGGGGGGATAGGGGATAAAAATGAGGAAATTCTCGAAAATTTTTAAGACCACGAAACCTATAGGTTATCGTTTTGGATATACTATACGACTGTGTTCTTATGCTGAGCCCAAAATTTGAGCCCCCCCAGCGTGCCCCCTTCAGGGAATTTTGAGAATTTCCGATTTTTCTAGGGATCCTGGGGTCATCAGTTTCCTCCGTACAAAGTTTCAAATTTCTGAGATTTCTGGAAGTGCCTCATTAATTCACGTCTTTTTTCATTTTTAAATATTTAATATATACATCGCTCCAGCCCGACTTGCTTTTATATATATAGATTATTATTATTATTATTATTATTATTATTATTATTATTATTATTATTATATTTATTATTAAATTATTATTATTATTATTATTATTATTATTATTATTATTATTATTATTATTATTATTATTATTATTATTATTATTATTATTATTATTCATTGTAAGATATTTCCCGCTTGTTGCTGTAGTTTTGCATCCGTCTCTTGGCACAGGCCAGAGCGAAATATTGCTTCCGCAGAAGTCTCAATCTCATTCATCGCTCTGACAATATGGAGGCTTCTTAGGTATGGGTGGTGCAGAGTAATGGTTGGTGTCCGGATGTTGGATGTTATGAAAGTTGATATTCATAGGACCAGGCGAGCGGCAATAGTACATCCTGCCCCATTGCGGAAAGCAACAGCAAACTACCTCACTCCTCGTCTTGCCTAGAACGCCCCAGTTTGGCGCCACAACTGATTTTGGGGTTTTACCTACAACCGCATAAACTTTGGTGGTGTTATTGCAGGATCCAACCAGCCTTTGGGTGGGAAAAACAAACGAACAGACATCTTAAAACTGTGTACGGACTATCGAGGACATTAGCCGATCAATCTGAAAGGGGAGGCATCTCTGATGAGACTCATCATGAAGATTTGATGGCAAGTTCCCAGCAGACAATATTGAAGATGTGCGTTCCTAATGTTCCACCCTCGCCAATGTGGCGAAGAATAATAATTAAAGCGTGAAGGGATTTGATAAAGCGAGGCCGTGCACCCCGACGCCCGTCAGGTGGGTGCCAGGCGTCTGGCCGGCGACGCGTTGTAGCTGCCGTGCCGTGCTGTGCTGCTTGGAATGCCCTGGGCTCATTTGCGGCTCGGGTTACGCAGCGTCGCTTTATTTTTGTTCTCCACCCTTATGTCTTGAGGGATGACCTCAGCCAGTGTTGATGACTACGGCACCCTGTGACGTAACTGCGGCATGCGTGAGGCTTCGTGTGGGCGGTAGTGACCTCTCTCGAAGCTCGTGAATCGGTTGTGTCATACCACTGTTAAAATTACCGTAGTTCTGTTATAGACGCTCATGTTATATCATTACAGGCTAGATGTGCTGGCATGTAAAAAACTAATGCGGGACTAAATTCCGGTAACTTGGCGTCTCCGAAAACCGTAAAAGTAGTTAATGGTACGCAAAGCAAATAAAATTATTATTATTATTAATAATAATAATAATATTGATTGATGTCGCGTGACCTCCGGAGAGGCCTGGTGCAGGTCTTTCTAGCTGACCCCCATTGAAAGACCGCGTTTCTAATGTTCCGCCCCCACGGATGAATAATAATAATAATAATAATAATAATAATAATAATAATAATAATAATAATAATAATAATAATAATAATGTCCGCCTCTCTGGTGGAGTGGTTAGTGTGATTAGCTGCCACCCCCGGAGGCCCAGGTTCGATTCCCGGCTCTGCCACGAAATTTGAAAAGTGGTACGAGGGCTGGAACGGGGTTCACTCAGCCTCGGGAGGTCAACTGAGTAGAGGTGGGTTCGATTCCCACCTCAGCCATCCTGGAAGTGGTTTTCCGTGGTTTCCCACTTCTCCTCCAGGCAAATGCCGGGATGGTGCCTAACTTAAGGCTACGGCCGCTTCCTTCCCTCTTCCTTGGCTATCCCTTCCAATCATCCCATCCCCCCGCAAGGCCCCTGTTCAGCATAGCGGGTGAGGCCGCCTGGGCGAAGTACTGGTCATTCTCCCCAGTTGTATCCCCCGATCCAGAGTCTGAAGCTCCAGGACACTGCCCTTGTGGCGGTAGAGGTGGGATCCCTCGCTGAGTCCGAGGGAAAAACCGATCCTGCAGGGTAAGCAGATAAAGAAAGAAAGAAAGAAAGAAAGAAAGAAAGAAAGAAAGAAAGAAAGAAAGAAAGAAAGAAAGAAAGAAATAATAATAATGTGGGATTCTTGATGTTAGCTCATTTCAAAACTGGATTCCATCTGTTGTGTGTGCGCAGGTTAATGGAGCATCTAACAGTGATGGAACGTCATTATGAGGACTGCAAGACTGCAGGCATACATTATACACTCCAATTGCAGAATAGAGGGGAAGCACCGTGAACGGCGGTCATTAGTTGTATTATATTGAGTCAACGGAATATTGCAATTTTCAGGAGGGAGCTAGGGTTACCTGCCGGAATTGGCCTAGGTTCCTTATGGAAGCTGCTTGCCTACATGTTGGAACTATAGTCTTTGAACCCTTCAGTTGGAAGAGAGAGCACTTTAGTTGGTACAGAGAAGACTGTTTTTGTTCAACTCCTTGCCTGAATGGTCAGTGCACTGCTCTTCGGTTCAGAGGGTCCTGTGTTCGATTCTCGGCCGGGTCGTTGTTTTAATCACTTCTTATTAATTCTTCTGGTTTGGGGACTGGATGTATGTGTCTGTACCACACTCCTCTTTTCATTTTCAGGCAACAAACCACACTACCAACCACCACAGACACAAGCATGTGGGAAAGGCGTCAGGAAAAATAATAATAATCATCATCATCATCATCTGTTTACCCTCCAGGTTCGGTTTTTCCCTCGGACTCAGCGAGGGATCCCACCTCTACCGCCTCAAGGGCAGTGTCCTGGAGCTTCAGACTCTTGGTCGGGGATACAACTGGGGAGAATGACCAGTACCTCGCCCAGGCGGCCTCACCTGCTATGCTGAACAGGGGCCTTGTGGGGGATGGGGAAGATTGGAAGGGATAGACAAGGAAGAGGGAAGGAAGCGGCCGTGGCCTGAAGTTAAGTACCATCCCGGCATTTGCCTGGAGGAGAAGTGGGAAACCACGGAAAACCACTTCCAGGATGGCTGAGGTGGGAATCGAACCCATCTCTACTCAGTTGACCTCCCGAGGCTGAGTGCACCCCGTTCCAGCCCTCGTACCACTTTTCAAATTTCGTGGCAGAGCCGGGAATCGAACCCTGACCTCCGGGGGTGGCAGCTAATCACGCTAACCACTACACCACAGAGGCGGACAGGAAAAATAATAATTCGGTGCAAAATAAGGCCAGATCCACATGTTCAACGCAATTCCTACCCGCGACTACACAGGTTTGTAAAAAACGGTATAATAATAATAATAATAATAATAATAATAATAATAATAATAAATAATAATAATAACATTGTAATAATAATGGCCTTAGTTACCGCGCCAAAGAACTTCAAAAGTGGCGCCTGCCATCTACCAACTTCGACATTCCGAATGCGCTGTTGCTTAGCAACGAAAGTGAAGTTACTGTACTTTAGACGGTTCCTATGACTTAATTTTCTTAGGTGATACTAGGCCTAGCAATGTTTGTAGCCATACTGAAATACCGGATTCCGGGAGATGTTCAAAGTTAAGTAGCTTTGCATGATGTTAACTAAAGGAGGAGCAGAAAGGACCTGGTCAACCTGTCACAAGTAAGTCCCTGCTCAGGATGTCTGATCAGTGGCCCTGGTCGTGATTAGGTCACCGGTCTATTTTGAATGAGGTACGTGGTCATTGTCATTACTATTACAGGAACCGGGCGAGTTGGCCGTGCGTGTAGAGGCGCGCGGCTGTGAGCTTGCATCCGGGAGATAGTAGGTTCGAATCCCACTATCGGCAGCCCTGAAAATGGTTTTCCGTGGTTTCCCATTTTCACACCAGGCAAATGCTGGGGCTGTACCTTAATTAAGGCCACGGCCGCTTCCTTCCAACTCCTAGGCCTTTCCTATCCCATCGTCGCCATAAGACCTATCTGTGTCGGTGCGACGTAAAGCCCCTAGCAAAAAAAAAAAAAACTATTACAGGATGGCTCTGAGTGCGCCACTAGAGGTCAAAACAATAATATTACTGGTGTTGCGTTCTACTAACTGCTGCATTTACAGTTTTCAGTGACGCTGAGATGATAGAATTTCGTCTCATAGCAGTTTTTTTACATGCCAGTAAAGCAAGTGACTCGAGAGTGGCGCGTTTAAGCATCGTCAAATACCAGCGGAGTTGATCAACTATCGAACCTGCCTACTAGGGCTGTACCATCTGAGCCACTCAGCTCGGCCTACGAGAGATCTTTAACCTGCCAACAGCAATGATGATATATAACCACCTCCCAAAAATCGACTATCTCAGTTGGGATCGAGCCTGCGAACTTAAGATTCATAAGTGGGCCAGGCTACCGTTGATCTACCGAGACAGCTAGAGATTTCCTCAATTAGCGTAGTTATGAAGGTTTTAATTGAAGGGCTAAGAACCGTAGTGGGCCAAGTGCCATTTTTTTTAAATGGATAAAATTAAGGTTAAGTTTAGTCACTGCCATAATTCACAGACACAGATTGCAGAGACTACAATCTTTGCAATTCATAGTTAGTAGATCCATTAATCACTCCACATGGCACTGTAAAGTACTTCTATTGCTGTAGCTAAATCACAATATTACAAATCCTTAAAAAACTTATGATTAACTGTGGAATGAATGAAAGCATGGCAATTAAATCATCTTATTTAGCTTTTGCCAGCTTAATGGGCACTGTGTAAGCAGGACTCATTTCTCGTGGTGATGGTACTGAAGTTCTTACCTTTACAGATGGCCTCCGCTTACAAGAAGGTGAAATGTCAAGGATTTTCCATTTCTTTGACTGTGTACCTGAACTCAATGTTCAGAGTTCATTAGACTGGAAACGAAACAATCTAATTTTGAGCCACTGAACCTTCTCCCCATGTACTATTTCCTTACAAATCACAAAGATTTTGAGAGCTCGTTGTTGTGGTGACATTCCTCAGGTGATACAGAATACATGAACCTACTTATGTTGGGCCCTTTTGTGTTGTATCTTCACCCCACATTAACATATACCATTTATCTTTCTCACAGTTATGCATTCCTACATTATACACCCAAAACTTCCTCTTGTAAAAATAAACGCTCTCTCTTTTCTTCGAATTTGTATCACTGTTTTCGTTCTCCTCGTGGCTGATCTCCACCTTGATACTACGCATATTACGTGACTCAGATGGTCATGAGGACTTGACAGATGGTGGTACTACCTTTAGTGCCTAGTTCAATTTGGTTGATGTTTTGTGACCCTGTAGCACATAAATGGGAAGACATGGAGATAGCCCAGTTGAAGAGATATAATATCTGAGTCTGAAATGAACCACTAGATGGCGTTAACTCAATTTCGACGGTTGGTGGATTTGGCCCACTATGGCTTTCAGCCCTTCATAGTTTTCAAGGGTGAAAATCGCTATTCTTCTTTTTCTTATTCTCCTTCTTATTAAGACCACTGCTTGCATGGGCTTGAGGCTTCATAGCTCAGCGCGGAACACTGTCTAGGTTATTTATTTATTTATTTATTTATTTATTTATTTATTTATTTATTTATTTATTTATTTATTTATTTATTTATTTATTTATTTATTTATTTATTTATTTATTTATTTGATCATTCGTTTTTAGAGTAGAGTCAGTTCAGGTATATTTACTGTAATTCTCTATTCAAAAAGTTTTGTAACCCTCAAAATTGGATGCGAATGGAATATTGTTGTGAGATATGATTGTAACCCTGCGGTTTTCTTTTTTACCCTGATGAGGGCTTTCTGAGAGTTCCAGTCATCTTTGTTCTCTATTGCTTGGGATCGGCACTACAAGGTGAATATGTTCAATTTTACCGCCGGATGCCTTTGCCGCACCAAATCTAGATGGAGGCACGTTTTCACTGTTGCGTGCTTCTTTGGTGGTTGGTGGTGTGATGTCTTGTGTTGTTGGAGATGAACAGAACTATATTAAGACGAACAAGAACACCTAATCTTCGAGTCAGATAAATTAACCAGGCGGTTAAAAATCCTGGCCTGAACTCGAACCTAGGGTCATCTGAATCGAAGTTCACTGCGCTGCCCATTCAGCCAAATATGTAGCTAGACTTCATCCATCTCTGTTATTATTCCCCTACTTTGATAGGATTGCCGATGCGCCCATGTCGCACATGTGAACTTGGTCCAGTTTTGCGGCAGGATGCCCTTCCTGACATCAACCGTATGTGAAAGGATGCATTCATTAGTGCATATATTGGTTGTGATTAGTAATTTCGTGTGTTTTGTGTACATGAATAGGTGTGTATTGAGATATATACAAACACCCAGTTCATGAATCAGAGGAATTAACCAGGCCGGCCTCTCTAGAAGCCACATGACACTGTTTATTCTTGTTTCGTTATGCGCATTCATAGAGCGCGTTGGAACTTGTTCATTGGCTTGATGACTTTCGCCTTCCTAATCTTCTAAAATCTCTTCACGAACTCACTGTATTGCCTCTTCCGTTCTTTTGACCACTTTGTACCAGCCCTGCCGCTAGTTTTCACCATAAATGTGAGTTTATTTACTGAGGTCCTGAAGATTTCGCGATTTCTCGTTATGTCTTCCCGGATGTTCAATTCCTTCAGACCGAGCAAGTGGCCGTGCAGTTAGGGTCGCGCATCTGTGAGCTTGCATTCGGGAGATAGTGGGAGCCCTGAAGATGGTTTTCCGTGGTTTCCCATTTTCACATCAGGAAAATGTTGGGGCTGTACCTTAATGAAGGCCACGGCCGCTACCTTCCCAATCTCCCACCCTTCCGTCGCCGAAAACCTCCGATGTTTTAGTGCGACGTTAAACAAATAACAATTCATTCAGGTCCTCCCTTGTTTCCTCCAGCCAATTTATTTTTCTGTTCTGGGAGTTTATTACTGTGAATACTGTAATCTTCTTTTGAGTCTAGACCATTATTATTCATCCTATGGGTCCAAAAATTTCAAATGTGTCTCCTCCATATGTCTGTCTGTTACGTCATCAGCCCAGAGGCTGGTTGAATCCTCAAATAGCATCACCAAAGGCTATGCAGTTATAGGAAAACCACAAAAACCAATGGCAGTACCAAGATGAGGCGTACTAGGCAAGATGAGGAGTGAAGTAGTTTGCCATTGCTTTCCTCACTGGGCCAGACTGTGCTATTGTAGCACAACTAACCCTATGAGCAACACCTTTTATGACATTCAAACACACTGGTTGTGCTCTGAATGTCATTAATCAGCACCACCCATACCCCAAAAGCTTCCATATTGTCAAAGCCATGGATGAGACTGGGACTTCGGTGGAAGCTACACTTTGCTCTGGCCTGTGCCAAGAGATGGATGCAAAAGTACTGTATCCATCAAGAAATGACAGCAGGCAGCTCCTCCAATAGTATTGGTGAAATTATCCGTGTGACTACAGAGGTCTGCAGTTCACCTTTTCATCCAAATTCAATTTTGTTGTGGGGGCCGAAGATTTTCCTAAGAATTTTACTTTCTTGTTTTTAAATATCTGCAATTTTATAATGACCTCTTAAAGTTAAGGTTTCTGATGCATACAGCTTCTTGTAGGATAACTGTTTTGTAATTTTTCATGACATCACTCGTTTACTGTTGTGCTTACTTATTTACTTTCCATTTCTGAAATCATTATTATTATTATTATTATTATTATTATTATTATTATTATTATTATTATTATTATTATTATTATTATTATTATTATTATGTACATCGTTATGCCCTACTTAGGAGGTCGATTGAACCAGCTTAGCTGATGTGTTTGCCTTCTTCTCCTCCCAAAATCTCTTCATCCTCTCGCTGAGCTTCTTCCTTCGTTCTTCTGTCCAAGTAATAGTGGCTCTGGTGTTGGGTTTGTCTTCAAACTGGTGATTGTCGATTTTGGTTCTGAATTTATATCTGTCCTGTATAATGTCTTTTGAGATGTTGATTTCCTGGAGATCTTTTTCAATTTCACGAAGCCAGCTGTTCTTGGTTTTAGATGAAAGGGCTGCGTTGAGAATTCTTTTAGTTAGTCTGTTGCTATTCATTCTGGTCATGTGTCCATAAAATTTCCGAAAAGTGTGAGATATTTTTTCAGAATGACAATATATTTCCTGGGATTATTTTTTCTTCCATATTCCCTCTATACAAACTGGGACGAAACTTTTTCTTAAAATTTTCCTTTCCTGTTTCTCTATGTGTTTGGTTCGAGACCCGCCACCAATGATTAAGGTTTCTGAAGCATATAACGCTTCAGGTTTGATTACTGTATTATAGTGTCTAAGTTTTGATTTCCGAGTTATATATTTTTATAGTACCTGTTCCAAGTGATCCTGAATACTTTCTGTAACTTGGAAAATCTTTCTTTATTTGCTTCGCGGTTTAAACCAGAGGGCTGAATAATTTCTCCCAAATATCTGAATTGGTTCACCTGAAAGATTTTGCCGAATTTAGTTATCATAGGTTGTCCTCCTAAATATCGTGATGCTCCTGTCATGTATTGAGTTTTCTCATACGAGATTTGAAGTCTCGTTTTGATGGCAATTTCATGTAATTTTTCAATGGAATGAACCGCTTCTTGCGTGTTATTGGAAAGGATTGCTATATCATCCGCAAAGGCCAGACAGTGCAAGTGAATTCTATCTTTAAGTAGTCTGCCAAGGGTTATTCCTTTAATTTCCTTTTCCCAGGTCGTGATTACTTTCTCAAGTACGATATTGAGCATTAACTGAAATAATCCGTCTCTTTGACGGACCTCGGTATTAATAGAAAATGGCTCAGATATTTCACCTAGGAATTTAACTTTTGAAGTAGTGCCAGTTAATGTTTGTCTGATTAATGCCTTTGTTTTTATCCACTTGAAATTGAAATTGAAAAGTGTTTGTCGGTCTATAGAGTCACATGCTTTTTTGAAATCTGCAAAAGTAATGACAGTTTGTCTGGTTTTGCGTATTTGTAGGATAGTTTTAATATTAAGGATTTGTTCTGTATTCACCAATTAGACGGTCTGCTTGCTTCTCAAGTCTAGTGAGGAAGGCTTTGGAAAAAGTTTTGAAAGCAACTGGTATCAAGCTAATTTGTCTATAATTATTGATGTTGGTTTTATCCGCACATTTCCAGTTTTCAGGAATTTCTTCAGTGATCCAGATGCTTTCAAGAATCGAGTGGATTTTCCGGGCTACGCTCTCACCTCCTATCTTCAGAATTTCGGCAGTTATGCCATCTTCCCCTGGGACTTTGTTATTTTTGAGACCATGCATTATTTCTTTGACTTCTTCCACTGTTGGGATTCTGAATCTTGATTAGATGAGGGTGTTTCAAAAGTGAGTTGTTCTTTAGGGGATTCACAGTTTAAAAGATCTTTAAATACACTGCTAGAAGTTTGCATTTCCTTTATTATTCATTTCTAAGGTTCCATTCGGGCGTTTGAAGCAAAGACCAGGTGCCTGATAATTTGATCATTCTTGTCGTAAAATTTTGTAAAAGTTACGTGTATTGGCTTTTTTTTTTTTTTTTTGTAAAATCTTGTTCAATTTCTGCCAATCTCTAGTGATCATATTTGCGTTTCTCAGACCTGGCGATTTTTTATGTTTGTTTCTGTATTTTGGTGAATTCCCACCAGGTTAGTTCAGTTTTGTGAGAATTTCATTTCTGCCAGACTTTAATTCTGAAGCTTATGGCCTTGTCGCAGGTTTCATTACACCACCCATGTTTGCGTTTCCTTGGTGGTGTGCCAACATTTTGAGAAGCCTCCAAAAGTACGTCTTTGAATTCTACCCGATTCGAAGGAATGTGAGTAGGGACACTTTCAACGAAAGTACTGGTGTTCTGTTTAAGAAATTCTGGATCGACGTGCAGGGTTTTTGTTATTCTTGGTTTGGACCTGTTTGGTTGAAATTTTACCTTGATTAAGGTAAGAGTCAATGATTCCTTTTTTAACTTTAACATTCATAATTTATTTTTGATTGTTCTTAGAAATAGCCACATGATCTATTTGAAATTCTCCCAAGTGAAAATTTGGGGATCTCCAGGCTTTCTTCTTGAATGGAAGTGCCCGGAAATGTGTTGACATTAATTTAAAATAAATTTTTTTGCAAATGTCAATTAATCTTTCTCCATTTTTACTAGTCCTATTGTGCACTGGATATAGTCCTACAATGGTCCTGAATTTCTTTTATATACCAATTTGGGCATTAAAATCTCTCAATAGAATTCTTATGTGATGTTTCGGAATTGTTTATTATTATTATTATTATTATTATTATTATTATTATTATTATTATTATTATTATTATTAGAACCACTGCCCGACCTGGAATTTATCCCACAGCCGTCTGAAATGAAGGCCACTACAGTGAAGCGAAACTCGGAGTGCATTCATCTTCATTATAATTCGAAAGAAAGAATATACTAGCTTGGCGGGAATTAATAGAATGGCCGCTAGATTGTTTCGTATTGTGTTTTGGGTTACAGATTTGTTAGTTGGTACTGCTGATGTATCATGGCCACGTCAAATGTTGCCAATGTTTTAAGAAGTAATAAATATGTGAATCGAAATGTATCAAATGATACTCGACAGACTTCATTGTGAACCTTGACTCATGTGCTAGCATTTCATCCGTCTTGTTTTTAGCCTGTAACTTGTTGCTGTAGTTTTCAGTATTCATTAATTTAGATACTTCCTGGCCTTTTTTCCAATTAATTTGCGTCAGCACTTGATGAAATTTTGCCCCATATTATGGCCGGATGCCCTTTCTCATGCCAACCCTATGACGAGGGGCATATTCTCTACTACGTATTTCTGTGGTGGTTAGTAGTGTAGTGTGTTGTATGTGGGTAGATGAAGAGAAGTGTATTAAGTCTAACACAAATACACAGTCCCCCGTTCAGAGAATATACCATACGCGATTAAAATTCCCAACCTAGTCGAGAATTGAACCCGGGGCTTTCTGAATCGGGGTCATTTTATCCAAGGAGCTGTACGCTATTCGGTACTTGTTGCATGGCAGCTGTCGTCCTGGCAGGACAAGGCTCTTACTGTACTTCATTAGCCACAGCATTTAACTCACCTCCCATCCGGGTATAATCCTTCGCAGTTGAGCACAAGAACTGTTTCCTCACTATAGAACTGCGACACCAATCTATTGTTGGGATTCATACGCTGAGATGTAATTTTATATGACTCTGTGTTTTCCAGTCCTCTTTCTATACTTACTCCAAGAAAACGTCGTGATGTTATTATGCTTTAAGATTTCGGCTGTCTATCTCAATTTTACGGTAAAACTGCCCGGGTCCTTGGCTAAATAGTCAGTATAGTCGCCTTCAGTTCTGAGGGCTCCGGATTCGATTCCTGGTCGGGTCGGAGATCTTAACGAAATGGTTATTTCCCCTGGCTCGGGGCTGCACAATTCACACACCACACACGACAGCAACCTCCACTACCAAAACACGCAGTTACCACCCACGGCAGATGCCGCCCACTCTTGTCGGAGGATCTGCCTTACAAGGGCTGCACCCGGCGAGCCGAACATGTCCTCGACACTCCCGGCACTAAAAGCCGGGTGATAAATAAATGAATAACGGTAAAACTATGACTACCATGAAAGAATCAATAACAGCTACTCACCATAATCTTATACGTCTGCCATTACGTTACTCCATTAGATTAACCCCTGGCCGGCCTTGGTTCGATTCTTAGTCTGCTACTAATATAAACCTGGTTTGATAAACTGGATCAGAGTGCTCTCACCCTGAAGTAGTACCATTGAGAAGAGAATAGGTTTAAAATCCCACTTTCAGCCTGGAAGTGGCTTTCTCTTGACATTCGCGAATGTCCCAATAGCACCTTACTTAAGAGGCCACCGGGCGAGTTGGCCGTGCGCGTAGAGGCGCGCGGCTGTGAGCTTGCATCCGGGAGATAGTAGGTTCGAATCCCACTATCGGCAGCCCTGAAAATGTTTTTCCGTGGTTTCCCATTTTCACACCAGGCAAATGCTGGGGCTGTACCTTAATTAAGGCCACGGCCGCTTCCTTCCAACTCCTAGGCCTTTCCCATCCCATCGTCGCCATAAGACCTATCTGTGTCGGTGCGACGTAAAGCCCCTAGCAAAAAAAAAAAAAAAAAACTTAAGAGGCCACAGCTGATTTCTTCCTAAGCTCGCTTAACGATACACTTCATTGATGACATCCTAGTCGTGCAGAATAATAATTTCACGTCTGTGGTAATAGGTCGATATAAACAAACACAGGGTTCCCTGTCTCGGTTTCTGAGAAATTTTGTAAACTACAAAATGACTATGTAAACGACTAGGAAAGTGTAGTTGGCGACCTTAAGGGGTAACGTAAACTCCTAGAGTTATTCCGCATTTACTATGATATTATCTCCGAGGAATATTGAGAATTGCAACGCGGCACTACTTCCATCAAAGTAATATAACTTTTCTTCCAAACATGACTGAAAATTAATGGAAATATTCCACAAACGAATCTTAAAAGGCAGGATTCAAGCGCAATATACGAGGTAAATTTTAAAAGCTTTAAGCAGGGTGCCTGGGTGGGGGTTGCATTGATCAAATCAAGAAAAAATGTCCCCCCAACATTTGTTAAAAACCTTTAGATACACTCTATATATGAAACATACAGGAAACTGAGAAAAAGCGTATAATTCGGGGTAGTGTATTTAAGAAAGCTTCACCGCGGTATCTTCCAGTATTCAGACTACTTGCGAACGCATGGATTCGTATACTAATGGTGTGGACGCAATCATTGCCACACGCGCGTCTCTCTTCATTCACTGCGCTCCTTGTTTTGGTAAAGGGCGTTCACACGTGCTGCACTTCCTAGCGATTAGCCCGTGAACAATTAGCAGGTTCTCATCCGCATGGCAAACTTCATTTAGTGCTCCCCCTGTGTACACCACCTCCCCCACTCGAGAATATATTAGAAAGGGTGCCTTTTACTGGTTCACAGCCAGCGTAGGACAATGTAATATTCAGTAATGTAATGACGTCCTGCTGAATCGTATTAAACTGACGTCACACAGCATCAAGCTCAACATGTGATTGGTGGCCGAGCTATTGGAGTTTACAATTTCATAGCTTGATTATATTAACCTATAAATTCCCACAGGTAGTCTCGGTTGTCAATAACATTGCCGTTACGGTTAATGGTGGACTCTAGATGAAAAAATGAAGCTTTCAAATATTCATATTTCGCCATTTTCAGGTGTAATTAAGAAATAGCTACATTATAGGCCTATTTATATTTCTCTTATAATGAGCTTTAGTTAATGTGGTATTTGAAAATAGGTACTCAGTCTTAGGTCGGCAGATTGACCGGCATGTAAAAAGAACTCGTGCGGGACAAGATTTTGAGACCTCGACGTCTCTGAAAATTGTAAAAGTAGTAAAACCAATAGCGACATTAGATTTTCTTAAATTTTACTTAGATTGCACAAAGATTATAGCAGCGTTGCCAACCTCTGAGATCGTACAATAACCCCAAAAATATCGTATTTTTCCAAGAGAGGATCGTACGACTTAAAATACCCATTAAATTATGCGCGTCTCTTTAAAGACGCAATAGCTCAATTAGGCTGGTTTCACACAAAGGAAGTCTTTACAAGTCACGTCTGGGTACGTCTAGGTCCGTCAAGGCGAAGCCCGTCTAGTTATGTCCTGCGGTTTCAAACCAAGCACGTCTAGTCCAGTCATATCCCCAGAAGAAAGGACAAGGTGTGGGAAGAATTCAGTTTTCCTTCTGCTTTTATAGTTTTGCGCCGGATAGTTCGCCGAAAAAAAAAAGCAAGATCGCGATTGTGGCTTCATCCGATTAATTTCAGAACGGATATCTATGTGCTTTCTCTCATTAGTTTCCCGACTTGGTGAACGATGCGTTCAAATTTTATATATTTTTTTCCGAATGAGATATAAAAGTTTTGTGAAGCTTGATGGCGTGGTTCGAAAGGAAGTTGAAAAGCAAAACACTAATTACCTAAAGGCCATACAACCAGAGCTTCGGCTAGCAATATTGTTAAGGTAAGTTAACACAAATACTACTTTTAATGCAAATTAGTATTTATTACACCACACAAAATAATTTCAATACAAATGATTTTAACATAAATATTATAATTACAGTGATATTAACATAATTACAAATCACAGGCATTTAGGAAAATTGTATAAAAGAACATCCACTTTTCCAGATCCATACACAGAACGAAAGAAGAAAAAACACTAAATAACTACATTGCTCAGAATGCGACTCGTGTTGTTAAAACAATGAGACTGAACTAGATTGACGCATCAGAATCAAGCCCGTTTTGGTTCCCCTTCCACTTAATGGGACTGGTTTAACCTTGACTTGACTGAGACTAGATCTGTGTGAATGAAATATAGCTGTAGTAGCCTAAGACAAAGGGAGATTTCGGTGTTGGATTTTCCTGTTGACGGACTAGCCGTGACTAGACGGGCTTGGCGTGACTGGACGTGTTTGGTGTGAAACCAGCCTTACGCAGCAGCTTGCTTATCAGGAAGCTGACTGGTTCTATTCGTGGTTAATCATATGAAATTTCCGAAAAGTCGAGTACCTATAACACGGTAGCTAGGTGTCTCACTGGGCCGATGACCTTCGATGTTAGGCCCCTTAAAACAACAAGCATCATCATCATCAGGTGTCTCACTGCCGCAACTCCACATTTAAACAGGCTAGGATGGAAAATAAATATACGATAAGACGTGCTATTACGCGAGATACAGTATCAGGATAAAAAAATAATTTGTATTTAGAACACTCAAAAATTGGGTAATTTGTAAAAGTAGTCAACATGAGATATAAAATCACTGAAGTGACTTACATCAAAGCTGGAAATCGTCATCATGATCATCTTCTTCAATGGAATCTCTAGGCACATTCACAGCAGAAGGTTCTGAAGTACCGGTACTTAAGCTTGCTGGTTGATTATACCACTGTGCTTTAGTCAACCTTCTGAGCATGTTCTCCGACGGTTTGAAATCTTTACACGTACAACTCACTAGAACACACTATCACGCAAGCATCCATTCACCGTAGAATTAACTAGCCTATAGGCTACCTGTTCTTGATTTTAATGAGATTCATTTTGCTGAATATTCTTTCACAATCAGCATTCCAGTGAGGGCGTGACAAAACAAAGAGTGCAAATTCTGGAAGTGCGGGACACTCACATTCATCAAACGCGTTTCTTACCTCCTGTAACCTACCCCAAAATGAACCTACTTCAGAGCATGCTTTAATATTATCATTGACGTTGACAAGGGGTGATTTCCTCTAGTCATCGTCAATCCGCTGAAGGCGAATGCTATGATCCATTGATTACAGTACAGGCGCGAGACCGTGAAGTAACTCAGAAAGGGAAGAGCCAATTCTTGGGAAATTCCCTTTGTGAATCTCTTTATTCGAAAAGCCTCTCCCTCTCATTCCAACTTTTCATCTATGACAGAACATAACTTGCACGAATAAAAGAAGGAACAAAAATCTACGCATTTTAAAGGGAAAACAAGACAAAATTTGTGATACGTCATAGGTTCGTACAATAGGCGTGCGATCCGCGGGTTGGATCGTACGGTAGTAGGTCTACACGGCATCGAATTATCGTACACGTACGATCTACATCGTACAGTTGGTAACGCTGGATTTCAGTATAGTAAAAGATATAAATAAAATCATAATATTGTCTTCAGTATACTTCAAATTTTTGCCTCATACTGAATGTTGTTTCGTATTACGTATACAAAAATCGAAAGTACTGTAGGTTCAGTTCAATATTTGTCTGTTTCTCTGTTTTTCTTCGTTAGTTTTCGCGGGAAATGGACGCCGGATAATAAAATTACTAGAAACTCGGTATTTCGTTTCAGAGGTAGTCGGTTGTACACAAGGCTAATATTATTTTGAGCCTCGATTGAGTAGCTTAAGAGATACAGCTGAGCTCATGTTGGCAGGTTCGATCCTGGCTCAGTCCGGTGGTATCTTAATGTGCTTAAATCCTACGTACCGGGCGAGTTGGCCGTGCGCGTAGAGGCGCGCGGCTGTGAGCTTGCATTCGGGAGATAGTAGGTTCGAATCCCACTATCGGCAGCCCTGAAAATGGTTTTCCGTGGTTTCCCATTTTCACACCAGGCAAATGCTGGGGCTGTACCTTAATTAAGGCCACGGCCGCTTCCTTCCAACTCCTAGGCCTTTCCTATCCCATCGTCGCCATAAGACCTATCTGTGTCGGTGCGACGTAAAGCCCCTAGCAAAAAAAAAATTCCTACGTCAGCCTCGTGTCGGCAGATTTACCGGCACGTAAATGTACTCATACGGGGCAAAATTCTGGCACGTCGGCACCTCCGAAAACAGTAAAAGTAGTTAGTGGAAGATAAAACAAGTAACATTATTAATATTATTTCGTTAGTATACAGTGGCGCACAGGGGCCAAAACATGACATGCCAATTTTTTCCATTAATATTAGCTGTATCAAGAAACTGTTTGTAATAAGTGTTGAGCAAAAGAAAAGATTCGACTGTTTATGTTTCAAGCGATTTTTTTTCTCGCACAAGGAGTATTAATGGCGATATTCGACATTATTACAGTTTAAACCAACTTCCAAACATCATTATATTAGTTCAAACTAACAAATGTACATAACAAAAGTTATAGAATGTAGTTTCCTATCTTTTATATCTGATACAATTTACCGTATGAGCTAAGATAACGGAGCTATTCGCGAATGTAGATTCTTATTCCTAAATCTTACAAACGGTGAACATCGCTGAGGGCAATCTTATTCAGTCGTCACGGCAATGCGTTAACTGCTGCGGGTGGTAGTGGTGATGATGGTGATTGTTTTTACAATGTGCAAAATCTCGTGTGATCATCGGGCTGTTTTGGTCAGGGTTTCAACGAACTATATCTAATTAGTTTCTCCTGTTAACCCTATGCCGGCCCAGCGGTGTCTGCCTCTTACCCGGCTACGTCAGGGATTTTTAATAATAATAATAATAATAATAATAATAATAATAATAATAATAATAATAATAATAATAATAATAATAATGTTATTAGCTTTATGTCCAACTAACTACTTTTACGGTTTTCGGAGGAGCCGAGGTGCTGGAAATTTGTCCCACAGGAGATCTTTTACATGCCAGTAAATCTATCGACACGAGACTGACGTATTTGAACACCTTCAAATATCACTGGACTGAGCCAGGATCGAACCTACCAAGTTGGGGTCAGAAGGCCAGCGCCTGAACCGTCTGAACCCCTCAGTCCGGCAGGAATTTTTGCGTGGATCGGAGGGCTAGTTCGGGGTCCACTCTGCCTACATAATTACTGATTACAATTGAGGAGCTATCTGACAGTGAGATAGTGGTCCCCGTGTAGAAAGGCAAAAATGATGCCCAAGAGGATTCGTCGTTCCGACCACACGACACCGCGTAATGCACAGGCCTTCAAGTTGAGCAGCGGTCGTTTGGTAGGCCAAGGCTCTTCGGGGCTGTTGCGACATGGGGTTTGGTTTGTTAACACTTTGGTTTGTATGTTGTTCAGAAATTGGTGACGGATATTATAACTAGTTAACATGCATGAATACATTCCCCATGTCATGGTTGATAAATTATAAACAGACGGACTTCAGCACGGTTGATCGAAATTAAAATTTGAAACTCCTTTGTTCTGTCAACAACGGACTCTGGGAGTAAATCCTAGCGACTAGCCATTGAGTAAGAGAGTCTGTGATTCGTAGCTTTCGCCAGCTGTCATTGTACTGGCTTCGTAGGAGAGACAGGCACACGCCCGTGGTGTTTAATGTCATATTCTGGAAGTAAACGTTCCTTTGAAATCTGTAACTTATTTCTAATTTTGTCTTCGTGATTTTGTATCTAGTAAAGCTGACAATACTGACCTGCAAGTGTAGAGTTCCTTTTATCTACTTATTAATTAATTAATTAATTAATTAATTAATTAATTTAATTAATTAATGTAATTAATTAATTAATTTATTTATGAATTTATTTATTTAATCCTTCCTTTAATTAATTTATTATTATCGGTAATTAATTACTTACTATATCCTTCGCGTAGTTCCCTAACCAAGGCTAACGACATCATAATATGAAAACTAAAGCAAGAGACAGCAAGTAATGTGAGCTTTTTGCAATCTGCTAGTTGCCGCTGTACATCAGTGGAAGTGTATACGACTCATGATCCCAAGTTTGCGACTACGATCCTGATCGACGTGGTGGATTTTTGAAGGACGGACTAAAATCTTGTTACTCCAAGTCATTGTGTTAGCATGTCGCGCACTCAGCGTCCCTCAATAAATTTTAACTGAGCAACAAGAACCGTCCACAAGAGTTCTACTTTCGTTGCTAGATAGGTGCACAATCGCAACGCCGATATTGGTACGCAGGCCACTTAAACGGGATCTTTACAAAACGTCTGCAACCCTTCAGCTAAGGCCGTACGATTATTATTATTATTATTATTATTATTATTATTATTATTATTATTATTATTATTATTTTTATTATTATTATTATTATTATTATTGCAGTCTACTGACTAGACATGAGTTCAGATATCCGTATACAACATCCCAATAACTGAACGGAGGGAATACATTTCTGGAGTATTGATTATATTACTTCTTTTAGCAAGTAATAGGAATATTTCGGTTCTCTCGAACAGTTGAAGGAATAGACATTTTTTTTTCAAACAGGAGTGTAGTATTTTGAATGCTCTGCCCACAAAAGGTGTTCGTCAAAGATAACACACAAGTTTTGACTTTTTTGCTTTTGTGTTCTGTTGTCTATCGTCGGCTACGTCCCCGATTACATATTCTGTACGTTACAGGATTCTGGAGTCCTTTATAAAGTTTGCGACTGATTTAAGGGTTTATGTTAAAATACATTTTATGCAGCCAAATACCAAAACGATGACAACTCAGAATTCAGTTCGAATGTAGTTTCCGAGATGGTTCATGCGTCAAAGTGTTTGTAAACGTGTGGTTCATTGGCTAAAAATGGTGGCTATATGTTCTTGAGAAATTGGAGCTGTCGTAGAAAGTACTAAAAGGGTCAATTGTATATTCTCAGCATTATCTTATTATTAAGGAAAGATCGCACAAACGTGCATGAAATAAGTACAATGAGGAATAGTCGTATACAATGGTGAAATAGGTACAAAATATTTGCTGTACTCATTTGGAGTCTTGTATCTTTTTGCACAAATGGCAAAGCGATACACTCCCAGACTTTGTTGCATAGTTTACATAAGCTGTAATCACTTGGGTCCTGAAAAAATGATTTCGTGCGTTATGTGTGATGTAATTTAAGATTACACCTTGCCCTTTGAAAGGCCTCTTCTAACAACCTTGGGAGACACATGATGTATTGAAAAAATGTCATAGAATAATACTCTAAATATATGAGGTAATATAAAATTATGTGTTTCTAGAGCAATACACCAGCTACTAACAGAATGATTTAAATCGGGAACATTGCGCAGACCAGCTACCGGTTTACCACGTAGGCCGTGCATAACTGCCATTTTAACGATCTGTTTATCTGGACAGTGTACCGTTGTGTTTGCTCCGCTATAAACAACAGAGCATCAAGAGTAGCAGTATCCAAGGAAATCGAGAATTTGGGTATCTCCATTGTGCAAACCAAGTTGCGTAAAATAATGAATATGGTTGGAAATTCGGTGTGACAGTCATTTTCATTCAGTAACTTTCTCTTATATGTTTACTTAGGGAATAGATTCTTCAGGTAGTCTAGTTATCTCGACGCGATTATGTCAGGTTCGAGGGAGGCACGAAATATTGGAAATCCTCTTTCTTTATTTTCGGTAGTGTTTTACGTCGCACCAACACACCGAAGGTTTTCGCTGACGCATGGACGGGATAAGGCTCGATTGTGGAAGGTAATAGCCGGGGCTTTAATTAAGGTACACCTCCAGCATTTGCTTGGTGTAAAAATGGTTAACTGTGGAAAACATTTTCAGAACTGCCAACGTTGCGGCTCGAATCCACCATCTCCCGCATGTAAGCTACGTGATCCAAACCGTGTAACCAACTCACTCGTTTGTAAATTCCCTACTATGCCACCTTCCTGAATTCTATATATTTTTTTAAAAAATTGTTACCACTCAATGGATTTTGGAACGAAGTCCGTATAGGTGCTATAAATTTTAGTGTCGTCCACTAATATAAAAAGCTGATCTTTCCAGTCGGTCAACACGTGATAAATTAGGTGTATGATCAATTTAAGTCAAATAAAATAAATCATTCGTTTGTGTAGATGACTGGTAAGAAATAGAAATGAAAGACATTAAAGAAATAGACCGAGTGAGTTGGGCATGCGGTTAGGGTCGCGTAGCTGTGAACTTGCATTCGGGAGAGGGTGGGTTCGAATCCCACAGTCAGCAGCCCTGAATAAGGTTTTCCGTGGTTTCCTATTTCCAAGCCGAAATTACTAGGGCTGTACCTTAATTAAAGCCACGGTCGCTACATTCCTAATCCTAGCCCTTCTCTATCCTTGCGTAGCCGAAAACCTTCGATGCGTTAGTGCGACGTAAAACCATAGCAAAAAGAGCAAAACTAGGTGAGGAGAAACACAACATTTTAGTTGATAAACTGCAAGATCGCTCTTATCGTAAGTTTACAGTGAAGATTATGTAATCTATTGTTGACGGGTTATATTTGTAATTGTTGCAGTAATGCCATCCAAACGGAGATGAATAGAAGCAGAAGAGACAAAACACGGTCGACGTGGTGTTCTAGGAGCTCAGAGTGGATCTAGTTAACCGTGGATAATGTCCACCCTAATTAATAAAAATAGTCAGTTTGCGTAATGTTATTGTTGATAGGTTTCAGCAGCTTAGGGTATTCTAGGTCTTTTTTTTTCGGCTCAATATGTAGGGTTTCAATCTCCCTCTAAAGTATTATGATCCCTTTTTACCTAACTCGTCGAGCGATCTTTCATTCACTTTTTTCATCTCATGTTTGTAGTCATCTTCATTATCCTTCCATGAATGGGGCTAATGACTACACGGGCTTGCGGGCTTGCAGCGTATGAATAGCATGCATGACTTTTACTTCATCCGTAGCTATTCAAAAAGCAAACCTGTGCTGACCTGGGCCTACTGCTGAAGATTACCTAGCCAAGATATCCTCTTGCACCTTGTTCGCCTTTAATTTTCTCCTGGATGACCAAGCGTAGAAAGCTATGCTTAGTATTACGCATGACAGCCGAAGCATTCAAGCTTCCGGTCATACTAAGCTATCCTGGGGAGTACAATAGAGTGGATTCCCGTTGTCTTCTCCATTGCAGTAAATAGCTAGTTGAACCAGTATGCAGTTGTCAGCTATGACTGTCTGATGTCAAGCCATTCTAAAGCACTTCTCTGTCTCAATTCAGTAATAGTAACGCTGTTATTGGAAGGTTGGCTACCCTAATTATTGGTGTTGCTGCTTCCCTACCGGGATTTGAACCACGGAACCCAGCGGTGAGAGGCCGGCGCGCTGCCACCTGAGCCACAGAGGCTCCGCTTCACTACTATAGCCATTCCTTTATTCAACCCTTTTAGTGTTAAATTTATGTCGGTGTACTTAATACACTCTCTACTTGTATATTTCCGGACAACTAGGCATAAACCTGAGAACTGACCACAAACTGAGTCGTTTAAGGAGAAATAAAACCAATAGAAGGGAGAGTTCGATTAGTCATTCATCCATATTCAATATCCAGCCTTTCAGTTTATAAAGTCATTTGCATATGAATGGGCTGCTAGATTCACATGAGCGTTACGAGTTTGAAAACAGAACGCCTACCTCATTAGGGAGTGCGTGCTTGGGCTCATTCATTGGTTTCTCTCGCTCTGTGGACTAACGAGGGTCGCTCAGTAAACACTCCCCTCACAGGATTATAGTGAGCACCAAGCTCACGTGACAACACGTTAACAAACTTCTCTTCAGTTGTGGCTCTAATAGATGAAAACTGGACCCAGATGGCACTGACAAATTCTTCATGAAATCGAAAGAGAAGCCGTGACTATGGGACATATTGTTTGATTGTTTAATATTTCTTAAGTAACTTCTGACATTGTATAGTACGCTCAATGAAACTGCATTGAGAATAAATTAACTTGATAACAATAAGAAGGATTGCAGATATGGCTAACTTGATTATTTTACGATTGTTAATAATAAAGTAAAACCTTCGCCCGTTATCTACCCGCAGGAAAATAGCCGACCTTAAATTCTTATATAGGCTAACGCTGTTAACTGTTTACTTCGTTCTCCTGAACCTGTATCCTTCTTTTCCCTACATGTCCCAACTCTTAACATCAGTATAAATCCACTAGTTTATATTCCGTTTTCCCGCCTCTCTCTTATTCAAAGAACTTCATTTATCCGCATTCCAGCCCTCCTTAACTCGTTATTTGCTGACAGGAACTTGGATTTATTTTTCTTCGTATGCCTCCTCTAATCGAATCTTCCTTAACTTAAGCTAGCTCCTTTCCTTCATTTTCCCTTCTTCTCTTCTCATTACTGTTCCCTTTATTGTACATAATGTAATAATTATTTATTTTTTACTCTGCTGTACCATAACACATGTGTCATATCAGCGTTTATCTTCCTGTTATGTTCTTTTCTACGTTTTACTTTCAATCTTTGATTTACCTCGTTCTTTACATTTGCCATTATGTTCCCTACATTTATCATTAGTTATTTTTTTATTTTCTCCCGCTACTTTTGTTATTAGTTTGGTTTTTCTTCGTTGCCCTTTCATTTATATTTTAAAGTTTCCATTGTGTTACTTTGTTGTAAACATCTTTCTTCACTGCGGAACTGTGTAATTCGGCATCTCGCTGTTTTGGTTTCCCAAAATAAATAAATAAATAAATAAATAAATAAATAAATAAATAAATAAATAAATAAATAAATAAATAAATAAATAAATACATAAGTAAATAAATAAATAAATAAATAGGTCTAATTTTACGGTTTTCGGTGACGCCGAGGTGACGAAATTTTGTCTTTCAGGGTCTTTTTATGTGCTGGTAAATATACCGACACAAAACTGGTGTGTTTTATACTGCTAATAATAAGAGTTAGTGTCTGACATTTCTTAGAGGGAGGTCCGTTTACTGCCTGCCGAGGCGGGATAAAGGGAGTGGCTGTGTGGTTGCCATGGAGATAAAACTTCAGGGCAGCTCGTCTTGCTGGGAGTTGCCAAACCTGTCAGTGTCTCTGATAAGAACCTGATTGTTTGTATAAGAGTGATCGCAAATGGGACGACACCGCCTGGTCAGGTTGTCTACAACAGATCACAGCGGTCAGAATGAAGGAGGGAACAAGTGAGCCGGAAGCGAGGGGTAAGAGCATGTAGAAAGGAATGCTGGAATGTGGCAACATCGTGAAATGTCACGTGCAGTGCTCCTCCCTCCAACCTTACCTGTCAGACACCAACTCTAGTTAAGTCTAGTATAGTATCTATAAATACCATTTGACTGAGCTGGGATCGAACCCGCCAACTTGATCTCAGAAGGCATACATTCTACCGTCTGAGCCACTTTGTCCAGTCATTAGCCACCGGATCTCCGGTTAACGTGTAATCCCAACCACAAGGACGTGACATTTCATTTCAAAAATTGTATGCAGAATGTAACTATATGGCACGGCCAAACATTTAGAACACCATCTTCACACGTAGAAGAAGAAAAAAAGTTATGTCGACTTCGGTCCGGTAACTTCTTATTTCCGTGTTAGAAATCATATATGCACTATGGCCGCTTTCTTGTAAATCGTACTCGCTATCAACTACAAAAATATAAACAATAATACGGACACCGTCAACCACTCTGAGTATCAAGATAGCGGGTTCAGACAAGGGCAGAGGTAGGCGGATTTATGAAGGACGGATATCTCCTTTCGACACTCCATGCCGTACGATGTTGGCCTGTCAAAGATCTCTGGTGATCCTTTTGGTGTTTTTTCTGACTGACAGATTTAACTAAAACTCAGCCATAGATCGCTCAGGAGAGATCTAGTTCGCTCTGCCGTCTGGTAGAGTTAAACGGAACGTCCACGTTAACAGACAGGCATCTTAGATGGCGTCAAATAAAAATGCTTGGACGCGGTAACCGAGGTCTTACGATTTTTATTATTAATATTGTTGTTATTATTATAGTCACCTCAGGCTAGCTGTTGGCTATCTTATTCCAAGATAACTGGCTCTTATTCCTGGATGAGGTCCGTAGCATTAAATGATATTTCAGTGCTCAGTGTCGTTGGTCTCGAGCATGATAAAGAAATCTGACGACCTGAGAGGGTCGGCGGTTGCAGAGTGGACTTCGGTTGGTTCGACGGCTCTGCACTTCGATCGACCAACCGAGCAGAGGAGGGGTGGCCGCCGCTCTGTCGTGGCTCTACGCCTCTGCATTCGGGAGATGGACAGGGGCTGTTCCTCACCGTCGGCTGTCGTGAGAATGGTTTTCCGTGGTTTTCCATTGCCCTACACTAAGGCGAAAGCCGGAACAGATCCTAGTATAGGCCACGGCTGCCAACCCCCTCACCTTCTTCGCACACCTCCTTCTCCGATACAAATCTCCTGGCGTGAGAGACGGCGACACCGTCTAAGAGGCCCGCCTCCCCCTTCAGGGGACGAATGAAAACATTTTAGCAGTAGTAGGCAACAGAAGACGAGTAAAAGAGGCACAGCTTTACCGTGACTACCGTTTTGCATTCGACGGCTTGGTCACATTGTTGGCTGTGCTAAGAATGGTTTTCCGTGGTTTTCCATTCTCCTCACTGAGGCGAATGCCGGGAACGTTCCTATTATATGGCACGGCCGCTCCCCTCTCACCTTCCTCTCGCCTGAAATCACCGCACGCAACACATCTCCTGGCCTGAGGGAGGACGTCACTCTCTAGGAAAACATTTAGTAGTAGTAGTAGTAGGGAAGAAGAGTCCCAACACTCCGCATCTATTTGGAATAGTAGGGACATTATAGCTAGATAGATCGTCAGGCAGACATCATACGCGAGATACCCGTGTAAATAGTAGTGTATTGATCCATTAAATAAAACCGACACAGATAGGTCTTTTAGGTCTTACAGCGACGATGGGACAGGAAAGGCCTACGAATGGGAAGGAAGCGACGGTGGCCTTAATTAAGGTACATCCCCAGCATTTGCGTGGTGAAATGGAATGTCGTATGGCTTTTAGTGCCGGGATATCCCAGGACGGGTTCGGCTCGCCAGTTGCAGGTCTTTCTATTTAACGCCAGTAGGCGACCTGCGCGTCGTGATGAGGATGAAATGATGATGAAGACAACACATACACCCAGCCCCCGTGCCGTAGGAATTAACCAATTAAGGTTAAAATCTCCGACCCAGCCGGGAATCGAACCCGGGACCCTCTGAACCGAAGGCCAGTACGCTGACCGTTCAGCCAACGAGTCGGACATTTGCCTGGTGTGAAAGTGGGAAACCATGGGAAACCATCTTAAGGGCTGCCGACAGCGGGGTTTAAACCCACTATCTCCCGGATGCAAGCTCACAGCTACGCGCCCCTAACCACACAGCCAACTTGTGTGTTCGACAGACTGGAAAGTTTTCAAGATACTGTACATTTAGCCGAGTCGACACTGAAAAGTATGACTTTCTTCTTAACAAAATCTTCCTAAGAGTCCATCTATTTGTTTACATCAATCGATTATCCATCCAACACATTTAATCCAGAAACGTTATTCACGACGTATCCGATTATTCTATGCTCACATTATGAATTATCGTCTCTACTATTTTGATTATGGCAGGTGATAATTTTCTGGACAGCATTCTTGAATAAAAGTTACATAACCGTCCGTGATGTAAGACACATAATGGTTGGTTGTTCCGTCACAGAGACATGCCATTCTGTCTGGAGGAACTGCTCGAGTTGCGTGTACAGCATTCTCCCTCGGCACGGCAGTCTAAAATTGGATTCTTGCTTGATTCCATCACAAACTTGGGAACACGCAACATAGATCATCTCTGTTTCCATACGGTGGATATTGCTGTTGCTCTTATCAGAGAGAACCTAGTAAGAAACAAATCTTCCGTGCATTCGGATAGAGGGGAGAGTAAATCGAATAGTGACAGAACTATGACTTTTCCAGGAACGAGGAACTTTGATTCCATTACGTGCAGTAGCAGCAGTAAAGTATTGGTCTTGTGTTCTCATATGAAACTTGAAACCCTTCATAGCAGTAGTATTTTCGTTCGCATACCACCAAATATGACTTATCTTTGACTTTGTAGACCGATGACCTAGATATTAGGCCACTTTTTTTTTTGCTAGGGGCTTTACGTCGCACCAACACAGATAGGTCTTATGGCGACGATGCGACAGGAAAAGCCTAGGAGTTGGAAGGAAGCGGCCGTGGCCTTAATTAAGGTACAGCCCCAGCATTTGCCAGGTGTGAAAATGGGAAACCACAGAAAACCATCTTCAGGGCTGCCGATAGAGGGATTCGAACCTACTATCTCCCGGATGCAAGCTCACAGCCGCGCGCCTCTACGAGCACGGCCAACTCGCCCGGTAGAGGCCACTTTAAACAACAAGCATCATCATCATCATCATCATCACCATCATCATCATCATCATCATCATCATCACCGTAATCATCATAACCATAATCATCATCATCATCATCATCATCATTAGTGAGGGGATTTTAAGGTGCAGCACCTTTCAAAAATATATGTCATGCAGAAAGGTCAATATATGTTTTGGGGACATGAAATGAAGCGAAATAAATACAATTTATTGCATCTTTTACACGTTTATTGTGAGATTACTACATGTTGCCACATTTTTCCTTCTATTCCATGCTTCAGTACTCTCCCCCCCCCCCCCGACACACATCTGCATTTTTAAAAGATTAGACACCGACACCGAACTCGATAGCTGCAGCCGCTTAAGTGCGGCCAGTATCCAGTATTCGGGAGATAGTGAGTTCAAACCCCACTGTCGGCAGTCCTGAAGATGGTTTTCCGTGGTTTCCCATTTTCACACCAGGCAAATGCCGGGGCTGTACCTTAATTAAGGCCACGACCGCCTCCTTCTCACTCCCAGCCCATTTCTGTCCCATCGTCGCCGTAAGACATAACTGTGTTGGTGCGTCGTAAAACAACTTGTAAAAAATAAAAAATAAAAGATCAATCAATCAATCAATCAATCAATCAATCAATCAATCAATCAATCAATCACTACTGATCTCCACTTAGGACAGTCGCCCAGGTGGCAGATTCCCTATCTGTTGTTTTCCTAACCTTTTCCTAAATGATTTCAAAGAAATTGAAAATTTATTGAACATCTCCCTTGGTAAGTTATTCCAATCCCTAACTCCCCTTCCTATAATTGAATATTTGCCCCAATGTGTCCTCTTGAATTCCAACTTTATCTTCATATTATGATCTTTCCTACTTTTAAAGACCCCACTGAAACTTATTCGTCTACTGATGTCATTCCACGCCATATCTCCAATGTCAGCTCGGAACATACCACTTAGTCGAGCAGCCCGTCTTCTTTCTCCCAATTCTTCCCAGCCCAAACTTTGCAACATTTTTATAACGCTACTCTTTTTGTCGGAAATCACACAGAACAAATCGAGCTGCTATTCTTTGGATTTTTTCCAGTTCTTGAAACAGGTAATCCTGGTGAGGGTCCCATACACTGGAACCTTACTCTAGTTAGGGTCTTACCAGAGACTTCTATGCCCTCTCCATTGCTTCCTTACTACAACCCCTAAACACCCTCATAACCATGTGCAGAGATCTGTGGCGTTTATTTACAATCACATTTATGTGATTACCCCAATGAAGATCTGTCCTTATATTAACACCTAGATACTTAAAATGAAACTTTCACTCCATCAACGCAGTAATTAAAACTGAGAGGACTTTTCCTATTTGTGAAACTCACAACCTGACTTTTAACCCCGTTTATCAACATACCATTGCCTGCCTACCATCTCACAACATTTTCGAGGTCACGCTGCAGTTGCTCACAATCTTGTAACTTATTTATTACTCTATACAGAACAACATCATCTGCAAAGCCTTACCTCTGATTTCACTTCCTTACTCATATCATTTATATACATAAGATTAGACATAATCGTGTTTCTCTGCTTCAACATATTTTCTTGGGCGAAAATGTTGACAAAATCAAATGCTTCATATGTGCCCAAGACTGAACGGACGCAGAATCCATCAATCAGTCCCAACAATTACTCAACAACAAAGACCAAGTATTGGAACATTTTGCATTGCATGGCTACAAGTATTTGCCTGATGCGATTCTGAGTTTGAAAAAAATTTGATGAGTGTTCGGGAGAACCTTGATGGATTTGCTAAAGACAAATTCGAATTAAATTTGAAGAACAATTCAGACATGGAAACCTTTGCAACATTGACTGAACTCACTTTATGAGTGCAGACAGGATATGCTTCATTGGCATCTGCAGATAATGAGCGGAGTTTCTCTCTCTATGTAAGAATCTACTGAGCTCAAAGCACAAGTGACTTACTGTCAAAAACATTGAAATGTTCTGTGCAATCCAATATAACACGTTTATTAATTATGAGAGCCCAGTAAATGGGATAAGGCAAGTTCATGAAACTGTTTTAAACCTTAATAACGTAATTTCATCAATACGCATTTAGCACCTTCTTATATGTTTTTCAGGACATTTGATCCCCCTTTTCTGACCATACGTTCCACCATAAAATTCCTTCCCTAATAATAATAATAATAATAATAATAATAATAATCACCATCAACAACAACAACAACTTTGAAGTACACAGTCATTAGAGCCTAGATACTAATCGCAAAAGAAAAGAAGGAGGGAACAGAGTGACACGACACTCATAAAATACAATTCACACCTCCTGCTGCTTAACATTCACTTGCATTGTTAAGCACGACTTTTTTGCAATCATGTACGTTCGATTTCGCGAAAAGGAAACAAATGTTCAAGTTATTTAGCGAAATAGGCCTGACCCCATCGCTTTAGTCATTTCCTAAAATTATTCATAAACAGTTCAATTCGTGAGATTTGTGAATTAATTCTGTGAAAGATAGATAAATAAATAAATAGAAAGAGTATTGATAATCATTCATTATTCCTAGTGTAATCTTGATTAGAACTCCTAATCAAGATTAATAACAAATTGTTCTTTCACTCTACATAGCCGTAGGTTTCACCATTATAGCCTATGGCCATACCATTAAGAGATTTTAAAGAATCTTAATACGAAAAGGTACTTCAGTCGAAATGAAAAAAATCCTTAATCTGTCTTTTGTTCTCTTCACACAGATGATATTGGAGTACAATTTCAAGAATTTTTTCCACGAATTTCGCTGCATTTTCGCACGTATCGCAAAAAAAGTAAATTTCGCTTTAATCTGTCCTTGTCGCTTAAATTCGCTGTAATTCACGAAAATAAAATCCATTTCTTAACCAGAGTCATATGATTCGTTAAGATACCTAGAAATAGTTCAAAATATTGTCACCCTATCGTTGATGCGAAAAAATCATGTCACTAGTCATAGCTTGAATTGGAGCAGTATTTTTAAATTATTATAATTATGCCCTGAGATGGCTTTGGGTGAGGAGTACCCTTGGTTATAAATAGCCGTTGAGCTCCAGGGTATAAATATGAACACATGCAGTTTCTTCGTAGAAACATATAACTCCCAAACTAGCTGTAATTTAGTAGAGATTGAGCCGAAATGTGTTCCTATACCTAACGTTACAATATACATTACTACACTTTCTTAGTAGCTATCGGTAGTAGGGTTGGGCACTATATCCCTGTTTCGGCACACTGTGTCGGTGTACGGTTCTGTTCCGCTGTTCCGGAACACCGAGTGTCAATTGTTCCGAAACATTCTCAGGCGAGACCGAGACAGTGACCCGCTGTCCCGTACGAAGCGCCACTATGCACTGCACTTCGCCTATTAGCTGACTGTCGATACCGGCTGTGTATCTGGGGTATTCTGTCACATCCTCTTTGTTCTGGGAGTTCCGTTGTACCGGCAACTGGCCTTCGGTACATGACAATAACGTAATGAGTTCTGTTTTGTTTTCAACTGTTTTGTAAGGGTGTTTTCATTGAAGCCTAGTAATATAACCGTAGGATAGACTGTAAACTTTGCATAATGTCGCGTCGGAGTCCTGTTTAGGACGTTTCTACTAGAATAAAACCAGACAGAGTGAAATGCAATTTAAGTTCTTCTATTTTGTCTGCAAGGGCATCTTCAACCTGCACAATACAAGACATTTCAAACTTAAATATCCCACAATTTTTATTTTCGTGATCTGCTTGTATATTGTGTTTAAGTTTTATTTTCATGTTCTGCTTGTATAGTTTTACTTTTAATCTCCTGTTCCGCTTGTATTTAGTGTTTAATTTTTATCTTCTTATTTTGCTTCTATGGGTTAATTTTTATTTTCGTGTTACGCTTGTTTATCGTGTACGTAAATAGAGTATTGACGAATGTTTCTTCAACTGTGCGAGTATAATTTTAATTGGTGATAATAACATTGTGACATTTGTAAACACATCTACTGCCAGTGTAATTGTGACAGGTGTATTTCGGAATGAATGAAAACATTCTAAAAACAACAGTTAGATATGATTTTTTGGGTGCGTATTTCAGAGTTCCGACTGCTTTTTCACGTGCCGTGAAGTTTTATCCTGGCCCTAATTACTCACAATACAGGCCGATACATTCAACTGGTGAAAATATCCTTGGATTAGTTACTTTTAAACACCTGTACTGCCATTGTGACCGTGGTATGTGTATTTCATATTGACCGAAAAAATCGTAACCTAAAAGCAGCCTTTAAACGTGATTATTGGCACGAATTTCAGTGTTCCGACTGTTCCTTCACGTTCCGTGCAGCTTTATGCTGGCCATAACTACACACAGCACGTCCGGTACGGAAGCTCTTTCCCGCTGATGCGGACATGTCATAATGCCTCACGAAGTTCTCTCTACTGAGCAGTTAAAGTCCCGTGTGCTGGCACACTATACCGAAACACTCCACCTTAAGCTCCTAATGTTCCGGAACAAATGGCTGTTCCCGGTCTGCCCAACCCTAATCGGTAGAAACATTTGAGACGAAATAGAAATGTAAAATTATGTGACGATTGGTGATGACCGATATGTTCCTTCACTACGCAGCGCTAGTGTAGCTAATTAGGGAACATTATTTTGACTGTGAACGTGTGTTAATTTTTAAATTGGACATGAAGTGATTCAATGAGGTTTGAATACACTATTTAAAACAGCCTCTTCATTATTGTGAAGTTTCAGAATTGTGCACTTTATTTACTGACCAGTCACTGTACGATATGTACTTGATGCACAATAAGATAAAATGTTCCTTGGTTTGAAATAAATCGATGTCTATACATTGTGTAATAATCTGAGTGTTAATTTTTGATCTTCAAATGAATCCTGCGCAGAAAGTGGGGTAGAAAACTTATAAATGGTGTATAGGTCCGATGTACACTAATACATCGCATATCACCCCAAAACAAATTGTTTATAAATGTGCCAAAGGACCCTAAAAGTAGGAGGAAATGTATTTTGGCGAGCCAGAGAAATCCTGGTGATATATAGGAAAAGTCTACAGTTTATTGCTGTGAAGATCATTTCAGCGTATGATGAATT
Source organism: Anabrus simplex (assembly GCF_040414725.1). Lineage (NCBI taxonomy): Eukaryota > Metazoa > Arthropoda > Insecta > Orthoptera > Tettigoniidae > Anabrus > Anabrus simplex. The sequence goes on from NC_090269.1 coordinate 320,173,845, forward strand.
TCTTTGAATTTTCAATAACTTTTACATGTCGGCTGTTCTAGTGCTGAAACTTTAAATTTTAATGTAAGGTGCTTTAATTAAATGCTTCAATTACGTCTTGGAATATGAAATTAATGAACAGTGCATAAGTTAATGCTGATTATTAAAGTATTCTCCAAACCTAACCCAAGTTTTGGGCGATCCATTTCAAAGTAATAAATCAAGGGATTTATGAACCGAACTGACACCTCTAATGATACCAATTTGTATTGGTCGCGACAGTTATTTATTTATTTATTTATTTATTTATTTATTTATTTATTTATTTATTTATTTATTTATTTATTTATTTATTTATTTATTCCACAGTTAAATACTAGATAATATAACCTCTACAGAACCAATGCTTGTCGGTTGGAGTGGTCTCAGTCTTATAAGTTAACTATGCTCAGTTAGAATAATTATCATAATATTAATGAAATAAATAACAAAATTACACACTGCAATGAAAATACATTAAAGGTACTACAAAAAATAATAGTGGTGTTGGTGTTTAAAGTATTGTCCAAACTATTCTAAGCTTTAGGTTGTACATGCCAAATTAATAAACCGAAGAGTAAAAATCACAGCACTTAAAGGACTTCCTATATTGAGTGACTGAATTGTAACAAAGGCACTGTTGATATGCTCAGCTTGTGAAAAACTAAATGTACTGTAATTAATGTTATTGGCTTTACGTATCACAAACTACTTTTTCGGTTTTCGGAGATGCCGAGGTGCCGCAATGTAGTGCTTTTACGTGCCAGTAAATCTACCAACACGAGACTGACGTATTTGAGCACCTTCAAATACCACCGGACTGAACCAGGATCGAACCTGCCAAGTTGGGATCAGAAGACCAGCGCCTCAACCGTCTGAGCCACTCAGCCCGGCTTGTGAAAATCTTTAAGTTTATTTACTCACCAGAAGATGCAGCACAGTCATAACATTCTACACTGTCTATGCAGCACTGTTCTTTATTCACAATTAGTGTGACTGTGTAATTTTTGGATCTGATCTTGTGCTCAGGACATATTTTGCATTTTACTATGCATTTCACACTTTGTCGCTTCACTTGAACTTAACGTATAGCACTGTCACCAGAATTTTCTCTGCCAGCACTGTAACATGTGTGTTCAATATAGGTGTAGAAAAATGGAGCCTCCGTGGTTCAGGTGGCAGCGCGCCGGCCTCTCACCGCTGGGTTCCGTGGTTCAAATCCCGGTCACTCCATGTGAGATTTGTGCTGGACAAAGAGGTGGCGAGATAGGTTTTTCTCCGGGTACTCCGGTTTTCCCTGTCACCTTTCATTCCAGCAACACTCTCCAATATCATTTCATTAGTCATTCATTAATGATTGTCCCAGAGGAGTGCGACAGGCCTCGGCAGTCGGCACAATTCCCATCCTCGCCGCTAGAACGGGGCTTCATTCATTCCATTCCTGACCCGGTCAAATGACTGGAAACAGGCTGTGGATTTTCATTCATAGGTGTAGAAAAATGAACTAAAGATATTTAATATTTCGGTTTCATGGGCTTTGGAAGTGGGAGGCCAGTTGCCCCAACCATAAATCTATATTTTTCAGGAATGATAGGTTATAGAGCTATAGTACTATAATGCTAGGTATATTTTTATGTTAGTGCCGAAGTCCGATTTGTTACTCTGGTAGGCCTAATGGTGAAAGCCCGAAATTTTAATGTTATTCTTTAATATGGGAATCAATCTAGAAGTAAATAGAAAAGGTGATTTAAGTGATTTCTGTATATGTTCATTGTTATCCTAATGCTATGTATTACAATACATTGCACGTATACAGTATAAAAGATGTCACCAATTTGCTTTTGATCCGCGAATTTCTGGAGCCACAAACTAGTCACTATATTTCAAGAATGATATCACCATGATGGCATCCACACATGATGCATTGACTGTTCTCCTTTGAACCATTCTTCTGTCATTTTCAAGTTATTCGCGATCACGAATAATAAACATTCGGCTTTTAGTAACAGCTGATGTACAATGGCTTGTAGAGCTGCATGTTGTACTGGATTTGACGTCACAGCCCGCAGGCTACGTCAGAGGACGTTTTACTCGCCTTGTAGAAAGAGACTTTTAAATATTTTTTAATGGTCGAAAACAAGACAACTTACCACAACGTAATATGTTTACGTACTATTTCATTGGTGGTGTACTTTTCAAACAAAAATATTTTTGAAAATTACGCATGTTCCCTCTTATTTATGCCTCCCGTTGATCTATGAATAAACGAAGAATCAAGCTAATCTTTGACCTCGTATTCACTTAAAATTTAAGGAGAATTCTTCAGATGCAGCTGTTCTCGAGAATGTACCAAAATAATCACATTTAATAAAAATGAAGGCGTTACAAGGGCGAGAAAACAAAACATTAACTCCGTACTTCCAAAAATGTAAATGTGCATTTTTCTTATATAAATGAACTTGTTAAACTCTTGGTGGTTAATCCTCTAGAAGAAGACATCTGATTTCAAGAGAAGTGAGAAAATTACCCTGTTTCTCTTTCATTTGAGTGATATTGGTTTTTTCATTTTTTATCTGGAAACATACTTCTGAAAAGCCTGTGATAAGAAATCACATCATACAAAATATGTTTTCACTCCATACTGAGCTTTCAACAATAATGTAGGTTATATACGGGCCATATTTCAAGAAAACCCCTCGAATAACTGAAATATACGTTCGCTAGAGTATGAACGCTCTTAAAGAACTCTCTGCATCGTGATCGGTAGCCCCGTGCTCTTAATGCTTGTGAAGTAACTTGGGAAAAGTTTCGGAAACGAAGTATTATAACAGACTTAGAAGAAAGATGTTGGTTTAGATTCATTCTCCTTCTACTGAAATGCCGTCGACAACTCCGCAACTTTACTTTGTGAGGATGCCAGTTACGACTCTCTGGTCTGCACGTCTAAAAGAAGTTGATATCAGTTAGTTCTCACTGCGCAAATGGATCCAGAAAAAGGAATGAATCCCTTTAAAGCCATTTCAAAAGAAATGTGATATGTAAAGCGATATGTAGATATGAAACACAGGAGTTACAATAATGTAACACGCTGTGCTAATTCATCACGCTTGTAATTACCACTCATTAAACTTGGCACGCGTTCTTCAGGTGCAGGAAACCTAATGTCAAATCGACTTGATGTAATGAGCAGTGGCCGATATTCAGTAATATCATTCTCGAGAGAATGAAATATGTTCATTCCCTAACAAAAAAATGTGATCGGTTGAAAATGTTATTTTCTATTTATTTCTGCAAGATGTTTTAACGCCGCACCAACTCAAATAGGTTTTCGGCGAAGATAGGACAAAAAGAGTTAGGACAGGAAATAACAGCTACGGCCTTAATTAAGGAACAGCCCCCGGGATTTGCCTGCTTAGAAAGTGGGAAAAGACTGAGAATCATCTTCAGGGCTGCCGAATGTGGAATTCGAGTCATGCAAACTTACAGCTACGCAGCCCTTAATACGCAGTTTACTCTTTGAAATTGTTTTCAAGTCCCCGTGAATAAGCACGACTGTAAGGAAGTAGCACATTATATGTTGTTTATAAGTCGGTCGGTCTGTCTGGCCCTCAAGAATCCCACAAGTAGCTTTCATAGAAATCCCGGGCGTCACTGAAGAGTTGTGTTAGGGGAATAAGAGTGAGGTAGTCCCCTGTTATTTTCCTCTCAGAGCGAGTACATTTATAAAGCCTGTTATAATTATACACCAACTGAGTGTAAGCGAATAGAAGAAAGAGACCCCCACTTCTGGAGGAGAACGTGCACCTGGGGTTCACTCAGCCTGGAACAGAAATGAGTTAATTCATGGGCTGAAAGGACATTGAACTTAAGGCTAACCACTCTCTCACACACCTAGTATAAAGGTTACGAGTAGCGGATAGCCTTCTATATGATCTGCATGAAGTTGACTTGGGGATTAAGATCTATTATTATTATTATTATTATTATTATTATTATTATTATTATTATTATTATTATTATTATTATTATTATTATTATTTCCTGGCATTTCCTTCTATTCTCTGGGGTTAGTACTTACGTAGATTAAGCCCAGTTTTACGGTGGATGCCATTCCTGACTCCAAAACTACGTGGAGTGATGTATTCACTATAGCATGTTTCTGTGGTGGTTGTGTGTATGTATGCGTGTGTGTTTGTGTTTGTGTGTGTCTGAATTATCACAAAAGCTCCTCCACCTTCTTCTTTCTTCTTCTTTTCTAGCCTATTTCAATCCACTGCTGGATATAGGCCTCTTCCATATGTTTCCATCGTCTTCGGTCTTGAGCCACTTGGAACCAGCGTGTTCCAGCCAACAGCTTTACGTCGTCTGGGGTCTTCCAATGCCTCTCTTGTGTCCCCATGGTCTCCAGTGAACAATCCTAGAGGTCCACTTGTTGTAGTCTTGTCGAGCTACGTGTCCTACCCATTGCCATTTTAGTCTTGCTACTCTCTCTAGGATGTCTGTTACATTAGTTCTTCTCCTGATGTCCTCTGAACGGATCTTATCCCTAAGGCCGATCCCTAGCATCTGTCGCTCCATAGCTCGTTGTGTTCGCTGAAGCTTGCGAGCACTTTCCTTCGTCAGAGTCATCGTTTCCAGACCGTAAGTTGTAACTGGCAGCACTCACGTATTATAAACCTTGGTCTTCAGGTTAATTGGAACATCCTTGTTGGTGAGGATGAATCTTAGTTTTCGGAATGCAGTCCAACTCATACCTATTCTGCGAGGAATTTCTGCACGTTGGTTGTCTTTTCCAAGTTTTATCTTGTGTCCTGTAAATCGAAGGTTACAACGTTGACAATTCATCACAAAGATGATGGACGAATATTATTGTTATTAATAAGACAGAAGCCATGCTTTTTAGTCTCGACTTTCTATAATATTTAATACCTTGCTGGAGTAACGATACCAAACTCCGGTCGAAACTCATAATCGCTTTCCGTAAAAGAATTGCAAGCACAACAGGCGACCAATCATGTGGTGCAGCGTCATATTCGTTTAGTGTTCTTCAGAATGTGCATCCAAGAATCTCAGCAGTGATGCGGCCATCCGTATTGAAGCTTCCTCTAGCATTACGATTCATTCCCACGCATGACATGGCTGTTTCCGTCGAGATGCCAAAGGTTGGTTGCTACCACATCTGTGTGCATCAGTCCTTAATACTATCATTCCAACTATTAACACTAATAAACTTCTAGACTCCACAAAGCAAGGCTGTATACTCTAGAGCAGGACCACTCAAACTCCCAAAATCTCACGCGTGCAAACCGAGGGGCAAGGACTCCGTGCACAGTGCATCGGTCCGACTCGGCTCAACTCGGCTTGACGCGGATGGTGTACTGTGCTGAGAGCGACGAAGCGTTCGGTGATAGATGGCTTGTTTATCAGTGAAATAGATAAGAGCAATACAACAACATAATGATGGAGCAACCTGTTTCGAATGAAGCAAATACTTCCGAAAGTCTATTTCAGTCGAACTGGAAAGTTTTATATACTTTTTCTGAATCGTGACGATAAAGCCAGATGCTTAATCTGTGGGACAATAATTACGTGATCATCAAAAAGATCTGTTTTTCAATACAAAGGCTTTGCTCGAATTCTATGAAAATTTGTCGAAGGAAGATTTTTCCTAAGCTGCATCGAGAAACAGCTAAGTTTATTTCTACGTTTGATTCCACATGCATATGTCAAAGATTTTTTTCCGCTTTGACTTGTACGAAAGCTAGATTGCGTACGATTATTTCTGATCGTAATTTAAAGAACGCTCTCAGGATAGCTGTCAGCCGATCCCTTGTTCAAGATATTACAGGTATAATTGCAAAGAAAAGGGAAATGAAGAGCTAGAGAAGAAAAATTGTCTGCTCAAACCATATTGAAAGACGAGATTTTAACACCGGTAAGAATATCCGATACAACTGAGTGTCTCCGCTCACTGCACATAAGCATTTCCCAGTGAGGGGAAAATCAGCGGGGAAGGTGGAAAAGGCGGAGACAGGCCGAACGGGTGAGAGAGATGTAAGGGAAGAGAAGTGGGGGTTTGCATTCTGGTCAACAACCTAGTGAAGTCGTCTCCTGCACCTTGCGCCGTGCAGTGCACGGGCGCATGCACCCTGGGAGGCGCTGATCTAGAGCTACAACTGATGTGTGAATTAGGCAGAGTAAGCCTTGGCGCAACTGCATTTGAGCACCAGTGTTCAGCATGTATTCCTTGCCGAAGCAGCGCTGCATAATTGACACTGCCGAAATAAAACATGCAACATCTTCAAGAACTGTGTTCTATGGCAGAGAGCATCACATGGCGCTCAGGAGACCTGTCCGTGCGCACTGTGTTTTGACTCTGCAGTCAGTAACTGTGCTGAGGTTAGAGGTGAACATTGTTTGTAACATTCATTCTAGGGTACAACCGTGCTCCTCTGACGACAACAACTGCAGCCATTTGGCAGCCATTTGAACGGGGTCGCATTTTGGGCCTGCGGGAAGCTGGATGGACTTATCGACGGATTGCTGCACATGTTGAACACAATGTACCGGTGGTGTGTCACTGCTTTCATAAGTGGTCTGTGGAGCATTCCCATACCCGTAGACCTGGCTCCGGGCGTCCGCGAAGTACAGAAGCACGTCAAGATTGACTGAACATCATCCAGGAAGGAAATCTGGTCACATGTTGCACCTGCTGGGAAGCGTCTGCTTGCAGCAGGAGTACGATCACGTGTGCCTCTGGCCAGGCTACCACTGACACTACGACACCGCCAATCACGGCTACTCTGGTTTCGAGAAAGAGTCAACTGGAGAGGGGAACGTCGTTCTGTTGTCTTCAGTGAAGGGTGTAGGTTCTGTCTGTATGCAAGATATGGGCGTACAGGCGTACGGCGTAGGCGTGAGCAGCCTATTCCAGGGTGCATTCGCACACGACACCCAGGTCCCACCCCAGGCTTCATGGTGTGGGGGGCCATCGCGGTCACAGTTGCTATTTCTCCAGGGTAACGTGAACAGTGCCCACTACATTGCACAGGTTTTGTCACCGTGCTACTGCCTTTTATTCGACAGGAAGGTGATGTGCTTTCACTAGCACAATATACGTCCACATACAGCTGCTGCAACGCAAGGTGCTCTACGCGGTGTACAACTGCCCTGGCCAGCAAGATCATCGGATCTCTCGCCAATTGAACACATATGGGGCATAATGACGCGCGAACTCACGCAGTCTCCAGAGCCTGCAGGAGCCATTGCCGAATTGCATCAAAAGGTGCAAGATGCTTGGGACAATCTTTCGCAGGATGCCATTCAGCACCTTTGTGAACGATTGCGTGCGCGAACACACGCCTGCATTGCAGCCAGAGGGGGTTACACTGTTTATTAATGTGACTGTTTGTACACCCTTAACTGTGGAATGTGTGCTTCATTTGGTCTGAATTTGTAATCATATAGTCCTGTAATGATGAACTACCTATCACATGGCTTTTGAATAAAATGACTTTGTCCTTGAGGAAGTTGCATGTAGTTTTTTCTGGCAGTGTACTGTATATTGTATCACTAGCTATTTCCCGCGGCTTAGCTCCAGCATATCCACGAATTGTTTATAATTAATAACGTCATCTATAATCATCTCCGTGTTGTCCGACTCGTTGGCTGAACGGTCAGCGTACTGCCCTTCGGTTCAGAGGGTTCCGGGTTCGATTCCCGGCCGGGTCGGGGATTTTAACCTTAATTGGTTAATTCCTACGGCACGGGGGCTGGGTGTATGTGTTGTCTTCATCATCATTTCATCCTCATCACGATGTGCAGGTCACCTACGGGAGTCAAATAGAAAGACCTGCACCTGGCGAGCAGAACCCGTCCTGGGATATCCCGGCACTAAAAGACATACGACATTTCATTTCATTTTTTCATCTCCGGCCAACGGCCGTAGCCGTGTTGAAACACCGGATCCCGTGAGATCTTGGAAGTTAAGCAACATTGGGCGTGGTCAGGAGTTGGATGGGTTGCCACGCGCTGTTGGTGGGGGTAAGGGAATGGAGGAGCGGAAAGGAACTGGCCACCCTACCGCACGTAAACTCCGGCTCAGGAACACCTCTGCGGAGGTTCGGACCTGCCTTCGGGCAGAATAACCCTTACCTTTTCATCTCCGTGTTCATTTGTTTTCATTATGGCGTTAGTAAGTTAGTAACTTAAAAATGCCTCTTCTAAAGACTGAGCATTCGGATAACAGATTCTCTGGTTTGCTGACCTCAAAGTCGACACTCCCTTCTCAGCTAACTTTCAGTTTACATCACAATCCAAACTTTCTTTGTCTTACATGTCTTACAAGTCAGATGTGGCCTTTTTGTAAGTAGGTTTATGATCCATAACAGTAGTTTACTGATGTACAGGTTTGCGATGAAATTACAAAATATGTCTAATTATTCTTCTTTTGGCTTCGCAGATATCAGGTATTCAACAAATCATTCACTTACCACTCCCAAATTAAAAAATGGCAATACATAAACATGTACCGACCATTTCCCTATTTCACTCTTGCAACCAACAAACTGTTCTGGAAATCCTAAGTGTCTTTCAGAGTCTGAGAGGTTTGTACGAATTCAAATATACCCTAATTTCAAATCTTATCAGATCCATTGAATACAAGGCAAGAAGGCTGTGGAGTGTTCATGTTGCTAACAGGCCGTTCTGTTAAGAGTGCAGTGGTAATCAACAGAAAGGATCCGTTCACACCAGTCTGTTCGTGTGTAGCATACCGATAGAAAATGATCGGCAGAAATGTAAGTTTTCCCCTGATAACCTCTAAGTTACACAACAACATTAAGCAGCCGTGCTCACATAATGAAGCCAAGCCTCTGAATGAGATGGAGCTATGCGACCTACCTTCGAACATGCTCAAATTGTTCGGTCGAATCCTTATGGTATATACTGTACACTGCTGTGCCCAAGGACATAACATATCAGCTACTCGGAGGACGAAGTGTGATGAGTGTAGCTCAGGAGTTTGGTATTGTTTACAGCATTGTTTCAAGTGCATGGAGAACATCTCGAACCACAGACACAGCTGCTCGAAGGAGAGGAGAGAGCGACCTCGGTCAACTATAGCAGCAGTTGACCTACGGCTACATTATGCAACAGGCAAGAAGAGCCTCGCGTCAAACAGCGGGTGCAGTTGCAACCACATTTAACAGGACTGCAATGCCCCCAATCTCACGCTCCACAGTGGTACGGCGACTACATGGGGGTGGTCTGATTGCCCGACGACCATTACGTTGTGTTCCGTTGACACCCGCTCAACGGCAACAACGTTTGCGATGGTGCCAAGAGCATCAGGTCTGGACCGACGAGGAGTAGGATGTCATTCTCTTCTCAGATGAGAGCAGATTCTAAACGTACCTTCATCTGGCGACAGGTGGGGACATGTAATGCACCCAGCAACATTGTAGAGCATGATCATTTTGGTGGTCCAAGTGTTATGGCGGGGAATGGGCGTACCGACCTCCAAATCTTTGAACGGGGTAAACTCACCGGTCAACGTTATTGTGACAGTGTACTCCTTCCCCAGTGCGTCTTTTCATTTTTTATGGATGACAATGCACGACTGCATCGAACAGCGCAGGTGGAGGAGCTCTTGGAACGAGAGGATATTCGGCGAATGAACTGGCCTGCCCGTTCCCCTGACTTGAATCCCTTCGAGTACGTGTGAGACATGTGGGGCTGACGTATTGCAGCACGCCCACATGCACCAAGGACCATCTAGCAGTTGTCAACGGCGATGGCGGAGGAATGGAACACCCTACCACAAGAACTCCTTACTAATCTTGTGGCCGGCATGAGAACACGTTGCAGAGCATTCATCGCTGTCCGTGGTGATCACACACCCTTTTGAGAACCATGTCCCTTCTTTTGCGATTTCCAGAGGGCCGTTATGAGTCGCGGTGACTTACGTGTATTTTATTGTCTCTGTATGAAGGTGCAATTTCTGTTCGTCTCATTGCATCTTCCTTTCAGTTGCCTGTCGTGCCATACTGTAGCAGTACATCCTATGTTTCATTGAGCTATGTTAATTGACACTGATGCAACATGCGAAAGTTACTTTCGTCCTTAAGTTTTGCACAGCAATGTAGTCTGAACACTGAGTGAGTTGGCCGTGCGGTTTGGGTCGCGTAGCTGTGATTTCTTGAGTACTCTATTTTAACTACACTTTGCCAATGGATGAGAGCTTGTCTTTGCTCCTAGAACGAGTTTAAATTTCGCTACAAATTCCCTTAAACGTTGCTGCTCATTTTCCTAGCATAATAGAAGTATGCAAGTTTAGTGGTAAAGTGTGTGATGGGTAAAAGTAAGTCATATTTCATTAGGAAGGTATACAAAGTTTGACATCATCCGACTCATTGGCTGAATGGTCAGCGTTGAGGCCTTCGGTTAAGAGGGTCCCGGGTTCAATTCCCGGATGGGTTGGGGATTTTAATCGCCTCTGATTAATTCTTCTGGCCCAGGGACTGGGTGTTTGTTCCGACACTTTCCTCTTCATATTCAGGCAACACTCTATAATACTAACCACCACAGAAACACGTAATGGTGATTATATCCCTCCATATAGGGTTGACGTCAAGGAGGGCATCCGGTCGTAAAACAGGGCCAAATCCACATGTGCGACACAGTTCGCCCCCGCGACCCCACAGGTGTGGGAAAAGCGGTAGAAAAAGAAGACAAAATTTGACGCCGATTCTTCCGTACAAGAGTCCGATCAGTTTTTATATCGATAGGTTAACGTTATATTGACGAACTTACCATTGGGGATCTTCCCAACCGTCCACAGATAGCATTTCGTTATTCATTTTACTCATAACAAATGCTTTTTACGGAATTTTCATTCCTTTTCTCAGTTCTTTTGATTTACTCTAGAGCTGAGATAAAATAATGTTCCCAGTTATTTCTATTGTATATTGAGTATTCAGCCCGAAGGCTGGTTTGATCCTCAACAGCTCCATCAGCTTTCATAGAAGGCCTAAGCATAATTATAGAGGCACACTACAGTAATGAGGACTGAGGTTGTTTCCCCATTGCTTACTTCACCAAGCCAGAACTTGTTATTACATATCAATCTCCCAAGCCAATTGAAATCCACGTACCAACCGACCCTATGAGCGACATTTTCACACCATTCATAAGAGCGATTGGCTGCATAAGGATTAGCATTACAAGCATTAATCATACCTCAGTAACTTTCATACCGTCAACGCCAAGCATGAGACTGAGACAGCTCAATGAAAGTAACAAATTTGTTCTAGCCCATACCAGAAAACATAACACATTGTAAACGCCAGTTCTCTCCAGCAAAGGTACGTTTTGAATAATATTTTTCGCTTTACGTCCCACTAACTACTTTTACGGTTTTCGGAGACCCCAAGATACCGGAATTTAGTCCCGCAGGAGTTCTTTTACGTGCCAGTAAATCTACCAACACAGGTCTGACGTATTTGAGCACCTTCAAATACTACCGGACTGAGCCAGGATCGAGCCTGTCAAGTTGATCAGAAGGCCAGCGCCTCAACCGTCTGAGCCCGGATAGGCACGTTTCATCTCGTATTACCTAAGACGAATATCAGTTACCTCCAAACATCTCAGAATATGCATTGTTATTGACGCTGTTGCTTTTTTTTTTTTTTGCTACTTGCCTTTTACGTCGCACCGACACAGATAGGTCTTATGGCGACGATGGGACAGGGAAGGGCTAGGAGTGGGAAGGAAGCGGCCGTGGCCTTAATTAAGGTACAGCCCCAGCATTTGCCTGGTGTGAAAATGGGAAACCACGGAAAAACATTTTCAGGGCTGCCGACAGTGGGGTTCGAACCTACTATCTCCCGAATACTGGATACTGGCCTCACTGAAGCGACTGCAGCTATCGAGCTCGGTACGCTGTTGCTTAATGTAGCCCAAGTGGTTAGGATCATCGTGATGGATAGTTCCTTTTAAGTAATGTGTGTGAAATCTATAAGAGATATGCGTCATGTACTGTAGTTCTGTAGTGGTTCACTTAATCTGAAATTATATGCAGCTAGGACTGGGATGGAAGTGGCGATGGCTTATGCACGCAGGTTGGAATCGAGCGTGCACAACCACTAGGGTATTGTTAGAATAAACCACGGCCAGTTTTATCGTCCTAATTTAATTCTAGAATGACATAATTAATACACATACACGCACATAAACACAAAATTCTATTCAACCATGAATGACCACACTGACAACTAAACAGCAACAGCTCAACAGTGATAACTAGCAGGATAATACTCCTCACAACAACGACCAATAACACTGTTACTATACTCACGGCAGCTGCTCCACACGCTGAATCCACGATGGGCCTCAATCCACGGTAGCACACACACACACACACACACACACACACACACACACACACACACACACACACACACAGAGTACTCCAGAGCAGTACTCTGCACAGACACGACAATATTCTGACTCCGGCGGGGCACAAACGACAACCACTACTACTGCCGTCAAGCCCAAAACGCTCACTCCATGGCTGTACACGTACAGTACTCAAGTCCGTACTCCAAGGCAGTACACACACCGTACTCTGACACCAGTGGGACACAGACGGCAACCAACAACGCTGTCGCCACAGTCCGACGACTGAACTCAAACACTGACTCACAGTTCGCGTCTAGCCTCCTTTTTAATATTGTGGTGATAAAGTATTGGAATATTCGGGACTCGGCTAGAGACGGAATATTATCATTGCGCCTTCCAGAAAGCGCACTGGAAAGCAGACGAAGAGAGCAATACAAGGAGAGGCCGACCATGCCCTCCATGTCGGCTCGGACGGCCCCGGTCTGACTCACTAATCCCTGCCAGGAAATACTGAACGGAGCTAGTAGAAGGCTAGCACGTATCAAATCAAAAGACCTCCATCTGGCGAGCCTATATAGTCCTCGGACACTCCCGGCACTAAAAGCCATAGCTTACGCCATTTCATTATTTTTTCCGTACTTGTGACCATTTCGAAATAACTGTGAGCGTATGCCTCATTTGACGTAAATGAGAAGTTATGTATAATGTCCTTTGTTAATTATGTTCATGTTGATACAGCTCCTGCTCCATGCCATCACAACTGGCTAGTATCGGGCAACGTGATCCTCACGCTTCCCGGGACTATTTTCGTTTCGCTGTACGTTTGCCTCTTTGGCTACGTCATTGTCTTCCTCACATCAGTAGTAGCCCCTTCCTCTCCGCCGACCGAATGCAACATTTTTCTAGAGGAGGGTGTTCGTGCTTACAGAGACTGGCTACCGAAATCTTCAGCATGTTCGGTGCTGCGTACCGTGTAAACAACAGTTTTCTTGAATGAGGTAATGTTAAAACCGGACCCATGTCAGACGTTCACCTCTAAAATTCTCTCAGACTAACCATTATTGCAGAACCTGACTCCAAATATTGAAAAACTCCCCCAATAAGAAAGACAATAGACGTCTCGAAACCGACTCGAATAAATGTCACAAATACGTTAGTATTTAAAATTGCATGCCGTTTAGCATTTTATTTAAGCTGTAACAGACCCATCAAGCTTGTTTAAATGATCTGTTCGTTATTTTTCGTAATGTTCAATGTGTTGTTAAAATGTCGTCTGACTGTTAGCTCATCAGTCCAGAGGCTGGGTGGATCCTCAAATACAACCACCAAAGGTTATGCGGTTATAAGAAAACCCCAAAAAACCAATGGCAGCACCAAAATGAGGCGTACTAGGCAAGATGAGGAGTGAGGTAGTTTGCCATTGCTTTCCTCACTGGGTCGGAAAGTACTTTGTAGTACGACTGACCCTTTGAGCAGCACTTTTCATAACACTCAGATGCACTAGTCGTGCTCTGAATGCCATTACTCAGCACCACCCATACCCCAGCAGCTTCCATATTGACACAGCCATGGATGAGACTGGGACTTCGGTGAAAGCTACACTTTACTCTGGCCTGTCCCAAGAGATGGATGCAAAAGTACTGTATCCATCAAGAAATGACAGCAGGCAGATTAAAATGTTAACAATAATTATTACGTTAGTTATTCACATAACTTTTTAACCGATTTCTCTCTGAATAAATTGTTTATAACCGTACAATACAATATTCTAATATACAAAGATAAGTTCAATAATATTAATAATAATATTGATTTTACGTTCGACTAAATATTTTTAGTGTTTGTAGTCACCGAGGTCACGAAATTTTCTCCCGCGGAAGTTGTATAACGTGCTGGTAAATCTACCGACACGAGGCTGACAAATTTGAGCACCTTCAAATACCCTGGGACTGAGCCAGGATCGAACCTGCTGACTTTGAGTCAGAAGGCCAGCGCCCTACCACCACACTACTCAGCCCGGTAAACGTAATTCTCTAGTTCTTGAGTTATTATGTCACAGCTTGTGTTTGAAACAGATGTCCTGGATACATTGTCACGGCATGCACAAGGAGGAGACAGTTGTTCGACTTGACCACCATCTCACCGTCAGATAGCTCCTCAATTCTAATCACGTAGGCTGAGTTGACTTTGAACCAGCCCTCAGGTCGAGAGAAAAATCCCTGACCTGGCCGGGAATCGAACCCGGGGCCTCCAGGCGAGAGGCAGGCACGCTACCCCTATACCACGGAGCCGGCTACAGACTGAATGCTATTCTTCAGTCGAATAGGACTCTCGGTTATCCCATGGATCATGTGTCGCCATTCAGCTCTCCTTCTTGCAGCTTCTATCAGTTGGGCAATAGACATACCGGTATCAAGTTTCATGCCATCTAACCAAAGCAGTCTTGGCCGTCCAGTTCTTCTTTTACCACTCATCATTCCTAGCATGGCATCCTTTACCAGGGAAGTGCTTCTCATTATGTGGCCAAAGTAGGATATACTTCGCCTCTCTACCTTGCCTTCAAGAGAGACATGTTTTGCTTCAGGTGGTTTAAGATGCTCTTATTACTGAGTCTGGCTCCTCATAGTATTTTCAGCATTAAAGGCATAATAGCAGTCTATAATGAAGGTGTAGGCTATATATCACAAGGTGGATAAGCGTGCACACACAAGACCACGCTCATGAATGCATCATTCGATTGGGCAATGGGAGGCATCATGACATTTGTTGCTATTGAACTCCTTATTGGTAGGTAACCTAATCATGAAACATTGGATACTAATCAGATATCGCCTAATCCTGTCAGCAAACTTGTAACTATTTAAACATCAAGAGATGATATCTTGACAAGTGGTTATTTGTACATACTGAAGATTTCTCCACAACTTATTAAGTGTATGAACTCATTCATAATAGGAACGTTTTAACAATTTTTAGTGCTTTAATTGTTGTATATGTCATTCTTAATATTCTACTGAAGATGACCTAAACAGGGTCGAAACATGTTTCGATATAAGAAATAAGGTCTAATTGATTGAGTGACTCCACCTTTACAATAGAATACAAGATTCTCTTTTATTTTATTTTAAGAAAAGGGACATGTTTCGTCTCTTCTATTGTGAAACATCTTCAGTCTAAGCTATTGAGGTACACACATGATAATCTTAATACTAAGAACAATGTCATATATATTAAAATATCGAAGTGTCAAGGTGACTCAATCTGTCACATTTAAACACGGATTTTTAAGAACACAGTTCGTGTAGGTCTTAAAACAAATTCTTTAGGTAGTAAAAGTCCCACTGAGTTTTAATATACAAAATGAATTGAAAAGATGGTCATAGCGGCTAAAATCAGAGTTCAAACAATAAATGATTTGCAAGAATTGTCCAGCCACATAATACAATATTGAACTGAGTTATTTCACCTACAAAGAAGCGCCCTTTGATCAGATATTCATGTACTCAAGGCTTCCAACATGAGATCACATCGACGTTTTTCAAGTTTGAACTCTGATTTTAGCACGCTGTGACCACCTTTTCAATTCATTTTGTACATTAAAACTCAATGGGGCTTTCTAAATAATTGGTTTTAAGACTTTCACAAACTGTGTTTTTAAAATCCGTCTTTAAATGTGACAGATTGAGTTGCCTTGACTCTTCAATATTTTAATATATGTCATTGTTCTTAATATTAAGATTATCATGTGTTTTACCATAATATCTTAGGCTGAAGATGTCTCATAATAGAAGAGACGAAACATGTCCCTTTTCTTAAAATAAAGTAAAAAGGGAATATTGTATTGTATTGTATTGTATTGTATTGTATTGGCCGCCTCTGTGGTGTAGTGGTTAGCGTGATTAGCTGCCACCCCCGGAGGCCCGGGTTCGATTCCCGGCTCTGCCACGAAATTTGAAAAGTGGTACGAGGGCTGGAACGGGGTCCACTCAGCCTCGGGAGGTCAACTGAGTAGAGGTGGGTTCGATTCCCACCTCAGCCATCCTGGAAGTGGTTTTCCGTGGTTTCCCACTTCTCCTCCAGGCGAATGCCGGGATGGTACCTAACTTAAGGCCACGGCCGCTTCCTTCCCTCTTCCTTGCCTATCCCTTCCAATCTTCCCATCCCTCCACAAGGCCCCTGTTCAGCATAGCAGGTGAGGCCGCCTGGGCGAGGTACTGGTCATACTCCCCAGTTGTATCCCCCGACCAAGAGTCTGAAGCTCCAGGACACTGCCCTTGAGGCGGTAGAGGTGGGATCCCTCGCTAAGTCCGAGGGAAAAACCGAACCTGGAGGGTAAACAGATGATGATGATGATGATGATGATTGTATTGTATTGTAAAGGTGGAGTCACTCAATCAATTAGACCTTATTTCTTAGTGAAACCGACAATACGGACTTACTTATGATGTTTAGACATGATAAATGTGAATTGTATGTTTTAAATTGAAATTGTGCTGTAGCATTTAACTAAATATAAGAATTATACTGAAAATGTACAATGTACCTCAAGCCTGTGTCATACATTAATAAATAACTTCACATATTGTGTAAAGCTGCCTGTTGTCATTTCTTGATGGATACAGTACTTTTGCATCCATCTCTTGGGACAGGCCAGAGTAAAGTGTAGCTTCCACCGACGTCCCAGTCAACATCAATGGCTGTGACAATATGGAAGTTGCTGGGATATGGGTAGTGCTGAGTAATGACATTCAGAGCACGACTAGTGCATCTGAGTGTTATGAAAGGTGTTGCTCATAGAGTCAGTCGTGCTGCAATAATACTTTCTGACCCAGTGAGGAAAGCAATGGCAAACTACCTCACTCCTCATCTTGCCTAGTACGCCTCATTTTGGTGCTGCCATTGGTTTTTGGGGTTTCCTTATAGCCGCATAACCTTTGGTGGTGCTATTTGAGGATCCAACCAGCCTCTGGGCTGATCACCTAACAAACAGACATTGTGCAAAGATATACTGTGCATGCATTTGTACTGGGCTAGCAGTTCACTAAGTGAGCTTCGTCAAGTAAGTTTGTTTCTGAAAGCCGGTGAGTGTTCCCTGCGTACTCCGAACACAAATGCGATTTCCTTGCTTGTGCTGTGTGTGTGTGTGTGTGTGTGTGTGTGTGTGTGGAGAGATAATATTTGAATTCCCATGTCAAGGCGCAACAGGTGGTATAAAGTTTCTACGTCCTACTCATTCCACAGCAACAGGTGGATAAAAAGTTTCCAGCGCCCAATCGAGCAGCGGTCAATGTGTTTCCACAATAAAAGGAAAAGGGAGGAAGCTTGGTGTTCACATTGCTATTCACATCGTGATATTAAACCACGGGATCAATACCTTACGTATCGTTGATATCGTGATCTGAAGCTACTTGACCAGTATTTTACATGGTAGTTGATGTAATTATCTTCTACTAGGCCAATGTTTTACGTGGAATACGAACCAGTCAAGAACGACCTTTTTAATTCTTTTAAACTCACGTGCATTGACTAGAAATCGGACCATATCCACTCTGATGAGAAGCTGGCAGTACTGTAACTAATCTGTGATACCCTTTATCCGTTCATTCGTGTTATGGAGAGTACATGAAATGAAATGGCGTATGACTTTTAGTGCCGGAATGTGTCCAAGGAGTTCGGCTCGCCAGGTGCAGGTCTTTTGATTTGACACCCGTAGGCGACCTGCGCGCCATGATGAGTAGGAAATGATGATGAAGACGACACATACACCCAGTCCCCATGCCAGGGAAATTAACCAATTATGGTTAAAATTTCCGACCCTGCCGGGAATCGAACCCGGGATCCCTGTGACCAAAGGCCAGCATGCTAACAATTTAGCCATGGAGCCGGACGTTATGGAGAGTATCAAATTGGGAGCTGCTTAAAGTATAATAATCAGGACCTGGATTTTGATTACCTAGTAAACGCCGGAAAAGTACCTATAAAATGACCTAAGAGTCCTCTAAAAGAAAATGAGAGAAAGTGACCCAAAAATATGCACAGTGTGTTACTATCTGCGTCTCGCGAGGGTACGGCACGAGTAACGGATAATACACTCTGAGCTACAAACATTCGTCGTGACAGACAGTGCGAATTCTCTGAAGGACATGCATGTTCAGTATTGTAGTAGGCTAAATGTTTAACAAAAGTACAATTGCAATACCACTTTGATCAGAACAGCATCTCACTTCGCAAGAGTAACGGTGGATGGAACAGATGTTTATTGTCAGGTCTCGAGACGTGAAGGTAGGCGCATGCGCGGCAGCCCTCGTACCACTTACCCCGCAACCACGCGTCACTGAACAGGCATACTAGGGAAATGAGGAGTGAGGTAGTTTCCCGTTGCTTTCCTCACTGAGTCAGAAGCTGCTGTTATACAATGTCTGCCAAACCCACTGAAGTGCACGCACCAACTGACCCTGTAAGAGACATTTTCAAATCATTCATAACAGGGCTGGCTGCACAGGGAATGGCATCGCTCATAACTCAGTCACTTTCATACTGTCAAAAAACGATGAGATTGAGACAGGCCAATGAAAGTAATATATTTAATCAAGTCCATGCCAGGTCTCACCAGCAAAGGCATACCCAAAAATATAAAGCTAAATACAACCTGTGACAATAAAAGTTCGGTGAGATCCGGCAACGCTGGCGACACGCTACGCTGCACCTGCGTAGCAGCAAGTTTTGGCCACCTGCTCTTAACGTTGTTCAGTTGAGCATCGTGTGTGTGCCGTGTAAGACCTGTTTGACACAGTGCGTGTTTAGTGCGTTGATTCTAAACTGCGCACAGGAACAAGAACGACAAAAAGGTCATTGTACAATTTTGTTTTAAGCTTGGCAAGACACCGAAAGAAACGCATGCGATGCTGGTGCGTGTTTATGAATATCAATCACTGTCCTTGAAGTGTGTGTAAGAGTGGTTCGCCCGTTTTCGAGGAGGCCGGGAAAGTGTTTCTGACAACCCCCGTAGCGGAAGACCGGCGACCGCCGTCAGTGACGAAAACATTGAGAAGGTGAGGACATTAATCACGAACGATCGGCGCTTAACTGTGCGCATGCTAGCGGATGAACTGCAGATTAACGTGCAACAAATCGTTACGCAGAAGTTAGGGAAGAGGAAAACGTGTTCTCGTCTTGTGCCACATCACTTGACTGACGATCAAAAGCAGGCACGTTTAGAGGCTTCACAAGTTTTTGTCGAAACGGTGGATGTGACACCAAATTTCTTGAACTGTATTGTCACTGAGGATGAAACCTGGTGTCTCAGGTACGACCCTGAAACGAAACGGAAAAGCATGGAATGATGTTCTCCGGGATCCCCTCGTCGGAAAAAGGTCAGAACCGAAAAGTCACGCATCAAACTCGCTTTGAAAGGAAAGAGATTTGACGATATTCCTGACAGCCAACGAAACGTGACGAGGCTTTTGAACACCACCCCAAAGGAAGCCTTCTTGGAAAGTTTCCAGGAAATGTATCGGCGATCTCAGCAGTGCATAGTTATCGGACGGGACTATTTCGAAGGACAGTAAGGTCATTGTCGACCATTGTTCATCTATGTTGATAGTACAGGACTATTCACCGAACTTGATTGTCACAGGTTGTATATATTTACCCAAAATAATAGATATGTGCATTGTCCAGATTACCTTTACCTCGCAGTGGAGTGAATACAATTAATATATGTCAAAATAATAATAATAATAATAATAATAATAATAATAATAATAATAATAATAATAATAATGTTGGAGTCATTAGTCCATAGACTGGTTTGATGCATGTTCATTCTCCTTCATTGAAAGAACCCTGAACGATAATGAAGGTCAATACGCGTCCACCTGCCAGATAAAGGATACTGCACTACCAAGCAAGATACAAAATATAATTCTTTGGATATAAGAGTTGTCTGCTCTGGGAAGAATGACGCAAGTAGGGCATTCTGCCCTGTGGTTGCGGATGGTAGAATACATTCACGGTGTCCTCCACTTGCCGTAAATGGTAACTAAAAGGAGACGGCGGGGGCTTTCAACTTGAGAGCACAACGCGGATCTACTGTATCTGAGTCTGGTGTTGCTTTCACTTACTTGTGCCAGACTGCTCAGACTCTCCTATCTGACCTTCCGTCGTAAGTTCTTGTTCTCTTCCGAAACCGGCAGTAAAAGGTTTACGAAATCTTCGTTGTCTTTCCCTTTCTTTACCCATACCGAAGAGTCAGACCCGCTCATTTTCTGTTCTCATTAGCGTTAAGAGAGGGCAGTTGCCCAGTTGTTCGTCTCCTTGGCTGTATGGTCAGGGTAGTGGCCTTCGGATCAAAGGGCCTAGGGCTCGATTCCCGCCCGTCTCAGGGATTTTAACCGCGGTTAGTTAATTCCTTCAGATCGGGGACTGGATGGGTGTGTTCGTTATAATACAATTTACATACAACACATCAAAGTACACCATAGAACCGCACAATAGTGAATACAGTCGAAACACGATATCTCGAATTTTCATTTGTGAAATTTTCAGTATCTCGAAGTAACTTAAATTTCCCGACCGTTTGTCCCATTCTTCACGCGTATTTATTTGTCTATCACTCGAAATTCGATTACACGAATTTCTCGAAGTCCTCCCTTGAATCAAAAAATACTCTGTGACTGGCTGGTATTGTGTACAACATTAACTGTGCTATACGGCATTTGTGGTTTGTGCGGAACAGTTAACAAGTAAAGAAAGGGTTACAGTGATGCTGGGAGCTAATATTACCGGAATCGGAAAATTGAAACTTCTAGTGATCGGAAAATCGGCGAAGCCTCGCTGTTTTTCGGGTGTGAATTACCTGTACTTACCGGTCACGTACAAAAGCAACCGCCGACGGCGCGGATGGCAAGCTCAATTTACGAACCTCGGCTGCGTGGTATTGACGAGAAGTTTCATCGTCAAGGGGGGGAAAGTTAACAGTAACAAGCAGAAGAGACTAACGGATTTTTTCCAAATGTGTTAACCGAGCTACCGTGTGTTTCTTGTTTCACCGAGCTCGATAGCTGCAGTCGCTTAAGTGCGGCCAGTATCCAGTAATGTGGAGATAGTGGGTTCGAACCCCCACTGTCGGCAGCCCTGAAGATGGTTTTCCGTGGTTTCCCATTTTCACACCAGGCAAATACCGGGGCTGTACCTTAATTAAGGCTACGGCCGCTTCCTTCCACTTCCTAGGCCTTTCCTATCCCATCGTCGCCATAAGACCTATCTGTGTCGGTGCGACGTAAAGCAAATAGCAAAAAAAAAAAAAAAAAAACCACTACTGTATGCACTGTCTCATATCTTTAAAAATTTTACTATGATAAGGGTTATAATTAAAATGATGCCGTTAAATAGAGTTTGTTTGCGTATGTTTAAATATTGTTAAAATAATATATTCAGTATAAGCCCGTAGGTACATATGACTCAGTTAAATTATGTGCCCCTCAAAAACGGTATTCTCTATATCATGAAATTTCGGTAACTCGAGCTTCCGAGGTGATTCGAGATATCGAAGTTCTACTGTACATGCCTCCACTTAGCGTTGGCATTAGGAAAGGCATCCGACTGTAAAACTAGTCTAAATCAATACGATGTGTTGATCCCAGATAACTGAGAAAGGGTTAGGAGGTGCTCACACCTTGTGGAGCAATAATGGGGTCCTACCTCAATCTGATATGATTTCATTTACTTGCGATTACCTCCTTTCCGATCACGCTTTTCAGGTCTCTACAATATTTTAACCATTTTTTACGTTGTCCCAAGTGAGCTGGTAGTTTTACGTGATTGTTGGAATCGTAATCATATCCACGGGATCTCCGGTTTTGCTTGGGATCCGAACCGTAGGGACATGACTTTTAATTTTCAAAATTCCACGTGTATTAGTCAGGATGTGATCCACTGCCCCCTGGGTGACAGTCCAGTGTGTGTCACTCGGCCATCATGCTCGTTCTTCATTCCTCAACGGATCGAAGCGGTTAAAATCCCTGAGACGGCCGGGAATCGAGCCGGAGGTCCTCTGATCCGAATGCCACTACGCTGACCATTCAGCCAAGGAGACGAACAACTGGGCAACTGCCCTCTCTTAACGCTAATGAGAACAGAAAATGAGCGGGTCTGACTCTTCGGTATGGGTAAAGAAAGTAAAAGACTCCCTAGATTTCGTAAACCTTTTACTGTCGTGTTCGGAAGAGAACAAGAACTGACTAAGGAAGGTCAGATATGAGAGTCTGAGCAGTCTGGCACAAGTAAGTGAAAGCAACACCAGACTCAGATACAGTAGATCCGCCTTGTGCTCTCAAGTTGAAAGCCCCCCGCCGTCTCCTTTTAGTTGCCATTTACGGCAAGTGGAGGACACCGTGAATGTATTCTACCACCCACAACCATAGGGCAGAATGCCCTAATTGCGTCATTCTTCCCAGAACAGACAACTCTTATATCCAAAGAATTATATTTTGTATCTTTCTTGTTAGTGTGCAGTATCCTTGATCTGGTAAGTGGACTCGCATTGACCTACAATATCGTGCAGAGTTCTTTTAAAAAAAAAGGAGAATGAAGATGCACGGCGCTAGGTATTTCAAGGCTATCCATAGAAATTGGTTGCAAGGGCAATTGGAGCATTCCTTTCATATCTATGTAAATTGTATTTAGTTTATTTTCTGTGAGCTCAGTGGAATGTCTAGTGGTTGTAGGCAGACATCAGTCTGGCTCGTGTCCAAGATTACCGTCCTCACAATGAATGAAAAAGAGCGTCGCGTCGTAGGCAGCTCATAGCTCGGTTACTGGAGTCAATGCTTATATAACCCTTTCGCTGCAGATTATATTCTATACTGACACAGTCAGTGGTTAGCGTGATTAGCTGCCACCCCCGGAGGCCCGGGTTCGATTCCCGGCTCTGCCACGAAATTTTTTGAATCTTGAAATTTGAACATATATTACACATGTCGACTCAGGCGGCAGCGCGCCGCTCTTTCACCACTGGGTTCCGTGGTTTAAATCCCGGTCATTCCATGTGAGATTTGTGCTGGACAAAGCGGAGGCGGGACAGATTTTTCGCCGTGTACTCCGGTTTTCCCTGTCATATTTCATTCCAGCAACACTCGCCAGTATCATTTCATTTCATCTGTATTAAGTAATCATTGCCCCGGAGGAGTGGGACAGGCTTCGGCAGCCGGCACAATTCCTATCCTCGCCGCTAGATGGGGGCTTCATTCATTTCATTCCTGACCCGGTCGAATAACTGGAAACAGGCTGTGGATTTTCATTTCCTTTTCATTACATATGTTGAAATTGCAGTCTGTCTTTGCGATCTAGTCGTTGAAACTCTCCGAGCTGAATTTCTCTCCGATGAGTCTCTGTAAGATCTTGCGCGTCTATGGGGACGTTCCCTTGCAGGCATGACAGTATATTGGTGTGTTATCAAATGTTACAAAAGGAAGGTTACTCCGTAACTTCGTAACAACCGAGCTTCAAGGCACAGTTAGTGTAACTTCACGCTGCCATCTGATCAGTACACTGATACGTTACTGTTTGAGACCGTCGATTTTCCCGCTATGTCGCTAGTGGTGATGATACCAGCTGCCACGTGTTGAATAGCGGAACAACGCGACACGGTACCTAGTGGAAGAAAATGATAACACTAGATTTTTAGGACCTTCAGGTCGCTTATTGAAATCTGTTCAGCCATTTTCTTACAGTTTCCCTTATCCGAAATCCTCTTATAAAATATATATAATAACTACTAATTATTATAACAACTAAGCGAATATACTGAGTCCTTATGTCTCTGTCTCCCTCTCTCTCTCTTTCTCTTGAGACGCAGTTGTTTAATAAATAAGGGTGATGATCATCATATTCTAAAAACAGAACTATAAGCAAATAATAAAGGTTAGGCTTGCTGCAACTTTAAGTTATGTAAATGCAAGTTGTTTTACGTCGCACCGACAAAGATAGGTCTTATGGCGACGATGGGACAGGAAAGGGCTAGGAGTAGGAAGGAAGTGTCCGTGGCCTTAATTAAGGTACAGCTCCAGCATTTGTCCGGTGTGAAAATGGGAAACCACGGAAAACCATCTTCAGGGCAAGCGACAGTGGGGTTCGAACTTACTATCTCCCGAATACTGGATACTGGCCGCACTTAAGCGACTGCAGCTATCGAGCTCGGTGTTATGTAGATGGTGAGTATGATGATGATGATGATGATGATGATGATGATGATGATGATGATGAATGTAAGAGCGTAGGATATCTTAGTCAACCAGAGCGAGCTGGCCGTGCAGTTAGGGGCGCGCAGCTGTGAGCTTGTTTTCGAGAGACATTGTGTTCGAACTCCACTGCAGGCAGCTCTGAAGATGGTTCTCTGTGGTTCCCCATTTCCACACCGGGCAAATGATGGAGCGGTACCATAATTAAGGACGCTTTTCCTTCCCATTCCCGGCCCTTTCCTATCCCATCGTCTCCATAAGAACTATCTGTGTCGGTGCGACGTGAAGCAACTTTAAGGAAACCTTAGTCAACACCTGCATACATCCTGTGCGAATAAAACCTTCCTGTAAGCTTGCGTGTGTGCAGGAAGATTCATTCATAATTAATTAGGGCAGTGAGCGGCCGTAGTTTATATGTGCAGTGTGATCCTCGCCCGAATATGATATGGGAAACCACGGAAGGCCACCTCTACTTGTATAGTGTGTCGGATTGTGTGATTTAATCCCATATCTCTACAGACAACTTACGGTTCTCTACTCACTATTCCAGTCTGTTAAATCAGAGGTAAACTGTCGTAAGTGACATTTCGCTAACTTTACAGGAGAGCAGAAAGAAGCTTCTGAGGCGCATGTTTTGCTACCTTTAAGACAGTTCTAACCACGGTAAACCATCGTAAGAGCCAATATGAAAAGGAGTGCAGCGGATGACGTAAGGCTGAACTATTGTGTAATCATTGATCACTTACCATTGTCTATCACTAGGTTTTCCTTGCACATAAGACAGTATCACACAGCTCATCTTCACTCCTGCGAAACATACAATAGTGTACCCATAAGAAGACAGAAGCCATACGAAAGGGAGTGCGGCGGATGACGTAAGGCTGAACTATTGTGTAATCATTGATCACTTACCATTGTATATCGCTAGGTTTTCCTTGCACATAAGACACTATCACATAGCTTATCTTCACTCCTGCGAAACATACAATAGTGTACCCATAAGACACGAGCCCATGGCTACGTTGTTGCTGCTGCGTGTAAGAGGCTTGGGACGCCTTTGTCGTAGTAATAATAATAATAATAATAATAATAATAATAATAATAATAATAATGGAGTTAGCCTATAGATTAGTACAGAATAGATACAACAAAAGAACGATATCTTACAGGGCAAAGATCAAAAACTACACCACGGTTGTCAAGACAGAGGGACTTTACAGTTCAGAATGTATGATACTGAATAAGAAAGGGGAAATTAATGAACTAGAGAAGAAAGAAAGAAAAATATAGAGAAAGATCTTAGGATCCAAAAAAGAAAGGATGGTAATTGGAGGAAGAGGAGAAATGAAGATCGACACAATCAGACAGACAGAGAAGATCACAGACACCATCCGTAAGAAGAAACTGAAATTTTATGGGCGCCCCATAAGAATGAACGAGAGTCGACTAACAAAAAAGTATTTTACTACATCACAAACTTAAAATCAATTACAAAATGGGGAGAAGAAACAAGAAAGGACATGGAGGAAGTTGGCATCAATCTAAACGAAATATTTAATAGCTATATGCCTCGAGCTAAAATTGATGCATTCAAGGGGTACCATGAGAAGCAAAATGAAAAGTTCAAGAACATATGGTCAGAGGAAAGGATGAGGAACCACAGCGAAATGATGATAAAGTTCTGGGAGAGGAAAAAAAGGACTAGCCAACAAGTCAGCTGTTTACCGTGGTCCAAAGTAGGCCAAAATCGAAGAAAGAAGAAGTATGTTACTGGTGTTACATCGAGGTGCCGGAATTTTTCTCCACAGGAGTTGCTTTACAAGCTACGCCACGAGGCTGGTATGTTTGAGCACCTTCAAATACCACCGGACTGAGCCGAGATTGAGACCGCCAACTTGGTCTCAGAGGTTCTCAGTTCTACGTTGTTCATGTTGCTACTGCTGCTGTTACTTCTTATCGTAAGGAGTTTGGGTCATGTAAATAATGAGCTCCCCCACTTACAATGAACCCTTCTGAACTGACACCCCACACAACGAGATGATCCTCAGTTGACAATACGTATAGTTTTACATCTGTTCCGCGTAAAATTTCAGCTGCACATGACAAATTGTCTCCGAACACCAAAAGGAAGGACAACTTGATGACAGTAACTTAACATAATTCATTTTATAACTTTTTGTGTGGACTAGCAAAACGTAATCATTTTAAAAACATTATACAATTTTACATTATATTTTTCCATAATCAATGCCCCACATTCACCAAAGGACAATTTTGTATCGTAAGAAATCCAAATTAAATGGTTACGTATGAAAAC
The DNA here is from genome assembly GCF_040414725.1 of Anabrus simplex. NCBI lineage: Eukaryota > Metazoa > Arthropoda > Insecta > Orthoptera > Tettigoniidae > Anabrus > Anabrus simplex. The sequence goes on from NC_090269.1 coordinate 320,200,818, forward strand.
AGTCGTCACCTTACTGGTTTGATAAAGTTGTTTCTTTTGCTGTTAATGTGCAAGAAATTCACCACTGTAGTAGGACGACCGTATCCGTAATCTTTCATTCGCTGCTCATGGTGTAAACAAATGTTTTGTTTTGATAATTCTTCAAATTCACTAGACTATTTTTGTTAAATGCAATATCTCTATTGCGTGAATGTAATATTACCTGAGAGGGCAGCTTGTTGATAAAGGGTCCGTGGTGCTGTATAAATTGCAGTGTATTTGCTTTTGGATTTACTAAGTAGGCTGGCTTTGCGTGGAATTTATGAAATCACCTCCTCAAACGACCCAAAGGAATAGCTAGCTGGAGGATTGTGTTCACGCTTAGGCCTATTTCATTTGTAACAACAAATTTCAGGCTGAAAATTGAAAAGCACAAAGGTATTTTTTTTAAATCATTCATTAACAGAATGCTCCATTAAAGAAATACTACATGCTTATATATATATCAGGTGTCTGCATAAGTTTTTGCCGGTTTTTGTGGTAAAGAAAACACGTCATCTTCAAGGGAAATTCATTGTTTGTTTATTCAAAATATTGGCCATCGGCTTCTACAAGCTTCGCCCATCTTTCAGGTAAGTTATGAATACCATGCCAGAAAAATTGCTTATCTTCTGCGGCAAACCATTCGTCGAGCCATTTTCCAATTTCCTCGAAATCGCTGAAGTGCTGCTCTGCGAGCACGTGCCCCATTGATGCGAAGAGGTGATGGTCAGATGGTTTCAGCTCGGAGGAGTACGGCGGGTGCGGAAGAATGTCCCATCCAAGCGATTTGAAGGTGTCTTTCACCGGTTTTGCTGTGTGAGACGGCAATATCACTTTGCCATGTCTTCTGCCCCATTCCGGTCGTCTTTCGATGAATACGTGATTTAAATGAATCATTTTTTGGCGATAACGTTGTGCATGAACGGTTTCGCCGGGCTTCAAGTGTTCATAATACACAATACCATACCAGAGCGCGCACTGTCTTTCGCATTGAAATCGCCACGTTTAAATTATTGTCGAAACCATGTCTCACATGTTCTAATCGACGGAGCGTGTTCACCATGTTTCTAACAGCAAACGATGACTTTCCACAGCCTTTTTCTTTTGATTAAATAAGAAAGGCAATGCGTGCCGCAAATATTCTTTTTCAGGCACAAACGTCGACATGATCACTGAACGATACAATACAGACGCTAGTGTTTGGCGGACTCAGCTTGAGTGTGTTGGTAGGTTAATGTCAGACGAACAAACTGACGTATGTGCCAAATTCATACGCTGCGAACTGTTTGCTGGCGCCATCTCTTAGTCAAACCGGAAAAGACTTATGCATACACCTGGTAAGCCTACATAATGACAGTGCTAATTAATAGTCTATATAAAATTAATTACAACATGTCTTTTGTCAATATTAACTGCTTGCTCGTTGTAAGATGTCAAAAATTATTTTGTTTACAAATTTAGAAAATTCCTTTAGGTGTTTGTCCACGAGTTCGTATTATCTACCGGCCAGAGGCTCATTGAGTTTGTAACAGTTCAACAAACTTCACTGGATGCACAGAGGTGTGAAAACTATTAGACTCAACAGTAATATTGGAATATTTCCATTGTCGCATTACCTATTATGTGACTGCCTATAAAAATCTTCTACGTGTTACTTGTTGGCATTTTAAAGTAAATGATAGAACATAAGTTGCATTTTTTTTCAATTACATCGGTGACGATCTTATAGACATTAGACTCTTCTGTCTATATTAAATCCCAGTGTTGAGGATTTTAAATTTCTCTTTTTAGTATAATTAGATCAAATAAAATTACATGAAGTGGTTCTGTGATGTTTTGTTTACTTGAGCATTGTAATCATTCTCTGTGCTGTGTACTATTTACTATCCAAACTCTTGGAGACTGAAGTTGTACGATTAGCAGCCGACCAAACAGAAATACTGTATTTAATCTCAACATAATATTTAGAAAATTACGAATAATACAGTATTTCACGAACTTTAGTAAGTAGAACGAATATTTGACTGAAAGATGGAGTTCTAAGGAACAAATTAGAAACAAATGAGGGGAAAAAAGCTAAGGGAATTTGTCTTCTCCTTTGAGTCTAATAATTTTCACCTGCGTGTGTGTATGTATGTATCTAGACCGTATGGTAGTGGGTCATAAGAGACTTCGTTACCAAGAATAAACATTTTCTGTCAACCTGATACTAATAAATAACTCCCTTTGATATGTAATTAATTAGTACGGAATTGGTTTCCTTTTTCCTTTGACAAATTATGTTCAATGATCATCTAACCTTTCTCAATATGCGCCATTTGTCTTGTACATGAATTATGAAAGTTAGTTGTCTTTAGAACTGGTTTCTTTCTCTCTCGGAGTTTTAAATGGATGTTGTGGGCCAGCAAGTGGTCGCCAGATACCGAGTTGGCTTCGGTCGTAAGGAGGCCCGCCGCAACCTGTCCGGATATGGAATGAAAACTTTTACTCACTCACCGAACAAGAAGACATTTGCCTGATTCGGACCTTGGTAGTTTGGCGTGCTCTTCATATATAAAAAGGGCCGTAGCCGTGTTGAAACATCGGATCCCGTGAGATCTCCGAAGTTAAGCAACATTGGGCGTGGTCAAGATTTGGATGGGTTGCCACGCGCTGTTGGTGGAGGGTAAGGGAATGGAGGAGAGGAAGGGAACTGACCACCCTTCCATACGTAAACTCCGGCTCACACACACACACCTCTGTGGAGGTTCAGACCTGCCTTCGGGCATTATACACCCTTACTTTACTTTATATATAAAGATGTGTGTAATGAGACAAACAACATCCAGACCCTGAGACAGAGTAAGTAACCAGACGCTGATAAAATCCTTCACCCGGGTAAAAGTCGAACCTGGGTCTTTCTGAACCAAAGACAATAGCGTTGACTATCGTGCCAAAAATCAGAATGATCAGCAAAATATAATATTTAAGTTAAATTCATTCTTGAAATAATTCGAGGACCACCACCAGTGTTGCTTATAAATATTGTCTGCATAGACCAGTTATCCTTCAGATTGCCGGGCTGATTTATTTGTTTATTTTTTTATTTTTTTATTTTTTTTACAAGTTGCTTTACGTCGCATCGACACAGATAGGTCTTATGGCGATGATCGGACAGAAAAGGGCGAGGAGTGGTGGGAAGGAATCGGCCGTGGCCTTAATTAAGGTACAGCCCCTCAGCATTTGCTTGGTGTGAAAACGGGAAACCACGGAAAACCATCTACAGAGCTGCTGACAGTAGGGTTCGAACCCGCTATCTCCAGAATACCTGATACTGGCCGCGCTTAAGCGACTGCGGCTATCGAGCTCGGTCCAGGCTGAGTAGCTCAGATGGTAGAGCGCTGACCTCCTGGGACTGTCTTGGCAGATTCGACCCTGGCTCAGTTCGGTGGTACTTGAAAGTGCTCAAATACGTCAGCCTGGTGTTGTAGATTTACTGGCACGTACAGAAACTCCTGCGGGACAACATTCCAGTACCTCGACCATAAAAGTAGTTTGTGGGGCGTAAAATCAATAACACTATTACCTTTTAGATAGTCATCTTCTTAGCGCTCATCTCTCTTTGCCGCAGATCCGCTGTTTCCCAATCGCCACGTCCGTCGATCAAAGGTGCCATGAGGAGAACATTGACGTATCGCATCGGCTATTTTAGCCGATCATGTCAACGCCTCTTAGGTGGCATCCGGCTCCCTGGCTAAATGGTTAGCGTTCTGGCCGTTCGTCACAGGGGTCCCGGGTTCGATTCCCGGCAGTGTCGGGAATTTTAACCATCATTGGTTAATTTCGCTGGCACGAGGGCTGGGTGTATGTGTCGTCTTCATCATCATTTCAGCCTCATCACGACTCGCAGGTCGCCTACGGGAGTCAGAGCAGAAGACCTGCACCTGGCGAGCCGAACATGTCCTCGGACACTCCCGGCACTTTAAGCTATACGCCATTTCATTTTTTTCTTAGGTGGCGCTCGGGCCGATGTCCATCTGGGATAGGGCAGTCTTGGCAACCGATTGCTCGTTATTGCGTGTGACATGACCGCAGCAGCGTAACGTAGCCTCCATACTTATTTACTTTCTGTTATGAGCGCAACTCCCATAATCGCTCAGACATTGGACTAACATTTTTGATATGATCAAGTCGCGTGGTACTGAGCGTCCAACGAAGCATGCGCAGACGTGCAGAGCTTGTTCGTGTTTAACAGTTGCTGGCCACCGTAGAGGGCTACTGAACTCACGTTGCGTCTCTGAATCTTGGCCTTCAAGTGGCTGCGTGCTCTGTAATCAAATTATGTTTCAGGTAATAATTTACAAGGCAAATAATTGAGGATGGACAGAAAAAAGACTGACGGAAAGAAGCTTGACATTCTTCAAAATGAGGAAACCAGACATAACGAACAGGGGTTGATTTAGACAAATATTCAAGGAGTTCAGAGGTTTTCAGGCGACAGGGGAGGAACCGGGGATGAAAGAAAGATCCTAGGAACACACAGGAACTGAAGAAGGAAATACGACAATAGAATATTAGACTCCGGCGGAGAGAGAAGGTGGAATATAATATAAGGACTGTCAAGTATGGTTCATAGGTGTTCAAAACAAAACAAAAAAGCAAATAAATAATAATAATAATACACTGACTGACAGTGACAATGCAACACCAAGGAGGAGTGGTTCGAAAGGGATGAAAGTTGGGGAAAAAACAGAGACGGCACGGACGAATAATTGATGTTTATTTCAAACCGATATGCAGGTTACACAATGCGCACGGCATCGACTCAGTAGGATGTAGGACCACAGCGAGCGGTGATGCACGCAGAAACACGTCGAGGTACAGAGTCAATAAGAGTGCGGATGGTGTCCTGACGGATGGTTCTCCATTCTCTGTCAACCATTTGCCACAGTTGGTCGTCCGTACGAGGCTGGGGCAGAGTTTGCAAACGGCGTCCAATGAGATCCCACACGTGTTCGATTGGTGAGAGATCCGGAGAGTACGCTGGCCACGGAAGCATCTGTACACCTCGTAGAGCCTGTTGGGAGATGCGAGCAGTGTGTGGGCGGGCATTATCCTGCTGAAACAGAGCATTGGGCAGCCCCTGAAGGTACGGGAGTGCCACCGGCCGCAGCACATGCTGCACGTAGCGCTGGGCATTTAACGTGCCTTGAATACGCACTAGAGGTGACGTGGAATCATACGCAATAGCGCCCCAAACCATGATGCCGCGTTGTCTAGCGGTAGGGCGCTCCACAGTTACTGCCGGATTTGACCTTTCTCCACGCCGACGCCACACTCGTCTGCGGTGACTATCACTGACAGAACAGAAGCGTGACTCATCGGAGAACACGACGTTCCGCCATTCCCTCATCCAAGTCGCTCTAGCTCGGCACCATGCCAGGCGTGCACGTCTATGCTGTGGAGTCAATGGTAGTCTTCTGAGCGGACGCCGGGAGTGCAGGCCTCCTTCAACCAATCGACGGGAAATTGTTCTGGTCGATATTGGAACAGCCAGGGTGTCTTGCACATGCTGAAGAATGGCGGTTGACGTGGCGTGCGGGGCTGCCACCGCTTGGCGGCGGATGCGCCGATCCTCGCGTGCTGACGTCACTCGGGCTGCGCCTGGACCCCTCGCACGTGCCACATGTCCCTGCGCCAACCATCTTCGCCACAAGCGCTGCACCGTGGACACATCCCTATGGGTATCGGCTGCGATTTGACGAAGCGACCAACCTGCCCTTCTCAGCCCGATCACCATACCCCTCGTAAAGTCGTCTGTCTGCTGGAAATGCCTCCGTTGACGGCGGCCTGGCATTCTTAGCTATACACGTGTCCTGTGGCACACGACAACACGTTCTACAATGACTGTCGGCTGAGAAATCACGGTACGAAGTGGGCCATTCGCCAACGCCATGTCCCATTTTTCGTTCGCTACGTGCGCAGCACAGCGGCGCATTTCACATCATGAGCATACCTCAGTGACGTCAGTCTACCCTGCAATTGGCATAAAGTTCTGACCACTCCTTCTTGGTGTTGCATTTGCTCTGTCAGTCAGTGTAATAATAATAATAATAATAATAATAATAATAATAATAATAATAATAATAATAATAATAATAATATAATAATTGTACCGGGAGGTACACCTCAACCCCGCTCATTCAAAATAAGCGCCTTAATAAACTCCTCTATCGACCGACAGGTGAAATTGATACCACAAGAAGTTGAAACTTTAATCGGGAGATGTCACCACTGAAATATTAAGTAACTGTGTTATTGTGAAGTTTCCTAAACTGATTGAACTTCTCCTTGTTTTGTTTTGCTATACATCAAGAAATTTGGACATTTTTCCACAGATTACACTACCAATAAAAACTATGATCATGCACTCTTGTGTAAGGTGGAAGAGCTTATAACTTAAAGAAGTTTCGTATTTTTAGGTTTTCCATAACTGAATCTATGTTCATTTATTTTTGGATTCGCAATACTTCCTTTGCTTTCCGCCAATTTTGAATCTGGCCAATCATAAATTTTTGTAATTAATTTTCAACCAATCCCGCATTTCTTGTTCACTTTGAATTTGCCAATAAAAATTGAGATGGTGTGGCCGGATTAGTCCTGAATTCTCTCGAACCTTCCCTGAGGGTATATAAACTGCGGCTTTCCTGGCTACCTTGTCAATTGATCGCCGTCTTTCTAAGTGTGTGTGTTAAGGCAGGACGCGGGGCGTGTCTTTCTTCGGTCGGCGGAACATCTACAAGGTAAAGGCCACATAAATTTTCTTTTCTGTAGCTATCTCCGCAGCTTTATCCGAGGGGAAGGTCCGAATCTTTAATCATGCAACAAACTTTTCTAAAATGTAAATCTTCTTTCGGTTAATGTAAAAATTTCATAAAGTTTTTACTGTAAATCGGGGATAGAGAGTGAGTTACCCTCTAGAGCTCCCCTTCATCTTGGTTTGAGGTGACTACGTTTTCGTAACTGTTTTCTTCCTGTAATGTGTTAAAGTGATTTCCATGCGAGCCACCTCAGTAGTTTGGGAATAGCCCCTGTTTCATCGACAGAGAGCCCTGTAGGATTTTATATTTCATTATCTGGAGCGCAGTGTTCGCCTCCATTCTGTTTGTGTTCGGGCCGTTTATTTAACCTGTTCTTTTTTCGCAAAGGCCCTGTAGGTTGGGTACTAGATACCCCTGTGTAAAAATATTTCAATTTGTAAGTAGTGCCTTGAGAGGCCAGAGATTGTCAGATTTTCATGTAATGTTGCCTTGAGTAGGCTGGAAGAAACTGAGAGCCTGTAAGATCTTTTCTAGGTTTTGTAATAGTGAAGGGTGCCTCTGGCAGGCTTGACATTGTAATTTAGGGAGCAAGTGCTCTTGATGTAGGGGATTTCTGCCCTTGATTAAATTATTCCTCATTTTGAATTGTAAACTTGAGCTGGTAGATCAGGAATTGTAAAACCTAGGGGCTTGAAGCCCAAAATTGCTAAAGTTCTGAATCTTGGATTTCTCCAAGTCTCGTTTCAAGATATGCATTGTACCTGATTTTTCATTGTGATTTCACCTAGTGGAAATTTGTTAACTTTGTTAATTTTTTTTGTATTGAAAGAAATATAGCCTTTGTTAAAATTTCAATTCTTGATATTGTAGTTAGATCCATTCAAGCCCACGCCTTCTTTCACCTCTCTGCGTTCCACAATTAGCCCGGAATAATAATAATAATAATAATAATAATAATAATTGTTCCGGGGATTCCGTGGAACGCAGAGGTGTGAGAAGTTGCTGGGGTGAATGGGTGTACGGTGAAATGATCACAGCATAAGTTAAAACACTAAATTTTGACATTTTATTTCTTTCCATTTATTTTCTTGTGTTTCAAATTTGGTAGTTAGACAATCTGGATGAACAATAATAATATGAGATAAGGTCGTCAGGTGCCAAAATAACAATGACTTAAAGTCAAATATCAGGTACAATAGAGAAGATTATCGATACAAGAGTTTACAAGGAATAAGCATTGTAGATCTAAAGGTGCACTGTTACAAGAGCATATTTGCTCGACTCACTTACATTGTATAGTAGTTTTAGCTTCTGACATTAATACAATCCAGCCTCTTAGAGGCACCAGTTTCTTACACAGTCATACTCGACAAAATTCAGATAACACGTTTACTGTCATTTCTGCTCGACTGTCTGTTACACACTCGACGAAACACTTGCACTCCTTTCCGAAAGACGCCTTAAAATCCTTAATTGGCTTACGGTCCGAAATTGCAGAGGCTAAGCCTATACTACAGTGGAGAGACTAGATGTGAAATATTAAGTTCAAAACCAGGGTGAAGAATTTAGAATTTTAGAAAATCTTAGTCACCCCAAGCCAAGTTGAAGGGGAATCAATTGAGAGTGAACACTTTTTGTTCCCTTAAATTACATGCTTCTCAGCAGGGATTTGAACGAAGTCTTCACACTTGCCGAAAATTTACATTTAAACAGTTACTTTAGAATTTTGCATTAATAAAGAAGTTTGAAACCTTCCCCTCAAGTTAACTGCCTGGAGCTATTACATGTTAAGAGATGTCTACCATTACCTTGAGATGTTGGGCCTTCCGACGACGGGAAGGCTGCCCCTGCTTCCTATTACGCTGTACCGGAGCGATGAAGATGACAATACAGCCCTAAAGCGCCCGGCTTTTGTAGTACTCAGAGGGAAGGTTCCAGAACTCTCTTGAGCTAGGCAGAAAACTCCCAATTTGGTTAATAACTAAGGAAGAAGGAAGCCGTAGAAGTGCTGATAACCTTAGCACATAAAAAACAATCTACAAACACTTAAGGTTTACAAACATAGAAAACAGAAAATTCCCATAAAGGGTAATTGTCCGTAATCCCGCCAGAGAGGACACATACGCCGATAGTAGACATCTAAAGATTAAAGGTCAAAATACCTTGTGATACATAGTTTAGGATTCACAGCACAGATGGCCATCTATAATGCGCGCAGTTCAACGGGACGGAGACAGTGTACCGCCGATAATAATAATAATAATAATAATAATAATAATAATAATAATAATAATAATAATAATAATAATTTTTGGCGCTGCATTTAGCTGCTTGCATTGATAGATTATTGGGAGTCAGAATCTTGACTCGAAGGAGTTTCTGATGAACCGGAAGCCAACCAAACAGAGAGGTGAAACGAAGTGAAAAATCAGGTTTTAAACTTCAACACGAGGAGAAGTCCTGTCAGTTTTAATTACCTAGTGGAGATCACTATAAGTACCTAGGAAATTATATTTACGAGGTTATAAATAAAGTTTACAGATATCTTCATATGGTTATGTGGTTTAGGGGTTGTAGTAAGGATGTAAAGGAGAGGGCGTATAGCTCTCTGGAAGACCCTAATTATGGTTCTATGTTTTATAGGTCCCGTTCCAGGATTACTAGATTCGAGAAGTGGAAAAGATCCAGAGGGAAGCAGCATGATTTATTCTGGGTGATTTCCGACAAAAGAGTAAGGTTTAAAATGTTGCAAACATTGGGCTGGGAGGACCTGGGTGTAACGAGACGAGCTGCTCAACTAAGTGATATGTTCCGAGTTGTCAGTGGAGAGAAAGCATGAAATGACATTCGCAGATGAATAAGCATGAATTGAGTAGGAACTTAAGAGAGTAGGAAGATAAAGTTGGATTACGAAAGAACAAATTTGGGCACAAATTCGTTTATAGGAAGAGAAATTTGGTATTGGAATAATTTACCAAGAGAGATGTTCGATGGGTTTCCAACTTCTTTTAAACCATATAAGAAAAGACTAGGTAAACAGCTGATACGGAATCTGCTACCTCGGCGAGAGCCCTAAGTGCATATCATTTTTATAAATATAAGTTCATACTGATCGCAGTTTTACTGTCAAAGAGTAGAAGATGCAGACTTGCGTGTTGAATTGATGGCTATGATGTAGGTTACCAGAGCATAATTACATCTTTCTGCATGTCTTACTGCCGCCAGCTAGCGGCCTTGACTGGCCTTTCTTGTATTGCTGCCTGTCTTTATTGCTTACATGGAATAAAAATTAATCTGGCTTTCTTAAAACTCGAGGGAACGCAAATAACTCCAAGCGTAAGCTGTAATAATAACAATAAAGTTTTAGAAATATTAGCGCAAACAGAAATTAGAAAAGTTACTGCCTGCAAGTAATAGGCTTACGTTCGTTATTGGACTAAAGTCACCTCGTAGTTGTTAAGTTCAACATAAACACGGTACAACACTTGCGATTGTAACATTAAGGGGTAAATGTGTGAGAGGGAAAGGAAATCAACACTTGTAAGATGAGTGGCAGGGAAAATGGCACAAAAACGTTAGATCACTTAACTGAAACCTTCTCGTCAATGAGAGAAACTTCGGTTGGGATTTGGAATACTGTGTATACTAGCGTGTATGAAGTTTCCCTGCTATCTGTTAGTTTAGAAATCATTCGTTTCTTAGTCGACTTGCTAACAAGGAGAATGAGGGAGGAGGGAGGGTGATACCTTGTCGGGTGTACGCAATTTATAACCAAAAATCTAAAAGCCGCTCTGAGTAGCTCAGACGGTAGTGTACTGGCTAAAATTGGCGGGTCCAGTTGTATTTGAAGGTGCTCAAATACGCTAGCCCCTTATATGTAGTTCTACTGGCACGTAAAAGAACTGCGGAGGAAAATTACGGCAACTGAGCGTCTCCCAAAAGCGAGGGAGGCAAAAAAATAGCATTACTGTTATTGTAAAATGTTAACATATAAATAAGCTGAAACAAAAATGTTATTCAACATTTAATGAAATATTTCGTTTAATTAATTGGACATTTTTAGATCATCTATTTCAACAAAAGACAAAATCAAATAACCTCGAAAATAGATCCATCCGCTAAATACAATTAGATGTCCTTCGTTTGAAATAAAAATAGTATATACATGAAGTTACTGCAGACTAAGCTAAAAATTCCAATAGCCTACACTCCGCACTAGCACACTGTATAAATAAGGCTTGAAGGTGCTTACTGTACGTACACTCGATTATTCTGCAACCCTGCAACTCAAGACCCAGTACTGGTTTTAAATTTTCGTATCTGTTAGTTTGTTTGCTGGCTTGTTTATCACTTAGTTCATTTATATGTATTTGTTCCATCATAGGCAGGAAACGGGAGAAGATATTTCAACCAAACTTCATATGTAGTCTACTCTTCCAAGAGCAAGCACTCGTGTTAAGATAAGCCTACATGTGATTTCAAAATAACTCAATAGGCTGGGTGTTTGTAGTTATTCAGAGTTCCTTAAATATTTTCATGTTCAATTAATTTTCTGTAAAACCATGCATTCTTCGTACAACGCATTTTAATTTTTTGTTTGTTCATTATACGCTTTTCCTTACTCTTGAAATAACGGAAGAAATTGCTTCCTGTAGAGATTTTATTCTCCCGCGAATAACTGACTCTCGCTACTCGGCATTGGCTCAGCTGGTTGACAACGTTGCGTCTGCCTGCAACTTTTCACATGCCGCCGAGGTAGCCATGCGACGCAATTCGTGTAAACTCGAAACTTACTTCGGAGTGTTGCCTTCAGTGGTGGGCTTTAACGTGGTATATCGTGTTCAGCATGATTAGCGTGGATTTAGTCCAGATCCATGGCTAAATGGTTAGCGTGCTGGTCTTTGGTCATAGTGATCTCGGGTTCGATTCCAGGCAGGGTCGGGAATTTTAACCATCATTGGTTAATTTCGCTGGCACTGATGCTGGGCGTATGTGTCGTCTTCATCATAATTTCATCCTCATCACGACCCGCAGATCGCTTACGGACGTCAAATCGAAAGACCTGCACCTGAACCTGCACCTGACGAATCGAACATCTCCTCGGACACTCCCGGCACTGAAAGCCGTACGGCTTTTCATTTTTTCAGCGTGGATTTACTTAAGTGCAAATATTTTTTTGAAAAAAATCTGTGTTCAGTATATCACTAACATCTGTTGTTGTACACCTAAAACAGACCGGTTATTTTGCGCATTATGTAATACTCGCCTTGCGGTTGCCTATCTGAGTCAGTAAGAGACGCTTGATTCATCTGGAAGGTCGTTGGTTCCTTTCTCCACCAGGAATCGTCTTACACTTCCGTAGAAGTTTTCTACAATAGTAATCACCTAAACTGCAGCTAATTCCTGGAGGCAAAGGTGACTAGGATTGGACCGTACCATTCTGTCTCACGTAGAGTCGGTATTACAAACAGCGTACCTAAGCACAGGGTGTCTCGCATAAACCGAGCGCACGTTCTTTGTACTGTGCGCTGCAGCAGCAGCTGCCTCAGTCCAACCTACGTCGCGCGCGGCCGCCCTGTTTGAAGCGTGTATAAAATCTTACCTTATAAAGGATGATGGAAGTGTCATCCTGCATAATGAGGGACTTGATAACCACCATTAGAATTTTCTGCACACCAATAACGAGAGGTATGACTGTTCACACGACAATTAAAATGAAACCATCCCTCATCTGAAAAGAACTCAAGCTGTGGGTCGAATAAACAATATTCAGTGATGCAGGATTCCACTCACAATATCTCACTCTTGTGGCTGGATCAGCAGGTTTTAAACAATGGGCCCGTGTAAACCTGTACGGTTTGATGTGTAACAGCTTCGTAGCTCTGTGTGTAGAAGAAAATGAAACCCATACTTGTTGTGCTAATTTTGTGAGTAATTTATTCGGTGTCTGTTCAGGATTCCATATAGCTTTTGCTCTGTTATAACTATTCGTGTGCACCCATGTTTTTTGTTTTAATTGAGCACGTAGCCAGTAGTTTCAAATTTATTTAGAATTACGTGAATTTGTGCTCATGACTTGTACTTAAAATGACTTTTGAAAATCTACAGGAATGAATGAAGCCCCCATCTAGCGGCGAGGATAGGAATTGTGCCGGCTGCCGAAGTCTGTCGTACCCCTCTGGGGCAATGATGAACGATTGACGGATGAAATAAAATGACATTGGAGAGTGTTGCTGGAATGAAAGATGACAGGGAAAACCGGAGTCCCCGGAGAAAAACCTGTCCCGCCTCCGCTTTGTCCAGCACAAATCTCACATGGAGTGACCGGGATTTGAACCACGGAACCCAGCGTGAAATAACTTTTACATATGAAAATACGGTTTTTCAATGATAACTGTCTCACCATGTTAACAGCTGAGATTCAGACTGGCTATTGATGCTAGATCGAACACGTGCACGCTTCTTGCAAGGTGAAGAACAATGCGCGCGCCTCCCGCACAGCTGCTTAGGTCTCGGGGAGAAGAAACGCCGCTGGACGGTTTTTGTTTTTAAGGGCCGTTTTCCCCAAATGAGTTTAAACTAGGTTTATTTTAATCTGGTTTAAGTCTCAGTTTAAACTAACATTCATTTTCCCCATATTGGTTTAAACTTTGTATCAAGTTTAAACCTGGCTCAGAGTTAAACCTTCTATATTGTTGGTTTAAACTGCTGTTTATATTCAACTTTCTTGACATTTTATTAACGTATCTGTGATTTTCCTGATAGAAGGGTTAGTTTTGACTACCAGTACTGCAGCACTTTAATGAAAAACGTACTAAAATTATAACCTAGTATTAGCATTAGAAAAATGGGAGAATTTATTGAAGTCTTTGGTTAAATAGGAAATAATTTTGATGTGCAAGAGAGGTTAAGAAGCCGCGTCCCAACAAAAGTTTACAATCTTGGAAAATCGGATGTAACGGAGTTCTTTGATGGATTTATAATTCATAAGCGAACAGCAAGGATTGTCTAGTATCGAAGAAGGATTCATTTAAAACGTCAACTGCACGAAATAATGCTATTTCGCTAGAAGCAATGATTCTGGTTACTTTAAGATATGATGCAGCAGGCATTTTTTTCATTAACAACGGGGACCACAGACCTTAAATTGCAGTCTCCTTATAATATTATATACTGTAAAATACTGTTCGTGGTATGAATACTGTAATGTGAAGCATAAAAATATTCGTACATAAGTCGTGTAATACGTCCGTTCTTCATGCGGTACGTGGTGGCTGTGGTCGCTAAAGCGTGAAGTCAGCATCGTCCGAATCCGTGACAAGACGGTTCGAATCTAATTTGTCGAAAATATTTTTACCATCAGAATGTTGACCGGCACGGTAGGAGAGGCGGTGGTATACAATTTCTAATCGCTAGATTATATATTTATAGGATCAGAAAAACAATAAAGTATTTCATGCTTGGTAGTAAACTTGTAATAGAATAGATTATAGTTAAGAATGTTTCATCGTATCTATTGCCAGCATACCAGCAATAGAAATATTAATGCTATAGGGAGAAGAGTATTATGCATACAGTACGACATATCGCGAACTTGGTTATGTTATAAACGAATATGGAATCAAGTAATACATCTGCAAATAATACATCCTCAGTGGTCTGTCTGCTGGATCCAAGGTTTGTGAGATTGATCCCGGCCGAGGGCGATGGATTTTGATAGGAGATAGATCCCGAGCATGCTTGGAATTTTACTTGAAATTCACATAAATGTTGATTTTCTGAGGAAAGGAATACCATAGGCCTATTGCTGAAAGACCAGGATTTTAATATTTCAACGTTCCCGTGTGTTCCGTAAGACAATACAGACATCAAAAGACACGTTTTAGGCCCACGGTACTTGTTTATGGTAAAGCATGACAGAGAAAAATAAGAAATAAAAGTGCGTTCCAATAAATTGTAGACAGCAATAGGTAGAATTATATGATACAACACTTCGCACAAATGTAAACAATTTATTTATCAGTAAAGCTAATATCCCGCCGAATTTGTTCTTTATTCACTACGTACGATAGCATTAATTCGCCACAAACAGCTGGTATTATTACAAAAATGTCGGTCATTGAATTACTTGGCTCTGATTGGCCAATTCCAATCGACCATGCCTTCGACTATTCCTTCAGTGCAGCCAACGTTAGCGCCAACGACAGCTCGCCCGTTTAAACTAAACGAGTGTCAGAAATTGGTGGAGAAAATGGACGCAACTTTAAACTAGGTACTAAAGTGAAACGGGTTTAATTTATACCAGGTTTAACTCGATTTGGAGAAAATGGCCCTAAGAGAGAGCCTGTATTTACACGGTTTATACGTCCCATTCTCCCGGACGCCTATGTGGTCTATCTGGATCGTTTTTAATACCTTGTGAAGACGATCCCAACAGGTTGCGCTCAAACATGAACTGCTGTACGACACGATGTCTTTAATCCTGAATTATTTTATCTCAATTATAAGATGCTAAAATTTAATTTTAACCTACATTTTAAAAGTAGAACTTTGGCTTAGCAACATAACTGCTGTGCGGCTGGGTTACAGCCGTATGGCGAGCGCTCCCAAGCTCTTCCAACTGTAAACAAAGTGGGCTTGGCTAAATCAGTGTTTCTGAAAGGAGGCAAGGTGTTTCCACCTGCATCGCTCGTCGCTTGTTTGTGTACAGTGCCGTGGAGATCCCTCTCTTGCCCGATCAGGCGTGAAGCTGGAGCAAGCTGCGCGATCACACGTTACACAACTTCAAACGGAGGGGAAGCACCAATGCTCTAACATGCTCACACGAGCACACCACGCTGAAAAGACCTGAAAAGGATTAACGCAACATGTGTGTATGTGTCTATGAGGACTAATTTGTTTTGTGTGTCTACTCTTGCATTTTATTGAACATCATCTCTCGCTACACTGCTCCTCTGATCCAGTGATTATTTTTGTATATTAGCACCTTTTTTCCGACCAGTTAATTATTGAAAACAAAAGCTTTGAGAATGTGGTGTACGGTTGTAAAGATATATCAAAGGTCTTATTTTATGTATCAGTTACTCGCCTTGTTTGATACAGTGACATCATTACGCTGTTTCTTTTTATCATAAAGAGTTGGTTGAAAATTATGGTTGTGTTATCAGTTCATACATTTGATCAATGTAGTTCTACACCACCCTATCCTGAGCTTTGCCGTATTAGTTTAACCTTACTCTAACTCTGATCGGTTTTCAACGGCTAGGTGATATATGAAAAAACTGGAAGGGGAAGGAAGCGGCCAGGGCCTTAATTGAAAATGTAATGCCCTATTCTGAGCTGCTGATGGTGGGTTTTGAACCTTCTCTCGAATGCTAGCTTGCCTGCACCACGTACCCAATCCACTAATTTACAGAAATTAGGTATCCGACACAAAATAATCGAAAAACACGACAAGAGATACGGTGGTGATATAATTATAACTTTAAGAGGAAGTGCAATTTTCTCTTAAATGTAACCAAAGGAAACATAGGTAGAGGGGGGACTTTTCGAAAAAGGAAGTTAGCTATCGCCAAAAGAAAGGAAAGAATCATGAATGTCGTGGAAATGAAACATTCTCTAGGCCTCTCAAATCTTGCACTTACTGGGCGAGTTGGCCGTACGGTTAGGAGCGCGCAGCTGTGAGCTCGCATCCGGGAGATAGTGGGTTCTAACCCCACTGTCGGCAGCCCTGAAGATGGTTTTCCGTAGTTTCCCATTTTCACACCAGACAAATGCTGAGGCTGTACCTCAATTAAGGCCACGGCCGCTTCCTTCGCATGCCTAGGCCTTTCCTGTCCTATCGTCGCCATAAGATCTATCTGTGTCGGTACGACGTAAAGCAACTAGCAAAAAAATCTTGTACGTCGTGGTCAGAAGACCAAGGGTTGTCGTGATATGAATATTTTGCTTTCTCAGTAAAATTATACGTCTAATAGGCTTTTAATTGTTGGGTTATGTCGAGTACATAAAACACATGCATGGCGAAATTGGTCAACCGGACACCGGTGGAACCTGAACCTACAGCTTTCAGGGTGGCTTTCCTATTTCTGCTCTGTTGGTTAGGATCTTAGCTACTGCCAGGACAACTGTACAGTGCGCTAGTCGCCCGCTGTGGACCACTCGAATTGAACACGATTGCATTATACTTCATCCGCAACTGATGCTCTAACGATTGACCTAGAATGAGGAGGTTGACATAAGTGGAAGCACTACCTAACTTAATTAAGCTGCAGTGGCTTAAGTGCGGCCAGTATCCAGTATTCGGGAGATAGCAGGTTCGAACCCCACTGTCGGCAGCCCTGAAGATGGTTTTCCGTGGTTTCCCATTTTCACACCAGGCAAATGCTGGGGCTGTACCTTAATTAAGGCCACGGCCGCTTCCTTCCTACTCCTAGCCCTTCCCTGTCCCATCGTCGCCATAAGACCTATCTGTGTCGGTGCGACGTAAAGCCAATAGAAAAAAAAATTAAGGGATCGTGGATAACCCTCCCCCCACCCCTCCAACTCTGTCAAATGTAGACACCTTGGGAACATTCCTTTAAATTACTTCTTACAAAAGGTCCAGAATAGCGTGGATGATTTCTATCCTTCGCCAAATTTTGAGATACGCCACGGTAAGTGGGAAATACCTGAACCAATATTATATAGAGAGAGAGGATTTGCGGTGTTGGATCCTCAGATCAGAAAAGATAAAGGGAGAAAGCCAAAACAGACTTTGCAAGTTCGGTCTGTGGGTAGAAGAGGAAAGATAATGAACCAAATTCAACGGAATAGACTACGTTGGGACTGGTTCAGAAAAGGGGAATGGCACAAAGAGATCTGCACTGGCCTGAACTTCTTCTAAGAATTGTGTAAGGACACAAGCCACCTGAAAGGGCATAAGGTTGAATAAGAAGAACTCTCTTTAAATCCAGCTAAATAACGTCGGTATTGATGAAGGGAGATGGGGGGTCCCTGTCTTGAAAAGTAAATTGAAGCGAACACATAGCGGGCGGAGTGAGACAATATGGGGTCTGAGTGAGATGTGATATAAACCAATATAAACACAGGCCGCCACTCTGCAGCGCCCGACCATCGGCTAAATGGACTGACGTCAAACTCCATTGTGATCCCCGACACAATACGGCCACAATAATTAA
Source organism: Anabrus simplex (assembly GCF_040414725.1). Taxonomy (NCBI): domain Eukaryota; kingdom Metazoa; phylum Arthropoda; class Insecta; order Orthoptera; family Tettigoniidae; genus Anabrus; species Anabrus simplex. The sequence continues at coordinate 320,218,819 of NC_090269.1, forward strand.
AATTGCTAATAACCTCTATAACCCCCCACCCTTTTAAATTTGATGATGGACACAACCTGACTCCTTGTACCGAGCTGGAGATCCTCTTTATGAAACACTGAGGCACAGCTACAATGGATTGTTTTTAATATTGTCTGCAATAGATATGTCTGCAATCCAATTACTTTTTCCTAGTTTAATCCCACATCCAGTTTTATTTATGTTGCAATGACGGCGACCAGGCTTAGCCCAGCTCGGTGGCCGTGAGGACAGGCATGGCGGACGGGGGTTTGAATCACACTATCGGCACCTTTTGTAGGCCTACACCATATAACAGAAATGAATCCAGACGAAGTCCCTTGTGATCGTGAGTGTAAAATATGACAAGCCCGTATTGATAGATTTAATGCCACAAGTAAGAATTCTATTTACCGGACGAGTTGGCCGTGCGGTTAGGGGCGCACAGCTGTGAGCTTGCATCCGGGAGATAGTGGGTTTGAACCCCACTGTCGGCAGCCCTGAAGATGTTTTTCCATGGTTTCCTATTTTTAACACTAGGCAAATGCTGGGGTTATGCCTGAATTAAGGCCGCGGCCGCTTCCTTCCCATTGCTAGGCCCTTCCTATCCATCGTCGCCATAAGACCTATCTTTATCGGTGCGACGTAAAGTAAATTCCAAGAATTGTATTTTAGGGCAAAATTCTGATAGTCTGAAATCTCTTATAACATATAGACGATAGTATTTTTAATTTTAATTTTTAAAATTCGCTTTACATCGCTCCGTCTTGTAACGGCGATGGGATAGGAGTGGGAAGGAAACGGCCGTGGCACACATACAGTTATTTGCTTTACGTCCCACTAACTACTTTTACGGTTTTCGGAGACTCCGAGCTGCCGGAATTTAGGTCCCACAGGAGTTATTTTACGTGCCAGCAAATCTACCGACACGAGGCTGGCGTATTTGACCACCTTCAAATACCACCGGACTGAGCCAGCATTTGCCTGGTGTGAAATTGTAAACCAAGGAAACCATCCTCAGGACTGCCGATAGTGGGGTTCGAACCCACTGTTTCCCGAATACTGGATATTGGCCGCACTTAAGCGATTGCAGTTACTGACCTTGGTTCAGAATGCTAGCCAGCCTCAATAAGATACGACCAAGCCCTCTATGGAATGGAAATGAAAATTCTCCGTCGGTCTTGATGACATACAAAACTCGACCATGTCAGAAATGACGCTTTCAGACAACGGATGGGAGTTGCGTCAATTTCGGACAATAGGCGGGAAGCTCTCCTCCGACGATATGGACACGTCATGAGAAGAGACGATCCATCAATTACTAAGGCGGCTGTCCAGTAGAATGCAGGAGGAAATCGCAGGCTTGATCATCTCAAGGACATGAAACCCGTGGGTGTCAGACCTGATGATGCCATTAACAGGAACAAATGGAAAATGACATGCAAATTAGCGGACCCTGCACTGTCGCGGGGAAAACGCCAGGAAGAAAAACATTCCGAAAGTCTGTGACCACTTTCTAATCGAATTTAATCTAGCACTTCTACGTCCTTGCCCACACCAAGACCTTGTTCGCGGTCGCTTGAGGGATCGGCCGATCAGCAGCTTCAATTTCGGACAAGAGGCGATACAAATTCGGCAAGGGAGTAATCCCTCGCTCAGACGGAGGATGAGCCCATTGGAAGATAAACTGAGAAAATGCAAAGTTAAAAGTACAACAGCGATTTTAAAATGAAAAGGAATGGTGTTGTAAAATATATTAATCATTCTCTGTGGGCGTTCGTTTTAAATGTCTTCCTTCTAAGCGATTTTGAATCAGTAATAGCGTCACCAGCTTCTAATCAAGATGCCCTCGTTTCAAACTGAGCTAGGTTCGAACCCTACTGTTGGCAGCCCTGAAAATGGTTCTCCGCAGTTTTCCATTTCCACACCAGGCAAATGCTGGGGCTGTACCTTAATTAAGGCCACGGCCGCTTCCTTCCCACTCCTAGCCCTTTCCTGTCCCATCGTCGCCATAAGACCTATCTCTGTCGCTGCGACGTAAAGCAACTAGCCAAAAAAAAAAAATACTCAGCTGATCAGTACCGTACGGGATGTTTTCGAGATGGAAATATCTTCTCCTGCTGCGGTGTTAAGACCGAAGATTAGTTTGCAGCAGCTCTCCATATTGTTCAGGCTGCAGTTAGTCTCTTCAGCTCTAAGTACTTGTCCCGCGTTATTTGTTCCACGCACACCAAACGTAGACTACATCTGCGTTGTTTTCCTTCCTAAAACCTTCCACTATTGTGTGTAGGAGACTTTCGTGTCTCAAGACATGCTCTCCAGTTGTCTCTTCTCCGAGTTAGCATGCTCCATAAACATGACCTCCCTCCAATCCTGTTCAGCGTTTCATCATTTGTTGTTCTATATATCCACATAATTTTCACCACCACATTTCGAATGCTTCAATCCGTCCCTTATCAACCAAGTCTAGATGTCACTTGCACACAGCAGTGTGCTCCACACGTAGACTACTTACCAGGCGTTTCCTCAGATTTATACAAACTGATGTTGCTTGATGTGACGAGTTTGCTTCGCTTATTAAATGCTTGTTTTGTCTTGGCTGATGCGACCTGCTATTTCTCTCATATTTCTGTTATCGACCGAAATACGTGACCTCTCACACATTTTTCAGTACTTCACATACTGTGGGACACTCCGAAGTGCCGGCTACTGAGAAGGACCATAGTGTTGTTTGGTTTGTTGATACGAAGTTTGTATGTGCTGAAGGCATTTTTCATCTGTACTAGGACCATGTTCAGGTCTTGTTCTGTTTCTACAAAGACTGCAGTATCGTCTGCAAAATGGAGCATGCTAATTATTTCCCCTTGAATCTTAATGCTTCCGGTCACTGGTAAATGATCCTACACTTTATCTGTGGCTTTTTGGATGCACGCTTTGAAAAGGATTGGCGAGAGCAAGCAGCCTTGCCGAACTCCTTACATGACGTGAGCTTCCGTTTCATACTCTGTACGTCGCGTCGTACAACGGCCATCTTATTCTCGCACTATCTATACGTTGTTCTCCTGTCTTTGTATTTGACACCCAATTCCTTCAGCAAAAATGAAAATCTTCAGCCTGTTTTCAGTCATTCGACTGGGCCAGGCATAGAATGAATGAAGCCCCCATCTACCGGCGAGGATAGGAACTGTGCTGACTGCCGAAGTCTGTTCTGACTGACAGATGAAATGAAATGATATTGGAGAGTGTCACTGGAATGAACGATGACAGGGGAAACCGGAGTACCCGGAGAAAAACCTGACGCGCCTCCGCTTTGTCCAACACAAATTTCACATGGAGTGGCCGGGATTTGAACCACAGAACCCAGCGGTAAGAGGTCGGCGCGCTGTTGCCTGAGCCACGGAGGCTCACACAATTCCTTCAGTACCATGAATAATTTCTCGCATTGAATTTCATAAAATGCCTTAGCCAGGTCTACGGAAGCGATGCTTGAATCAAGATGGAAATACACGTCCCGAAATTCAGGTTATAAGCGTATCTATGGGGCCCATTGCTTTTAAACACGTATACTATACGGTTGCTTGCTTCGTTTGTGTATCGCAGCTCTTTTACAATTTTTACCATTGTTGGTCTGCTTCTGGCACAGTGTCAAATATATGGTATCAAACGAGGTATGTTCAGTCTTCAGCCCTGAGGCTGGTTGAATCCTCAACAGCTCCACCATCGGCTGTCATAGATGGCCTAGGCATGACTGAAGAGGCTACTAGGGAAATGAGGAGTGAGGTAGTTTCCCGTTGCTTTCCTCGCCGAGCCAGAAGTTGCTGTTACATATCAGTCCGCCAAGCCCACTGAAATGCATGCACGAACCAACCCTATGAGCAACATTTTCACACCATTCATAGCAGGGACTGGCTGCAGAAGGAATGGTATTACTAGCATCGCTCACACCTCAGGGTGCTGGTGATTATTGTATGGTGGGGAGATGGGGCAAAACCAGGTGAATGTTCCAAAGATATTAAAGAAATCATCATTCCCTCACAGCAGTCAAATTACTCCATGGAAAGCTAGAGGGTGGGAGATCTTTAGACTAGGAAAATCCAGTACAGTTACTGTAAATAAGCTAGCAAGCTGATATAGTATAGTAGTTTTACTTGACTTGATATGATGATGACAGGCAAGGAATCCGAAGCACAATTTTATTCAGCTTGCCTACTTCGCCAACTCCCAATGTGTTATGCTGTATTCTTCTTACGTCTTTACTCACTAGCATTAAATATTGGTTTTAATATTACCTGGACACGGTTCTACCGACTGCTGTTGCAATACTACTATTGAGTTTGTCTCTCACCTTGGCTTTGTGAATGTATACACACGACGTACCTGTTGAATTCAAATGTCCAAAATGACTGACTGCGTTGTAATAACAATGGATAAGCCGCAAGGACAGACATTGAAAATGACAGCCTTATATCTCGGATACTTCTCAAGCGCAGTTATAAGCTGATTTCTGGAGAGCAAGCAACAGTGGAATTCTCGTGATACTAAGTAGGAATACATAATTTCAGAATACAGTAAATGCCACCCCGAGTTCAACTCCTTGAATGAATGATCAGCGTAGCGGACTTTGATTCAGAGGACCTCGGGATCGGCTCCTGGTTGGGCTGGGAATTTTAGCCGTGTCTGATCAATTCCTCTGGCTGGGGGACTGGATAATTGTGTTCGTCTAAATACACACCTTATGATGTACATATTACACACCGCACTACCAACCAGCAGAGAGACGTTCATAGGGTTGGTGCAAGAAAGGGCATCCGGCCGTAAAACTGTGCCGATTCAAATAAAGACCAGGGATAATAGCAAATTACCCTACCGACTGCTACCTCAGAGCTAAATTAAACAAGTCTACTGCTAAGGGCCGGGCTGAGTGGTTTTATGAAGGTAGAGCGCTGAATTTCTGCGCCCGAGTTGGTGGGCTCAGCGCTTCGGCGTTTGAAGGTGGTCACATACGTCAGCCTCATGGTTCGTTAAGATACCACCCAGGGACTAAATTTCGACACTTCTGCGATTCAGAAATTCGTAACGGTAGTAGAGGGTCATTATTATTATTATTATTATTATTATTATTATTATTATTATTATTATTATTAACGAGCTATTTGTGTGTCCAAGTTCTTGACTTCTAGATTTGCATAGTAGCTTAGCAGGGAAGACATCCATCTGCGAATTCATCTACCATCCTCACTAGCGTACATGAAGTGGTATAGGCCTACAAGAAGATCAGAAAAGAAGAATGAAATATGTCTCGACTTCTGTACCTCAGATGATACGGGTCGAGAGGAATGGAAGGGAAGTAATTACGAGCTGAGACACTTTGTTACTTGGCTAGCAGTACATGGTTTACACAATAAGACCTTTCGTACTGAACGATTTCATGAACTGTGTGTGTGTTCTCTGTGTGTGGCATGGCATGTGATAGATATGTCATCTACTGCAAGAGAAACGTGTCGCTGACAAAATATTGGATCCAAATGTTGTATTTTTTGTATTCATTGGCTGCAATAAAATATTATTATTATTATTATTATTATTATTATTATTATTATTATTATTATTATTATTATTATTATTATTATTATTATTATTATTATTATTGCGTACTGCTAAGAACAGTAGCATTGAAATAACGTCAAAGAAGTGAATGCACATCTACAGATAGGCCTGCAGGTAGTATTCTCCTGGTTTAGTATTTTAATTTCGTGTGGCTACTGCTAGCTTGGTGCTGCCCTTGTAAGGTAGACCCTCCAACGAGGGTGGGCGACATTATTTGCCGTGTATGGGAAATGACGTGTTATTGTGTTATAGGATAATGTGTGTGATGCATAAGGTGCATGGATGTTGGGGACAGCCCAGACACCCAGTCCCCTTTTCAAGGGAATTAACCATTTAAGATTGAAATCCCCGACCGGGAATTGAACCCGGGGCCTTTTGAATAGAAGGCCAAGGCGCTGACCATTCGACCAAGGAGCCAGACCCGAGGTGATACAGCTATTTACAGGCACACATCCAATGGAGGTGAGCTGCATGTTCCATTTAAACCACATACCAGCCGTCCTTCCATTCTTAAATCTCTGACAGTACTAGGAATAGGAGGCGGACGAACGTTGCTATACCTCACCCAGTCACAACAGTCACTACTAGGACACTCGGATTTACGCATACCTTGCTAGCTGAGTAGAACAGACACACAGTCATCATTGTATCGGATATCACTCGTCGCATGAGGCGCCGTCCCGCCGGTCACGGTGTTAAGGAATAGTCATACCTAGGCTTACTACATAGAACAGCGCCATCCATAAGAACCCGAGACAGTCTCGACAGGTTTAGATCGCGTGAAATGAACCATGAAGCCGAAACAGGAAACTCCGCACTGTAAAATGATTTCAAATATCAAGTAAGGCTGTTAGACAAAAACATTACACAACAGAATACAGGGCTGTCATGAAGTTCGTATGAGAGACTTGTAACTCTGACCTCATTTAGTGCGTGGACAATTTGGTGACAAAGTTAATGTTAATCTTTTTCTTTTTTTTCTTACAAGTTGCTTTACCTCACACCGACACACATAGGTCTTACGACGACGATGGGATAGGAAAGGGCTAGGAGTGGGAAGGAATCAGCCGTGGCCTCAATTGAAGTACAGCCGCAGCATTTGCCTGGTGTGAAAATGGGAAACCACAAAAACCATCTTCAGGACTGCTGACAGAGTGGTTCGATGAACCCACTATCTCCCGAATGCAAGCTCACAGTTGCGCGCCCGTAACCACACGGCGAACTCGCTCGGTAATGTTAATATAGGAAGGCTCGTGCTGTTGGAGAATTTTACCCTAGTTCGATTCTTTGCCGGACAAGTGGTTTTAATTCTAGAGTGGTTGCTAGAACGGGCTTCAATCAGCGTCGTTAGGCCCAGTGCGGAGCTATCTGATACGAGAGGCAACCGACCCAGAAACCGAAGCCGTTACGTTCACTAAGTTACATGCCAATATCAACCAGGCCATTTAGCTGGGCAGTAGTCGTCTTGGCAGGGCAAGGGCCTCTTACAGTTTTCTTTACGTCGCAACGGCACAGACAGGTCTTATGGCGACGATGGGACAGGAAAGGGCTAGGAGTAGAAAGGAAGCGGCCGTGACCTTAATTAAGGTACAGTCTCAGCATTAGCCTGGTGTGAAAATGGCTACCGACAGTGGGATTCGAACCCACTATCTCTCGAATGCAAGCTCACAGCTGCGTGACCCTAACCGCGCGGCTTTCTCGTTCGGTGGCAAGTATCTCAATGACCTATATGTGCCACGGTTGGTTTATTTCTTTGTTGTTTGTTTGTTTGTTTTGTTTTATTGAAAGAAGAAGATGTATGGCCACTCAAAGAATAAATAGACAAAATAAACAAAGAGGAGATGGAAGGCTTTAAATTAAAGGTCTTCCAGGCCTCACAAACTTGTGGTGAAAAGAGAACAAGTGTTGATCCATGGAGGTCACGTATGCAAAAATAAAGTAAACCGTCTGGCCCTAAAACGGGGAAATGATACCATACTCAGCTAATGGCCTCGTAGTCACACCATCATGATAGCCACTACCTGTCCCTTGATCTCGAGTAGAGAATCCCTGGAGGGGTAAAATTATCATACCACCTTGTCATGATAATACATGCAGTACTGATTAAAAAACAATGGTATAAATTATAATAGAATCTTCTTTTCCTTGCTAGCCTTTCCTTAATATCTTAGGGTCGGCACTTTGTGTGGTTTCGTCCAGTTTTATGGCCGGATATCCTTCCTGACGCCAATCAATTGTACAGGGATGTGTTCAGTGTTGCGTGTACCTGTGGTGTTTGGTAGTGTGATGTGCTATGTAAATGCAGGCGTGTATTAAGACGAACACAGACACCCTGCCCTTCAGCTCAAGGGAATAACCAGACAAATTTAAAATTCCCACCCGGTCAGAAATCGAACCCGGGGCTTCACCTACGAATCTGGACAATATTAAACAATATGATTAAATAATATAATATACTTATTTCATCCTTTGTTTAGGGGACTGCGTGTTTGTACCGTCTTCAACATCCCTGGAGCTAATATAAAACATCTAACATTTATCTCAATCATAGTAACAGGCAGATTCTCATACGTGCCCAGACTCGACTCAAGGACTGCCTTATTATTATTAGTTGCTTTACGTCGCACCTACACAGATAGGTCTTATGGCGACAATGGGACAGGAAAGGAGTAGGAGTGGTTAGGAAGCGGCCATGGCCTTAATTAAGGTACACCTTGGTGTGAAAACAGGGAAACCACGGAAAACCATCTTCAGGGCTGCCGACAGTGGGGTTCGAACCCACTATCTCCCGAATACTGGATACTGTCCGCACTTAAGTGACTGGAGCTATCGAGCTCGTACTAGTAGTAGTAGTAGTAGTAGTAGTAGTAGTAGTAGTAGTAGTAGTTGTGGAACTAGAAGTTTGACTCCTTGGTTGAATGGTCACTGATGAGGCCTTTGGACAGGAGGGGTCGGGCTCTTAACCGTGTGAGATTAATTCTTCTGGCTCGGAGACTTTGTTATTGTCCCAATACTATTCTCTTCATGTTCAAACAGCACACCACACTATCAACCAGCACAGAAACACGCACTAGTGATTACATCCATCCACATAGGGTTGGCGTCAGGAAGGACATCCTGCGGTGTTGGTGGTGGTGGTTTTTATTGTTTTAAGTGGAAGTACAACTGGGAAGCTATGCGACCCCAGATGTGTGGGGGAAAAGTGGTAGAAGAAGAAGAAGAAGAAAGAGAGTAATGGTTGTAGGTGCTACAAATTTTATTCAGAAAGTGAACATCAGACCCACATAGTGAATAGGCCTGTCATTTATCGTGTTCGTTACAAAACAATTCTTCTAAAAACCTTAAACGTAGTTAGACTGAAATTCAACAGCAACATTAACAACGCTTGTGAACGTATCAATATTATTCGAACGCTCAAAACTATGGAGCTGATGACTGGCTAAACCGTACACTTTTCAACGAATGACTTATACCTTTCATTTTCAATGTTATTTGTTTTCTATTGTTTAACCCATGAGGGTTGAATAAAACTCTATTAAACTTAACATTGATGTATATGGTCCAAAACACCGAACTAGGCTGTGAAGTATTCGTCTAATACAAAGAAGAAGTATCGAAGAGTTTTTCCACACGTCTTGTCTTTAATCGACTTTGTCCAGTAAATCGTAGAATAACAGTTATAATTTTGACCACTGTATATCAATTTTGATCGAAAGAACCCTAATATGAACGGGAATAACATTGCAGGAGTAATAAGTAAATAACTGCACTTTGTTATGCTCTATATCTATTTAGGCACGGTTGTAATTTAGTCTCACTTTTCGTAGAATTAAGAAAAGTACAATTTATTCCCATCTCAGGTCACGAAGTACAAAATTGACCATTGTTTTTATTTATGCATGTTCTTGAATGATATATAGTAATAATGAATTAAATACAGTAGAATATTTTAAAGCAACCTCCTTTATTGAATTCAAATGCAGTTTCTCATCTTTCGAAGATACGTAGGTTTTGAGAGGGAATGCTAAACATCTAATTATCAGAGTTCTTGAAACCGTTGTTTTACCAAAAACATGCAAATAACAGAATTTTTATGTTAACAAAGAATAAGGAGACCTGAGACGTACCGCAATAATCCACACATATGGAAACAGTTAGGAAGAAATTCCGCTTACATTGAAATCTGCTGTGACGAATTCGCGTTGGCAGGTAATAGAGTTAGCCCTATAGCCGTTCATCATTGTCTGTTGCTGGAAATACCCCCTGTAGCTTAGTTTCGTCGTACTGAAGCAAATTTACAGCTTGACCACAAGCTTTCGCCCACTTGGCGTGATTTGTGTGTTTCAACTAGAAGTGCATCATTCAAGTCCGGCGGAATAAACCATTTAAATTGGACACAAATCACTGATAAGAGGCCGTGAATGGCCTTAGCTCATCTCGTACCAACTTGATCATATTGTGGGGAGAGGATTTCATTCACATGTCTGTTGATTTGTTCAAGGGATCAGATTCACCAAGATTAACTCCAGAATGGATAGAGCCATCCCAGGATAAGTAATGATAGCTGGATTGCAATTTACTGTCAATTCTATGGAATGAGCTGTCATACCTTACAACTGAAAAAATAAAAATTCAGTATAAGTACCATTGCTTTCATAACAGGTTCTATTCATTCTAGAGCCCGGATTTTTATGCATTAATAGGTTAGAATGCAAATTTACTGAAGCGAGTAGCAAATATACTCTACCTTCACAACGACTGTGCTATGGAGTCTGCATAAACATTAGGGGTATGGTCCATCAGAAACCCTATGATTTATGTTACTGTTGCTACATTATGGAAGAACGGGTGGCCGATACTCCCTGCTAACCAAATTAGTTTACAATCTAACCTGTTACTGCATAAAAATCCGGGCTCTATAATTACTAAGGTTTAAGGAAAAGTCATATTTCTTTCCTGAGGTCATTTTACGCGAAATCTGAAAATTAACCGTGACTGATTGGTCCCTGACCCCGTTTAAAGCAATTTTATGTTGTATATTAATGCATATTTTGGTCATTTTTATTGCTTTGGTCATATTTTGCTCATTTAAGTGAAATAAGGTTTTTTTTTAGTGTTTTTGTTTAAATTGAGGTGGTTTTTAAGAAAGTGGGTACATGTTATCTGCGTCGAATGTCAAACAAAGGATAACACAGGATTTTAAAAGACTGTAGTAGATGTATTTTTCTTCCTTTTCGCGAAACAGATAGGTAGCAGGTTTAAAAGACATTATTCCGAAGAAAGGAGGTGCTGTACATATGCACGCCGACACATACTGAAATGCATGCTAATACTTCGGTTTTTTGATTCCTTTATTCTAGGAAAACAGAGTGAAAACTGAGCCTCGGCGCTAATACTGAATGAGTATATAAAGTTTTGACGTACCTACTGTAGCTCAGTCAGTTTAAATGATTAAATGTTTCGGCTGTATTATTACTATAGTTATCACTTTTTGACACGCTTACTGTTAGTAATACTCTAATACTTTCTATCTATCCTTAAAATAGTCCGACTCGTTGGCTGAATGGGCAGCGTGCTGGCATTAGGTTCAGAGGGTCCCGGGTTCGATTCCCGGACGGGTCGGGGATTTGAACCCTCATTGGTTAATTCCAATGGCCCGGGGACTGGGTGTTTGTGCTGTCCCCAACATCCCTGTAACTCACACACCACACACACAACACTGTCCTCCACCACAACAACACGCATTTACCTACACATGGCAGATACCGCCCACCCTCATCGGAGGGTCTGCCTTACAAGGGCTGCATTCGGCTAGAAATAGCCACACGAAATTATTATTATTATTATTATTATTATTATTATTATTATTATTATTATTATTATTATTATTATTATTATTATTATTATCCTTAAAATGCTTAAGTCATATTTTACCTTTTTGGGTCACATTTAGCTAGTTTTTACGGCATATTTGCTTGCATATTTTGGACTTATTTAGGTCATAAACTTCCGAAGCCTACCTATAACGATGTTTTATTTCCCCCCCTATTACCCTCTTTTCCTGGATATGTCTCCCTGCATAGTTATCAACAGAATTTGTAAAACGTTGTACGAAAAACAGTTTTCATACGCTTTGTTTACTCATATAACAGTATACCATACTGATTAACACCATACGCCCGGAATATTTAAAGTGATGTACTAAGTCGTCTACACCGGTATGATCTAGACTCTCCCGAAAATTATCACACTTCCGTCTGCTTTTGCTGCATATAATTAATTGTACAATTTTATATGTTACATATTCTAGAGAGGTAGTTGGAGGCGTGATGAGTGTAGCGACTTCGTTTCTGGCCTTCCACCCGGAGAGCTGAAGTTAGACTTCCGGTTGTTCCCGGAATTTTCACCAGAAAAACCACGAGGTATCGGGAGTCACGTGGCTCAACTTATCCCAGAAATACTTGGTATAAACTGAATAACATTTTTATTCTAGGAAAACCAATCCGTCGACAGATCATTGTTCCGGACTGAGTGGCTCAGATGGTGGAGTCCAAATTGTTTGGTTCGATCCCGGCTCGGTCCGATGGTATTTTAAGATGCTCAAACAAAACTCCCGCGGAACAAAATTCCGGAACCTCGATCCTTCCGAAAACCGTGAAAGTAGTCAGTGGGACGTAATAATAATAATAATAATAATAATAATAATAATAATAATAATAATACATTATTATTAATTCTACAACTAAATGAGACGAGTTTATTAATGCTTTGAGAAATAAGCTACCATAATTTATACAATAATAGCAGAATTACAGAGATTTCGACAGTAGCCTATATGGTCGTCTTGTTCTCGGCATATAAGTTCTCAAGAAAGTAAGTTTTCAAATACCAAGATATGAAATACAGGAGTTGGGGTCAATCGTGAAACCAAATTGATCGTATTTCCTATTTCGAAAATTACGTATTTAGTAGGCTGCATTGATCTGGCTCCGTGGCTCAGGTGGCAGCGCGCCGGCCTCTCACCGCTGGATTCCTTGGTTCAAACCCCGGTCACTCCATGAGAGATTTGTGCTGGACAAAGCGGAGGCGGGACAGCTTTGTCTCCCGTGACTCCGGTTTTTCCTGTCATCTTTCATTCCAGCAACACTCTCCAATATCATTTTATTTCATCCGTCAGTCATTAATCATTGCCCCAGAGGAGTACGACAGGCTTCGGCAGCCGGCACAATTCCTATACTCGCCGCTAGATCGTGGCTTCATTCATTCTATTCCTGACCCGGTCGAATGACTGGAAACAGGCTGTGGATTTTCATTTTCACATTGATCTGGAATCGATCCGCAGTGATAAATTAGCGTCAATTCGATTACTAAATGAAGGTAATGAAATCCATTGGCACGGTTTCTTGCCTCTATTTAAGTACACAAGTATAGAGGTGACTCGAATTATAAAACAACAAAGGTATTTTATTCATATTAAAATACTTTCTTGACAGTTATCATATTATATTGAAAAGAACAGAATGCGTATCACTGATATGGTGGGCCTGGTCTACTTTTACGGCTAGATGTCCTTCCTAACGCCAACCTAAGTGGAGGGATTTATTCAACTATTTCCTCTTACTGTAGTGTTCGGCGATGTGAAGTAGTATGTATAAATAAAGAAGTGTGTATTAAGACAAACACACATTTATCGAGACTGAACCGAATTGAGACTAAAATTTATGGCGTAGTAATCGAAACTATGACCCTCAGGACCGAAGGCCGCGTGCTGATCGTTCATTCAACGAGTCGGATCTTACAGAGAAAACATTGCATTGTAAAAATGCAAATGTGTACAACTTGTTTGAGCTCATATGGTATTTCCTGCTCGGTAGCATCAACATTTAAAGCAGATTAAATGTGTTATTTTAAACATTTATTTATTTCCCTTGTCTCATTTCTTTTCATTCCTATTTAGATTCTCCTTTAAACAACTGCGTTGGAGTCCAGCCAAACACATTTAAATCACAGTCCGTACCCATTGATACACAAACACAGAACTTCTGGGAGCTCATTCAGAGAATTTAATTGTGCAACTGGGGATAAACTTAAGCAGTTCCAATGTTCGGTTTTTATTGACAGTAAAATTAGTGTAATATCAAACTCTGAAGAAATGTAAATCGAATGATGTTATGTCGGGATTTATGGTAATGGAACTCTACTCATTGTTTCCCAGTCCCCAAATCTTGATGATTATGTGTACTCCAAGTAGTATTCACGTGAAATTGAAACTGATTAAATGCTAGTATAATTACACATTTGCTTTATTTAGTGCGAATGTACAGTCGCTCAAAAATACATTTGTATGGTATTGTATAAGTTCCTCCCAGATACACTTTTCTCAGAAGCAACTGAGCCTGTAGATACAATGTTTGTTGTAGGTTTCCACAGAGTTTGTGTCTATGTGGGAGGTGAATTGAATTTTGATACAGGTAAAGGTAAGGGTGTATTCTGCCCGAAGGCAGGTCCGAACCTCCGCAGAGGTGTGCCTGAGCCGGAGTTTACGTACGGTAGGGTGGCCAGCTCCTTCCCCCTCTTCCATTCCCTTACCCCCACCAACAGCACGTGGCAACCCATACAAATCTTGACCACGCCCAATGTTGCTTAACTTCGGAGATCTCACGGGATCCGGTGTTTCAGCACGGCTACGGCTGTTGGCTGGATTTTGATAACAATTACAATTTGATATACACCGAGTGGCTGCGTTATTTGGGTCATGTAGCCGTCAGCTTTAATTCTGGAGATAGTGGGTTCGAACCCCACTGTTAGCACTGAAAAAAGCTTTCCGTGGGTATCCCATTTTTAAGCGAGCCAAATGCCGGGGCTGTACCTTGGTTAATTAATGAATGAATTAATTAGCTTCCTTCCCAGTTCTGGCCCTTTCCTATCCCATCGTCGTCGTAACACCTGTTTGTGTTGTTGCGACGTAAAGGCATTGTTGTTTGGGTCATCAGTCTACAGACTGATTTGATGCAACACTCCATGCTAACCTTTTCATCTCTACGTAACTACTATATCTTACATCTGCTCTAATTTGTTTGTCATATGTATAACTTGGAGTACACATACCGTTCTTGACACCTACGCTTTCCTCAAAAATCAACTAAACAAGTCCAGGGTGCCTTAAGATGTGCTCTGTCATTCTATCTCTTCTTCTGCTAAAATGTTTCCGTGTCGATCTGAATTCGATTTCGTATCTTTTCAGTCGTGATTCTATCTGCCCGTCTCATCTTCAGCATTCTTCTGTAACACCACATCTCAAAAGCTTCTATTCTCTTTCTTTCTGAGCTAGTTATCGTCAATGTTTCACTTCCATACAATGCCACGATCCAGAAGAAAGCTTCGAAAACATTTTTCTAATTCCTATATGCATATTCACAGTGAGCAAATTACTTTTCTTAAGGAAGGCCCGCCTTGCTCTTGATAGTCTGCATTTTATGTTCTCTTTAATTCTGCCGTCATTAGTTATTATACTATCCCTTAAAACTTCATTTACCAATCTAATATTGCCTGCCATCATCGCACTTCAACTGCACTCTATTACTATTGTTTTGGACTTTCTTATTTTCAGCTTGCACTCTTTCTCCAAGACTCTGCCCATACCATTCAGCAATTTCTGCAGATCTTCTGCAGAATCAGAACGGACGTAATTACACTGACTGACAGAGCAAATGCAACACCAAGAAGGAGTGGTCAGAACTTTCAGGGTAGACTGACGTCACTGAGGTATGCTCATGATGTGAAATGCGCCGCTGTGCTGCGCACGTAGCGAACGATAAATGGGACACGGCGTTGGCGAATGGCCCACTTCGTACCGTGATTTCTCAGCCGACAGTCATTGTAGAACGTGTTGTCGTGTGCCACAGGACACGTGTATAGCTAAGAATGCCAGGCCGCCGTCAACGGAGGCATTTCCAGCAGACAGACGACTTTACGAGGGGTATGGTGATCGGGCTGAGAAGGGCAGGTTGGTCGCTTCGTCAATTCGCAGCCGATACCCATAGGGATGTGTCCACGGTGCAGCGCCTGTGGCGAAGATGGTTGGCGCAGGGACATGTGGCACGTGCGAGGGGTCCAGGCGCAGCCCGAGTAACGTCAGCACGCGAGGATCGGCGCATCCGCCGCCAAGCGGTGGCAGCCCCGCACGCCATGTCAGCCGCCATTCTTCAGCATGTGCAAGACACCCTGGCTGTTCCAATATCGACCAGAACAATTTCCCGTCGATTGGTTGAAGGAGGCCTGCACTCCCGGCGTCCGCTCAGAAGACTACCATTGACTCCACAGCATAGACGTGCACGCCTGGCATGGTGCCGGGCTAGAGCGACTTGGATGAGGGAATGGCGGAACGTCGTGTTCTCCGATGAGTCACGCTTCTGTTCTGTCAGTGATAGTCACCGCAGACGAGTGTGGCGTCGGCGTGGAGAAAGGTCAAATCCGGCAGTAACTGTGGAGCGCCCTACCGCTAGACAACGCGGCATCATGGTTTGGGGCGCTATTGCGTATGATTCCACGTCACCTCTAGTGCGTATTCAAGGCACGTTAAATGCCCACCGCTACGTGCAGCATGTACTGCGGCCGGTGGCACTCCCGTACCTTCAGGGGCTGCCCAATGCTCTGTTTCAGCAGGATAATGCCCGCCCACACACTGCTCGCATCTCCCAACAGGCTCTACGAGGTGTACAGATGCTTCCGTGGCCAGCGTACTCTCCGGATCTCTCACCAATCGAACACGTGTGGGATCTCATTGGACGCCGTTTGCAAACTCTGCCCCAGCCTCGTACGGACGACCAACTGTGGCAAATGGTTGACAGAGAATGGAGAACCATCCCTCAGGACACCATCCGCACTCTTATTGACTCTGTACCTCGACGTGTTTCTGCGTGCATCGCCGCTCGCGGTGGTCCTACATCCTACTGAGTCGATGCCGTGCGCATTGTGTAACCTGCATATCGGTTTGAAATAAACATCAATTATTCGTCCGTGCCGTCTCTGTTTTTTCCCCAACTTTCATCCCTTTCGAACCACTCCTTCTTGGTGTTGCATTTGCTCTGTCAGTCAGTGTATTAAGGAGTAGGCTATTTAGATGTATATTTGTAAGTTTTAGAACAAGAATTAATCATCGCTAATCATTGTCAGCCAAGGAACGTCTAGTGCCAGCTAAACTGTATTGAACTAGTACTGAGAGGTGTAAAAGTGAACTACATAAATGGGAAATTTTAGCCTCTTGAAAGTAACTGTGGAGCTGCCAAACAAACTGTGAACCAGATCGTTACAATTTGTCCCTTATGAGTTTCACTGCAGGCAGTGTGCCACCACTCCGGCGATTCAGTAATTTAACCATCTATATATATATAAAATAAGAGTTTTGTCTGTACATTGCTCAAAATTTGAAAAGAATGGTATTTCTGTATCGGTCATGTCTACAGTAACAAGAAAATGCATTTTTTACTTTTCCGTAATTTCTGTCTGTCTGTCTGTCTGTCTGTCTGTCTGTCTGTCTGTCTGTCTGTCTGTCTGTCTGTCTGTCTGTCTGTCTGTCTGTCTGTCTGTCTGTCTGTCTGTCTGTCTGTCTGTCTGTCTGTCTGTCTGTCTGTCTGTCTGTCTGTCTGTCTGTCTGTCTGTCTGTCTGTATGTATGTATGTATGTATGTATGTATGTACACGCATCACGAGAAAACGGCTGAAGAGAATGTAATGAAAATCGGAATGTAAAGTCGGGTGATGAACCGCTACAATCTAGGCTATAAATTATTTTAATCATGCTGAGTGAAATGGTAGTTTAGGGGAAGGCGTGACATTTATGTTATTAGTGGTCGTGTATTAATGAAAATCACTAGACAAAGATGGCAAATAATTCGCTACAATATATTCTATACACGCTGAGAAAAATGGTAGTTTAGGGGAAGGCCTAAAATTTAATTGTCAAATATTTATTTTATTAGTGGTCGTATCTTCACGAAAATTGGTATGCAAAGTCGGAAAATAGGTCCCTTTAATCTAGGCTATCAATAATGTTATTACACTGAGTGAAATGGTAGTTCAGGGGAAGGACTTAAATGTAATCTATATATATAAAATAAGTGTTTTGCCTGTGCATTGCTGAGAATTTGAAATGAATAATATTTCTGTATATGTCATGTCCACTGTAACAAGGAAATGTATTTTTTACTTTTCCGTAATTTCTGTCTGTCTGTCTGTCTGTCTGTCTGTCTGTCTGTCTGTCTGTCTGTCTGTCTGTCTGTCTGTCTGTCTGTACACGCATCAATAGAAAACTGCTGAAGAGAATTTAATGAAAATCGGTACGTAATGTCGGGTGATGAACCACTGCAATCTAGGCTACAAATTATTTTGTGCACGTTGAGTGAAATGGTAGTTTAGGGGAAGGCCTGAAATGTAATTCTCAAATAAGTTATTTATGTTATTAGTGGTCGTATCGATAAATACTAGATAACCAACATAACATTAGTTATGTCGTAAGTTAGTAGTAGTTATGTAAGAAGTTATTAAATTTCCGATCACTTATGTCTTATACATTGTTACCGTACCGCATATAATCAGAGATATTCATGAATTTGGATTTTTGTTACTAAGTCCATATCAGCTCCGAGCCACGAGAAAATGGGTAAACAGAATTTAGTGAAAATCGGTATGTAAATTCTGACAATAAGGAACTACAGTCTACGATATAAATAATTTTGTAAGACGCCCTAATATCACAGAGTCGCAAGAAAACTAATGTGAAGGCCTGCAAGATAGAAAGCACATAATCATTATCAACAATAACATTACATTGACCATTGTTTGTTGTGATGTGCTTTTTGTCTTCTGTTTCCTCTCATCCCCGATAGATAGGATTACTGCAGCGTACCGAGGTTTTTTAAATTTGCTTGACGTCGCACCGACACAGGTAGGTCTTATGGCGACGATGGGATAGGAAACGAATAGTGGTGTGAAGGAAGCGGCCTTGGCTTTAAGGTACAGCCTGGTGTGACTGGTGTGAAAATGCGAAACCACGGAATACCATCTTCAAGGTTGCCGGCAGTGGGGTTCGAATCCACTATCTCCCGGATGCATGCTCACAGCTGCGCACCACTAACCACACAGGCAACTCGCCTGGTCGTACCGACTGTAACAGCCTGCCTGTATATTGGCGGGAAGTAACTGGGGAGTAAGATAACTTTCTTCTCTGGCATGCCATTCCTCTGGTTCATACATTTTATGATATATCTGGTACGTAACACACTGGTTCATCATAGTATTCGAGCTATTCAATCCCTACTCTGAGGCACTGACTGGAATGGGCAGTGTGCATTTTTAACGGAATAATGACAGAGGAGTGTTCACGGCAGTCTGCGACCTGGCGGTTTTTCATTTGATCGAATATTTTATATGATAACATTGCTTTCAATCGCTACATTCCTACTGACGTTTTTGTAAAGACCTATGTTGAATTCAGTTAGGAAAACCACCAAGTCAGTCTTTCTGAGAATCCCGTAGCGAAGCACGGGTACATCAGCTAGTCTTACCATAAATTTGTAATTTTGTTGAGTCTGGACTATCACTAACCCTGTAAATATGTAAGTAGATTAGCTGCCGAACGTTTAAAATCATTTTCTATGTAAATATGCAGTCTTCATATAGTTACATTTTTGCTGCCCTTTTTAGTGTCTTTATTATTTTTTACCGTAAATCTTTTAGTTGTTTTAGAGATTCTTTAATTTATATATTGTAATAAATTTTCTGCTTCATTGCTAGTTATTTTGCACTCAGTTGTAAAAATATGTTTTTTCATGCTATGCATTGCAATACAATAAATAAATAAATAAATAAATAAATAAATAAATAAATAAATAAATAAATAAATAAATAAATAAATAAATAAATAAATAAAACGCCGTTGTGTAAGATACGTCAGTTATTTGTTTCCTATTTTATGATATCATCAATTATTTGAGCATGTCCCGTGAATCCTTGTGAGCATAGAGTTGCGAAGACGAGGCTTCAACTGAATCTAGTATTACTTCCGTTTGCTTTTCCCAGGCTTCACTCTTTCATCATGTTCTCCAATGACACCGATATTTTTATGTTTTTGAGGCAAAGAAGTCTTTCATGTTCACGTATCGTATGGTTCTTTCCTTCCTCTAGCTGATCTTCACTCTTCGAAAGATCAGAATTCCTTCACTATTTCTTACCATTAGCTCTAAGAGAGGCTGCTAAGCATATCACCGCATCCCTTAAATCACCATCGCCACCACCGTTATCATCACCTTGCTAATCTGTTGTCCATATAGATTGCTAGCAAATGTACCCGTGCTTCGTTACGGTATTCTACGGTACATTGTATACGAATAAATTACTGTACACGCAGTGAATGAGATTTTATTAAATTGCATGTATCTTAGCATTATCTGAGAAACACCATGGGGATGTCTCCATACGTTCTTTCCCATATAAGGTGCGAGTTGTGGAGTTGTGATGATAATGGTAGGCCCCTTTTCCACAGCCATTCACAATCCATTTAGAGAGTTTCTACCATAACCAGTAGGGGGGTGGCAAGGGGGTCAGTCATGCCCCCCACACTTTGTGGAGAAAAATACAACTTCATTTTATTTTACCCACCTGAAACTAGGAAGTATTAATAAAATGTACTAACCCGGTAGTCCTTTCAGCTAATTCTTTCATTATTAAGAACAATTCCTAGCGGAAATGCGCACAAAATGTCGTTCGTCGCGGCCAACCGAACTGTACGGCGCCACAGCAAGTATGCAGACCCGCGGAGCAATGTGTAGCATGTTTTGCGACGCAGGGTAGCAGGGGTATATTTTTGCCAAGGTCACCTACTTGCCGCGCGTCTGACTGTCTCACTCAGTGTCTGTGCAGTTCTATCTAGTATCTGTTACTTTCTTACATTGTAGTCAATACTAAATTAATTTTAATTCTATAAAATTGTAATACATGCGTAATTATTGTTCCTTTGGTGAACTATTTATTGTAAAGTACTATATACTATTATTACCGCACTTAAGTTCGTAGATGTCTCTGTCATCGAAATTCTCTAAGAGAACATCGCATACTTATGATCTTATGGCTATTTTTTAAAAATTTCGATGTCTACCCCACTCCCCCCGCTATATCCCACAGACCAGGGTACTTTTTGTCGTCTATACATGTTTGTGCCCCCACCCCCACTTCTTATTTCCAATCGCCGCTACTGACTATAACGGCCGGTACACTTGCCTACTGCCAGTTACAATCGATTTGGGAAGTTTTCATAACATAGGCAGACCCCCTTTCCTACTTCCAGACGAATCCCAGTTGAAGAGTTTTAATTATAATGGCAGACACCTTCCCTACTGTCAGTCAAAACTGAGTTGTGGTGTTATCATTATAATGGCATGCCCATTAGCTACTGCCAGAGTTTTGAAACTAATGGCAAGTCTCCTTACATACTGCCACTCACAAACAAATTGAGGGTGTCTTCATAATAACGAGAGGCACACTTTTCTACAGCCAGTCCCAGTCGAGTTGGAAGTTAGTCATTATAACGGTAGATCACCTTTCCTACTGCCAGTCACAATCGAGTAGAGGAGTTTCGATTGAAATAGCAGGCCACTTTACCTACTGCCAGTCACAATCTAGTTGGGGAATTTATAATGGCGGGCACACTTGTCTATCGCCAGATACAAACGGGTGGAGGAGTTTTGACCAAAACTGCACGCTCCCTTGCCTTTTGCCAAACATACTGTTACGAAGATAAAACTCCATCTGTTTTACTAATCTAATTTATTTCAGGATGGCCTAATAATGCACACACACATATTTAAACACAAACAATTCTAACCAGTTATGAATGGTCACACTAATTACTAGTCTATTTACAAATTTTTCTTCTGTACACACAACCGAGAGTCCCGGCCGGTTGCTACCTAGGAACGTCTATAATCCTTACTTTCACTTTCTCAAAGTCCAGTCACCGCCGTGTTCATAGACAGCTGTATTTAAACACTGGCTATACAACACACGACGACTGTTCGTTGGTTCGACTCCATTTATGGTCCAGTTCTTCACACCGTCCCATGCAGTGAACAACTAAACAGCCCAACAGTACTCAACAGCAGGACGATACTCACAACAGCGAACACTAACACAGGTCCATTTATCCTCACACTCACGATAGTGCGTTTACTCGCTGGCTCACAGCGATCCACACGGCGGTCCACAAAGTTGCACTAACACACAGTACAGTATTTCGTTCTGTCGCCCGCATCTACACCCTGGTCTCTCCGACACCACCACCACAACAACAACAACAACAACAACAACAACTCCTGGTTCAAACCTCGGTGGGACACTCGTGACAGCCAACACCTCTGTCGCCCTGAGCCCAGCCACTCAACTCACTGAGTATCACACTGACACCCCCCACGGAGTCCAACTCTGACCGACTGTCCGCGACTAGGCTCCGTTTTTATAGCTCGCGTGATTTGATCCTGAAATTTCACGATGTCACTACAGGCAGAACATGTCCGTTGAATCTCCAAGGAACTCAAAGCTAAGCCGGCCGTCGAGAACAATACACGGAAAGACCGGCCCGACCCCACAGGCCGGTTGGGAGATTCCAGGTCGTCTGAGTCACCAACCCCTTCCTGGAAGTACCGAAAGGGGCTACCACGGGGCCGGCACGTAACAATACGAATGTGAATGCACATTTGTAATTGCAGGCCTTCATTTTTAGAATAACTGCTCCTAAACCGCATCTCATATCGACAAACGGATTGCACAATCAGAGGCTACACATAGTGGTCTAAATGGTTGATCATATGACATTTTCTTGACTCCTCTATGTGTGGGTTAGATTGAGTTAGAAGTTTTGAATAGGGCGAAATTTTGGTATAGTTTTCACGGACTGCATTACTTTTCGGATACTTATGTGACAGCTAGATACATAGAACACTGTTAACATATGGCTACTGGGTGGGCCAATGTTCGTTCCGAATTTCATTATTTTATCTTTACTACAAGTGTGTCAAACTATGAATTATACGTGTAAAAACGTAGAACATTCACGTACAATCGAGAAATACAGCCAAATCTAACGTATAAGGGAACGAGATACAACACATGCTTTGTGATACGACTTACCGTTTAGCCACCAAATACATTGAAACGAAGGTCTGCACAGTCATTGAAATTGCCTCCATATTTCGAAATTTTTCGTGGGTAAAAAGTGAAACATTTAAATATCTTGGAATTATTTTTGTCGATTACAGGCTAAAAGTTATAATTTTGCTAAATTTCAATTTTCTAGCTCGTCTAGCAGATAGTGCTCGTCTGGGGGAATGGGAGGTAAAAATGACTTTCATGAAACTTTTAAGCCCATGAAACTTATAGGTCATCACTTTGGAAAAATATACCCCACAGGGTGAAAGAAATACTCATGGGTTCTAATGCTGAGCCCCAATTTAAAAAAAACCTGGCCCCCTCGGAAAGTTATTGAAATTTTTTATTTTTCTAGGGATCATGCGGTCATCAGCTACTCTGGTAGAGAGTTTTAAGTTTCTAAGATGCCTCCAAGGGCTTCAATAATTCACATCTATTTTCAAAACACATTTCCATTTATATATATATATATATAGAATGCATATTACTTATTAACAGTTTTTCCTTTGAAATTGTACTCACGCAGATAGGTTTTTAAAATGAATTGCTTTCTTGTCTTAATACTGCTGTCATGTTGGAAGATCCTTTACGACTTTGGAAAACCACAGATACAGCCTTTCTGAGGATATAAAAAGGCAAGTGGAAAGTGAGTGTCTGCCATGATATAAGAAACTGCTCAACTTGAGTGTGACCGGAAGTAGAAAATTAAAACTCCCCAACCCGTATTTCACATGAGAAACAACGTATGGCGACCTCCCCTTTGTGTTTCTCAGATACCTTGCGATTTAATAACATCTTACAACGTGTACATTACTTCACCAAGATTTCTGTATACAATATAGAATTCCGTAGTGAAGCACAGGTACATCGGCCAGTCTAATAAAATATACAGTTTAATTCATTTATGGAGTATGAAGCGTTTATTTCTCATAGCACAGTAACGCTTAATTTTATTTAGTAGGTATCATAGGCTGCAACAAACTGCGCGTCTATTGATATCAAAACTGACACCTGAGAAATTCTTCACACGAACAGAGCATTCGTCATTCTGTGGATTCACCGCATATTTCTTCTCAAGAAGTAGGCCAACTCCTAGGTCCATGTACATCTGCAGTGGCCGAGAACTCACAAAGAGCAGCAACAATAACTAGAACAGAGAAAAGTACTTAAGAAACATAACAAGTAAAAATTTTGAACTGATCTTCCTGGAAACTACCTTTTTAAAATAAGAATATACGCGGATATTTGTCTGTAGTTGGAAGGTGGTGAGAGTTCCTAGCTGTCCTCACCCATGCGGATTGTACCAAGAGTCGGTGCCTTTTATCGCCCCCTCAGTACTCTCAGACGCGCACCATACCCATTACTTACAGTATTTGTTGATATCTCCGAGGGACTAAACCTCTGGGTTGTCACCCCGTGGACACCATCAAATACGATGAGGGGATGTTGCTTCCTTGACCTAACGCAGGAAGCTTATAAAAGCGGTGACGGCCCCTCCCCGCCGCCACCCGTGGCGACCATCCAAAAAGTCGGTGCGCTTTGTCGCCTCCAGAATCCTTTCGGACGCACACCTTACCTCGAATAACAAGTACAGTGAACAACTCAGCAAGCATCCATAGTGGTGATGGCACCTCCCCGCCAATACCCGTGGCGACCATCCAGGTAGTTGGTGCGCTTTGTCGCCTCCGGAATCCTTTCGGACGCGCACCGCCCCTATGAATGCTTGTGTCATTCTACCTTACCCTAAGAGAACAACTCAGCAAGCATCCATAGTGGTGATGGCACCTCCCCGCCAATACTCGTGGCGACCATCCAGATAGTTGGTGCGCTTTGTCGCCTCCGGAATCCTTTCGGACGCGCACCGCCCCTATGAATGCTTGTGTCATTCTACCTTACCCTAAGAGAACAACTCAGCAAGCATCCATAGTGGTGATGGCACCTCCCCGCCAATACCCGTGGCGACCATCCAGATAGTTGGTGCGCTTTGTCGCCTCCGGAATCCTTTCGGACGCGCACCGCACCTATGAATGCTTGTGTCATTCTACCTTACCCTAAAAGAACAACTCAACAAGCATCCATAGTGGTGATGGCACCTCCCCGCCAATACCCGTGGCGACCATCCTGATAGTTGGTGCGCTTTGTCGCCTCCGGAATCCTTTCGGACGCGCACCGCCCCTATGAATGCTTGTGTCATTC
Organism: Anabrus simplex; assembly: GCF_040414725.1. Classification (NCBI taxonomy): domain Eukaryota; kingdom Metazoa; phylum Arthropoda; class Insecta; order Orthoptera; family Tettigoniidae; genus Anabrus; species Anabrus simplex. Next base: position 320,243,817 of record NC_090269.1, read on the forward strand.
TACCTTACCCTAAAAGAACAACTTAGCAAGCATCCATAGTGGTGATGGCACCTCCCCGCCAATACCCGTGGCGACCATCCAAATAGTTGGTGCGCTTTGTCGCCTCCGGAATCCTTTCGGACGCGCACCGCCCCTATGAATGCTTGTGTCATTCTACCTTACCCTAAGAGAACAACTCAGCAAGCATCCATAGTGGTGATGGCACCTCCCCGCCAATACCCGTGGCGACCATCCAGATAGTTGGTGCGCTTTGTCGCCTCCGGAATCCTTTCGGACGCGCACCGCCCCTATGAATGCTTGCTTTGTTGTTCCCTACCAGCACACATAATCCTTGCCTTCTTATACAAAATGAATGCGGACCGCACAGTAAGTGACCTATTCAACACTAACATGTCTCTGTCTTGCATTATTGTTAACCGTGAAACATCGAATTAGTTCTGACTTTAGAGCAGAATGAAAGCTTCTCCTAAATCATACTATTTCTTATAGCTTAATAATAAATAACTCGAAGGAGGAAGATCGTGAGAACCAATAACTGAGTTTATCTCGTATATTACATTGTATCTCATCAGGGAATTTGTGATTACGCCAGTGAAATACTCTCTTCTGACAGTCCATCCTGTACATATGTACATTTTAAAATATCTAGCGTCAATATCGCATTCATGTCGATGATGCACCAAGCTCAATTAATATAATATTGTAAATCGCATATATTACAAGCTGTCTTATTTACACGCAATAATATATTTTGTGGCAATAATAGGTTAGTACGTTTCCTTAGAAACAGTTTCGATATTTAATACTTCGAAAAACAGACCGTAACTATTTTCAATTATTCAGAACGCTGCCGCTGCCTTCGTCAGGTGCAGGTCATATTATGGCTTTCACTGGCCCAAACGCACACACACACATTTGTCTCATATAATCGAAACACTCCCTTCAACAGTTACAAGAAATGCACCCACTTTCTAATAGCACATGCAATCGTGAATAACACGTTAATTCTAACCATTAACAACCCTGGTCCGGTCTTTCAGACAGCGCGAATTTTCTCTTACTCCATAACTCCCCTTCGCTAGTTAATACGGACTCGTCCAGCCATGTAATCATTCAGCGCTATTATTCTAATAAACTATCGTTTGGAAAGCAACAATCACTCAGGTAGTTACGAGATACAACTTGTTGAACATCTACGTACATTTTACAGACTGGATCCTAAAGTGCTTGCAGTTTTCAAGAAAAAAATGGTGTAATTCAAGTAATATTTTGTTTATAGCAATGGACTGACATTTCACTTAGTCATAAAGAAAGTTTCCAATGTAATGAAAATGCATAGTCGTATACTAATGCACACATTCAAACATCTTGTAATTGATTTTAAGTATATGTTTTGTACTAAACATTTCTACTTAATATTTTTAATCCTTCGCTTTGACTTTGTGGCAGTAAAACGAAATTTCGTATATATATGTGATAGGTAGAAACATAGAATTTGGCTTATATATGTCTACTGGGTGGGCCAATCTTCGTGCCTAATTTGACGATTCTATATTTACAGAATTGAATGTCAGAATGGTGATACAAAGCTGGTAGATAATTTCAAGTATTTAGGTTGTATGTTCTCCCAGGATGGTAATATATTAAATGAGATTGAATCAAGGTCTAGTAAAGCTAATGCAGTGAGCTCGTACTTGCGATCAACAGTATTCTGCAAGAAGGAAGTCAGTTCCCAGACGAAACTATCTTTACATCGGTCTGTTTTCAGACCAACTTTGCTTTACGGGAGTGAAAGCTGGGTAGACTCAGTATATCTTATTCATAAGTTAGAAGTAACAGACATGAAAGTAGCGAGAATAATTGCTGGTACAGAGAGGTGGGAACAATGGCAGGAGGGTACTCGGAATGAGGAGAAAACCAACTTAGGAATGAACTCGATGGATTTCTCTTTCCATTACTTCTTCTTCTCTGATGTTGCTTCTTCCCAAGTCTTTGATCTCTTGAATTCAGGTGGTTATTGATTTTTTTTCAAAGATACGTGAAGATCATTTTGGTTAGTCTACTGTCGTCCACTCTGTAAATACGTCCAAAATATAGCAGACTCTTCTTCCGTACTGTCATAGATATGTTTTCTATGTTCTATGTTCTGTTAAATTTTGTTATTACTTCTTAATTTCCAAACTTAATGTAGTTTTTACAGGGCCTAATATTTTTCTTATTTATTCTTCTTTCTAGTGTTTCCAATCTTTCAAGTTTATAACTGAGTACTGTACCGGGAAACGATCAGGGATCTGGGCATGAGAATCTGCACGTAGGGGTGGACGGCTCTTACGGAGCAGGTACAGAGAGGCGTACGCAGAGCAAAATAATAGTTGGGCTTAAAACTCAATTTATTCACCACCATGTATTTATGGGCAATGTTTCCTACTGTATTATTCCTGCTCCTTTTCACGAAATATTTTTTTCGTTGGCAAATTATTTAAACTTCAAAGCAAGTTATTTTACGAAATTTTCGTAATGCAATGTTTGCCTGATTTAAAACATGATATCCACAAAAGATTGCCTTTATCTTGATGTTTTGAAAATAATTTGTTTTTACGTAAGTCACCATAAATTAATTGAAATGAATGTCTTCCGCCAGAAGATCAAATTCAAAATTCAAAATACTTAATTGCTTTCCCTACAGTCTTTTTAAATAATAAATTTCACTTGTTTCCTGCAGTCTTTTAAAATAATAAATACTCCTTCATTTTAAAATAAATACTCTTTCACTTTCAAAGTTTGTGAAATTCTCCCTAAAAGTTTTTATACGTATGAAACAAATTAACACTTCGAAAATAACGCAAACTAGAATTTAGTAAAAGTCTAGTTTCCAATGAGTGTCGTAATAATTGTTCGTAAAGCTGCTAAACGAAGTCACTGATTTTACTATTCCACTTGGCAAGAAGAAAGTTTTATGGAATTTTATGCACTTGTTTTAAAAGTGGTTTAAAATGCACTTCATATCACCTGTTGTTACTGGAACTCAGGACTGGAATGTAGACAGCTGCTGGTCAGCGAACAGCAAGTTGTTACCATAGGCAGCCGATGTCGTGAAGTCATCACCATAGCACCACGCTCCATATCCCACGTTGATACCGCAGTTCCATTCCCTTGTTGACGCGTCCCACATCGATTCGAGATTCAGCTTGTGTAGCGGCAGGCATATCATGATTACGAGAACTATTCACCTGTCACGATTTCACGCGTCACTGTGTAGTGTTAGCGAACACGTGAAAGTTCAACTGACTATGATTGCTTAGTAGAGTCCTATTCAAAATAACTCGTATTTGCACTTCATAAAAGTATGCACGGCATTTTGTAATGCGCACTTGTTCATTGTTCTTAACACTGGCAGCAAAATTATGAAAGCTCATTTATCGGAAGAACTGTTCAGAGGAAAAACACAGTTCCAATATAATCATTGGTATGACACAAGAAGGAAAGTTCTATTTACAGCAGTAGAAGTGTTTTAAACTCATGAATGTTTGTACGTTCAAATAGTTGGAGTGTTACAAAGAAGAGATCGTCTAATGCGGCACTGTCTTGTTCACCCGCGACGAATATTTTGATGCTGTTTAAAGTTAATCACACTTTAATTAAATACCAATCTTTAAGCACTTTTATTGCGTTATTGGTTTTAACAGACTAAGTATTTAAGTATTTCACTGGACAATTGCGTTAATATGCACACGCTTTTAAATTACAAATGTTTCAAGATAAAAATAAATCTGGTGTGAGTACAAGTTCTACACAATCTCTTTCAACTGAGTTGAAGTTCAAAGGCGTTATTCCACAGTTTAAGTTATTGTCACACATTCTCGAAATAGTCCTAGTAGTTCGTGAAAACTAAGTTCGTATTTTAATTTTCGAAAAATTTGTAAGTCCAAAAGTAGCACTTTGAATACAAGTCTTTTGACGACAATTACGGCAGAGTTCTTACCGGTGAACGTCACTCGTGACGGCTATGTTCGAACCTCGGCGCAGTCACTCGCGTACAACATTGTGTTGTTCCTTCAGCTGCTAGTTATGAACTGACCTTCACTTGGCGAATCCCTGTCCTTTTATATCATTCTGCCAAGGCAGGATTGATCTCCTTTGAGGTGGAAATACTCGTAAATCCGTGGGAAGATTCACTTGAAATTTGGTTATGTTTGCTTTCAAATGATGGGCTACAAAATGACATATTCCATTATTTGATAGCTTATCCGGATCAAGATATCGTAAAAATAAGTTTCATTCTTTTCCATGCAATCACGCGCTGTACACGTGATCGGCGCGTCACAGCAATGTCACTTCCTTGCGTGGAGCTCGTGATATAGTAACTCGCTCTCTCACCAAAGGTTACAGCTGTGACTTTGTTTACTTCGCAGTACGTCGCGCTGAAATAAATTATGTTCCAGACCGCTGGCGGTTCCTGGTACAGTACTAAGCATTCACTGGCATATAAACATTCTGGTTTCACAACTGTGTTGTAGTGCTTTATTTTAAGATCTTTAGATAAACATTTTTTGTTGTATGTATTTTTTGTTTTTCCATTTTGTGTACCCTTGCCTATATAGCAGATTTTTCCAAACCATTTTCTTGGATTGTTCCCCCCAAATATTTGAATTGCTTTACCCTTTCGATTGAACAAACATCTGTTCCTAGCAACTTTGGAGCATTTTTAATATTCGTCATGTATTTAGTTTTCTCTGGCGAAATTCTTGAGTCTGCCATGTTGGCTGTCTCTTCCAGAAGATCTACTTGTACTTCTGCATTAGTCAGGCTTCCAGAGAATATGGCAAAGTCATCTGCAAATGCTAGGCAATTTATTGCAACATCTTTGTTTTTCTCCCCAGCATAAGTGGTATTATATTATGGTAATTATTATTATTATTATTATTATTATTATTATTATTATTATTATTATTATTTTTATTATTATTATTTATCACCTATCGATAATACAAGTATTAGCGAAGGAATTTTAAATTTTATTTTCAGATCTTCCCTAAACTACTGTTTCACTCAGCGGAATAAAGTTGTTTTTAGCCTGTATCAGGGATGGCAATCATTTACCGAACAGCGTGTCAGTTAAGGCATCGTTTATTACTCTTTTACTGTCCTGTGTGCCATCGGTTATTTTCCTTTAAAATCATCATGAAACCCCTAAAATGACTTTATTTAGGTATTAAATTGCATTGCATATAAATCCATTCGACGACTGAATGCTTCATGGTTTTATTTTGCAAACCTTACTTGAAAATTACATTTAAAGGAAATCAGGTAAATTTTAAGAATAATGTCTATTTTGGCTTTAATCTAATAAAATTTGCATAAATTAATTTAGATATACTTCTTTATTAAAGCGTAGTGTTGAAATATGGCATATCGGTAGATTTTCAACCTATTCGAAGAACAAGATGGGGAGGAAAACAGTGGACAAGAACAGCAAAAATAAGTCAAGAGTGGAAAGACCCAGGAAAAATAGTGTGCAGAGATCACTAACATTACACCAGTTATCCACTCAGACGGGATTCGGATGTCTTGCAGCACTGTCTTCAATTCTCTTTTCATTTTCGGAATGTCTGGCAAACCTTTGCCTTCCACCTCACTTTTCATCCGGGGAAACAAAAAGAAATTGCAAGGTGCCAAGTCTGGTGAGTAGGGCGGGTGAGGAAGCGGTGTCATGCAGTTTTTTATGTACAGAAATGGCTGTGTGAGCTGGAGCATTGTCGTGGTGAAAGAACCAGTCCCTGTTCTACCACAAATCGGGCTGTTTCAACCGCTCGCGCAATCGCCTCAAAACACTCAGGTGGAAGACTTGGTTCACCGTTCACAAAATCACATAAGTCGAAGATATCGAAACACATGTCGCACGAAACTGTCACAGGGGCTCGCTACAACTGTCTCAAACCACGCCGCTTGAAGTACTGATTCTGGAGGGGTTACTTAACACCCACTTAGAGAGAGAAACTCTAACTACGAGATGGACGCGCGCAATGAATTATGTCCGAATAATTTCGAGCCCCCCTTCATATGAAGCGACGCCAAGTTCCAAGGGTTTCCTACCAACGTAACTGAAAAAAACTGTGTAATTGTTACGTACGTAACAACCATGGAATGTGATGTTTTACGTTATAAGTGAGATGTTTACGTCCGAGCCACTGACGAGGATGGAATTTCGAAACGAATAACGTAAACGTATCACTTTAGTAGCTGTTGCGTACAGTTTTTTCATACTATGGTGAATTTACTTGTTTTGAATTAAAATTATAATTATAAGTTTTGGTATATTTCCACACAAATCATCCATGTCTGACTGATGCAATGACGTTTTTGTTTTGTGTTGTTGTGTGTGTTGCAATGGAATATATGAGGCGAGTGTACATGGATTTATCTATATATTAAATGAGTTTAGTTAAAACAACTTCCCAAATCCGTCTTTCCGTTCTACAGGACGGGTTAGCTTCATTTTTGTTTTAATATCTCCGGAATTACCTGCCGGTGAATCATGAGACATTGATATGTCTCTAAGATCAGCCAAATTTGAGTAATTATAAAATCAAATTGTTAAAGAATTACTCCATTAACTGCAGGCGAAGGCTTACCCTCACCCGCAATACATGCTGTACTTAGGTTGCTAAGCGACCAACACTTTCATTAATATTCTGATATATGCGATTTTCATGCTTAGTAATGCCACTGCATGCAGCCATGTTTGATTACTACCTGTCAAGCCAGAAAGAATACACTTCCTCTGATCACAGAAGAATACAATTCCCTGCTAGATACTCTTTGATTCTCTGATCTTTCCCAGCTTCCAAATATATTCAACAGATGGCAAAGCGTTCCTAATAACTTACATGCTGCTGTGAGAAAAAAGTCTACGTACAAACAGACCCCATCATGACATTATCTGCAAACACCTATCGAAGGATAACCTACACTAGAAAGTGTGAAGGCCATGTGTCTGTCACAAAACGCTCCTTCTAGACTATCGACTATCTGTTTCACTCTATATGTACGCTGATGACAAGGTCCTAGGTTTGCAGACCAAAGCTGACCTTCAAGAAGCCTTAAACAAACTGAACATTTGGGCTGAAAACAATAAATTCTTCATAAACCATGAATAAACAGTATATATGGTTTCTTGGAAAGGTGGCAGGGTACCAGCCGAATACAAGATATTACTAGGAACAAAACAAATAGAACAGGTAAATTCATTCAAATATTTATGACTAACTCTACAGAAATCAGGAACATCATACAGGATCCACATCAAAGAACGGGCAACTACTGCAATAAGAGCCATGTACGATCTGAAGAATATAACGAAGCTCTCTCTGAATACAGCTATGACTCCGTTCAACGATAAAATTGTACCAATTATCACGTACGAGTTGGAACTGATTTGGGAATTCCTAACTATCAAAGATCTAGAGACAATAGAAAAAGTAAAAGCCCGCTACCTAAAAAGAGCCCTCGGAATAGCAAAAATCGCGCCATCAGGACTTGCATATGAACTTGCAAGAGAAACCTTCTTTATTGAGGAGTTGAGATGTCACTTAACGCTGCCATCAACCAGTCAAGAAAGGAAACTACTGATCCTCCGACGAGACAACCGGATGAAAATAGAAGAAAATTTCTATTCTACAGACGCCATGATTGATTGAGGGTGGACAAAAGAAAACCACGACATGCGCTCTGCACTGACAAGGCTGGCGATACATGGATTCCACCACAGAATATGCAAGAATACGAAATACCTTGAACCCAACAAACACTGTTTATGTAGTCTGTGTGATCAGTTCTGTGAAAAATATCACTTCTCCTGGTGCAAGAATCGCAAGAGAACCCTACTAGATTATAGCAGAGACTAAACACCCACAATTCTCTATGTATTTTTGTATGCTCTTAGTAAATGATTATTAAAATACCATTGCCTTCTACGACACAATACCAAGCTTTACATCAAGAACTGCAGGATAAAAAAGGATATATTTTTACCAAACAGACGGCATGATGACGTCATAATGGATGAATTCTGACTACGAACTGCAGCATGCCATAACGCGCTTCTTAATAAATGTTCATAACACCATTGAAAAGGGCAGACAAAGCAATATGATTGTGACGGGCATATCAAGACTAGTTACCTGACCTATTTATAACGAATGGTGCGGAGCAATACGGCTCCTATAGTGTGGTATTAAAACATCAAATTTTTTTCCGTGGTTTCCCATTTTCACACCAGGCAAATGCTGGGGCTGTACCTTAATTAAGGCCACGGCCGCTTCCTTCCAACTCCTAGGCCCTTCCTATCCCATCGTCGCCATAAGACCTATCTGTGTCGGTGCGACGTAAAGCCCCTAGCAAAAAAAAAAACATCAAAATTAATGTTACTTGAAGCAGTGTACAGTCCACTAAGCTGCCAGAGTCGTAAACATGGTCCTCCGGTCCTGGATTAATGAAGGTAATATGAACTTCATGACATACTGAATTATATGCGATATTTGTGTGTCGGGAATGGATTAACCTCTACACTAGCCAACATGGTGATGGCGGCTGTGTCCGCCTCCGTAGCGTAACGGTTAGTGTCATTATCTGCAATCCTTGGAGGCCCGCGTTCGATTCCCGGTATTGCCAGGAATTTAAGAATGTCAGGAGGGCTGGTATGTGGTTGAAATGATACATGCAGCTCACCTCTATTGGGGGTGTGCCTGAAAAAAGTTGCACTACCTCGGGATGAGGACACGAGTTTACTTCAAGCAAGCAAGCAATTAATTAGGGCTGTTGCCAATGTAGTAGACTTCCTATAGTTTGCCTAGCCCTTTCCTAAATTATATCAAAAAATTTAGAAAGGAATGAAACGTATCTCTTGGTAATTATATTCCAATACCTAACGCCCCTTCCTGTAGAATAATATATTCCCAAATTGATTGTCTTGAGTTTCAGCTTTATAGTATGACTTTTTTGCTATTTGCTTTACGTCGCACCGACACAGATAGGTCTTATGGTGACGATGGGACAGGAAAGGCCTAGGGATGCGAAGGAAGCGGCCGTGGCCTCAATTAAGGTACAGCCTAGTGTGAAAATGGGAAACCACGAAAAACCATCTTCGGGGCTGCCGACAGTGGGGTCCGAACCCACTATCTCTCGGATGCGAGCTCACATCTGCGTACCCCTAACCGTACAGCCAATTCGCCCAATCTTCCCTATTTTTAAAATTTCCATTCAAGCGTAATCGTCTACTAAAATCATTCCAAGCCAAAGCCACCCCAAGTCTGTCCGTTTCAAAGTTTGCAACATTTTTGTAACACTACTCATTTATCGAAAATTACCCAGAACACATCGTGCTTCTTTCCTCTGTATCTTTTCGACTTCTCGAAACACGTAATCCCGGTGAGGGGTTCCACACACTAAAACCATACTCTAATTAGGGTCTTATCAGGGACTTACACACCCTCCTCTTTATATCCTTACTGCTTTACAACCCGTAAGTACGCTCAGAGATCTGTAACCTTTATTTACACTCCCGTTTATGTGATTACCCGATTGAAGATCTTTCCTTATATTAACACTTAAGTAATTAAAACCCCATTAGTCGTTGTCACCACATCAACACAGTAATTAAAAGTGAGAAAACTTTTGCTATTTGTGAGACAACCTAACTTGACTTTTCACCCCGTTTACCACCATACCATTGCCTGTTTTCTATCTCACAATTTTGTCAAGGTCTTTTTTCAGTCGCCCACAATTCTACAACTTATTTATTACTCCTTACAGTATAAAATCATCCCCAAAATGTCATATCTGTGATTCCCATTCTTATTTATGTTGTTGTTGCTATTTTCCTTTACGTCGCACCGACACAGATAATTCTTATGGCGACTATCATTTATGTATATAAGAAAACAGAGGTCCCATAACACTGCCTTGCCGGACTCCGCTCTTAGTCATTACTCGATCAGATAATGCTTCCAAACCAAACCTTATGGCGCAATAGCCCCGAAGGGCCATGGACTACCAAGCGACTGCAGCTCATCCCGAAGGCCTGCAGATTACGGTGTGTCGTGTGGTCGGCATGACGAATCATCTCGGCCGTTATTCTTGGCTTTCTAGACCAGGACCGCCATCTCTCCGTCAGATAGCTCCTCAATTGTAATCACGTAGGATGAGTGGACCTCGAACCAGTCCTCAGATCCAGGTAAAAATCCATGGCCGGAAATCGAATCCGGGACCTCCGGGTAAGAGGCAGGCACGTTACCCCTACACCGCGGGGTTGGCTAGAAAATCCTTCATCTACTCTAATTCTCTGAGTTCTGTTTTTTAGAAATGCAACCTCTTATTCAGTCACTCTTTTGTCTAATACAATGGTCCTCATGTTCGTCAATAACCTTCCATGATCTACTCTGTGAAAGGGCGTGAATAGGTCAATAGCGATACAGTCCATTTGATCTCCTAAATCTAAAATATCTGCTATATGTTGGTGGAATCCTACAAGTTGAGCTTCACAAGAATAACATTTCCTAATCCCGAACTTCATCACAAACTTGTCTAAAATAATCAGAAAGAATGTTTTCCCCACTGAATAGCCTGTAATTATCCGTTTTGTGTTTATCGCTCTTTCGTTTGTACACTGGGGCTACGATAGCAACCCCCATTCATTTGGTATAGCTCCTTTATGCGAACAGTATTCTATTAGGTATAGCTCCTTCATGAAAACAGTAATCAGATATTGTACTATGTCGCAACCAATTGCCTTCAGAATATCCCCAGAAATCGTATCAGTTCCAGCAACTTTTCTAGTTTTCAAATTTGTATCTTTTTGCAAATATCTTTAATATTGTAGGTAAACTTCAGTACTTTACTAGTACTTGCCATCTCCTCTAGCTGGGCATCATCCTTATATCAAACTATCTTTACATACTGCTGACTAAATATTTCTGCTTTCTGTAAATCTTCACATATGATAATTTATAATTCCCGGTATGTCATTCCTGGTACCCGTTTCCGCCTTAAAGTACCTACACATTCCCTTCTATTTTTCATAAAACTCAAATGAGTGCCAATTATGCTTGCCATCATGTTATCCATAGCTGACTTCTTCGATAAATGTAATTTCCTGGTAAGTTCCACAACCTTTCTTAGCTCAATTTCTTTCCAACCTGCCCTTCCTCCTTACTGCCTTTATTTCTCCGTTATAATATAGCAGATATTTGCCATTCCTTACCACCTTTAAAGGTACATAGGCTACTTGTTTTCACACTCCACAACAATCACCTCAAACCAATCCAATACGTTGTTTATATTTTTATTTACCATTTTCACTCGATCATAATTAATATTTTTAACTCTCTCATGCATGCCTTATTAACTATATGGTGCTGCCTAATATCCCTACAAATTTCCTTTCTAACACATTTATTTTTAACTACAACGGAAACAGCTTCGTGGTCACTTATACCATCAATCACTTAAGATTCTCTATAGAGTTCATTTGGATTCATCAGCATCACGTCTAAAATATTCTTCTGTCTAGATAGTGTCATTTTTCGAAGGAAAATACTTTTTTAAAATGCATGTAATAGGCCTAGTAGTCCTCATAACTATAGCGTGGATTATGATTCGATGGTGACATGTAATCTGTTGTTTGTTTCCCCTGTAAAGAGTAAGAAATAACACTCGAGATTTTTTCCTGTTTTGGGACGATATCCATTAAGATGAAAAGGTTGTTTCCAAGTCGTATTATTAAGCAGTTAGAAGAAAACGATATTTTGTCTTTCGACGATAAATGCTTATGTAACCTTCTCCCTTAATATTTACACAGTTACAGTAATATGCTTCAAATAAATGTGCAAATAATTGTGGACGTAATTTATGACTTTTTGAAGTCTTAGAAAGTTCGTAATAAATAATAATTTTCGTGCTGACGCGAAACGCAGCTGGATTCCATTTCATTCAAAGCTTTCAGTCTACATTTCGTAGACACATACATAACGAGTCTCTTGTCATAAACATGTCGTCGAGTAAATCATCTGGTTGTTTGTATAATTAGAGTAACGACCGGCTCCGTAATGTGGTCAATCAGACTAGTTTCACAACATCCTTTGAGCACATTTTCTTTTCATCTTTGAGATGGAAACACAATCTATGGCGAGATGAGTGGGAGTAACATAATTCACACACAATTCAGTTAGCAGTTTCTAATTATGTGATTCCAAAAGTATCGAACTAGCTGTTGAAGACGTCATTGACGGGTTAGTTTTTACATACTTGCAGTGGTAATATCATCTAGCGGGAATGAGTGGCAGCCTAGGAGAGAGAGCACATTGCAGTTAACGACAATCAATGTAATGTTGTTGTCGACCAGTTTTTTAGACTTAGGACCCTGTAGGCCAACGTATTTAGTTTTCTTCTGAGTTCGTGCTGAAGAATTGTTGAGCATAAAATGTACAAGAAAGTTCGTGACGGTATACACCAGCTAGCGTCAACTCAGAGCGAAACAACTTCGGAGCCGTTTGCTCCCCGCTGTTGAGGAACGAGAGCAGCTGAGAGAGCATGGAGGGGAAGTGCGTGACGTAATTCGTACTGACAGACAGTGGGGATGCATGTTGTTCTCATACCATAATACGTTAAAGCCTATATTTTTTCTTCAATAAATGCATGTCTCCCAAAACTTTATTTACTTAATCATGAAAATGTATATATTCAGGACATATTGCACACTGTTGCACTTTTCCTTTGTCGAGGAATAATGTTATTATATTTAGATTGGTGCTTCAACGGTCCGTAATTGCAGACATAATAGTAAGCTTTTCGGCTTTTACCGTGTCAAGAAAACAAGGTGAAATTCCTTACGTTTCGCAGTGAACTTTGCTCCGCATCTTCAGAAGAAAATCTCTGCAAAACGTAAAGAATTTCACCTTGTTTTCCTGACCGTGTTCGCGCTGCATGATCTATGCTCCAAATTATTATTATTATTATTATTATTATTATTTATGGAAACTCGTGTCCTCATTCCGAGGTGGTGCAGCTCTTTTCAGGCACACCCCCATTGGAGGTGAGCTGCATGCACTATTCCAACCACATACCAAGCCTCTTGCGATTCTTAAATTTTTGCCAGTACCGGGAATCGAACCCCGGCCCTGAGGACGGCAGCTAATAACACTAACCGTTACGCTACGGAGGCGGACATTATTATTATTAACACTATTATTGTCCGCCTCTGTCGTGTAGTGGTTAGTGTGATTAGCTGCCACCCCCGGAGGCCCGGGTTCGATTCCCAGCTCTGCCACGAAACTTGAAAAGTGGCACGAGGGCTGGAACGGGGTCCACTCAGCCTCGGGAGGTCAACTGTGTAGAGGTGGGTTCGATTCCCACCTCAGCCATCCTCGAAGTGGTTTTCCGTGGTTCCCCACTTCTTCTCCAGGCAAATGCCGGGATGGTACCTAACTTAAGGCCACGACCGCTTCCTTCCCTCTTCCTTTCCTGCCCCTTCCAATCTCCCCATCCCCCCGCAAGGCCCCTGTTCAGCATAGCAGGTGAGGCCGCCTGGGCGAGGTACTGGTCATCCTCCCCAGCTGTATCCCCGACCCAGAGTCTGAAGCTCCAGGACACTGCCCTTGAGGCGGTAGAGGTGGGATGCCTCGCTGAGTCCGAGGGAAAAACCGCCCCTGGAGGGTAAACAGATAAAGAAGAGGAAGATTATTATTATTATTATTATTATTATTATTATTATTATTATTATTATTATTATTAATGTGGTAACATTATTTTGCTAGCGGTAAATGAAATGGCGTATGGTTTTTAGTGCCGGGAGTGTTCAAGGACATGTTCGGCTCGCTAGGTGCAGGTCTTTCGTTTGACTCCCTTAGGCGACCGGCGCGTCATGATGAGGATGAAATGATGATGAGGACGACACATACACCCAGTCCCCGTGCCAGAGAAATTAACCAATGATGGTTAAAATTCTAGACCCTGCCGGGAATCGAACCCGGGACCCCTGTGACCAAAGGCCAGCACGCTAACCATTTAGCCATGGAGCCGGACTTGCTAGCGGTTACAAGTACATACCGACACGGTATGCAACCCGCCTGCCCACTGCTCTCTTTTCACGCGGCAGCCAGCCATACCGAGCGGAGTAAGTGCTGCCTGCACCCTAGAACAACTATTTGATGACTAGAGCTAGGAATTTTAGGTGCAAAATTTGGGTCAGAAAGGAGAAAAAAAAGGTGCAATAATTTAGTTTTAAAAGTTGCAAAAAAAGGTGCAAAATTAAAATGTAGATATTCATTACAAACTGTACCAAAACTAATCAGGTCACAAATTCAAAAGTATTAAAACCGGCTGCTAAAACAGTCTCAAAGCACTTTTTTTTTTCTTTTTACAATTTGCTTTACGACGCACCGACACAGACAGGAACCAACAATTATAACAGTTTAAATTCATTCCCCACTATAGCAGTCAATAATACTGACTGGTGGGATTGCTAATGGGTCAATGTGACTCCACCTTTCCACTTTTCTTCCTGTTCGAAAGCTTTCGCCTACGTGCACTGCGATAAAACGCAAATTGATTTGTGTACCTTTTGCCTGATGGGAGTTCATTGAGTCTCAAACTAATCTGAATGCTTTAGCCTGATATATCTGCGCAGAAGCAAAAGTAATATGATACCACCCTAAAAACCGTAAACTCTAACAAGAGCACACACAAAGTAGGAGATTTTTCCATTTATAAAACAGTCAACGAAGGAAAAATAGATTAAGCCACAGACGTTGGGTTTACTATTAGATTTTTATGGAAATAAAACGCTGCAAAGGAGGAAAACGTGAGTTGGGAGAGAGTGATCAAAAGTACTGACATTTAGTTAAGGTGCAAAATGTTGCAACCAAAACACAGCTAAGATTGTTTATCTCACGTTTTCCTTGTAAGATAAGTCAAATTGAATATTTAAAAGTAAAAAAAAAAATATTAAGGTGTAATACCTAAAATTCTTAGCTCCAGTGATGACGTATGGTACACTACTACTACTACTACTACTACTACTACTACTACTACTACTACCGGTACTACTACTACTACTACTACTACTACTACTACTACTACTGGTGGACGTGGCCTATACTAGGACGTGCCCCGCATTCGCTTTAGTGCAGGAGAATAAAAAACCTCGTAAAACCATTCTCAGGGTGGCCAATGGTGGGGTGGTGGTGATTATTGTTTTGAGAGGAAGTACAACTAGGCAACCATCTATATATATAAAATAAGAGTTTTGTCTGTACATTGCTCAGAATTTGAAAAGAATGGTATTTCTGTATCGGTTATGTCCACTGTAACAAGGAAATGCACCTTTTACTTTTCCGTAATTTCTGTCTGTCTGTCTGTCTGTCTGTCTGTCTGTCTGTCTGTCTGTCTGTCTGTCTGTCTGTCTGTCTGTCTGTCTGTCTGTCTGTCTGTCTGTCTGTCTGTCTGTCTGTCTGTCTGTCTGTCTGTCTGTCTGTCTGTCTGTCTGTCTGTATGTACACGCATCACTAGAAAACGGCTAAAGAGAATATAATAAAAATTGGTATGCAAAGTCGGGGAATAAGTCGCTACAATTTAGGCTATAAATAACTTTATTCACGCTGAGTGAAATGGTAATTTAGGGGAAGGCCTAAAAATGTATTCTTAAATATTTACAGTATTAGTGGTCCTCTCATTGGAAATTGGTATGCAAAGTCGGAGAAGGAGCCACTACAATCTAGGCTATAAATCATTTAATTCATGCTGAGTGAAATGGTAGTTTAAGGGAAGGCCTAAAATTTAATTCTCAAATAATTATATTGTTAGTGGTCGTATCGATATATACTACATAACCAAAGTTATATAGAATTAAATTTCCGACCATTTATGCCTTATACATTTTTACCGTACCGGGTATGATAACACAGATATTCGTAAAATTGTTTTTTGTTGCTAAGTTCATATCAACGCCGAGCAACGAGAAAATGTGTTAACCGAATTTAATGAAAATCGGTGTATAGAGTCGGGGAATAAGAAACTACAGTCTAAGCTATAAACGATTGTATTCACCCAGGATAAAATTGTAGTTTAGGGGAAGGCGCCTAAAATGTAATTTATAAATGTCTACGCTATTCGTCCTATCGAGAAGTACTACATAAAAGTTAGAGAATACAATTTCCAGTCATTTATGTTTTATTCAGTTTTACCGTCCTGACTGTGATAGAGCTCGTGCGCATCATGTGATTTTAGTTGCTGGCGCTCGTAGCGGTGACTTGTGTAGTCTTTCAGGGGGACGGTAGTAGCTTGTGCAACTACAAGCGCAGGGCATGTTTAGATGTGGTCTCTAGATAATTGTGTAGAATTTCGTTAAGTTCAGTGGGATGCATCGTATTTCAGAGCTACTTTAAAGAAGGGTGCAAAAAACAAAAAAACAAAAAAACAAAAAAAACAAAAGAAACTGTGACAGTCATCGCATACTACTACAAGCGAAGCGTTGGGAGAAAAAATAACCTGCTTGTGTTTGAGAGAAGCAAACATCCATCAGCCGCCTTATGCTGTTAAAATTAAAGTAAGCGTATGTTTTCTCTTTCTATATAATAACGTAGCACAGTATTTGTATCTACTGCAGTTTTAATTGTTTTTACAATTAATTTAGACAAGATTAATCTTTTTACAGATTGATTGCGGCAGAAAGGTTAAATCAGATGAGTGCGATTGCAAAGCCGGACTTTCACAATGTTGTGAACATATTGCTGCATTGTGTATTTGTATCCTCTCTGCAACAATGGGAGGAACCTAAAAACATTATTGCGGAGTATTTTAAAGGAGGAAATGTAGAAGAAATACTAAACGGACCATCAAATAAGCGACCAATTTATTACGCGTCGGAAAGTGAAAATGTTGAATCCTTAAGTAAAAGTTAAGGTCATAGACTAGGCTTTTACGAAAATCTTGAAAGCAGTGTGTGAAGGTGAATCTTTCTGTACCTCTACTTGCATAGTTCAAAACATCGTTAAAACCGTCGTAGAGCTAATGGACCTCTTATTTCAGTGTCTTAACCAGCTGGGCAAACAAACAGTTAATAAACTATTAAGATGCTATCTTGTGAATAATTTGCCTGGTGGTAACATATCAAGAGCTTTCACAAATTATGAGTGCATGTTGCCAAATAATATATTTAAATTTTGTTGTGAAAATGTTAAAGTAACAAATTGACAGAAGCGTGCAATTGCAGTTGAGACAAGGGAACAATCTTTATGCCCTTCCTGGTTCCAGCAAAGGAAGTTAAGCATTTCGGCCAGCCAGAATGTACACCAGATCAAAATACTACAGAATGGAGATTACGAAAGGCTAACATTAGCGTTTCTTTTATCTAAGAATTTAAATACTCCTGCAGTAAGATATGGCAGAGCTAATGAACGGAAGGCATTGGAAGAGTACTGCTTATAAAAGAAATGTAACCTGATGGAGTAATGACAACAAGAAATTTGACTGTAAATTAATTCTTATAATGAGAAAACATTAACATTCTTTGACGAGCACTGTTAGGTCTTTCACAGGGCACTTCACTGCAATCTATAATGCACGTGCAATTTTGAAGTGTTTTTTTAAGAGCATTATGCATTGTGCTTTTGATAGTGGATCGTTGTGGCCAGAAAATCCACTCCTTTGTTTTCTCAAAAACATGATGGAGAGCGAATTTAAAAATAGCAGATGCTGTAGTCGTATGACAGTTAGAAATTGCGCCTAGACTGGCGAAACTAATACCAAGTTTACATTTCATTAGCAGGAGAAGCAGCATGTTTTCTTCGGTAAATGTACAGTTTTGATGAGCAGAGGGTAACAAGGATAAGAGAATATGAAAAACTGCAAACTTAACCTGCTATTTCAAGAAGATGCTCTTCCTTGTCTTTCATTGACCTGTATCCATGAAATGTATATTTAGTGTCCACGAAGTCCACGTGAACACCACAATCTCTCTTAAAATAAGTGTCAGTTGTCGTCTGTATATTCACCCGAGGCATTGGAAAATTTGTTTGAACTTCCGCTTCAAAATTATTTTTCAGAGCAGAAAATAACACGTTCACACTGATTTTGTTACCATTGGCGGTCATTACTTCAGTCTGCGTGCTTGAATCACTGTATGGTTTTAAATAATCTTCCGTGGTTCTAATTTCAACATTTTCACGTCTCCGTTTTCGCCTCTTGTATCTAGTCGTCACTCGGTGCTCCTCTTCTTGCTGACGTTCGATCGAAACAAACGGTTTTATAAACAATCTCGGCGGGAGATAGTAGGTTCGAACCCCACTGTCGCCAGCCCTGAAAATAGTTTTCCGTGGTTTCCCATTTTCACACCAGGCAAATGCTGGGGCTGTACCTTAATTAAGGCCACGGCCGCTTCCTTCCCACTCCTAGCCATTTCCTGTCCCATCGTCGCCATAAGACCTATCCGTGTCGGTGCGACGTAAAACAACTAGCAAAAAAAAAAAAAAAAAAAAACAATCTCGGTACATAACCAGGACTGTCAGGATCTCTCGAAGGCCTTCCATTCACAAAATGCTGACTACAAAGACGCGAGCTATTCGTGGGTCCTGTGGTTTACCATCACTAGTCCCCCGTTTCAGTGCCGCAATCCACGCATTTCTTCTAATTTCATGCTGCTTTTTATTTGGAAACACAAAAAAGTGCCAGGAGGACAGTTAATATACGTAAAGTTGCAATCAACCACAGAACATTTTTTTCTACGGCTTCGAGAACAGTACAAACAGTATAAACAAGACCAACACAGGCACAGGCGCTCGACTGCGACTCCCCCTGATTATTTAAGTGACTTGCCGCCAGAGCGTAGCACCCATCATGCACACGAGGTCTATAAGAGTGGTATTTCAGAGTCGGAAGAAAACTAAATGTGAAAGCCTACAATATCGAAAGCGCATAACATTGATCAACAATAACATTACATTGACCATTGTTTGTTGTGATGTACTCTGTCTCTTAAGCTGCCTCTCAACTCCGATAGATGAGATTACTGCTGCGTACAGAGTATAATAGCCTGACTGAATATTGGCGGGAAATAGCCGGGGGGTTAGAAAACTTTCTTCTTTAGCATGCCATTACTCTGGTTCATACATTTTCTGATACAGCTGGTACGTAACACACTGGTTCATCATAGTATTCCAGCTATTCGATCCCTACTCTGACACGCTGCTTTGAATGAGCAGTGGGCATACTTAAGGCAGAGGCTCACTTAGTAGAGTAGTATGGCCTGGTCTAGAATAACAATTTAGGCCTATTCCAAATTATAGCACCACAATTCACTAAATAACTAAAAGTTCAACACTAAAAAGAGCCGTTTCTTAAGAAAAGCTTCTTCCTCTTCATTTTTATTAAATTCTACATTCATATTATTCCAAATTAGCAGTGAAGAGGGGGTTTCTCCTCTGGCTTGGAGGAAAAATTTGCCTCCAAGTCAGACAGATTTTTCCGCCGCCAGTGTAGTGAATTGATACTTTCCGACTCGTCGGGTACTCCTAGGAAACAGATTAGTAAAAGGGCATAGATTTTATCCCTGGGAGTCGCCACTATTCGACCCCTCCCCGCCGAAAAAAGACGAAGTGTGTTCACGGCTCACGGCTGTCTGCGGCTTGGTAATTCCAGCTCTGGAACTTTGGACTGTTAGATCGGCAGCGTAGCACTGTTCGTACGGGTATGGTGGGTGATGAAATTAGCAGCCTCGATTAGTGTAAGAGGATAAAATTTCCAGATATGAACCATGCACTGAGAATTTCGGAAAGAAGAATGCGATTAAAATGTGGGCAATCATTGGGCTTATGATTGGCGTTAGAGGGACAGTTTCTAACGAGACACGGAACAACTCTCTATGGAAACCCGTCTGCTGGTCGTGATTGTTACGGAGTTAAGTCTATAAGGTCTAGGACCGTGGTTAGTCGGTTCGAGTCTCGTTGGTCGAAAAAAAAAGTCTGCATCAGAATGTCGGCAGGCAGGGTAGAAGAGTTGGTGCTACAAAATTTCTAATCACTAGATTGCGTGGAATCAACGTTCATGAACTAGCATTTGTTGTTCACAATGCTAACTTTGATTCATGCAATCATTAAACATTAAGCTGCGTTAACACAAGCTACAAAATAGTATTTTTGTCTTATTATTGTGATAAATGAAAATCCACAACCTGTTTCCAGTCATTTGCCCCCCTGTGGGTGGGGGCGGTAGAATAAAACCCACGGTATCCCCTGCCTGTCGTAAGAGGCGACTAAAAGGGGCCCCGGGGGCTCTGAACTTTGGAGCGTGGTTCGGCGACCCGACCACTGGACTCTTACCTGAGTCCCGGCATTGCTTCCACTTACTTGTGCCAGGCTCCTCACTTTCATCTATCCTATCCGACCTCTCTTGGTCAACTCTTGTTCTTTTCCGACCTCGACCGTATTAGAGCATTTGAGGCGTAGGGAGTCTTTCGTTGTCACGCCCATCGTTGCCCTTGTCTTTCATTGGCCGATACCTTCATTTTTCGAAGTGTCCGAACCCTTCCATTTTTCTCTCGATTTAGTGTTATATAGAGGATGGTTGTCTAGATGTATAGTACTCCCTCTGAAAACAATAATCACCACTGCCACTATTAACTGACGGCCACGATGCAGACCATTCAGTCAAAGAGTCAACTATTCGGGTTTTTTTTTTTTTTTTTTTTTTGCTATGGGCTTTACGTCGCACCGACACAGATAGGTCTTATGGCGACGAAATATTCGTTTCTTACCACCGGACGAGTTGGTCGTGCGGTTAGAGGCGCGCGGCTGTGAGCTTGCATCCGGGAGATAGTGGGTTCGAATCCCATTGTCGGCAACCCTGAAGATGGTTTTCCGTGGTTTCCCATTTTCACACCAGGCAAATGCTGGGGCTATACCTTAATTAAGGCCACGGCCGCTTCCTTCCAATTCCTAGGCCTTTTCTATCCCATCGTCGCCATAAGAACTGTCTGTCGGTGCGACATAAAACCACTAGTAAAACCACTAGCGTTTCTTACCGGAAAGTGATTCATTTGTATGACCCAATATATTTCAGTTTAATAAACTTGTCTAATCTGACGCCAATGTCATTGCCAGAATGTTAAACGTCTACTAGCAGCATTTATCGTTGTGAGTTGCTTTAAATCGTTGTAGGGATATAAAGCTCTCGGCGGATTCTTACGTGAGGTGCTCGTACAAGTCGAGAGACTTGAATGAAATTAAAAGAACATTCAGTTCAGTGGCTGTGAGGAATTTATATGTTTTGGCAAAGGCTTTTAAGTCAGTGATTTACTAGGGACGAGAATGTGAGTGTGTTTACGGTGTGTACACCACACGCATTAATTTCCACTCATGAAAGTTTCTTGGCTCTAGCTATTAAATTCGTTTACAGCACCTTGAACATGTGTATTTGACCTTATACCATTCGAAGTATGACAGTGAGACGATAGAGAGAATCTTTAGCCTACTGTATATTAGGTGTTTATGTTTGTCTCTTTTCTTTTGCCGAAGATTTGAGACCAGATAATCTCCCTGGTGTCACATAATTGTTCAAGTAAAAGTTCCACCCTGTATTCACCGGGATACAAAACTCCGTTGTCTGGCTGGAAAATTAAGCCAACCCTCTCCCAACCGAAGGGTCATTAAACAAACAGTATCAGTTGTATTATTATTATTATTATTATTATTATTATTATTATTATTATTATTATTATTATTATTATTATTATTATTATTATTGGGATTTGGAAGCATACGAACGTTCGTAAAGGAGAAATGAAGAAAGAAGACGTCTGAAAGACAAAGCACGATATCATCCTGAAGTAATGAGAGAGCGGTTCCAGGGTGATGACACACATCGTGGAAAAAGGGTGTGTGGTTTTTAGTGGGTAAGAATCCCATACACTTGTGGAGTGCGGACCCTTCACAAGTGTCTTTTGAAGATTTTCCACAATCCCTCGTAAAATATTATTATTATTATTATTATTATTATTATTATTATTATTATTATTATTATTATTATTATTATTATTATTATTATTATTATTATTTGTTAAATGTCTCTTGAATTGGCCACAGATTTCATTAGACGCCTGGTATATGAATTTCGCCTGCACGAGTCATTTTACATGTTATAATAATAATAATGGCGTATGGCCTCCGGAAAGGCCTGGTGCAGGACTTTTTCTAGTAGACGGCCTAATAGGCGACCTGCATGTCTGTGAAGATGAGGGTCCTACCTAGGATGATTTCTAATGTTGAATACGCCACACACACCCAGCCCCCCAGCCATTGGAATTAACCAATTAAGGTTAAAATCCCCGACCTGGGACCCTCTGAACCGAAGGCCAGTACGCTGACCGTTCAGCCAACGAGTCGGACATTTTACATGCTGGAAGCCAATGACTCAGAGTTGTATTTGAACACTATCACATTAAACTGTATTATTATTATTATTATTATTATTATTATTATTATTATTATTATTATTATCATTATTATTACCGTGTTTTTGTGGATCGCAGACAGGTGAAAGCAGGTGTGGGGTGAATGGGTCTATCTACTGTATCAAATATTAACTGAAAACTTTAAATAAAGGTTATATTTCTTTTCAAATCACAAACTTAACTAACTTTTCACTAGGTGAAATTACAAGGTTACAGGTACAAATAGCAGTTTGGAATTTACAATTGCTGAGCTTCCAGCTCCAAATTTACAAGTTTATAACATCGCAAATGTTGCGTTTAGTTAGACGAAGAGAGAAATCTCGCAATTCAAGAGCACTTTGCTCCAAAGGTTACAAATACAGCCTTCCAAAGGCCTCGCTCAATATTACACAAAAATCAGAAAGAATTTACAATCTCTCCGAATGCAACCAAGGAGACTGCGCTCCCAATTTCTTAGAGCCCACTCAAGGCAACATTACACCAAAAATCTTACAAATTTCTGGCCTCTCTAGGCCCAACTTAAATTTACAATTGGTATACAGGGGTATCCATTGCCCAAACTAGCCTTTGTGGAAAAGAAAAACAGGTTAAATTACTGGCCCGAACACAAAATGTATGGAGGCGTACACTTGCACTCCTTGAAATTTAAGTATAAAACCCTAATTGGGCTCGCGGCTCGATGATGCAGAAGCTAATCCCAAGCTACTGAGGTGACTAGAATTAAGGTTAATTTAATGCTTTACAGAAAGGAGAAACAGTTGCAAAATCGTAGTCACCTCAAGTTAAATTGAAGGGGAACTCGAGAGGGTAACGCACTCTCTATCCCCGATTTACAATTTAAGTCTTTATGAAATTTTACATTAGCCGAAAGAAGGTTTACATTTTAGAAAACAGGAGGTTACATAGTTAGAAATTTGAAACTTCCCCTCGTGTAAGTCTGCGGAGGTAGCTACAGAAAAATAAGACTGGTGGCCATTACCTTGGCTGTTGAACTGCATGGCGAAGAATGAGGCGCCTCGCCTCCTGACTTAGCACACGCACTCAGTAAGACGACGACGATCAATGAGACAAGGTAGCCTGAAAAAGTCGCAGGTTATATACCCGAGGGGACGGTTCGAGAGGGTTCTGGACTAAATTCAGTCACACCCTCTCATTTTTATTGGCAAATTCAAAAGGTACAAAAAGCGTATTATTGGCTGAAAAATAATTACAGAAAATTCCTGATTGGCCAGATTCAAAAGCTGGCAGAATGAGAAAGAAGTGTTGCAAACCTTGAAATAACAAAATAAATGAAAATGAATTTAGTTGAGAAAACATAATAACACAAAACTTCTTTAAATCACTAGTTCTTCCACCGTGCACCAGAGTGCATGACCACAGGTTTTGTACGGACATCTATGGAGAAAAGTTCAAATTTCTTGAAGTAAACAAACACAAAACAAATAAATCCAGACGGTTTAGGCAACTTCAAAATAACACATTACTTAATAATTCAATGATGACATCTTCTGGCCAATATCCCAACTTCATGCATTAGTTGTTTCACGTTTAGTATGGGAGCTAGCGTTCCTTAAGGCGCTTCTTTTAAATGTGCAGAGTTGAGGTGTACCACCCGATACAATTATTATTATTATTATTATTATTATTATTATTATTATTATTATTATTATTATTATTATTATTATTATTATTATTATTATTATTATTATTATTATTACCCAAAATATTAAAATTCTCATTATGTCACTTCTTCCTCTAAGAGGGTTTTAGATATCAATTTGAAATATTAAAATATCCTATGAAATCAGTCTTACCGCAATGCCATTGATAGTTTTAATATTTTTCATACGTAAGTCGTTTTTTTTTTTTTTTATTTGCTCGTAGCGTCGACCTGTATACCGTAGATCTTTTGCCACTACTTTCACCATATGACAGGAACCAGCGTGTAAGTGGAAATTGAGGAAGTGTAGAGTGTTGAATGTGAGGAAAGGAACGTTAAGGACGACACAAACACCCAGTCCCCAGGCCAGGTATATTAATCATTTACAATTAAAAACCACTAACCCGACCGGGAATCGAACCCGGAGCTGCCGGATGACAGGCGGACGCGTTGCCCCCTACACTGCGGGACCGGACTGTTCCCATCGTCAGTAAAATATCGTGACAGGCTATGGTTTTGTGGGGCCGTGATGTGTGCAGTATAACTCATAATTAATTTGAGCGATGGACTGGGCTAGGTCACCTAGGAGTTGAAATAAAATTCTAATATTATCTATTGAACCTACGCTCAGAGTAGCCAGTCTGGGAGCTAGGATTCGAACTTAGATTTCCACTGTGAAGTTCAGTTAATGTTTTCGGCTATGCAGGAAAGTAAAATAACGAGCTTAGAACAAACTGCTTAAGATATGAAAGCTAGAAGTTATATATCAGATAATTTCATTCTACAGAGCAGAAAAAGTAAGCTATTAACGCTATGAAATCTAAAAGTGAAATGTTGCTTAGTATCAGGTTCATTTTTTTAGGCTATAGGAGTTTTTTTAATTTATTATTTAATACTGTACAGTATTTGTCAAACAATTTACCTCTGGGTCCTCGTAACAAAGGAAAATTTGTCACCCCTTCCTCTTCTCGCTAGAATTTCTTTATAGAAAAAGAAGTCATTGTTTCAATTTACTTGGTGTTTTTGTTAATACTACGAAACAGTCTTTATTATTTTTTACTAAAGATTGAAACTGCGTACCGTTGCTGGTGAGACTTAGTGTTTAAAGTGCACAATGGCTTCTGGTACGAGCGAGAACAAATTTTGTTACTTTCATTGATCTGTTCCATAATCAGTCTCACCCTTGGCTTTAACAATATAAAAGTGACTGGGTATGAGTAATGCCATTCGTTATGCAGCCAGTCGCTATTATTTTTCCTTTTTATTTTATTAGCTTCCTGAAAATTATCAAAGCAAAGCATTACAAAGACACAAAATATGGTTATACAATTGTTGATAAAAGGTAGGAAAATGTTAGAAGAGATTAAGTTGAGTGATATATTATTATGTAGCATATAAGTGAATTCGTAAAATCGCGACAGATCCCTTAACTGCCGAAATGTCAATGTCTTTTTTGGTATCATTAGGGATGCCTAGCATTTTGCAAGTCTTTGCTAAAAGGCTCGGTATCGTTCTACGAGCACCCACCATCAACTCAATCACCTCCAATACACTCAAGGTTGTTCTTGTTTTTATAGTAGGACACTGTAAGGTTAGTAGATAACCTTCTTCTCGTTGTCAACCGCCTGTGGCTGGTCTGAACTCAGTTCAAACCTCACGGTTGGATCTAGTATACCGGATGGTCCACCAGCCCCTTGCGATCCAGTTTTATGCATCCCTTAATATTTACTACAATTCTGAAAGACATCGGTCCCTCTCCCTAAACCGGGGTAATATAACGAGATGTGTGTTTACGGGCTAGAAGACAGCATGAATCGTGAGCGCCACTATTAATTAATTTGGGTACCCCGAAGGAGCCCGTAAAACGAGTACAGATACGCAGAACACGTACTTTAAACCGGGAGCACGGTACTGTATAGGCTGAGAAGTGGGCGAGGTTGTTAAGTGTCGCAGTAGCTCACATGGCAACCGGGCGGGTAGAAACTGCAATTGTCCTCGGGACTTGAATTCGACACCCACGTTTCCTAGATGAGCGCATTAACTATTTCCGATACACGTGAGAACTTAAATGTCCAGCTATTCCCTCCACTACTGATAAATTACATGCACATATAGAATGGTTATACATAGTTCAGAATACAATTTCCCGTGTTTTTAGCTTCTATTATAAGACTTTTAGTTCCTAACTTAGACCAACAACCCACTTCCCGTGACGTCCTCAGTGTGGGAAGGTAATTTCTTCCTTCCGTAAGGGAGAGTGAAGCTTTCAGCATAAATCGTGGACACTCGGTCGTTTTAATCAAAGTTTCCTGTTTGTCTTAATTAAAAAGCACACGGTGCTGCCTTGCACTTCCGCGTAATGTGTCATGTACGCTGTGCTACAGTGTGTTGAACAGCTGCGTCTTCCAGTAAAATATCGTTCAGTTTGACTACATGAGCAAAAAATGTACACAATGATTTTCCAGGGACTGGAATGTGGATGAAGTGCTGAAAGGGACCGGTAAGTGTGATTCAGCAGTGAGTTGGAGCTCTCAACAATACACTGGCAGAGACTGAAATCCCAACACCGCCACGTGGCTTTTGGTCTTCCTCGTCTTGCAGGTGGTTCTTCGATACCTACGACTCACTGAACAAGGTGATTTTCGTCTCGGCGTTGGACGTGTTCACACATTTCAACTGTTTTTCGTCCGTTTTATGCGGTGTAGGGGTAGCGTGCTCTGTCTCTTACCCGGAGGCCTCTAGTTCGATCGCCGGCCGGGTCAGGATTTTTTACCTGGATCTAAGGACTGGTTCAAAGTCCACTCAGCCTACGTGATTACCCCGAGGAGCTATCTGACGATGAGATGGAGGGCCCGGTCTAGAAATATAAGAATAACGGCCGAGGGGATTCGTCGTGCTGACCACACCACACCTCGTAATCTGCAGACCTTCAGGCTGAGCAGCGGTCTCTTTGTAGGCTATAACTCTTCGGAGCTGTTGCACCATGGGGTTTGGGGTTAGTCCATTTTATCAGTTATCGCAGACTCTCCCATCGAGCCACTAGTGCGATCATCCATGTCACATGAAGCATTCTCATTTCGACAACGTGCAGTTTCTGATTGTGCTTGGTCTGCCTGGCGCAAATCTTTGCACTGTATGACACTGCTGACCTGCCTTTGTCTTTCACAGGTACACTTTTATCACAGTTCACGCCAGTCATAGCTTGCCACTTCAGTCAACCAAAATTGATTCGGTGTCGAACATCAATATCCAAGGTACCCGAATTTCGTCTGCCAACTTAAAGGGCTCATCATTCAGAAACACTGTACGTTGTGGGCCAATGCGCTGTGACTGAAAAAGCGGATGTGCACATACTCGGTTTTCGCCCTACTCACTCTTAGTCCGTGGTTCTCTAGTGCAAGCCTCCATCTCCGCTCTCTTGTTTCACTAGGTAAGGGTGTATTCTGCCCGAAGGCAGGTCCGAACCTCCGCAGAGGTGTGCCTGAGCCGGAGTTTACGTTCCTTTCCGCACATGCATTCCCTTACCCCCCACCAACAGCGCGTGGCAAGCCATCCAGATCTTGACTACGTCCAATGTTGCTTAACTTCAGAGATCTCACGGGATCCGGTGTTTCAACAGGGCTACGGCCTTTGGCCTTGTTTCACTAATCAAGACTACGTCGTCCGCATGCGAAATGCTCTATAATAGGTTCATACATGAAATGATTGGCCAGGTAGTGTATGACCAAATTAAATAACAATGGACTAAGCGCTGAACCCTGGGGAACTCCAAATCTCACAGGGAAACAATCAGACACCCCAGATTCGCTTTTGATCTTAGTGAGTGGCATTTTGTAGGATTTTTCCCTACATTTACCATTTACTGCTCCGGCACATTTTGGCTTCGTAAAGCCTTCCAAACCAAGCTGAATGTAAAACTGTATATATAAAATACTATTGTGTGTCCAGCTGGTTGAATCTACAGGAATGTAGTTGAATTAATAGCTTGAAACTTAAGCAATTCGTTGTGAAATGTCTTTATGTTTTCAGAGACGAAGGTGTTGCAAATTTGGAAGCGGCATATTTATCATCCTTCGCGGCTATTAGCCATAGCATTCTATTATGTATATAGGTGGCATTAAAAAAGTGGAGGACACACTTCGGGCGTTCCCTATATCATATTTCACTGTCGTGATATGTTAACTAGTTTCTCCGCCTCCAGACGATCGTTATCCGACGGGCACGCTGCTAGATGGCAGTCGTGAGATCGAAGAGTGTGATAGGCATGCGGCGACTGCTTCATCTTGTTGTCAGTCATCACTGGACAGTTGTTCGTTCATTACGCTGTACATATTTTCCGATTCGGAGAGCTTCGGGTTCTACTACCGGCCGGATCGGCGATTTTTACTTTGGTTAATTCCCCTTGCTCAGGGATTGAGTGTTTGTATTTGTCTGAACATACGTCGTCATCTACATACAACACATGACCCTGAAAACCACCACAGGAAAACGCAGCAGTGAATACAATCCTCCACATAGGGTTGGCATCAGGAAAGACATCCGGCCGTAAAAATGGGTACACATACAGGGTATGTACCCCTGGTAATTGGGAAGAAAGCGAGGCTTAAATAATAATAATAATAATAAATAATTTATTATTATTATTATTATTATTATTATTATTATTATTATTATTATTATTATTATTATTATTATTATTATTATAGTATGGTATGGTACGGTATATGACGAGCTGTCCGCTTTTGTGCTGTAGTGGTTAGTGTGATTAGCAGCCACCCCCGGAGGCCCGGGTTCGATTCCCGGCTCTTCTACGAAATTTGAAAAGTGGTACGAGGGCTGGAACGGGGTCTACTCAGCCTTGGGAGGTCAACTGAGTAGAGGTAGGTTCGATTCCCATCTCAGCCATCCTCGAATTGGTTTTCCGTGGTTTCCCAATTCTCCTCCAGGCAAATGCCGGAATGGTACCTTACTAAGGCCACGGCCGCTTCCTTCCCTCTTCCTTGTCTATCCCTTCCACTCTTCCCATCCCTCACCAAGGCCCCTGTTCAGCATAGCAGGTGAGACCGCCTGGGCGAGGTACTGATCATCCTCCCCAGTTGTATCCCCGACCCAATGTCTCATGCTCCAGGACACTGCCCTTGAGGCGGTAGAGGTGGGATCCTTCGCTGAGTCCGAGGGAAAACCAACCCAGGAGGGTAAGCAGATTAAGAAAGAAAGAATGACGAGAATCTTACATCTTATATATCGACCTGCCTCAACGGTCTATTGGAACGTTCCACAGTGACCTCGTGTTACGCTGCTCGGTGACGCGATTTTGTTTTAATCACTGTCAGAATTGAAGTGTACGCTACAAGTGGCCTAAGAATTGGGAATTTTAGATGCTTAATCATTGCTTATATTGCACAATTTACAACGTAAATATTCTATCTTGCGCCTAACAAGTGAAAAGAGGAATGTTGTTAATTCAAACATCCTTACGGTACACAACTTTGTACATTCATCTTTAGCCATCATTACATCTCGGATGAGGTGAACCTAAACTTTACATACTTGCTAAGCTATTAAACAGGAAATGGAAGAAACCAGGAAGAACAGCAAGAACAGGAAGAACATTATCAGAGAAATACTTAGGAAGATCTATTTTTAAAAAGGTGAAAACAGACAATTTACATGTATTTAATGAAGAAGTATCCTGGACTAGATATCGTAGTTAATGCCCAGGAAATACCTCGGAAGTCTAAGGTTATCCAACTTCCAATGATTGTCTAAATGGCGTTAATGGAATAGGTACTGCGCCTCTCAAGTATGGTTTAATCATGTTTTAAGATAGGTAGTCTGCTAATTGGAATATGTTTGGAATTTTCTAATACTAGCAAGTAGCGAATATTTAAGATTAACGCGAATATTATATTAAAGTTGTCCACCTATTCAATACATATATAATGTATTACATTTAGTACATGTTTCGTCCCCTAAGGGACATCATCAGCTAAAATAAACTACAATAACAAATCAGAATACCAAAATTGCATTATTAAATTGGAAAGACACATTAAAACATTGTAGTACGATAGGACATTTAAAATAAATTAACGACAAACTTTGTTCAAGTTGCAAGTCATATAATCAATAAAACTGGGTGAATTGTTCATTAAATTCTTGATGACATAGTTCGTGGGAACTAACAGTTGTATTCATAAAATCTTAAAATGATCGTCGTTGTGAATAAGAACTCTTGATATAAAATATTTCTTGATGAACTATATCATCAAGAATTTAATGAACTATTCAACCAGTTTTTTTTTATTATATGACTTGCAAATTTAACAACGTTTGTCATTATTTTATTTTAAATACCCTATCATACAACAATGTTTTAAATGTGTCTTTCCAATTTAATAATGTAATTTTGGTATTCTGATATGTTATTAAAGTTTATTATAGCTGACGAAACATGTACTATACGTAATAAATTATATATGTATTGAATAGGCAGACCACTTAAATATAATATTTAAGTTAATCTTAAATATTCGCTATTTGAGTTATAGTCAATACGGGATTATTATCTAAAATGAAGCTGTTAAAGCTGGTTACATGTAATACTAACAAAACTAGTTGCGTATGATTGCGATGGGCGTACGGGTGGACATCCGTGACATGGGGAAGGGTAATTCTGTTCATTTTCTTCGTTCATTCATATACAGTAATAATATGCATGAGGAGGTATCCTGGACTCTATAACTTTGTTGAAATCAGGGAAATACCTCAGAAGGCTATGGTTGGCCGACTTAAGTTTAAATAACGTTCATGGAAAAGGTATTGTTTCAGTAAATTATAATTTAACTTAATCATGTTTTGCGATAGTCTGTTAAGTGGAATATGTTTGGTATTTTCTAATACTAACAAAACTAGTTGCATATGATTGCGATGGGCGGGATGAGCTCTCCGCAGTTGGTGATCATCCATGTCTGGAGGAGAAGAGTATTAATTCATTCATCTCGAATGAACTGAGGTATGTTATTATTTACTCCCTGAATGGTAAGGCTATTTCAAGGCATTTTTTCCATCCATCCATTTCATCCATTGTTAGTGTGATGTTTTAAATAAATTATTGTTCATTCTTACTAATTAGGAAATATTTCTGTGTTTTGTTTGTTAAAGGTGTTGTAGATATGGTAACCTTGTTAACACAGATAGCGCAACTTTCCCTTTAGCTGAAATTCAGTTGTACATTTTGCTTCACTGACTTTCAAAACATTTCATATACTCTCAGCAGGGTTAGGATCTGGCTTGTTCCCAGTCAAGTCTGGCACTTTCAATCAAGTATTTTGGCTCATTACACTCTTTACTGTATAGCGTAGGAAACCACTCCTTTACTAGGGTAGATATGCATCTAGTAGGGTATAATTCGCAGCACACTATTTCATTTCTAGTAAATATACATAGTTAATAATAATAATGAACTGAGGTATGTTATTATTTACTCCCTGAATGGTAAGGCTATTTCAAGGCATTTTTTCCATCCATCCATTTCATCCATTGTTAGTGTGATGTTTTAAATAAATTATTGTTCATTCTTACTAATTAGGAAATATTTCTGTGTTTTGTTTGTTAAAGGTGTTGTAGATATGGTAACCTTGTTAACACAGATAGCGCAACTTTCCCTTTAGCTGAAATTCAGTTGTACATTTTGCTTCACTGACTTTCAAAACATTTCATATACTCTCAGCAGGGTTAGGATCTGGCTTGTTCCCAGTCAAGTCTGGCACTTTCAATCAAGTATTTTGGCTCATTACACTCTTTACTGTATAGCGTAGGAAACCACTACTTTACTAGGGTAGATATGCATCTAGTAGGGTATAATTCGCAGCACACTATTTCATTTCTAGTAAATATACATAGTTAATAATAATAATAATAATAATAATAATAATAATAATAATAATAATAATAATAATAATAATAATAATAATCATAATCGTATGACCTCAGCTACCGTGTGCAGATATTTCAATTTGACGCCATCTGGCTGTCTGCTCGTCAATTTCGACGTTCCGTTTTACTCTAGGCGCACTAGATGGCAGACCGAGTAAACTGAAACTCGGGAGTCTCTGGCTGAAATTTAATGAATTTTGTCCAGACCGAGTAAACTGAAACTCGGGAGTCTCTGGCTGAGATTTAATGAATTTTGTCGGGTAAACACCAAATGTGTCACCAGAGATCTTTTACATGCCGACATCGTACAACATAGAGTGTCGAATGGACTTTTTTCCGTCCTTCATAAATCCGACCACCTTTGCCGGGTTTGAACCCGCTCTCTTGAGATCCTGAGACCGACACTCTACCACTGATCCACAGAGGCAACTATCTACATCGTTACAGTAGCATGATAGTGTGAATTTCATCCATTCTGAAGCATACAAATTTAAATTACAAACGCTTTTCTGTGCTGACAGCCGGCTAGATGCGACGAAGCGAGGAATATTTTTGGAAGCCCTGAATGTGTGCGATAACTTACTTTATCCATTTGTGTATGAATACTACAGTTTAGAGCTTCATTAACTCTTTCAACATCGTCTAGTGATCGAGCCTTTTTTACTCAAAGAAGATATCCTATTTAAGGAGCACTATATTATATGATCCGTTGATGGGTTGAACGGTTTAGTTCTTCTGTCAGTTCATCGAGGTATAGAAGTCAACACAAACACTGTGATAGTATTTTTGGATAGGTTAAAAACCGCCTTCCTTTGGTATTGTCAGGTATTGTTAGTGTGATGTTTTTAAATCAATTACTGTTCATTCTTTTTAAGAACTTATCATTTTATTATATCTGATTTATTTCATCTTAATGTAATCTTACCATCCTTGTATTATTATTAATTTACTTTGTATTCGATCTAGTTATTGTAAGTAAAGCAATGTAATATATGTTCCTGTTTAGATGGAAGAGAAGGCCTGAAGGCCTTAATCTTGCCAGGTAAAATAAAACATTACTAAACTAAACTAAACTAAACTAATTAGGAAATATGTCTGTGTTTTGTTTGTTAAAGGTGTTGCAGATATGGTAATTCTGTCACTCTTTTCTGTTTACTTAAGTAGTGTGTCATCAAATTATAAACTAGCCAGTCACTATATGAGATAAGTCTACACCTAAACTATTTCTTGGACACGCCCATGATGAAAGAGTAAACTATCTTTGGTGCATAATACGTCCAACAAATGGCAGTATTTACATTGTGCATAATTCATCAGGGATTTTTTGTTAATTCTCTCGATACTGGTTGGACATGCGAGAGGGATATTGAATATGCATACTTACCCATGCTTAAAATGTGATTGTTTAATAATATGACAATCGGATGACAATATTATAATTGATGCGATGCCAAAAAGTGATTATTTTCTGGCTGAATGGCCATCAACACAATAAAACTGTGTTTTTTTAAATTATTGGAACCTCCGGCTGTATATCATTAGTATTTATCAGCCACCATTTCATAAGCCGTCTCGTCCCGTCTCGCTTGGCTGTACAATATTCACGATTCTGCGTGACGTCATCAAACTGGGTCACGGCTACCAATACCAGACGCGGAAAACATGAAATGCATTCTTCTTATGAAATCGCGTGAAGGGTCTAGCTCTGAAAGGTGCAGCTGAACGTTAAGGAATGTTTTCAATAGCCCTACATCCAGAACTGACGCAAACCCTATGCCGAGGGATATTTACTGTATACTACTGCGTGTTTCTGTAGTGGGTGGTAGATTGATGTGTTGTGCGTTAAGACGAATCCAAACAACACAATCTCCGACCTAGAGGAATTAACGGGGCTAAGCTAAAATCACCGGTCCAGTCAGGAATCGTACCCGGGGCCCTCTGAACCAACAAACGCTCACCATTCAGCCACTCTTTCTGGAATTCTTTCTCATCCAGTGAAACATCGGGTTACCGAACGGAGTGTCCGCGCGTGTTAACGCACTATGGCTACGGAGCCAACCTTTGATTTCAGGACATGCGTGGGTTCAACCTAGGGTTAACAGTTTTTTGAAATACCAATAAGGGACAGGTCATGTCGACACGACAAATGCTCAAGAAACCACTGAGTTATAATTTACTGTACTATAATATTACATTGTAGGTACAAACTTAATACAGTATTTTGCTGTTTCATTTTCTACATAAAACGTTTAAAACCCTTATTTTTCTTCACTTTTAGCCTTTATGAATAGTGCTAAATCTCCCTTAACCAAGTCATGAACTTCCTGACAACTACGATCAGAATTAAGTGAGACTTGAATTTCTGACTTCATCAAAGTTGCTGAACATATGTTCCTTTCATCGAACGGTATGAAGTAGGGGGATAGCCTGTAAGGGGGAAGTACAGTGGGGACCTTGTGTGGCCCAGGATCACTACGGTAGCTGTGAAGGACTTACAGGAACCCTGAAAAGTAACGGCTAACGAGGCTCTGGTGAAGTCCTTAACGGCAGCTGAGGCGGAGAAGGAGACCTTCGGTATGGCAAAGTTGGTGAAGAAGGCAACCCTCCCTCTTGGGGTTAAATGAAGAGGGAAACCAAATGGCAATGGGTAGGACACGTAGCTCGACAAGACTACAACAGGTGGACCTCTAGGATTGTTCACTGGAGACCATGGGGACACAAGAGAGGCATTGGAAGACCCCTGAAGAGATGGCTCGACGACATAAAGCTGTTGGCTGGAACACGCTGGTTCCAAGTGGCTCAAGACCGAAGACGATGGAAGCACATGGAAGAGGCCTATATCCAGCAGTGAATTGAAATAGGCTAGAAAAGAAGAAGAAAGAAGAAGAAAGGAGACAACTCCATCAGAAAACAAGTGGCAGCCCCACCACCAGGCTCGGGTGCTGTGGGCCAGTAACTCGCACAACCTTAAATTAAACCATCACAGAAACACCAACAAAGAGAAACCGGACTGATCCAAAGATGACGACTTTTGGCTTGAAAAAGGAAACAAAAATTGGATTTTGGAATGTGAGAATTCTACAGGAATGTGGAAGACTTCGACAGGCAGTGGCATGTATGAAGAGTTATGGCCTGAACATCTTAGAATTAAGTGAGGTGAGATGGAGCGAGTTTAGGGAATTGACCACCCATGATGGAGCTACATTTATATATTCTGGAAGACCTGAGGGCGATGGAGTGAGTTGTGAAAGTGTGGGTATACGATGGACAAGGGGGGGCTAAGAGAAGCCTTATGGAGTGGTATGCAGTGTCGGCAAGGATAGTTGTAGCATGATTCAAGACCAGTATGGGAAATGTTGTGGTGATCGTATGCTATGCACTCACTGTGACAGCAAAGGAAGAAGACAAAGAGGAATTTTTATGCATCTAAATAGCACGATTAAGAAACAGAAGAGGAAAGCTATTATTATAGTTGGATGAGATTTGAATGCAAATGTAGGCCAGGATAATGAAGGACTTGAACACAACATGGGAAGGCATGGCCTAGGAGAACGAAATGAGACATCTGCTTCCTGGACTCTGTGCCAGCCATGATCTGGTTATTGGTGGTACAGTATTTCCACATGAAGTTTGCCATAAAGTGACCTGGGCACCACCGGATCATAAAACAGAGAATCAGATAGATCATGTGGCGATTGGACGAAGGTGGAGGCGTTCACTGTTGGATGTGAGGAATAAGAGAGGTGCAGACAGCGGTAGTGATCATCATCTTGTTGTGGCTACCTTTAGGATGAAGATCCAGACACAGAAAAGGAGATCAGAATAGAAAAGGAAGCGGTATGATGTTGGAAACCTAAAGGATGACAGTAAGGTGAAGGACGTCTTCAGGATAGAACTAAAGAATCGATTTCAAGCACTCACTAAGGTGGAGGATGAAACTGTTGAGGAAAAGTGGGTGAAGATTAAGTCTGCCTTTTCGGAAGTAAGTGAAAATATCCTGGGTTGAAAGATAGGAGTGAAAAAGACTGGATAACTGAACAGACATTGGAAATCATTAGAGAGAGGACAGACATTAAGGAGGCAATAAACGCATGTAAGACACGAATAAGAAAGACAGAACTGCAATCAAAATATGCTGCAACGGATAGGGAAGTAAAGAGAAGTGTGAGAAGGGATCAAAGGAACTAGACAGATGACCTGTATCAACAGGCAGAAAAGGCAGCCAACAAGGGAAATCTCAAAGAACTCTATACCATCACCAGAATTCTGGCAAGGAAGCAGATGCAGAAAAACTGTCCATTCAGGAACAAAGATGGAACCCTGAGGATCAACTGAAACGATAGCAGGAACATTTTTCTGCAATTCTAAACCGCTCCATAGAAGATCAGTCAGATGTGAGGGGGGGAGAGAAGAAGCAGAAGAAGAATAGATTCAGTCTGACCCAAGGATTAAAACGTGCATTCCCACAGTAGAAGAAATCAAGAAGGCGTTGAGAGAGTTGCATATTGGTAAGGCAGCAGGAGTTGACAACATTCCATCAGAAGTCATGAATATTGATATGGACACCACTGCCAGTATATTGCAGCCTCTATTCGAGAAGGTATGGGTTACTGGAGAAATGCCGGAAGACTGGAAATGTGGGTGTTGGTGAAGTTGCCAAAATGGGGGATGCGTCTAATTGTAACAACTGGAGGGGCATTACGCTTCTCTCAATCCCTAGCAAAGTCTTCACCAGGATTCCGGTGAACCGAATTATAGAGTATGTCAACTTAAGGCTCCGACGAGAACAGGCAGTCTTTCGTCCGAATCGCTCATGCATCGACCAAATAAACACCTTGAGGATAATTCTGGAGCAGTGTGCCGAATGGTCATCTTGCCTCTGCGGACTGTTCGTTGACTTTCAGAAAGCTTTTGACTCGATCAACAGAGAAGCCATGTGGAAGGAAGTGAAGCGTTACGGAGTGCCAGCACAAATTGTCGATCTCATTCAGGAAACGTATCGTGATTACACATGTACATAGTCATTCATGGGGGCCGTATATCAGAGCCTATATCTGTACGTTCAGAAGTTCGTCAAAGGTGTATCCTGTCGCCAGTTATGTTATTGGTTGTGATTGGAATTTGCTGACGATTCGTGTCTTAGGCACATGGGGAAATGCAAGCAAAGCTAGAATATTTGGTAGAGGAAGGGAAGTAGATGGAACTAATGATCAACTCAAAGAAGACCAAGGCCCTAAGGATTAACACCGTCAAATCAGACCCATTTGCCTTCAATGGTGACTCTATCGAGGATGTGAATATCTTCACTTAATTGGGCAGTGTAGTTGCCAAAGGTAGGGGAGCTGCACAAGGTGTCTCACAGCGCATTCAAAAAGCAAATGGTGCTTTTGTTCGGCTCTATCCGGTGTGGAAGAACAAGAGAATATTTGTCAGGACCAAACTCCGCATCTTCCGAAGTAATGTCAAGTCTGTTCTATTATATGGGTCCGAGACTTGGCAAGTGACTGGAGTAATCACGTCCAAGTTGCAGACCTTCGTTAACCGCTGTTTGCGAAGGATTCTTAACATCTACTGTCCGGAAGTTATCTCCAACCATGAACTATGGAGTAGGACGGGAGAGATTGAGATGGCCATACAGATAAAGCAGCGGAAATGGAGATGGATCGGGCATACACTGAGGAAGGGGAACGAAGTAAATGTGAGAGAGGCGCTGGACTGGAACCTGCAGGGTAAAAGGAAGAGAGGGAGACGTAAGCAAACGTGGCGAAGATCTGTTCACGTGGAAGCGATCGAAGAAGGCAAAACCTGGAGTGAGAAAAAGAGGATGGCTGTCAACAGGACCAGATGGAGATGCTTTGTTGGTGCCCTATGTTCCACGAAGAACAACAGGAATTAAGTCAATTAAGTCAAGTCAACATATGCACTCGAACCAGGTATATTAGGACATAACATACCAACATTAATATATTTGGAACAACATCGAAATTAACTTTAGAGAAAACACTCAGCCATTTTGAGTTCACAGTACAACTCTGATCACTACCGGTATCAGTATGGGTACATCCAGCTCCAGCATCATGTAATTCAATGAGAAGACAATTCATCGTAAACGTTATCCAAATTCAAATCTGGACAAATTTAAGTAAATTTCGAAGAATTAATAATTTCTTCAAAACCTGAAAATGTAACATCTTTCAAACGCAAAGGCTCTAGTTTCTTAAAAATATTAACATCACTAAAATCTTAAACTTGTTTATCCAGATAACTTATTGCAGCATTGCAAAAGCTCATTAGGTTATATTTCAGTTCATTCATTCTGAAGGTCTGTTACTTAATGACTTAACTTCCCCAACGAAAAAATTATCGTCTTTTCTACAAATTAACTTGGATCTCAAATTTCACATTAAATGCTAAGTTTCAGCAATGCTAAGATTACTTTTTTCAAGCTCAAATACTGCTTCATGTCCACCTCTGTGGTTTAGTGGTTACTGTGATTAGCTGCCACCCCCGGAGGCCCGGGTTCGATTCCCGGCTCTGCCACGAAATTTGAAAAGTAGTACGAGGGCTGGAACGGGGTCCACTCAGCCTCGGGAGATCAACTGAGTAGAGGTGGGTTCGATTCCCACCCCAGCCATCCTGGAAGTGGTTTTCCGTGGTTTCCCATTTCTCCTCCAGGCAAATACCGGGATGGTACCTAACTTAAAGCCTCTTCCTTATCTATCCTTTACAATCAACCAATCCCCCACCAAGGGCCCTGTTCAGCATAGCAGGGGAGGCCGCCTGGGTGAGGTACTTGTCATAGTTGTATCCCCGACCCAATGCCTCACGCTCCAGGACACTGCCCTTGAGGCGGCAGAGGTGGGATCCCTCGCTGAGTCCGAGGGAATAGCCAACCCTGGAGGGTAACAGACTAGAAAGAAAGAAAGAAAGAAAGGAAGGAAGGAAGGAAGGAAGGAAGGAAGAAATACTGCCTCATTAAAAGCTACTGTAAATATATAATGTTAACTGTGGCATAAGTGTGTTGTTTAAATATGGGGAAAAAGGGCGTCCCGTAGGAAACGAGGTAGTTCTTCACATCTCTAAGTACGGTAAGGTAAGGTAAGGTAAGGTAAGGTAAGGGTATATTCTGCCCGAAGGCAGGTCCAAACCTCCGCAGAGGTGTGCCTGAGCCGAAGTTTACGTAGGGTAGGGTGGCCAGTTCCTTTCCGCTTCTCCATTCCCTTACTCCCCACGAACAGCGCGTGGCAACCCATCCAAATCTTGACCATGCCCAATGTTGCTTAATTTCTGGAGATTTCACGGCATCCGGTGTTTCAACACGGCTACGGCCGTTGGCTCAAGTACGGGAAATCCCGTATGCTAGGCGACACCTGGCAACCTTACATCCCCCCACCGTCGACTATCCTGAGAGTGGTTTTCTGTCGTTTCCCATTTCACTTCCAGGCAAATGCCGGTACAGTTCCATTTACACGCCACAGCCAATTCCTTCCACCTCCTTGCCCATTTCTTTCATCATCACTCGCTTCATCTACATTAACTCTTTAAGTGAGGTTGGCGGCAGGAAGACATCCCTCCGTTAAAGAAAACATAACATATAAATTCATCTTTATCCACGACCCCCCGTGTCGAGAAATTAGACTACAGTGAAATACCCTGTTCAATTTGTTTATAGAAGGTTTATGTTATGTACAATATATTATTAAATTGGATTATTCGATCGGCAGTCCTGCCAACCACATGGTGGCCGTGATTAGATCAGCGGCTTAGCTGCTGGCTTCCACCCGCAAGGCTGAGGTTCGAAATCCAGTCGATCCTGGGTTGAGATTATTTCACAAATTACGTGATGACAGGACGGGCATTTGGCCTTTAACCTCCTGCCAAAAGCAAACTAAGCCTGGATAATAATAATAATAATAATAATAATAATAATAATAATAATAATAATAATAATAATAATAATTGTACCGTGAGGTACACCTCAACGCCGCGCATTCACAACTAGTGCCTAAACGAACTCCTCTATTGCTAAATCAGTGAAACTGAAACTACACGAACTTGGAACTTTAATCAGAAGATGTCACCACTAAAATATTACGTAATTGTTATTATGCAGTTGCATAACCTGAGTGAATTTCTCCTTGTTTTGTTTGCCATTCATCAAGAAGTTTGGATATTCTGTCATAGATGACACTACGAAAACTATGATCATGCACCCTGGTGCGAAGTGAAAGAAATGATTTAAAGAAGTTTTGTATGTCTAGGTTTTTGGTAACTGATTGATGCTCATTTATTTTTGGGTTGGCAATTCTTCCTTTTATTTCCGCCAGTTTTGAATCTGGCCAATCCCTAATTTATGTAATTAATTTCCAACCAATCCCATATTTCTTCTTCACCTTGTGTTTAACCAATAAAATCAAGAGGGCGTGTCCTGATTCACCTTGAATGATCTCGAACCTTCCCCGAGTGTTTATAAACTGCGGTTTTTCACGTCTCTTGGCCAATTGATCGTCATCTTACTAAGTGTGTTGGTCAAAGCAGGAGGCGGGCGGCCTCTTTCTACGGTCAGCAGTACATCTACAAGGTAATGGCTACATAACATCTTTCTTTCTTGCTAACTCCGCAGTTTAATCCGAGGGGAAGGTTCGAATCGTTAACTATGTAACCTTCTTTATTAAAAATGTAACTTTCTGCCGGTAAATGTAAAAACTTCATAAATATTTAACTGTAAATCGGGGATAGAGAGTGATGTACCCTCTCGAGCTCCCCTTCATCTTGGTTTGAGGTGACTACGTTTCATAACTGTTTTTCATTCTGTATTGTGCTAATGTAAATTCTATACGAGTCACCTCAGTAGTTTGGGAATAGCCCCTGTTTCATCGGCCTAGAGCCCTTTAGGTTGTTTTTAGTGTTCATATCTAGGAGTGCAAGTATACATCTCCATTCAGTTTGTGTTTCGGGCCATTTACTTAACCTGTTCTTTCCCGCAAAGGCCCTGTAGGTTGGGTACTAGATACCCCTGTATAACATTGCCTTTCAATTTGTGAGTTGTGTCTTGATGGGCGAGTGATTGTAATGTTCGGATATTGCCTTGAATAGGCTAGAAGAAATGAGAGCCTGTCAGCTCTTTTCCAAAATTTTGTAATTGTAAAGAGTGCCTCTGGAAGGCTGGATATTTAGATTTTGGAGAGCAAGTGCTATTGAATTTGGCGATTTCTGCCCCTGATAATTTGTGCTCGGTTGTAAATTTGAGCTTGTAGCTCAGGAAATGTAAAGCTAGGGGCTTAAAGCCCAAAGTGTTAAGATTCTGAATCTTGGATTTTTCCCAATCTTGTTGAATGATTGCTACTTGAACCTGTAATATTGTCATGAAAAAATTGTTGTTTGAAATTCTGAAAATATAATCTTCAGTTTAAGTTTTAAATTCAATTCTTGACATTGTAGTTAGACCCATTCATCCCCGGCACCTTCTTTCACCTTTGCGTTCCACGGGAAACCCCGTAATAATAATAATAATAATAATAATAATAATAATAATAATAATAATAATAATAATAATAATAATAATAATTGTTACCAAGTTTTTGTGGTAGGTAGAGGTGAAAGAAGGTGCGGGGGTGAACAGGTCTCGGGCTACGAGATTAAAGTTAATTTAAAATTTAACAAGGTTATATTTTCTTTCCAAAATTCAGAAATAACACGAATGGCAGGTACAGAGTAGCAAGGCAACAAAAGTACAATTACAGTATTTACAGGATTTGGGCTTCGAGCCCCGAACTCGCAATTCTTGGGCAACTAGCCCAACTTTACCGCAAAACAAGATTTAACAGAGGGGCAGAAAACCCCATTCATGCCCAGGAGCACTTGCTCTAAATTACACAGAAAAGCCTCCTCGAGGCATACAACACTCAATTTTCGAGAAAGAGCCACTCGCTCTCAACTTTAAGCCTATCATAGGCCACACCAAACTCCACCTTCAAGTTGTCCTCTAAGGACATAGACACAGGGGTAAAATACCCAACCTACTGAGGCCTATTAAGTGAGAAAAGGTTAATTACATGACCTCTAAAATAACAATTTGAGAGGAGGCGATCTGCACTCCTAATACATTTTGTTTAAAACCTAATCTGGCTCTAGGCCACTAATGCAAGGGCTAATCCCATACTACAGAGGTGACTTTAGAAAAGAACAATTTACATTACATTAAGGAAGAATCGGTTGTGAGAAATAAGTTCACCTCAAAACAATATGAGTGGGAGCTCGAGAGGGTTAAGCACTCTCTATCCCAATATGTAACTTTAAAAGAGAATAGATGCTAAGAGTCGTTACATTTTAGGGAAAAGTTACATGGTGGAAACGCTTCGGACCCGCCCCGAGAGTTAAACTGCTGAGCTAGCAAGAAAAGAAGTTATTAAACGGCCATTACCTGGTTGTTGAACTGCTGCCCGAAGAAAGAGGCGCTTCCCGCCCCCTGCTATGTACTTTACACACTGAAAGATGGTACAGAAGTGGCCCGGAGACCCTAAAATCAGCAGTTTATATACTCCCGCGGAAAGTTCGAGGCGTTTGAGGAATGAGAACATCCTCCCACAAAAACTTTATTGGCTAGGGTTAAGCAACATATCCCCTTTGGAGAAGATACACCTGATTGGTTATAAATTAATTACGGAAATTCGGGATTGGCTAAATACAAAACAGGGGGAAAGAAAGGGTTATACAGCCAACTTAAACAATAACAGAAAGAAATTTAACAAGAAACAAACTTTTGAAATAAAAATTTCTCCAAAAAACAGTTCTTTCAGTTCGCACTAGGGTGCACCATTGTAGT
Organism: Anabrus simplex; assembly: GCF_040414725.1. Taxonomy (NCBI): domain Eukaryota; kingdom Metazoa; phylum Arthropoda; class Insecta; order Orthoptera; family Tettigoniidae; genus Anabrus; species Anabrus simplex. Next base: position 320,286,735 of record NC_090269.1, read on the forward strand.
TCTTCAGTAGTGTCCTCTAGAAGAGAAAGTTCACACTTCTTACTACCGGAAAAACAAAAATACGTCGAAAACGACCCAGTTCAGAAACTACAAAATTTTCAAGTAGTGACATCTTCTGAGAAACTTGAAAATTAACCCCTTAAATAAAGTTCAGACTTCCTCCAGTAGGGGAGTTTCAACTGGCGCAAAATTTGAATTAGCGGCGTGGAGGTGTACCGCCCGGTACAATAATAATAATAATAATAATAATAATAATAATTATAATAATAATAATAATAATAATAATGCCGGGCTGAGTGGCTCAGACGGTTGAGGCGCTGGCCTTCTGACCCCAACGTGGCAGGTTCGATCCTGGCTCAGTCCGGTGGTATTTGAAGGTGCTCAAATACGCCAGCCTCGTGTCGGTAGATTTACTGGCACGTAAAAGAACTCCTGCGGGACTAAATTCCGGCACCTCGGCGTCTCCGAAAAGCGTAAAAGAGTAGTTAGTGGGACGTAAAGTAAATAGCATTAATAATAATAATAATAATAATAATAATAATAATATGTCTTATTTATTTTGGCAAAGTTACGGATGTACTACGTTTCTTAAACTTAACCACTCTCAACCTAGAACACCGTTAATAATAACTACTGATGGAAATAATAGGAAAACAATATCAACAGCAATAACAATAGAACCATTAATAAAATAATCGAACGTAGTAATATTAAGGAAGAATCATATCACACATAAACAACAAATCATTTCATCTATACTAACAGTTTCCCGCTGGCTCCGCCCGCGATGCACGAAGTATGGTGTTCGTTACTATCCTCACGGATGTATTTTCAAAGTTTCGAGTTAATGAAATAAAGCACATGATCTGCTGTGGTATTAGAATGTAATACAATAAAACACTTGAAAATAGATCACACAAAGAAATTGAATTAAACGTTCTTTGGAACAACACTACGCGCCGAACTGTTAAAAAGTCCTTCAGAGATCTTCGTCATGGAGACAAATGTACTCATAACTTTTCTTATAATCTACCAATTTAAGTAGTTATTACCTCAAAAGAAAGCGCTTGATCCACTGAGTAATTTTAGACCAAAACTAACTCCGTGCCTCAATTAGAATCAAAGATATGATTGCATCAAAGAGACAAAAAGTCGAAAAATCAAATAATTTGAGGAAGGCGGAAGTTAAGTGTTTTATAATACGTGATGACAAATCTGTGCATGAATACCTTTCGGTTTCAAAAAATGAAGGAAATCGACCGGATAGAATGGCCGGACTGACTGACTTTAGTTTTCATATTTTTTTTCAATATATAGATAATACACATCGTGCGTAGAGTACATTATAAATATACCATTCGAGTTAACTCCTCCAGCTCGCGATCTTGAAACATATCTTCATTTACTGTACATGCAGCACATCACACTGTAAACCGTACTGCAATATATCCCTCCGGTTGGCCTCAGGAAGGATATCCTGCCGTAAAACAGGACTAAATCAAATTAAATACAACATTTTCTTTCTTTACGTCACACCGACACAGGTCTTATGCCACGATGGAATAGGGAAGGACTAACATTGGGAAGGAAGTAACCGTGGCCTTAATTAAACCTAGTGTGAAAATGGGAAACCACAGACTTTTTTCAGTGAGGTTCGAACCCGCTAGTCCAAATGTAAAGTGAGATTTACATGACTCAAACTACGAAGCTACTCGCTTTGTGAATACTGGCAATACAAAATTATGTTGATACGCCTCTCTTAATTAATTTTGCTCTGTGTACAGCTCATCTCAAAGCAGAAACCTCGATGAAGGCCTAGTTTCATAGGTAATGTTTTCGAAAAATGTCGTGTTCTGTGTATGTTGTGTTAACAGTCTGCCATGGACATTTCCATACATGGAGACACAGCAAAGAAATTCTTTCAATAATATTTTTAGGTTAGGTAAAGTAAACAAACATGTTAGAGTGAGCATTTCAGGGTCTCGCCCACAGCGTGCGTTAGTGCACTTGAAGATTCAATTGAAAGTGCGCTTCGCGGATACATTCTTCCATCACTGTGTGTGTAACGAGTCCCTATGCAACCATCTCACATCTGATGTATTCATTTCGAAACCGGTCTATGGCTGTAGCTCCCATACATGGCGTAAGCAGTCCATGCCATGTGTCTCAATCTCATGACTTATGTCTCAAATATGCGCCTTGGATTAATGCCTCTCCCTTCTATGAATGCCGGGCTGAGTGGCTCAGACGGTTAAGGCGCTGGCCTTCTGACCCCAACTTGGCAGGTTCGATCATGGCTCAGTCCGGTGGTATTTGAAGGTGCTCAAATACGACAGTCCCGTGTCGGTAGATTTACTGGCACGTAAAAGAGCTCCTGTGGGACTAAATTCCGGCACCTCGGCGTCTCCGAAGACTTTAAAAATTAGTTAGTGGGACGTAAAACAAATAACATTATTATTACCTTCTATGAATAGCAGCGCCGCCATGGTTTGCTATTTCGATTGAGTGAGGCTTGAGTACCTCGTCCGTTTAGCACGCCGAAGAATAAGATGAGCAGACAAATGCTGGGGCTGTACCTTAATTAAGGCCACGGCCGTTTCATTTCCTCTCCTGCATTTTTCTATCCCCATCGTCGCCATAAGTAGAGCTCTGCATGGATGCGGATATCCGCGGTTTTATCCGCGGATGTCCGCGAAATTATTGTCTTGGCGGATGCAAACTGTATCGCATTGCGCATAGATTTGCTGATAATTTCTAAATAATGTTTATTTATATTCACTCAGGTATACTATTATTTTTGCTTGTGTTTAGATGACCCTTGACAGTGGTACGGGAGAATGGTGAGACATAAAGAGCCTTGACACCATAAAGCCGTAAATATGATCTAAGGCTAACTGACTCCTAGCCGCAGATAACAGAAAAAAGGAAGGAACAAAGGTGAATGAATACCTCGGTAGTTGTCGCATGAGAAAACCCCTCATAAACTTGTGACTGTGAAGGTATCTGGTGCCAGGTTTCAGGCCTATTTTACTGTGTTAACAGACCTACCCATTTCAATACCTCGGGTGTAATATACTATAGCTAAATATTAACAATATCCGTGGATAATTCTGGTTATAACCATTCGCGGATGCGGATATGGGTGAGGATGAAGGAAGTGTGGATGCGGAACGGATGCGGGTAATATTTCGTTTATACGCGCAGGGCTCTAACCATAAGACCTAACATCTGTGTCAGTGTGATCTAAAGCAAAATTGTAAACAATAAAACGAGCACCGCGATATTATAATTATTTTTATATGCTATAGCATTAACACGGGGAGAGTAACATTTCATAATAATGGTTACATTTGAGTACATGAATATGAGCCGCTTCCCGGCAAAATGTTTTAGATTCAAATACGACGAAGGGACACATTAAAATGTAAATAATGGTTTGAAGCATTAATTGATGTTTGTTTTCTTGTACAGATTTACTCTGGGTTACTATGTTTGTTATGCTGGGGCTGTACCTTAATTAAGGCCACGGCCGCTTCCTTCCAACTCCTAGGCCTTTCCTATCCCATCGTCGCCATAAGACCTATCTGTGTCGGTGCGACCCATAGCAAAAAAGTCTATGTTTGTTTGATGCATGTCATTTGAAGAATGATTTCCACTTAGCCGAGTATCAATCAAGTCAATCAATCAATCAATACTTATCTGCATTTAGGGCAGTCGCCCAGGTGGTAGATTCCCTATCTGTTGTTTTCCTAGCCTTTTCCTAATTGATTTCAAAGAAATTGGAAATTTATTGAACATCTCCCTTGGTAAGTTATTCCAATCCCTAACTCCTCTTCCTATAAATGAATATTTGCCCGTTGTCCCCTTGAATTCCAACTTTATCTTCATATTTTGATCTTTCCTACTTTTATAAACGCCACTCAAACTTATTCGTCTAGTAATGTCATTCCACGCCATCTCTCCGCTGACAGCTCGAAACATACCACTTAGTCGAGCAGCTCTCCTTCTTTCTCTAAATTCTACCCAGCCCAAACTTGGCAACATTTTTGTGACGCTTCTCTTTTGTCGGAAATCACCCAGAACAAATCGAGCTGCTTTTCTTTGGATTTTTTCCAGTTCTTGAATCAGGTAATCCTGGTGAGGTTCCCATACACTGGAACCATACTCTAGTTGGGGTCTTACCAGAGACTTACATGTCCTCTCCTTTACATCTTTAGGGTTATGCGTATTTGCACGACCGATCTGGTGAGGCTTACTTTTTTTTTTTGTGAGAAGATTTCCACTAACATTTAAATATGTGTTTTCTACCGCCCACACACCCGCACTCACACTCACTCATACCTTACACACACTCTGCTACCGTAGACACGCACACGCACATACGCACACACATACATACGCACACACGCACGCATACACACACCAACAGGTCCGTGAATACTCACCAACTTACCTCACGAGACGAGGCCGTGGACGGGCTGGAACAGACTAAAACAGTCTGGAGCTGGACTCGAACCAAATTAAACTAAAGGGAGGAGCGGGAGACGGAAAGAACCCAGAACCCTTCCCGATAAATGAAAGAACGGGGTGAAAATACATGGGGGTTTATTAATGAAAATAAAGTGAAAGAGATCAAACAAACAAAATAATAAAATCAAGCTTGAAATATTACTCACGGAGATATGCGTAGAAACTTATCATATAGGTTATTCATCCAATCATATCAAGAGGCAGATTGAAAAGACATCAAACATGGCCACACAAGCTTCTTTCAATCACAAACTTGTAACATACGATTTACTTCCTCCACATAATTTCATACACGCGACGTATGACACATTCGTCCTCGCAATGAATTAATATCAGTGGACATACATCGGAAGAACTTACACGCACATCAAATAAAAACATACACGTTACATCTCACACATCTCCATGTATATGGACCAGCATCCCAGAGAAGAGATCCATCACGCAACAATCCCCCATTTGAAAAACACAGCATCCCAGAAAGAAATCAAAGAATAAATATGGCTGCCATAGTTACGAGGAGAGTAAACAATGCTAACAATGAAGGAAGACTCATGCAAATGAAAGCAACAAACGTAAATATATAATTAGGCCAGCAAATAGCCTGAGGAATGAAAATAAGAAAATGTAAATAATACTTAAAAAAATAACACTGTAAGAAAAGGAGAATGCTGTTAATCAGGCAGGCATACAGCACAACCACACGTACACACTCACCATAGAGACCCAAAAGAAATGTATACGGGTAGAATAATCAGTTTTGTCCAGACACATAACGAATACAGAGAGGTCCGCATAGCAAGACAAGTGCTTTCATGGACTCATGAGCTCAATACAAGACGCGTAATATAACAAAGGATTGCCGCATGAAGGCAAAGCACATCCTCACATAATTCACAGTAGCTTCATCGTAACCATCACGCTTGCAACGTATTCATATCGCCTCACCACGGACGAACATGAATACCAGTCATAGCGTCAAACACAACGTCACGCATCAAGAGCTCGGCCATGAGAGAATCGACGAATAAAAATAAATGGCAATAGGTCTCGAACTTCAGACCACATACACGCCAAACAAACACACCACTGACTAAAACCATCCTCCATCCTTACGGGTTTAAGTCACACAAAAAACAGAACACACAAGATCAGAGAAAACTATCAATAAGACAAAATGCAGCATAAACGGTTAAATGTACATAACTAATAAGCCCACGCAACCATAGCAAGCCAAAAAAAAAAGGGTTACCTTAATAGTCGGGCGTTGCTGAGAGCATTAGGTAGTCACAAAATAGCGACAGAGATAAAGAGTCGGGCATTCAAGTAGATAAATATACTGAAGGAAAAGTAAACGGCACAGGTCAAAGATCTCGTATCTCAAAAAGTACATTGTTGTCTCGACCGCCATGTCGGCTACAACCGTCCTGCGAACTTAATTCAAAGAAGGCGGACACGAGACTGACGAAGAGGGCACTTCGGCTGATGGCCGGAAGCGCACTCTGTCAAGGAGAAAACGAGTCATACGTCACGTCCAGGGAATAAATCGACCGAAAGGTCGATTGCAGTCAAAGAATGTATTACATACAGAGAAGTGCGCCACCAAGGGAAACTTGGTGCGGCACATCTTCCCCACACCCCCTTGAAAATGAGTCCTTACTTGGTGATCAGGCAAGAAGGGCTCATTTTACCACGGGCGAAACTTAACACTAAGTGTGTACACACCCTATAACTAAGCGTATCAATTTAACAATAACTTCAGGCATTAAAAATGGACAACAGAATATGAAAACATCTATGCACACGTCATAATTACACCTTATTTTGAAGATATGCAATATAATAAACGTCCTTTCGTTATCAAACACAGATTCATTAAGAATTATGCAGGCGTCAGTGTCCTTTCACCGAGCGATAATTGACTCCAAGGAGAGTTATGGCAAGTCAGGCAAACATATGTATCTGTCGATTAATAATCCAGTGAATTAAACAAGTTCAGACCACAGTATCCCATTACACTCCGACCTCTTCTCAGTCACTGAGAGTGGATTTCGAAGGAATTTGGTCGAGCTATCAATACGTTTCTTTTCCTCACGATACAAGTGTTTCTCACAGGGCAATCATTACCTGAAACACAAAACAATATAAGCATACGTGCTTGCAACAAGTCAAAGTTAACTCCATATTATCAAGTCCAATACATCTTAAGGGTGCTAAATAAATCAATGCTACGAACTTCTGGAGTAATACTTTTTTAACATGGAAACGTGCGCCTTTGATTGCACACGGCCGGAGAGATCCTCCACTTTTACCGTAACAGGTCCCAGAAACTCAGTGATCCTTCTGGGCTCAGACCACTTTCGACACAGCTTTTTACTAATGTGATCCATGGTAGAACTGACAGGGAACCTCTTTACCAGGACCAGATCTCCGACGCGGAAAGGCACAGGCATTCTTCCCTTGTTATACCTCTGGGCCACCCTGTCTCTGGCTTTAATCAGTTGCTCGGAGGCTATCTTCCATTTCTCCAGGACATCCAGACGTCGGGAGGGTTCGGAGAGATACTCCACATTCCATTTCAAAGAGAGTGGATCGTTGGGGACCCTGCCCAAAAATAATTCGGCAGGAGTGAACCGGCTGGACTCGTGCATGGCAGAGTTGAAACCTAGGCTGAAAAAAGAGAGATAGCAATCCCAAAGGGATTGGGTGTTATAATGGAAGGCAGACAAACAGATTTTTAGATTTCGATGAAATCTTTCAACAAGGTTCGGTTGAGGGTGATGAGGGCTCAGACGGATATGTTTTATACCCCAGGAGAAGCATAAATTACGGAACTTAGCGCCGGTAAAGATCGAAGAATTGTCAGAGACAAGCGTCCTAGGTGGACCAAAAACTCCGAAGATGTGTTTAGTTAACAAATTCACCGTGACGTTAGAATTAATTTTACGAACTGGGAACAGCCAAATGAATTTAGAAAAACCGTCGATAACAGATAAGATACCCACGTTGCCAGATTGAGATCGAGTTAGGGGTCCAAAGAAATCAATGAATAGTTTCTCACCAGGAGAATTGGCAACGTCGGCGGAATGAAAACCGATCTGAGTATTCTGAGCAGGCTTACATTTTTGACAAACATCACAGGTTTTGACATACTCGAAGACTTCCCTTTTTTAAGTTCGGCCAGTAATAATTCCGGGAAATTTTGTGAAAGGTTTTTAACTGACCGAGATGAGCGCCTAAATGAGAATCGTGATAATAATTTAAGATCATGGGTCTCAGATTCTGGGGGACGAAAATTTTAGAAGTACGGTTGTGAAGACTTTTGTAACACAAAAGGCCCCTTTTTATTTCAAAGGATTCCCAACCTTGTTCCTTCTTCGAAAGTCTATCGGCAAGACGGATACATTCATCGTCTTTCTTCTGGAATTCAGACAACTCGGTAAAACTAAAGGGGTAGTTTCGAAGGATGCAGACAGGAAGATGATTATCGGGGCTGCACCCGATCTCGTAATCAGTTGTCTCGCCACCTTCAAACATGCGCGACAAACAATCGGCAACAATATTATCTTTACCTCTTACATGAACAACAGTGAAATTATAAGACGACAGTCGGAGAATCCAACGAGCAGTCCTCCCTAACCTTTTGACATTGGCAGCCATCCAAGATAGTGCTTGGTTATCAGTATGAATCCAGAAATGTCGGTGTTCGAGGTACGAGTGAAATTTCTCGACACCAAGGACAACAGCCAGACATTCTTTTTCGTACGTGGAGTACCTGGTTTCAGAGTCGAGCAATTTCTTACTGAAATAAGCAATGGGGGCGAGATGATCGTTCTCCAGTCTTTGGTTCAATACAGCAGAGACAGCAATATCACTAGCGTCACACTGAAGGACAAATTCCCCGTTAAAGTCAGGGTTGTGCAATACGAGAGCTTGACAGAGGGCATCTTTAAGTTGGCAAAAAGCTTGCTCTTGAGCATCGCTCCAGAAGAAACGAACATTTTTCTTTTTCAACGAGTTCAGGGGCGCTGAAATTTCAGAAATGTTGGGGATGAATCTAGAATAAAATCCAATCATGCCAAGAAATCTACGGACAGCTCGTAGGTTCTTTGGCCTGGGAAATTCACGAATGCATTTCACTCTCTCAGGATTAACAGATATGCCGGAGCCGGAAACGATATGTCCTAAAAACTTTATCCTTCTAGAACACAAAGATGCCTTCTCAGGATTGACAGTGAATCCGTGCCTCTTCAACCTAGTGAATAATTCGCGAAGATGAGCGACATGTTCCTCAAATGTGTCAGAAAAGATCACGACGTCGTCTAAATACGAGAATAAACAAGAGAACTTTAAATCACCGAAGACGGAGTCAAGAATGCGACTCAGCGCTTGGCCGCCTACTGAAATACCCATGGGAACTTTATTAAATTGATATAAGCCAAAGGGGGTGGCAAAAACCGTAAATTCTCGGCAACTAGGGTCGAGAGGAATCTGGAAATAGGCAGAATTGAAGTCGAAAACAGAGTAGAACTGGGCCTTCCCGAAGGATTGCAGGGCAGATTCGATGGTTGGGAGAGGGAAACTGTCGAATATAACATTGCGATTCAAAGATCGATAGTCAATCACAAGACGAGGTTGGCCATCCTTTTTGGGAATCAGAAAGGCGGGGCTACTAAAAGAAGACTTTGATGGGCTAATGACGCCTTTCTCCAGCAGTTCATTGATACACTTTCTCATAGCGGCGAGCTTGGGAGGGGAGCAACTGAAAGGTGGGTGTCTGACGGGAGTACGATCTTTCAGTTCGATGCAGTACGAAAATTCTTTGGCACACCCTAATTTGGCAGTAAGTACCTCAGGGAAATCTTTTAGAAGATCATTGAGCACGGAGACTTGGTCATTGGAAAGATCGGATGGATCGATAAGGGGAACGCCGTTCGATACAAGGCATAACGGATTATTACCAGAAGGAACCTCGAAATGAAAGTTTTCATTGGATCGAAAGCGAAAGGCAAATGAACAGCTGATAAAATCGATAGATAACCCGGTGGCTAACATGAAATCAGATCCAAGGATGAGGGGAACAGTCAAATCGGGAACAACGTTAAAATTCCAGTCCCAGGAAAAATTGTGAATTTTGAAATGGATACGAACACGTCCGGTGGGACACATACGATGGCCATTGGCAGACACGTAAGTTGCGGAACATTCACTATCTCGAAGATGTTTCAAAGCCGTGCCTTCTACCAGAGACTGATTTACGAAAGAACTCGAGGATCCGGTATCCAAAAGGGCATATAGCGAGCGCGAGCCGGAAATAATTTTGGCCCAAGGAGACGCAAAGGGAAGACCACAAACTTTGCGATTAGAAGAGGTTTGGGGCACCAACGACGGGCCAACTCGTGGGTGCGGGATCAGTTTCCCTGGTTTCCATTGCATCGAGGACAGATATCACGAAATACGCCAACTAGGCCACACTGACAGCATTTTACTGGGGGCTTCGAGTTACACTGCATGGAGACGTGCCCATCTTTCCCACAATTCCAGCATTTAATGGAGCTAGACATCCTCCTACGGGGTACGTTTTGATTTTGAAGACTGCCTGCCATCTTATTTAAAGAGTGAGGAGGTTTTGACCGGTAATCAGAACGATCAGTGCATGACGCTGAAGAGAGCGGTTGGGCAAAGGAGACCGATTTAGACACAGAGCGACAGGCGGTATCAGGGAAAGAACAGGCATCGGGTGGAGGAGGGGGTTGATATAAGTGATTCAGTTGAAGAGTAGACTCGTATTCGCGCCCTAGATTGATTATATCATCCACACAATTTACCTCACATCTCTTTATGAAGAGTTTGTAGTTAGGAGCCAAATTACGGTAAAATGTATCAAATATTTCAGTCTCATGAATGTCAACATCAAGACGGTTAAACAAGGTAAGGATACCAGTCGCATACTCATCAATAGGTTCGTTAGGACCTTGGGTTCTCCGTAGGATCTCTTGTTTAAGAACAAAATTCATGTCTGATAGACCAAACCTAATTTTAAGTTCCTTCGAGAAATCGGACCAACATTTGACTTTAAATTTATTTAATCGGGACCATTTACTTGCACGCCCCTCTAACATACCGGGGATGACAGGGACAAATAGGTCTAGGGACAAAGAAGTACACGCAGCGACGTCTTCGACTCTCTCTAAGAATTCAATCACGGAGAAACCTTTTTCTTCGCCGGAAAATTTCAAATTCCATTTTCGAATAACATCAAACGCAGGATTAAATTGAGATGGCCCACTCGCAATAGGCTGAGGAATGCGATTTACAGTATGAACATCCATGCTAGAGATAAATTCATTAGGGCGATTGTTTACAGCAATACCCGCATTGTTGTGATCAGAGTTTGAATGAACGGAATTACCTTCCATAGCCGTGCCTGAATTATTTTGCATATCAACACTGGGGAGATTTTCACACGCATTGTCTTCTATGTTCTCCATTGTTTACAGATAAGATAAATAATGCAAGAGCAACAGTCAACAATGACAAAATCACAACCAAAGTTATACACAAGATTTAACGAAAGTATGCTGTGAAATAGCATCAATTGATATATATATATTATTCATGGCACATTATAAACACAAAAAGGAGGACTTAATTTTAAAAGAATCCAGCTCTGCTCCACCGAGAATCAACCCCTCGGTGAAACTTTCCAGCCACGAACCACGCTCTGCATAGCATCTACCGCCCACACACCCGCACTCACACTCACTCATACCTTACACACACTCTGCTACCGTAGACACGCACACGCACATACGCACACACATACATACGCACACACGCACGCATACACACACCAACAGGTCCGTGAATACTCACCAACTTACCTCACGAGACGAGGCCGTGGACGGGCTGGAACAGACTAAAACAGTCTGGAGCTGGACTCGAACCAAATTAAACTAAAGGGAGGAGCGGGAGACGGAAAGAACCCAGAACCCTTCCCGATAAATGAAAGAACGGGGTGAAAATACATGGGGGTTTATTAATGAAAATAAAGTGAAAGAGATCAAACAAACAAAATAATAAAATCAAGCTTGAAATATTACTCACGGAGATATGCGTAGAAACTTATCATATAGGTTATTCATCCAATCATATCAAGAGGCAGATTGAAAAGACATCAAACATGGCCACACAAGCTTCTTTCAATCACAAACTTGTAACATACGATTTACTTCCTCCACATAATTTCATACACGCGACGTATGACACATTCGTCCTCGCAATGAATTAATATCAGTGGACATACATCGGAAGAACTTACACGCACATCAAATAAAAACATACACGTTACATCTCACACATCTCCATGTATATGGACCAGCATCCCAGAGAAGAGATCCATCACGCAACAATCCCCCATTTGAAAAACACAGCATCCCAGAAAGAAATCAAAGAATAAATATGGCTGCCATAGTTACGAGGAGAGTAAACAATGCTAACAATGAAGGAAGACTCATGCAAATGAAAGCAACAAACGTAAATATATAATTAGGCCAGCAAATAGCCTGAGGAATGAAAATAAGAAAATGTAAATAATACTTAAAAAAATAACACTGTAAGAAAAGGAGAATGCTGTTAATCAGGCAGGCATACAGCACAACCACACGTACACACTCACCATAGAGACCCAAAAGAAATGTATACGGGTAGAATAATCAGTTTTGTCCAGACACATAACGAATACAGAGAGGTCCGCATAGCAAGACAAGTGCTTTCATGGACTCATGAGCTCAATACAAGACGCGTAATATAACAAAGGATTGCCGCATGAAGGCAAAGCACATCCTCACATAATTCACAGTAGCTTCATCGTAACCATCACGCTTGCAACGTATTCATATCGCCTCACCACGGACGAACATGAATACCAGTCATAGCGTCAAACACAACGTCACGCATCAAGAGCTCGGCCATGAGAGAATCGACGAATAAAAATAAATGGCAATAGGTCTCGAACTTCAGACCACATACACGCCAAACAAACACACCACTGACTAAAACCATCCTCCATCCTTACGGGTTTAAGTCACACAAAAAACAGAACACACAAGATCAGAGAAAACTATCAATAAGACAAAATGCAGCATAAACGGTTAAATGTACATAACTAATAAGCCCACGCAACCATAGCAAGCCAAAAAAAAAAGGGTTACCTTAATAGTCGGGCGTTGCTGAGAGCATTAGGTAGTCACAAAATAGCGACAGAGATAAAGAGTCGGGCATTCAAGTAGATAAATATACTGAAGGAAAAGTAAACGGCACAGGTCAAAGATCTCGTATCTCAAAAAGTACATTGTTGTCTCGACCGCCATGTCGGCTACAACCGTCCTGCGAACTTAATTCAAAGAAGACGGACACGAGACTGACGAAGAGGGCACTTCGGCTGATGGCCGGAAGCGCACTCTGTCAAGGAGAAAACGAGTCATACGTCACGTCCAGGGAATAAATCGACCGAAAGGTCGATTGCAGTCAAAGAATGTATTACATACAGAGAAGTGCGCCACCAAGGGAAACTTGGTGCGGCACAGTTTTACATGCTGAAGGTTGTTTCCGTTAAAAAGAAATGCAATTAGATACCGGGATTCTGCTGGTGGCTGTCAATAGCGTCAACCGTCGGGAATTAAATATGGAATCTAAATTTGAACAGTGCTAAAGATTCGATATTAAGTGTTTAAATAGGAGTGACTAGGGATCAACAATGTTATTCTCAACTCGTGAGTTCGGTTAAAAATATGTCTGTTGGATGGACTCCTGATATATTGGACTGGAAGGTCGGTGCAATCCCTTATAATTAGTCTTGTTGCAAGGTGATTTGTAGGAGGAATTTTTTGTTTGAGAAGCGCACGGACTGGATGTCTGGTTGTGGCAATACAAGAGAAATAGGCGTCTTCGCCCGTCCCGTGAGGTTCATCTCTGCCTGTGTGCTATGACCATAGCCATATTTTTAACAAAACTTTTTGTGTGTGCTATCAGTACTCAAGCCAACAACATTCGTCTCAACAAGTGGTGTACATCATGACTGTTTTACAATTTTAAACATTCGTATGTCTGGTATGTTTCTTTAAAAATGTTGTATTTTTAATAGATTACCATTGACTAATTCGCCAACTGAATCACTTTTTTAAATTTGTCATACTATCCTTGTTTAATTTATAACTTGTCTTTTGGTCATTAGCTGATGTCCTAAATTAACGAATGCATTTTATTTTGAAAAATAAATAACTTCTGGTATTGTAAAGTGGAACTTGTAATTAAGATTCTTAACGATTAGAAATACATATAAGCTTATATATATATTTCATAATTAATTTCAATGAACTTTGTCAATTCTGACAGCAAGATTTCAACTTCATGACCAATTTATATTTTAGAAAATATATTTCCGTACATCCACTCTAAACAAGTCACCCTTGTACAGTACCCCGACACTATAATTCTTCCGATGGTACCATCAATCACAACTAGGACATTTAAAAGTAACAATTGGTTTGTGGAATTCGACTGAAATGACTCTCTGGCATTATTCCAAATATGGTTCCAGGAAAACAAGATAAAGCTTACTTTTGACTTCACTGTACGTGCTGTACAGAACTTAAGCCGTGAAGCATTATTCATTGATCTTTTACTCGAAACTTGGTCTTTAACTCAAGCCATTGGAAAAGAACACGATCTCTTTCCACTTATGTTACTGTGCTGCTCAGCTTTCAGGGGATCATTTTGATCTTGATTTTTTCTCTATTTTCTTAAAAACCGTTAGCATTAATACGAAAGTCCGTTAAGAATTCCATCGTCCGCTGTACAGAAATTTTCTCCGCTGTGATTTACGTAAAAACGGGTAAATTTAGCAGGAAAATTCGCTCATTGGCAACACTACGTTCACAAGCCTTATTTTTTACTTGACCAGTCCCGTCCAGCTGATGGTCTTCGGCAAACAGTAATGAATTGGTATTACTGGGCTGCATTATACCAGGCAAACTTCTACACCCTGGATTCCAATAATCAATAGTCGCTTCCAAATAAAACGTAAATGATAGATAGTCTTTTGGGTCCATTTCGTGTGACACAGTAGGAAAACTAGAAGTTTTACTAAGAACTGTAGCTCTGCTTCTGCTGAAGTTAGTCTCGATTTACAGGACATAAATCCGAAAGATGGCATGCCTAGGATTATGGCCACGAACCTACTTCACTGGCGTAGCAGGGGGAGAGGTGATACACCCACGTGGTGCGCCCCAGATGGCAGATAGGGGGGTCCTAACCGGCTTGCCGGCGGACCTCTTGCGGACCAAACACACTAACCCCTGCCCATGTAGAATACACCTGCGGTATCCCCTGCCTGTCGTAAGAGATGACTAAAAGTGGCGACCAAGGGGTGATCAAATTAGAACCATGAGACTACTTGTAATCAGTACCACCACGCGGGGAACACCATGGGTCGCTTTTACTTGCGCGTAGTACCACGATGTTAGGTACCAAATAGGTTTGTGATTAGTAGCAATATAGTACGTTGCCGGCTTCTACAGTACCTGTGATTCGTACCCCTGTAAGAGCAACACTATGGGATTAGCGACACCATGGTTCTGCCTTGCCTATGCGTAGTACCCACTATGTGAGGAACACCACGGGATAGTGCGGGTCTCTGTGGTTAGTCCACTTATGTGAGGACGCCATAGGTTTGCGTTGTCTGAAAATAGCGCCGCAGTGTGCGAAACACCATGGGTCTGTGTTTCATATGCGAATTTCATTACCTGTGTACCATAATGTGTGGAATACCGCGAGTCTACGCTAATTTTGATTAGTACCGCCAAATGACAAATAGCATGGTTCTACTTTCCTAGCGATAAGTACCATTATGAGGGGCCGATGTTCAAGATTTGGGACCTGTTTCGACTAAAAGCATCGTGCTATAGAAGCAGTCCCTTGGTCAGTAGTACTATTGTTTTGTGCCAGCTTCTGTGCATGTGAGGCACTGTGGGTCGGTTTCGCTGATCGTTTTAAATTCATATATATCCATCCATTCATTCTTCGTCCTCACGATTTGAATTCTGGTCAGTGAAGAATTTTGGACTTTTAATTTTTCATAACATTTCGTCATTTCGTACCATTAGGGGCCGATGACCTCGATGTTAGGCTCCTTTAAACAACAAGCATCATCATCATCATCATCATCTATATTATGGGCTGTGATAGCATAAACAAACATGTAAATGATACTGTTGACCTCCAGGACACTTACTGTAATACTATACTCGTCTCAAAACTTACCCATTATTAGTAACTGTGTTCATTTCTCGTTGCAGTTACTGCAGTTGGTAGTGCGAGGTGACCTACCGTGCAGTAAGGAGGAAGCTGCCTCCTTAGCTGGCATCCAGCTACGTATTGAGGAGTCATGGGGGAGACCTTTTGGGGGTGTGACATCGTCAGCGAGTCAGCCGCATCCTGCTGGTCCCGCCTCGCCCGATGACTCCTCCACTCTGCGGCCGATCTCCGAGGACAAGGTAAGAGATTACAGCTTTCTAATCAAATAATATTCTTCGCTAAAAACCTCTCTTTTTGGACTTAACATAATCAGTGAGCCAGCCCCCTACCTTTCTCCCCTTCCTCACTGAAGAAGAAATAACAGTGTTACAAGTGTTTGGATTATGCGTTATGTAGTAATAATACCTGAGAATAAGTATGCATTTTTATGTACGAATCGTATATGGTTGCATTGTCTTGCGGGGAGATAAACGGTGATTTTTAACAAAATCTCCGGATGTGTGTCCTCCAAAAGAGGAGCCGTGCGAGAACTTATAAGGAAATAATTATTTAGGGAAACGGATTCGATTCTCGAAAAGAAACGTAATGTGTTGTCTTTTCGATGAGTTGTTGTCGAACATCCTATGCTATTTCACCAATGCGATGGATAACTGTAGCGCGCGAGAGCAGAATGGCGTGGAATTGATACACTTCATTAGGCCTAAGTACTTCTTCTGCCTGAATTATATATTACTTTAAGAAGTCCCGTCTGTGAATGGTTTTCCAGAAGTTGCAACCTTGTGCGTGACCTATAAACTTGTGTACAACAACACTCCATTCACACTGTGGATTGGACACATTTATGTAATTAATGAAAAAAAAATAACAGCCTCCCACTGAATTTTCGAATAGCTTTGCATTTGTTACGAATGCGCGTACAAAAAGAACTTAGAGACCGCAAGTTTTATTGAATGCTTACCTGCCTCATGATGCAAAGTACAGTACTTTTCAACTCGTCAACCTTCTTGGCACGATCTGCTTATGTGCCACTCATCCATTATAGATAAGCTTACTGTCCCTGTAGTGTACGTTATCCCTTCCAACTATATCTACTGTCATGCCTTACCCTATTTCTCGTTCGGGAGCGTGCTCCTGTGCTCCTACGGGAGGCTCTGGCCACTTTCCCTTTGTAAATGACAGTGGGCTATACATACATACATAAATCGAACTAGTGCTCCCTAAGGTCTTTCAGTGGTATGGTATGGTATCGTATGGTATGGAAAGGTTTTTAATCAAATAAAACAATCCTCTTCGTAATGTACAGACAAATGGCAAATTTCATTTGCTGAGGTTAATTTCGTTAGTTGTTGTTCTATTTAGTTTACTGTACATGTATGTTTCAGTTGATAATGGGCACATCCAAACAAACAAACTAGTCAAGGAACAAAACACTTATATCAACTGACCCAAGAGATCTTTTAGGCAAGGTTGACATATCCTTTGAAGTGTAAAGCTCTCCTTAATAAGCATGTATTGTTAAATAAACACATAAAATTGGTTTTGTACAATTTAGGAGAGTAAAATTAAACACCTTGCTGTTAACACTATATTTTATGCGCTGACTGAATTGTTCATAAACTGATAAAAACTTTCAGTATGAGAAGCAAGTGCAATACTCTAGTAGAACTTTCTATCTACGTAGCCGCATTTTGCTACCTTCGATTGCTTGACTTATCAAGAATATTTCATTTTGAAATGATGTTATACAAAATGAATATACGAATATCAACATTGCATACATTAATGATGAACTTTCTCGTGATGTAAGTAAATAATATGGACCTAAGGGCACTAATTACAATGTTTGGAATAATAGTCAGATTTGAGTTAGAAAATGTTTCTATTCACTTTTTTTTCCTTTTTGCATGCTCGTGTATCAGAGACTACCAAATGATAAAACATCGTTTGTAAAGGCGTGATGGAGAAATTTGAGTGGAGGCTAGAATGAAACAAGCTCAATTATGTGCTAAGTACAATGCCACCGAGCTCGATAGCTGCAGTCGCTTAAGTGCGGCCAGTATGCAGTATTCGGGAGATAGTGGGTTCAAGCCCCACTGTCGGCAGCCCTGAAGATGGTTTTCCGTGGTTCCCGATTTTCACACCAGGCAAATTCTGGGGCTGAACCTTAAATAAGGCCACGGCCGCTTCCTTCCCTCTTCTAGCCCTTTCCTGCCCCAGCGTCGCCATAAGACCTAACTGTGTCGATGCGACGTAAAGCAACTTGCAAAAGAAAAGTACAGTGCCTGTAGGAATAAGCCAGCTTGGGTGAGAGTTGAACAGGCGATCAAGAAAGTTTTGTTGCGTAAGCAGGGCCGACCATTCACGTAACGTAAAAGGAAGACCGTAGAAGAAGAACTACGATAAAGATTTCTTTTTAATCGGGGAGTTAGTGACTGGACATTACCTACAGCGGTCTTTGAGGCTTTTTCTAAAAGTGTTAGTTGCTTCGTGACAATTTTGAATAAATTTCCATATGATGGAGTCATAAGTACAATATTCAGAAACTAGTAGCTTATTGTGCCGATCAATCTCCTGTAAATCATAGTGTTAAGGTATTGGAATTGTTTACGTTATGTGTGAATTTCTTTGTAATTGTGTCGTAAATATTATGACACACTATTATAAGTTATTCTGTAAATCTTCAGTGACTGGGCGAGTTGGCCGTGCGCGTAGAGGCGCGCGGCTGTGAGCTTGCATCCGGGAGATAGTAGGTTCGAATCCCACTATCGGCAGCCCTAAAGATGGTTTTCCGTGGTTTCCTATTTTCACACCAGGCAAATGCTGGGGCTGTACCTTAATTAAGGCCACGGCCGCTTCCTTCCAACTCCTAGGCCTTTCCTATCCCATCGTCGCCATAAGACCTATCTGTGTCGGTGCGACGTAAAGCCCCTAGCAAAAAAAAAAATCTTCAGTGAATTGCTCTATAATCGCTTTGCAATTATTGTGTTGCGTTGCTTGTAGTGAAAAATTATATTTTGTGTGAATTCCTATGCGGTTGGCTGTAGTAAAATTACACTCCTCGTAAGCAATATTTAATTTTGATATAAATATTTGTATTCTTTCACAATTGTTTGTATTCCTCGTTGTTCTTTATCGCGCAATCTCTTGTTTTGATGTAGTTTCTCGTAATATTTTATTTTCACAAAATTCTTTTGACGTTTGTGTTGTTGTTACTGTGGTGTACACTCAGCCACAAAAAAGATGGCCGTCGCAGAAGATGTCTTTCTTTCAAAAACTGTGGATTTGAAATAGAGTGAACATATTGTGCAGGAAGTAGGTTTCCAAGTATTGTCCACACTTGACGAATATCCTTGCGTTTCAAGAATGTATAAAATTAAATGATTCTTTGCCGGCCTGTTTTTGTGAGGTTGAATGTACATAATTAAATGTCGTTGCTTTGTTGTATAAGCAAGCATTGCTATCGGGATATCTCCCAACTGCTATATTTGTTCATAATAATAATTTAAGAAGGAAAGTAACATTGAACATTTCCAACAACAGTTCTTTAGTACAATAAAGGAGAACATAATAATATTTTTTATTCTACAGCGGACTATTTCCTTTTGTTTGCATTGTCTCTGTAAATATGAACATGCGGCATAAAACAATAAACATAAAAATATTCTCCTCGCACGGTTGGCTTGTTGGCTGACTGGGCTAGACACTGCCGGCAGGGATTGCATGAGATCAGCTTGTGCTGACGAGTTCGTTCTACCAGACGAGCCTACCGCTCCCGGCTGCGGCGGGCTCACATGGTGACGAGAAGCGACAGTTCATAGATGATCTCTCTCTATGACGCGTTGTTACATTACCTACAGTGTTCGAATTAAGGAAAATGTAGAGAGGTAAAAATCGCCGCTTCGTGTAACTTACCGTAATCTCCTGGCCATGATCTTGAAAGTGCTCGGTCGAAATAAGATTTAACAAAACGTGGAGATGTTTTCCCGGAGAATAGCAATATTTTTTCCATGCACATCTATTTATATGTAGGGTTCATCAGAACGAAGTTCAAAGAAAACTCAAAGATATTCAGCCAAGAATATGAGAAAGTAATGTACTAATGTAGAGCCTCCGTGGGTCAGGCGGTAGCGCCCTGGCCACTCACAGCTGGGTTCCGTGGTCCAAATTCTCGTCACTCCCTATCAGATTTGTGCTGGACAAAGTGGAGGCGTGAGAGGTTTTTCTCCGAGTACTCCAGTTTTCCTATCATATTTTATTCCAGCAACACTCTCCAGTACCATTTCATTTCGTCTGTCAGCCATTATTCATTGCACCAGAGGAGTACGACAGGCTTCGGCAACCGGCTCAGTTCCTATCCTAGCCACTAGATGGGGGCTTAATTGATCCCATTCCTTATCCGGTCCGATGACTGGAAACAGACTGTGGATTTTTATTTTCAGTGCACTGATATACTTGGAAATAAAAATGTGTTTACAAAAACATTACTTGTATAGAAATACTTAACTGAAGTACAGTTTCTTCCTTACATTCGAGTTAATATTGCCAGTTATGATTCCTTGAAGGAAAACCCCTTAATTTCTAGAGCCACAAAAGTGGTCTCTTTCTTTATCATTAACTAACGCACTGTACGCCAGTGGCACACATTAAATGGCCGTACGTAAAGCTGTTGATTTTTCAATTGTGTTAATAATAATAATAATAATAATAATAATAATAATAATAATAACCTTCTTCCTAGCATTTTTCCCAATGTTATGGGGGTTTTCACTTGATGTATTTTGCCCACTTTTACGTCTGGATGCCCTTCATGACGCCAACTCTATGTGGTGGTATTTATTCACTATTGCGTGTTTCTGTGATGGCCGGTAACATAGTCTGTTGTGCGTATATGAAGAGTTGTGTATTAAGACGAACACAAACACTCAATCCCCGAGCCAGAGGAATTAACCATGTATAATTCAAATCCAAGACCCTACCTGGAATCGAACACGGAACACTTTGAAACGAAGGCTAGTATGTTAACTATCCAGCCAACAAGCCGAACTATTATGATAATAATAATAATAATAATAATAATAATAATAATAATAATAATAATAATAATAATAATTTGGAAGTTACATGCAGGCCTTTTGATTTGGCGCTGTTTAGGCTGCAGGTATGCCAGTTTCGACGGACTGTTTTACTCCACTAGATAGCATAGAAACTGAGGCTATTGGTCAGCCTTAAGGCTGAGATTTTAATTATTTTTTGAGTAAATGTGGAATATGTCACCAGATCTATATTTTATATACTACCGTCGAACGACAGGGTGTAAGCATTCTGACTGGAGTCTTATCTCCCTCTGGAATCCGACACTCTTTACTGTGTTTTACTGAGTGGATTTAGCTCATTTCTATGGCCGGACGGACGTACTCACTATTACTGTACATGTACTACAACTATTACATGTTTCTGTGGTGGTTGATAGAGTGATGTGTTGTGTGTATATGAAGAGCTGTGTATTAAGACCAACACAACCCCTCCGTCCTCGCGTTACAGGAAATGAACATATGCAGTTCAAAAAACCGGATTCCGCCGGTAATTGAACACAGGACCCTCTGAACACCTTTGCTGTTTACTGATAAAGTACATATCCGACATGATTGAGTTTATCTGAAACCGGGGGAGATAGTGGGTTCGAGTCCCACTGTCGGCAGCCCTGAAGATGGTTTTCCGTGGTTTCCCATTTTCACACCAGGCAAATGCCGGGGCTGTACCTTAATTAAGGCCACGGCCGCTTCCTTCCAATTCCTAGGCCTTTCCTATCCCATCGTCGCCATAAGACCTATCTGTGTCGGCGCGACGTAAAGCAAATAGCATATATATATGAAACCGGGTATTAAGCCTCTTGCTGCTCGTAACATTAACAGTCGTCCTGAAATTCAAATACCATGATAATGGCTACGTTCTTCGTGGACCAATGTTCACATTGTCTGCCTTCAGATACCTGTGGCGCCGTCACGCGAGCAGAACAAGCACATCAAGGAGGAAGCCTTAAGCTGCTAATCGATCAAAAGAAAAAAGGTGGACATGGAACAGGTTCCTGGTGCTGTAATACCGGCACTTAGGAAGGAGATGATAATTGAATCGTATGCTAAACCAGTTTAATCAATGTATGACTCTTCAATTTGTACCAGCACACTTTCTCACCTAATACACACAGCCCTAGGGAGACTTAATTGCCTGTACATAGCTTTACAGTAACTGGACTGCTGAAGCTGTAAAGGCGTGCTTGGTTCAGCTGGAAGGACATCTGTTTGATTCCCCGCCAAACAATCGAAACATTTAGAAACCACATCGAAATTCCCCATGTCAGTCCCAAATGTCACACGCTTCCTACTTTATGTCAATATGAAAATTCCTCAACATTCTCGCTGAACAGACGCAGTTCAAGTCAGATCATAGAAAAACTGAATTTTTATCCCTTTGTTGGTAATACACAAAAGAGATCAAGTATTCTTGTTCGGAGAATTTGTTACTGAGCACTGTCATTCAAATGCGATTGAAAGAGCTTAATAGACGCAATTCATTTACTCTTATAAGACGGTCTTGAAACCGGTATGATTTCTTGATTTTGAATCTCACGTACTTACTATGACTGTCCACTGCAGCCAAAATTTCTGTCGTCGCAGCCCGACTACTGAACTCCACATTGATGATGGAACACCCTCCACACACACTTGACCCTCCGACACTACAACTCCTCGTTCAAGACGGCCTGGTATGTGTATCTCAATGATAGGTTACTAGAATATTCAGGCCTCGGATAGAGACAGGACATTTTCGTTTCATGTTCCAGAAGGTGCAGGGTAAAACCAGATGAAGAAAACAATACAGGGAGACGCCGGCTATGCCCTCAGACTGGAAGCTCACTGTTGACTCACTAACGCCTTCCAGGAAATATCAAAGGGGGCTACGACAGGGCTGGCACGTAACAATATTGTAGTATGGAGGGCGCTTCGGAATGTTGTCCGGCGATGTGGGAAAGGTGGCGGTATACAATTTCTAATCACTGGATTGCGTGCCTGAAGCCTGGATTCTGTTCAAAGGCTCTCCAAAATGTTCATATGGAGTGAGGGCATAAGACGCTTTTGATGGTGATTCGTCCTTCGGATGGAGACGTTAAGTCTTGAGTGGAGCCTTTGCTGCTCTTCGACAGGGGTAGACCGTGTCCCAGCACCGGGCTTCAAACTCTCCGTTCCTACTGCCATATATCACGTCATTTATTTCATCCCATTAACTCCTCTGATGCGGTTGAGATCATGAAGGGCATCCGGTCGTAAAACCTCGCTACGAAGATTCATCCCGTACCGCAACGGGAGAAGTGTTGGACGTACAGTATTCCTCTTCATGAACTAAGGGCTACAGATGGTTAATATTAAACATTGAATTTGCCATCCCCTAGTTCATTTTAAAATGAATGCTGGCTTCGAACGTGCCTGCCTCTTACCCGGAGGCCGAGGGTTCGATTCCCGCTCAGATCAGAAATGCTTCCCAGGATTTAAGGGCTGGTTCGAGATCCATTCAGCTTACGTGTTTAAAATTGAGGTGCTATCTGACAGTGAGATAGCGGTCGAGGTCTAAAAAGCCAAGATTTTTTGCTAGTGACTTTACGTCGCACCAACACAGATAGGTCTGATGTCGACGATGGGATAGGAAAGGGCTAGGTGTCGGAAGTAAGTAACCGTGGCCTTGATTGAGGTACAGCCCCAGCACTTGCCTGGTGTAAAAATGGGAAACCACGGAAAACCATCTTCAGGGCTGCCGACAGTGGGGTTCGAAACCAATATCTCCCGGATGTAAGCTCACAGCCACGCGCCCTCAACCGCACGGCCAACTCGCCCGCGACCGAGAGTGTTCCTCATGCCAACCACACGATACTTCATAATCTGCAGGAATTAGGGCTAAGTAGGGGCCGCTTGGTAGGCCATGGCTCTTCGCGACTGTTACGCCATGTGGCGTTGTTTTGGTGTTGAAATATGAGCAAAGTTTGGTAGTCTTGGGGAACAAATACTTTCTTATGCCTGTTGTACACCATTAATTTTTTCTTTCAGTTCAATACTTCACAAGAAAAACGTCAACCGTACCGGCTTTTAAACTTATGCCGTGTCAAAAAAATAAGGTGAAATTATTTACGTTTCGCAGAGAACTGTGCTCTGCGTCGTCAGAAGAACACCTCCACTGTCCTCGAGAAAGGCTTCTTGAACAATGAGCTTTTGAAGTTTAGACGTTATAATAGAAGTGGAAATTGTACGTTCGTTCATCACCAGATGGCTCCCCGGACGTAGCACAGCGTTAGCGTTTGAAGCGGAAGCTAACCGAACCATCAGAACGCTTCGAACGCTAGCGCTGTGTCGCGCCCGGCGAGCCATCTGGTGACAATGAACGTACCATTTCCTCTTCTAACGTCTACAGTAAATTTAAAAAGTCATTGTTTAAGAAGCCCTTCTCGTTGACAGTCGAGATTTCCTTCTGATGACGCAGAGCACAGTTCTCTGCGAAACGTAAAAAAATCCAGCTTATTTTCTTGACACGGCATAAGCCCAAAAGCCGATACAGTATCATGTCTATAAGCACGGGCAGTGGTTCAGTTTTGCTGAAGGTTTGACAAGATTTGAAAAGATTTGCCAAGGTTTGATAGCACTTTTAAAATGGAGGAAAGACAAACCGCAGTCGTATTTCTTGGACTAGCAGTGGGATATATTCTTAAAAAGAAGAGAACTATGTAATAAAGCATCATTTACACGGTGAAAAGGTAAGTGTGGTTAATTTCAACAAATGTTTTGCAAAGTATTTACTGCGATAATATTATTTGTAGGTGTTATATTGCATTTACTCACATGAACTGAACCGAAATGCAACGGGAATTCATACCTTCTTATTACTATAGTCCGGATGTTTAGGCATTTGCTAGATAGAATGCAA
Organism: Anabrus simplex; assembly: GCF_040414725.1. Taxonomy (NCBI): domain Eukaryota; kingdom Metazoa; phylum Arthropoda; class Insecta; order Orthoptera; family Tettigoniidae; genus Anabrus; species Anabrus simplex. Next base: position 320,311,548 of record NC_090269.1, read on the forward strand.
ACTTAGCGAAGTGAATAACAAGTATAGCCTAGCCCGGATAACATCTCTGTATATAAGATTTGCATAAACATTAGGGATTCGGCCTATCAGAAACCCTGTGATTTATGTAACGACACTTCCTACTCAAGGTTAGTACATGACAGGTTGCCCAGAAAAGGGGTTTCTGCGTTCGAAGGGCTCAGCTACGCTCGGTTATGATGTCAGCCAGTTACCCACTGCCAAGGTTAGTAACCTTGACCGCCAGTCTCGCTAAAAGTCTGTGCAGTAATACTGTATGTGAGTAGTGTGCAAGGGAGTTGCATTTTTGATTTAATAGTTTCATGGTGATTTCTACGACTAGTCTTTGTGGTGAATAGCTGCCTTTTTTATGCCAGTGTTATTTTGTGTTTGACTTGAATTGATTTGTCACGGCTTGCAAATAAACTTACGTGGTACGAGATGTACGTTTGCTGTGTGCAATAACAGCTGTGTGAAAACCAAGAAAGATCCCTCCAAAAGTCATATCAAATACTTCAGTTTCCCAAAAAATGAGGAACTAAGGAAGAAGTGGATCCAAAGATGTAGGTGATGGATAGTGGAACGCAGATTCGAGCCGGGTGTTTTCCGAACATTTTTCTGATAGCGATTTTGAAAGGGATTTAAAGGGCGAATTCTTAATGCTTCCTCCCAAACGTATGCGTAAAAAAGACGCTGTTCCCTCTAGAAATGTGGGTGTTTTGCGTAGCATAGAAAAAGTTTCATATGATAGATTAAGAAGGAAGGAAAGCAGGGGCAATAGGAAAGTGGATGACGAATTGTTAAAAGATTCAGAACATAACACGACTATTGCAAGTTCACCACCTCCTCCAGCCACTCCACCTAACCAGGTTTGTGATAATACTATGGCCCTGATATAAGATTGAAAGATTGATAAAACAGTTAGATGACGAAAGAAAAACTAACGATGTCCTTAGACTGAATTTAGAGACAGCGGAAAGCAAATTACATCAAAGCCACGTATCTATTAATTTGTGTAAGGAGGTAATTAAATAAAAAAAATTGTCAGAGCATCCATACAAAACTGGATAACGGTTTGAAAGGAATTGTTACTGAAAATCAAATAAAGATACTCACGTACCAGCAAAAACCCGTTAATTGGACTGATGAAGACATATCGGCGGCTTTCATTTTAAAGTATGTAGGGAAGAAAACTTTCCACGCTTGAAAAATGGGCTTCAAAAATTGACATCCGAAACGAAAGTGGAATCTTCGAAGATATTCTGCGTATGATTAAGTTTGCTGCTGTTTCGTATAAAGACCACGAGAACGTTGCAGTTCTCCAGTTTGACGAAATGCGTTTTAAAAGTGTTTTCGAATATGACCCTTGAAGGATGAAATTATAGGTCCCAGTTCACAGTTGCAAGCGGTGATGGTGATAGGACTGTTCAAGAATTGGAAGCAAATAATTTACGCCGATTTCGATAAAACGATGACAAACGACATTCTAGACAATTTGGTTTCTCGTCTTTCAGAAATAGGGTACAAAGTAATGGCATGTGTCTGTGACATGGGCGCAGCAAATCAAGGCTTGTGGAATCAATGAAACAAAAAACATTGTTTCTGAACTCATGGACGTCAAAAAAGTGTACTTCTTTGCAGATACATCTCACCTGTTGAAACTACTTAGGAAGTTTCTCAACACCGGCTTCGAATTTTTTGATGGTAAAGTTGCCTCGAAGGGACGTATGGAAGCTCTGGTTAAGAATGACAGCCTCGAAATTAAAGTACACGATAAAATCGATGTCAGTAATTTAAACAGTAGGGTCACAGAAAGGATGAACGTAAGAAAAGCAGCAGAATTAATGTCACACGGTGTAGCTACAGCGTTACGTCATTGCAAAATAGGAGATGATGCAACTGTTGCTGAAAGCACGAGTGATTTCATTGAAACTGTTAATACTATAATTGGTACGATCTCTTGAATTTCTAAAGTCCCTAGCAAAAATGCATATGGTCTCCAGTTAAAACAACGAGCCGAAATTTTAGATAAAATGTGTGGGCTTATTAACAGTATGATTTGCAAGGGGAAAAAGTTAAGCAAGTGTTCCAGAAAGCGATCCTTTGTGACTATCTCCTACTTGAAATATTTGATCTCAGAAGTTCAGAATCTAGGAATGAAGTACATTTTAACGGACCTACTGAGCCAAGATTCACTCGAGAATTTGTTTTCCCAGATTCGTTCCAGATGAGGATTATACGACCCCTATAGAGGACATATGTACTTCACACATTTTTTGTATGTTATCATTGTTAAGCACAGATAAGATGTTTAGAAGCTGAGCAAGGAGAATTGACGCCAGAAACTATTGTGCAGGTGATGCTACGAAACCAACAATCTTGGGATCAGGTAGAAATATATGTAGAAGGTATCCTGCGTCAGAAAAAGAGGGATTTTTAATGCTCATAAACGGCAGTAAAGGAGAAATAAAGGAAGAAGAAACCTGAGAAATAACAAGCACGACACCGCCCTGAAGTAATGCGAGAGCGGTTCCGCGGCGGAGATATACGTCGTGGGAAAAGGGTGTGTGGGTTTTAGTGAGTAGGGATCTCACACGCTTGTGGAGAGCGGACCTTCACAGTGTCTCATCAAAGATTTCCTTCACTCCCACGTAAACATTTATTATTATTATTATTATTATTATTATTATTATTATTATTATTATTATTATTATTATTATTATTATTATTATTATATCGACTACACGCTTTCTTGCTCAAACACCCATGCCCCATAGGAACGGCTTACCAGTAAACATCTGCGTGTTAATTCTTCTTCTACTCATGTCCTGCAGGTCGGATCCCATATAAAATTCGAGGCTCTGCGGTTATGATCACAATATCCACAATCATGTAAACTTTAAGCTTGCTTGCTTCTATCTCATCCTCACCTGGACTGAGTCTCTCGAACGTTAGAGCTGAGCCTAAATTAGCGGGTTCGATCCCAGTTCAATCCGGTGGTATTTGAAGGCGCTCATTTTTGCCAGCTTCATGCCATTAGATTTAAAATAAATCAATCAAATAAACTGCCTTGTAAATCCCCTAAGGCAGGGCCCCTCAGAGTGCATGCACTGTGCACGGTGCAAAAGACGACTTCGCTTGGTTGACTAGAGTGCAGATCCCCACTCCTCGATTTGGAGCAATAGCGCTGTCTCTCTCCTTCCCCACGCCTGTCTCGCTCGCTCCGCCTGTCTCCCTCTTCCTCACTTGCTCCGTAGCGCTCCAAATCCGAACTGAGTTGAGCCGAGTTGAGCCGAGCTTATCCGAGTAGCCCAGAGACGAGGCGTCGGTCCGAGCCGAGCCGAGCGGGACCGATGCACTGTGCACAGGAACTCTGCGCCAATGTTTGCACGCGTGAGATTTTGGGCGTTTGAGAAGCTCTGCCCTAAGGGCTATGGCCCCCTGCAATGCAGGGACAGTGCTCAGTTTAACACATTAGGTGAGCAGATCCTGAAGAGCATTATTACATAGGTTATTTCCTAGTTTGTTTCGTGAGAACGAATCACTGCATGTTGTACACCTCTCACCTCAGAGTCTTTCGAGATCAACAATTCGCGAAAACGTGTTAGTATATTATTGATACTGGTACAGATTTTTCCCCCGGGATAGTTGAGATTCCTTGTTAAAACGTACCCCTACACATGTCGTTCTTGCATAGCTTCTCATCAGAATGTTTGTGGAGGTGTCCTTTAAGTTCTTGAGCTACTCCCCACGTGAAAATTATCTGTCAGATCTTTACACTTGCGTATTCTCTTTCCACTATGTGTTCCCTGATGACTTACAAGATTGCATTTACCGGCGTGTAAAAGAACTCCCGCGAAACAAAACTCCGCCACCTCGGCGTCTCTGAAAACCATAAAAGTAGTCAGTAGGACGTAGAGTAAAAAGTATTATACTATTGTTATCTTCCTCAGAAAGCTTTCCTCGCTTAGACTTCTGAATTGTATGTCATCTTTTCTTCTGCAAACAGCGCTTATTTTACTGTTCAAGTAGCAGTATTAATTTCATTTCAGATTTATTTTTTTCATTTTCATTTTTTCAAATGTTCATCACCTTTTTGCATTCGAGTACTTTCCGTTACTTTTGGTTTACCTTTGCTTCTTGACATCATGTTCCCCACAATTTTCATTTTTATAGGACTTTTCAACTGTTTACAATTATTATTATTATTATTATTATTATTATTATTATTATTATTATTATTATTATTATTATTATTATTAATCATAAACGATAAATTAGAGTATATAGGAAATGAACTTGAATAGTAATAATTGCGAAACGAAAATAAACAAAGTAAAGAGTAAACAATAAGAGTAAACGGGTAGAAAAAATTTAGCGGTAGTGCAGTGACTGTACCAAAATTAAAGAGAAACCAACCCCTTAACTTATACTAACACCACTATCCATTCTAGTGACGGTTGTTGAAATTTAAAATACTTACTCTGTCGGATAGATCAGCAGAGGGAAACAAAGGTATTATTCTTTGCCTATCTCTACGTAATTTTTAAATTAAAATTGGCTTAAATAGTGCAAGAAACCGGTCTTGTCATTATTTTAAAGTCGTAATTGCTTTTAAGTCGATCGATACTTCGATGTTTAAGATCAACAAGCCTGAAATGGCTCGTGTACCACTCCTGGAAACTTTAATGTAGGGCTTACGTCAATTAAGTGAGGATCGCTTTAAGATTTCTTGCTCCAGTTCGCGTGTGTTTTATGAACAAAACATATTGTAATATAACTTCTAAACTAACTTCTGTACTCGCTCAAATGCAACGAGGGGCGTATTTCATGAAACTTACATTCTTTTAAATTTTTTATAAAATGCTATTTGTTCTTTGCCCCTACTTGCACCATATGATATTAACCTGCGTGTAACTGGAATTCTGGAAATGTAGTGTTTTGAATGTGAGGAAAGGAACGTTAAAGACGACACAAACACCCAGTCCCCAGGACAGGGATATTAATAATTTACGGTTAAAAACCCCTGACCGGCCGAGAATCGAACCCGCCGGGGCCGCCGGGTGACAGGCGGACGCGTTTCCCCCTACACCGCGGAGTCCGACGAGTAAGTTACAAATTAAAAATCATAAATTTTGAGTTCACAATTTACAAATTACAAGTGGACAAATTTTTGTTTTATGAAACAAAATTTGGCACTTGGGAATTAGACAGCTGATTGTTGTTGCTGCTGCATTCCGTATTATTATTATTATTATTATTATTATTATTATTATTATTATTATTATTATTATTATTATTATTATTACCTCAATATTGTGTTGTAGTGTATACTATTTACTCCTATCGCTGGTGCCACTTTCATTGTTCAAATGGAAACTAACAGGATTACTAAAGAATAAAAAACTGCAGTTCTTTTAAAGATAAGAGGTAAGAAGATGTTATCTGATGCATTGACAAAAAGTGTCCACGATTTCCATAACAGTCAAGGGCAATACACATTTGTTCTTTGAGAGAGTTCTATACCATAGCGCTGACGTGAAAAAAAGTGATATTTAATTTAAAAGAGCTCGTGTTCTTATAGAACTCATTCAAAATATTTTGCAAAGTCTATATTAATCGGATCTTTGGACGTTCTTTGTTTTCTGTCATTAACCTCTTTGTCCGATAAGTCATATAGAGTTTCATCCATTGCCAGTAACTTAAAACTGCAAAATATGCTCCTAAGTGCAAGTACCAATAAAAAGTTTCTACTTAGTGTACCATAATATTGACACAGTCTGTACATTGTTTCAATACCCATATATAATACTTTCACAATCCTCTAAACATTTGTGGAAGTTGTCTTGGTTTCACAGGTATTTGTGTTTATCATTGTAAATTATGTTTTATGAAATAAAACAGCCAATTCCTTTGTAGAATGCACTTGTAATTTGCGACACTTTACTTCTGATTTGTAACTTGTGATTCTTTATTTATGAAACATAAATTTACTTGTAGGCCTAAATGGCAAATTTGTAAGTTGTAACTTTCAAAGAAGTACTTGTATGTTTTATGAAACAAGGCCCAAGGCTTCACAGTAGCTCGAACACGGTAGCCGATAAGCAAGATTGTGTTTAACTCCCACACCGCACCACAAGCTTGTAACCTAATAAAGCGCCCCTTATTAGTCCTCTCATTGTTATTGGAACAACCTAAAACTCAGCAAGTGCATCGTAGGTGTTTGTACTTTAATGTCCTGAGAGGATAATTTAGTATACTTCCATGGCTGTACAGTCCAAAACGGGCACCGTGAAAACACAGGAAGCAGTTAAATTTCAGTTCACGATAATATTCGACTTCAAAAAGCTGGTTCTATTCCTGTGATTATAATATTCGACTTGTTTAGCAACGCGTGTTTCTTTTCATCCTCCAAATGGATTAATAGTAATTCTGTCCTTGTCCGGCAGGTCGCTTCTAAAAGATATCTATTCAAAGACAAAGGTAGCTTCATGTGGTCTTCTCTTGGGTCGATCATGCCATAGTTTTCACACCTATGAGAGGAAAAAAATACTATTATGTGCTGGACAGTTCATGACATCTTACTCGAAAATGGACGTGGGTCATGTAAATGTAACAAATCTGCAATAAACTGTTGATCACCAATGGATAAATCAACGAATGTCTCTTTCAGAATTTAGCGTTAGTGTGTATTATGCACACCATCCTCAGCAAGTATGATGTCCAATAACTCGTCTCCGTAGAGTGATATGGACGTGTAGCCCCCTAGGCACACCATCTACCAGTTCTTCAAGCAATTACTGTTGTAATTTGTTCCACGCTTCTTATACAAATGAAATTATTCGAGAGAAGGACTTTATTCAATATCCGTGGACTTGTATATGGTATTGTCCCAGACATCACCTGGTCTTGCAGATAACACATTGTATCAAGACGTCCAGATAGTTTTGGTAAATTGTGCCATGCATATGCAATAGGGTTCATGCCAGGGAAATGAACAAGGAGGAGACTCTGGTACGGGCATGTCGCAATACCTGCTCAACGGGCATGCGAGTTGTCGATGAAATTAATCCCTCGTCAGAATGTAGGCTATTTGGATCCACAACGGGTTTTAGAATGTCATCCGCTGTCAGGGAACTTTGAGATTGTACGGATAGGACCGGGAGATGCGTACCGTTACACGGGCCATGTAGCTATAAACGTGCATTCGGGAATGGTGAGTTCGAACCTTACCACTGGCTTCCCTGAAAGTAATCCTCCGTGGTTTCTTAATTTCACGCCAGGTAAAGGTCGCATTGAGGCTTTCTTCCCATCCTTAGCCTTTTCTATCACAACATATTATTATTATTATTATTATTATTATTATTATTATTATTATTATTATTATTATTATTATTATTATTATTATTATTATTATTATTATTATTATTATTATTTAATACCCGTTCCAAGTACTGCTGGCCTTTAAATTTACCATTGTGTCACAATCATGCCTCGGAGAAGTTTCCTCACCTGACTGAAGTCATGACACGGAGTTGTCATACTTGAATAACCTTTAAATGCCATTAACCTCACCTAGTGTCGAACCCACTGTGTAGCAAACAGAAGGTCAGCTTCCTCAAGATCATCTGTTACAAATATTATTGTGAGCCTCACAATTCTTTTATTAATGGAATTATTCGAAAGAAGTGTTTTATTCAATATCCGTGGGCTTGGATATGATATTGTCCCAGATATCACTTGGACCTTGTGGAAAACGTTAGAGAGGACAGGCATTATCAGCGCCGAAATTCCTACTTCGATCATCAAGTAGGGTTGTGGATGATAAGCAATTTAGTTTCAGTTTCGAGGACTCCTGTGGGATGCACTGAAATACGCTCGTGTGTTTCAGAGAAATGACAACATAACTCTTAAAAGATATGCAGTTGCCATGCTACCGAGCGAGTTGGCCGTGCGGTTAGGGTCGCGTAGTTAAGAGCTTGCATTCGGGAGATAGTAGGTTCGAATCCTACTGTCAGCAGTTCTGTAGATGGTTTTCCGTGGTTTTCCATTTTCACACCAGGCAAATGCTGGGAGATCTAGGTCTACCTTAATTAAGGCCACGGATGATACCTTCCCAATTCTAACCTTTTCCCATCAATGCGTCGCCGAAAACCTTCGACGACTTAGTGAGACGTTAAACCACTAACAAATAATAATAATAATAATAATAATAATAATAATAATAATAATAATAATAATAATAATAATAATAATAATAATAATTTGCCATGCTGTGTATGGTAAATGCGTGAAAGACTCCCCGTGACCTCCTGGAATACTGAAAAGGTAACCTTATCTTAGTTCCACTGCACCTTTTCTAATCCAAACCTCGTATTGCTCAGTAACCTCCCTTAGTTAATTCAATAGTATCCCGTAGTTTATGAACACATACGCGTCTACGTGGGAAGGGGACAATCTCTCAGATCTCTCTTCCATTGTACACGATTTTGTGCTTCTTTCTTCAGCTGAATCCGGGTCTTCGCAATTCTCTGATCTTCCTCCTCGAGGCTCAGTCTGGACAGTAATGAAGAATCTTAAAAAGGGAGAGAAAAAGGAAATGAATAGTGTTTTGGGTAAATCAGGTGAACTCATAATACATTCCAGGGAATCACTGGAGAGGTGGAAGGAATATTTTGAAAATCTTCTCAACGTAGAATGAAATTTTCCTGGTGACGTCACGAACAACCGAGCTCATTGGGATGAGGACAAAGATGTTGGTGAAATTACGCTTGAGGAAGTGGAAAAGATGGTTAATAAACCCCATTGTCATAAAGCAGCAGGACTAGAAGAAATTAGACTTAAAATGGTGAAATATTTTGAGAAGGCAGAGATGAAATGGCTTCATAGAGTAATAAGTCGATCCATAAGTTCGTGCGGTATTCTTTTGGGTTGGCAACAATGCGGCGTGAAGGGACTGCTTATCGTTATTCCGTTGTTTTAACTGAGTTTGGAGTTTGTGTGTTGTGAAACACAGGTTTTCTTGATTGTGAACGTAGTATTTTCTTATATTTCAGACAGACGGATATGGAATGTCATGTTGAGAAAAGTAAGCATTTCCGAGACATTTTACTCTTTGAGTTTAACCGAGGATCCAGTGCAGCAGGAGCTGCGAGAACAATTTGTGAAGCTTACGGGAATGAATCAGTTGCTGAAATAACAGCACAAAAATGGTTTCCCCGCTTTCGAACAGGGCGGTTTGACTTGTCTGATGATCCACGTTCTGGAAGACCTTCAGATTTGAAGAAAATCGTTTGAATGAATTGCTTCATGAGAATCGTAGTCAAACAAAGCGGGAAATGGCCCAAGTTTTTGAATGTAATCAGTCAACTATTGTACGTCATTTGCATTTGATGGGTAAGGTACAGAAATTGACTATATGGATACCACATGTGCTAAGTGACAGTAACAAAAATCAACGAGTAAACATCTGTTCGTCATTGCTTGCCCGGCACCGGTTGGCTTGTGATAGGCACGAAGCATTCCTTTCGAACATTGTCGCCGGTGACGAGAAATGGTGTCTGTATATCAACATAAAGAAGAGGAAAGAGTGGCTCAGTCCATCAAAAGAAATCAACTACCCGTGCCAAGGATACTGCCCAACCACAGAAAATCATGTTATGTGTTTGGTGGAACGAAGGTGGCATTCTTCACCATGAACTTCTTCCGAAAAACGTAACGATTACTTCTGTTGTGTACCGTGACCAGCTAAGACGGCTTGCCGTTGCTATTGACAACAAAAGACAAAGCCAACAACCAGTCTTATTGCTCCATGATAACGCTCGTCCGCATACAGCGCAATTGACGAAAGGTGTGATTGCTAAACTTGGCTGGGAACCTCTTCCTCATCCTTCGTATTGCCCTGACCTTTCCTCACCAGATTTCTATCTTTTCCGCTCTCTTTCTAATCACATACAGGGGCAAGTGTCTCCTGACGAAGCTTCTCTTCACCAATGGCCAACACATTTCTTCCGGTCAAAACCAAAACAGTTCTACAGGCGAGGCATTCAACTGCTACCTGAACGTTGGCAGAAGGTCATAGAGAGTGGTGGTGAATACATCACTGAGTGATTGTGATTGTGAGTTACAGTGCGTGACAGTGACAGTAAAATAAAATAAAATATAATAAAATAAAATAAAATAATATAAAATAAAGTAAAAAATAAAATAAAAATATAAGAACGGCAAGAATTTACGCATCGACCCAATAAGATTACCATGGAGTGGTGGTAAGATACCTCCTGATTGGACAAAAGCAAGGGAGCAGGAAGGATTACAACCACTATCGAGGTATCTCATTGATCAGTATACTAGGCAAGGTGTTTACTGGGATTGTGGTAGGATGGGCGCGATCAGTTGTTGAGAGGAAGCTGAATGAAAACCAGTGTACCGCGGCACTAGGAGACGAAGGGTAGATTGTTGTTTATAGTTTACATGGATCATCTGCTGAAGGGTGTTAAATGACAGGGAGGGATTCAGTTAGGTGAAAATGTAAAATGTCGTATGCAGCCTGGCCTATGTTGACTATTTGGTCTTAATGGAAGATGGTGCTGAAATCCTGTAGTCTAATATCTTAGAATTTGAAAATAGGTGCAATGAATATGGTGTAAAAATTAGCCTTTCTAAGACTAAATTGATGTCAGTAGGTAAGCAATCCAAGAGAACTGAATGTCAGATTGTGGATACTAAGCTAGAACAGGAATATAATTTGAAGTCTTTAGGATGTGTGTTCTCCCAGGATGGTAATAGAGTAAGTGAGATTGAATCAAGGTGTAGTAAAGCTAATGCAGTGAGCTCACAGTTGTGGTCAACAGTGTTCTGTAAGATAGTCAGCTCCCGGACGAAAATATCCTTAGCCTACATTGGCCTGTTTACAGACCAACTTTGCTTTACGGGAGTGCAAGCTGCGTGAACTCGGGATATCTTATTCATAACTTAGTAATAGACATGAAAGTAGCGAGAATGATAGTTGTTACAAACAGGTGGTAACAATGGCAGGAAGGTACTTGGAATGAGGAGATAAAAGCTAAGTTAGGAATTAAATTGACGGGTGAAGCTGTAAGCATGTAGCGGCTTGTGTGGTGGGGTCATGTGAGTTGAATGGAGGAGGGTAGGTTATCTGGGAGAAGATTAATTCTGTTATGGAGGGTAAGAGACGTAGAGGGAAACCAAGACAACAACGACGGTTAGACTGAGTTTCTATTCAAAAATAAGAGTTATAGAATTAAACGCGGGCACAGAACTAGTTACAAATAGAGGATTGTGACGGTGCTTAGTAAGTTCACAAAGGCCTGCGAAGTTTGCAAAGTCGAATCACAGCAGGATCAAACTGTAGTTACCAGTCTTCAATCCAGCCATAGGCACAAATTGTAATACTAAAAAAACAACACGGGTGTTGATTACAACCACTAGAAACGTAACTCAAAAATTTATGACAGTAAAAGAAGACGGGCTACAGAGAAAGCCTTGGTGTGCCGGAGCATGGGCGGTCCTGTTAGTGCGAAATCTCTCTGACATATGTCAATAAATGAAGATACGTTAAATGCATATTATTATTATTATTGTTATTATTATTATTATTATTATTATTATTATTATTATTATTATTATTATTATTATTATTATTATTATTGCATTTTGCTATTGGTTTAACGTTGCACTAACAGTGATTTACTATTATATTTGCCACATATTAGAAACATCATAGGAATTAGCTAAGTCCATAATTAAACATCAACAAATTATAATCAGAACATCAGTTCCATATTTCTCATTAGTTAGACAATAGCTGTTTAGTACACCATATATATTCACCCACTAGCTAAAACCTCTTGCCATTTTGGCAGTCCAAAAAATATAAATTTGTATATAATCCATCCAGTCATATAGTTATCCTGATATTGTCAGTAATATGTAATTATTTATTTTCAGTCCGACTCATTGGCTGAACGGTCAGCGTACTGGCCTTCGGTTCAGATGGTCTCGGGTTCGATTCCCGGCCGGGTTGGGGATTTTAACCTTAATTGGTTAATTCCAATGGCATGGGGGCTGGGTGTATGTGTTGTCTTCATCATCATTTCATCCTCATCGCGACGCGCAGGTCGCCTACGGGAGTCAAATAGAAAGACCTCTACCTAGCGAGCCAAACCCGTCCTGGGATATCCCGGCTCTAAAAGCCATACGACATTTCATTTCATGTATTTTCTCACTATTCTGTTTATCCTTTTCCCTCTACTTGGGGTCTTGCCACAGACTTATAGGCTTTCTCCTTCTTTTTATACATACTACAAGTACTAAATACCGTCACAAACACATGAAAAGATCTGTAATCTTTATTTACGACTTCGTTAATGTGATTACCTCAAGGAATATATTTCATAATATTAACACCCAAGTACTTACAGAGATCCCCTTCAGGTACCATCGCCCTATCAAAACAGTAATTTAAACCAAGAGGACTTCTCCTCTTGCGTCCTCTTGGTAAAAGAACAACCTGACTTTTCACCTCGTTTACCAAAACACCAGTGGCGGCTCGTGACAAAATTTTCAAGGGGTTCACAACAAAATGTGTATTCACGTCTCAAATGTACCAAAGTAGAATGTAAATCAGTACAAAATAACTTACTTAAATCATTTCACTCAAAGTTCCTTGTACAGTTGCTTCTCAACTCATAATTTGGTAGAACCTCTATAACCCCGGATGCATTTTTCCGAGACTAATCAGTGACTGTACAACAAAACTAAAATTACTATTGCCGGGCTGAGTGGCTCGGTCGGATTTCTGACCCCAAGTTGGCAGGTTCAGTACTTAGCTCGGTTAAAATTAAAATCCACGCCAACTTCGCTACAGTGCTGTATTGTAGCGAATATTAAAAGATGCGAACACTATTCTTGGATTTACCTAGCACTAAGCTCACCTAAGTACGACAACAAGCGATGGGTGCGATTACCACATTTACCAGTACTCAAATCGAAACGATTCTCCACCCACAATGTAAAGCAAACTTCTTCCCGTGTGTTCAGAATTAGCTACTAGCGAAATCTTTCGGCGATGTAATGTGATAGTAACTTCTGAGAGCTGTGGCCAACAGTAACAGGGGAGGTGGTGGACCCTTGTGGTCAACTGTCATACTATCACTTGTTTGAGGGTATTTGTAGACTGAAAGGCACATACCTTACAGTGCTCCTCGCTTATGGAGATATCTGTGCATAAACCATGACGTCATCTCCATGCGCATGCGTATAGTCTTCAGACTCGTAGCAAATTCTCCAGTGTGCTCCCTGCATTGTCAGTCGAAACGAACAGTTGTCAGTGTAACGGAGCTTCGATATAAGTAGAACACTTTCGATCGATTGATGAAATCAGGCAGAAACAAAGGAAACAATTTTGAATTATCCATGAATGCGTGAATATGCATTAGAACTGGGTGTTCACGTGCTCATGTGCTCCTGAGAGCCAACCGCCACTGCAAAACACAATATTATTGTCTGCTGCATCTCACAACATTCTCGAGGTCTTCATACAGTCGCACACAATCCTGTATCTTTTTATTACTGTGTACAATGTAACATCATGCGCAGAAAGCCTTATCTGTGATTCCACTTCTTTACTCATATCATTTATATACTATACAGCAAATGTACCCGTGCTTCGCAACGGTATTCTACATTGTATACGGATTTCTCCGTAAATTACTGTAAGGGAATAAGATTATACCGTATTAAATTGCATGCCTCTTAGCGCTATCCTCGAAACAAAACAGGAAGAACGGAATACGTTGTTTCCGATGTAAGGTACGCATTGGAGAAGTTTTGGGGATCGTGGCAAGCCACATTTCTTACTGCCAAAGAAAATAGAGTTCGAGTGTTTCTATTATAACGGCAGGCTAACCTGTCAACTGCCATTCACAATACAGAAGGAGAGTTTTCATTATAAAGACAGGCCCTGAAGATGGTTTTCCGTGGTTTCCCATTTTCACACCAGGCAAATGCTGGGGCTGTTCCTTAATTAAGGCCACGGCCGCTTCCTTCCCACTCCTAGCCCTTTACTGTCCCATCGTCGCAATAAGACATATCTGTGTCGGTGCGACGTAAAGCAACTAGCACCAAAAAAAACGAATGCAAGTTACAATTGAGTTCGAAAGATTTTATTATCATCGAGAAATACAGCGCTATCTAACGTATCAACAATCGAGACACGATAATAAGTCATAGGACCAAAGTTGTTGAGCTCTCCAAATAGAACAGCGATTGTGCTATCTGTTTTGTAATACGACTTACCGTTTAGCCACCAATTATCCCGAAACGAAGGGCTGCACCGTCATTAAAATGAATCCATATTTCGATATTTTCCGGGGCCAGAAGTTATACATTTGAACACCTTGGAAATTTTCCTGAAAGGAAAGTGTGTCCGTCGCATGCATACGGAATAATTAGGGAAGAAAGTAATACAGTTAAGAAAGTTGAAATTAATAGGAAATAGGATTATAACTGAGGACAGCAGGGTAGGGCAAATATGTAACTACCAAGTGGATGTATCGGAAAATCAAATGTCCCTCAATAAATTGCGATTGTATGAGTTAAGGATATAAGAAAGCCGTAACAGAGGAGAAATTTTGGCGCATGGATTCTTTGGTAAACAGATAAGAAGATGACGTATGGAGCTATTACTTAAGCTATTCGAGGAAGGTTATAACCTCCAACGATATTCCGCCAATATCTCACAGAGTGGTCGAATGACGGCTCTCTTGCTTTCTACGCAAGGAACAACCACGAGTTTACAGGAATGATGACGAAAATGGCAATATGTTACTTCCCTACTGGCATGCAGTTAGAGACGTTGCCATGGTTACCTGTAGGTTCGTTGTCGGTCTGTCGAACACTCAATGCAGAGCATGATATCCGCAGAAAATAGTAATTTTCTCCGTTGTTTGAAGAGCAAGCTAAATTATGAACATAACAAAAGTTGTTTATAATGGAGAGACGTTTCACACACAGTCTACGGATTTTACAGAAAATCAATAATATAAGAGAAACTGGAGTAAAACTGTTCTAGTTTTCCTATCTGTTCAAAAAAAAATTAAATAATATGCATATCAAAACCTTCGCCGGGATCAGTATACTCTAAATATGACGTTTGGTCGAGATCTCTCCAGCCATTTTGCCGTGATGGTGAAACAAACAGACACGAAAAATAAAAACCTCCGATTCGGTCTTGAGTTGACCTAAAACGGATAAATATCTGAAAAATTGGCAAAACAAACGAAATTACAGACAGTGGACCCCGTATAACTTTATTTATATAGATAAGAAATCATAAAGACCCAATAATCCTTTGGGGTCACCTTTCTTAATCACTACAGGATTAGATAATACTTTACCTACTCTAATTTTCCGAGCTCCGTTTGCTAGAAATTTAGCCATCCATTCAACCACGTTTTGCTTTGTCGAATAGCCCTCATGTTCATCAGTAGTCTTTCATGATCCACCCTATCAAAAGCCTTCGATAAGTTAAAACCGATACAGTCAATTTCTTTTCCTGAATTTTCAATATCTGATATACGTTGCTGGAATACAAGTTGAGGCTCACTGGAAACTTCGTTCCTAAACCCGAAATGCTTTCTATCAAACCACTCAGTAATTTCACAAACGTGTCTAATAGAATTAGTAAGAATGCTTTCCCAGGGTGTATAAACAACACTTGTCAAGCTGACTGGCATCCGCTTTATGTTTATCATCCTTTCCTTTGTATACTGGGGTACAATTGCACCGTGTGGTTACGGATGCGCAGCTGTGAGCTTGCATTCGGGAGGTAGTGGGTTCGAACCCCACTGTTGGCAACCTTGAAAATGTTTTCCGTGGTTTCTTATTTTCACACCAGGGAAATTCTGGGACTGTACCTTCCCACTTATAGCCCTTTCCTATCCCATCGTCACCATAAGACCTATCTGTGTCGGTGCGACGTAAAGCTAATTGTAAAAAATAAATAAATGCAACTCTCCATTCGTTTGGTATCGCTCTTTCATCTAAACAGTCATCACATAAGTATTTTACATATGATACCATATCCAAACCCAGTGTCTTTAATATATCCCCTGACATCTTACCAAGCTCAGCTGATTTGCAACGAAACCGACTGGAATATTGTAACACAAATCTTTCAGAACTGTGTTACAATGAAGCCTTATCAGTTCTCGTTGAAATGTGGCTCAAACGTGCTCAAATTTTACAGAAAAGAGCGTTATAAATGTGTTTAAATTTTGGTGACATTCATTCGATATTTCTAAACCATTGTGGAATTGTTTAAATGCTTCACGTTTTCTACCATTGTTACAATCGCACATGCAATATGGTTTTTTAAATGGGAAATCTTCAAAATCTCGTTCGTAATGGTTTTGCGAATAATGAATGTCCCATCTTAAAAGCCCGAGTTCTGTTCCACATAGCACCAGTCCACACATTTTTGCCTTGCTCTGGGCAGACACAGGAATTCATCAGGGTTCGTTAGCTCTCATACGTTGAGTTGGAATGGCCTGTCATAAGGAACTGCTATGGGACAGAATTTCGACATAATGGCATCCCTTAAAACCTACAGCACCTGAAGTGACATTAAACAAATAGCGTCATTAACATTACGATCCCATGAAAGCCTTGCCAAGTCGACTACTGCTCAGCTAAGTAGCCCGCAGACATGCGAGTGCTCGGTGTGACGACATCCGTATTACTCGGCTTCCTCGATCGAGTAAGTGACCTCACAACCGATGGTAACCCTCAGTCCTGATTACAGTACAAGCCATATGTCGATTACGAGACGTCTGTGTGAGAGATAGATACGCTATCCCTGCACAATGGGGCAGGAAAATACCGTTATTACTTACTCCTTGGTGCTGGAGCCCCTGTAGGGCCTTGGCCTCCTGGACATCTCAACCCACTCTTCTCTGTTGACTACTCTGGTTTTCCATCTTCTAACTCCCGTCTTCTCAAATTCTCCTCCACTCTGTCCAACCATCTGATCCTCGGTCTTCCCCTCATAGGACGTCCTTCTGGTTTCCCATAATCCTCCAGGTTTATTCAACGTTCTTACATTCCATGTCGCGAAATACCAATTCATATGCCGTTTGCGTTTCCAGGGTCGTATATCCATTACATCCGTCCGGTTTCCTTTGTCCATTGGTTCCGTAACAAGTGCTTTTTTGGGGGGTAGGGTAATTGACCCCACGCCCAACCCCCAACCTGGAGGCCACGAACCTGCTACGCAGGCGTAGCAGGGGGAGAGGTGATACACCCACGTGGCGCGTCCCAGGAGGGTCCTAACCGGCTTGCCGGCGGACTTGAGGGAAATAAAATACCTCTCGCGGACCAAATACACACCCCTTGTAGGTGGGGGAGGCAGACGAAGAATTCACTCATGGTATCCCCTGCCTGTCGTAAGAGGCGACTAAAAGGGGCGACCAAGCGATGGTCCAATTAGAACCATGAAACTACTTGTAATTAGTACCATCACGCAGGGAACACCATGGGTTGCATTTGCTTCCGCGTAGTACCACTATGTTAGGTACGAAATAGGTTTGTGATTAGTAGCGACAGTGTGTGAATCAGGTTGAGGGTCCTACAGTACCTGTGATTCGTACGCCTATATTAGCGACACCATGGTTCTGTCTTACCTATGCTCAGTTCCCACTGTGAGAGGAATTCCACGGGATAGTACGGGTTCCTGTGGTTAGTCCACTTCTGTGAGGAACGCCATAGGTTTGCGTTGCCTTTATATGTTTGCGTTGCCTGCACATAGCGCCGCAGTGTGCGGAACACCATAGGTCTGTATTACATGTGCGCATTACACTACCTATGAATAGTACCATAATGTGTGGAACACCGCGAGTCTCCGCTAATTTTGATTAGTACCGCAACATTACGCATAGCATGGTTCTACTTTCCTAGCGATAAATACCATTATGAGGGGCTGATGACCTGGATTTTGGACCCATTTCGACTATATGCATAATCGATTCAGCATTGTACTATAGAAGCAGTCCCTTGGTCGGTAACACAATTGTTTTGTGCCAGCTTCTGTGCATGTGCGACACTGTGGGTCGGATCCACTGATCGTTTTAAATTCATCTCCGTCCATCCATTCATTCTTCGTCCTCATGCTTTGAATTCTGGTCAGTGGAGGATTTTGGATTTTTAAGTTGTCATTTCATTTCGTCTCTTTTCGTACCATTAGGGGCCGATGACCTCGATGTTAGGCCCCTTTAAACAACAAACATCAATCAACATCCAACCTGGAGGACCAGGGTACTGCTCTTAGTCTGGCTCATCGCCTTAGACCTGTCCAGCTTGGGTGGCCCTACCAGGAGCCGTAACTCCCGCTGGCATAGCTCTAAGGGTCATTTGAGCAGGCAAGCCTCCAAAAACACCCGGCAATGCCATATTGCCCTCGTCAAGGTGGCAGTACCTGCGGCAGGAAAATATCGTTATTACTTCCCGTAAAAGTGTAGTTCTCGGAAAAGGAGAATAAGCACAGTCCAGGAAGCATTACAAGCCTGCAGACGATGAAGACTTCTCCTTCGTATGATTTAATTACTGTGCTCTGACCTAAAGATACCACTTAAAACAATAAGCTGGACGGTAAGGTGTATGTTTACCGCCATTTCTGTTCACCTCAGTTAACTGCCACAGTAAAACAGAAAGTAATTGTTCAGCATTCTCTTCAAAGCGTTCGTAGAACTGATTTTCTGGAGCATTGACTTAGGATCCATAATCGTAAAGTGCTTCCCTGCTATAAACAGAAGACGATAGTAAACGCTATTAATACCTACAACAGTTTGAATTCAAAAGAAAAATCCAGTGTCACAGTATGTAATCTCCATGGAATTTATGAGCTCAGGCTGTGTTTCAGAGCACTCTTGAGTCATAAATCTTTGTTTACGCCCATCTCTCTTAAGCGATGCACACTACAGCCACGAGATCGTCACAGGAACTATGACATGTTGGAAGAAACTATGCTGACTGAGGAATTTCATTATATCGTCTGAGTTTGTGATCCTCGTTGTCCTACACGTCCAAATTTGAGCACAACTACGGTTGTAAGTATTGTCCCGTAAGGAACAATATTGCAAAACTGACAATGTGCTTTACGACTACCGGTAGAATTTTATACAATTACATGTTTTTATTTCTTCCTATATGCCACACTTCAAAACCGTAGACCAACGCCTGGCCAGAGGGTGAGCGTCACCCTCTAAGTAGCTCATCATGTTCATAGATGAAAAAGTAGATTTTGTAAATGTTCAGCGATAATAGTGATGAAGGATTACTGCAGTAGGTCCTTGCGGTCTAGTAGTTGTTATTGGGCTCTGTTTCTATCAGACTGATCTCCGTAGGATCGTGGGCTCGAATTCGTCAACTTTGACTCGGAAGGCCAGCGCATCTGCCGTCTGTGTCAATCAGCTCAGCGCATACCCGGAGCGAGGTTACTTCCGCTCCTCCTCACGGCCATTAGACCGCATTTCAGCTATCGGTGTCATACTGTGTCAACATCATTGGGGCTGGTAGTAATATACTCGAGCGTTCATTTGTGTACTTGCCGGGCGAGTTAGCCGTGCGGTTAGAGGCGCGCGGCTGTGAGCTTGTATCGGGGAGATAGTGGGTTCGAATCCCACTGTCGGCAGCGCTGAAGATGGTTTTCCGTGGTTTCCCATTTTCACACCAGGCAAATGCTGGGCTGTACCTTAATCAAGGCCACGGCCGCTTCCTTCCAACTCCTAGGCCTTTCCTCTCCCACCGTCGCCATAACACCTATCTGTGTCAGTGCGATGTAAAGCAACTTGCCTCTTCTCGTCACACGGGTCTTCCGTTTCCTCCTCTTCCAGTACTCCTTCGTTTTCTGTCTGTGAGCCAGATTTTCTTCCTCCATTCATATAGGTCTGCTGGTTCCTGTATTCTTCCTACTAGTAAGTGTCGTTGGAAAAATTTCCCGTTGGATGGCTTGCCGAAACTCTGACCGGTCATGTACAGACTCATGCGGGATCCCTAGTCATTCCGGATCGGACTTGACCGAAGGGATCCACTTGTTCCTGGATGCCTTCCCTCCCACAGAGAAGATCTGCAGGGGTTCAGCGGGTTAGGTCGTGACGGTTAGGTGCCCACAGGGGACCAGGCGCCTTTTTCTTATACATGTGACGATGTCTACCTGATGTTTGTATAGCTCATCGTTGTGCCAAATTCTGTAAATTTATTTATTTATTTATTTATTTATTTATTTATTTATTTATTTATTTATTTATTTATTTATTTATTTATTTATTTATTTATTTATTTATTTATTTATTTATTTATTTATTTATTTATTTATTTATTTATTTATTTATTTATTTATTTATTTATTTTTAACCCAATAGAGGGCACGTGAAGAAAAGAAACATTAGAAGCCATCCACGGTATCTAACTAAAAAATTGTCGACGAAGGTACAAAAAATATTGAACTTCATAGCTTTATAGCCAAAGTACCTATTATTTGTTCGGATTTTTTTAATATGGATGAAATTGGTTAATGAAATGCGAAATTTAAACCTATACAATATTAAAAGGATAGAAACACGGAATATAAATACAACACGATGAAGATGATAATAAAAATGGCTGAATAAATAAATTAGAGCCAACAGCAATTTTCAGGTAGGGATAGCACGCTTAGCAC
Organism: Anabrus simplex; assembly: GCF_040414725.1. Lineage (NCBI taxonomy): Eukaryota > Metazoa > Arthropoda > Insecta > Orthoptera > Tettigoniidae > Anabrus > Anabrus simplex. The sequence goes on from NC_090269.1 coordinate 320,332,282, forward strand.
ACCCAACAATACAACTGTACCCTCCAAACGCTTTCCGCAGAACAGCGCGCTCATTCTTCAGCTGGCCTATTAACAAACGACTTTACTCGAATGATGAGGAATGATTACGAACTTGGGTCACGTTACCCCTACTTAAGCGCGAAATGAGTAGCCTATTCACTACCACATCCAAAAACACACGATAGCTGAATTTTCTCAATAAACGTTACAGTTCCGAACAAACTGCGTAAGAGGTTCCTTGTAGACAGTTTAATTTCAAGGCCACATAGTGTACTTCATTTTTCTACGGAGTCAACCTTTTGATTGATGTACGGCAAACATTGACCAACTTTTTGTACATGGCCCTGTAAATCCCCCACTGGTTAGAAACTGTGAAATTTATGAAAATAAAAATGTATCCCTTGCGTAACTTGGGATTTCAGGCTACATGCTTATACACATTTCAGCTCATTCGGTCCAATAGTTTCCGAGCCTGTCTGGAACAAACAAACAAACGAGCAGATAAGCTCCATCTCATTTTCATTCAAAGTATAACCAATTAAGCCATGTGGCCTAGTACAGGTCTTCCGAGTTGATGCCGTATAGAAAACCTGAGCGTAGGTGCCTTGCCTACGATGAATTCGAATGCTGAAGAGGCACCAACTCCCAGCTCCCAAGCCAGAGGAGTTAATTAATGAGTGCCGGCAATGGAACCTGGGACCTCGCACACCAAAGGCCTGCACGCTACCCATTTATCCGTGGAGCCAGACATGAATAGTATAGATGACTAGTTTGCTCCACACAGGGTAAAAGGGAATGTTGTTCCGCGATGGTACGGGGATATTTGGAAGATAATAATAATAATAATAATAATAATAATAATAATAATAATAATAATAATAATAATAATTGTTACCGTGTTTTTATGGTAGTTATGCGTGAAAGAAGGTGCGGGCGTGAACGGGTCTCAAACTACGGAATCAAAGTTAATGTAAAATTTAACAAGGTTATATTTTCTTTTCAAAAACAAAGAAATAACAAGCATGGCAGGTACAAAGTAGCAAATCAAAAGGGTAGTTACAATATTTACAGAATTTGGGCTTCGCGCCCTGACTTTACACTGCTTGGGCAACCAGCTCAGTTTTACCCCAAACACAAGTTTCAACAGAGGGGCAGAAAACCCCATTCATGCCTAGGAGCCCTTGCTCCAAATTACACTGAAAAGCCTCCACGAGGCGTACAACACTCAATTTTCAAAAGAGCCACTCGCTCTCAAATTTAAGCCTCTCCCAGGCCACACCAAACTCCACCTTCAAGTTGTCCTCAACGGACATAAACACAGGGGTAAAATACCCAATCTACTGAGGTCTATTAAATGAAAAGCAGGTTAATTAAATGACCTCTAAAATAACAATTTGAGAGGAGGCGAACTTGCACTCCTAATACACTTTGATTAAGACCTACTTGGTACTAGGCCGTTAATACAAGGGCTAATCCCATACTAAAGAGGTGACTTAAGAAGAGAACAATTTGTTTTACGTTATCGAAGAATAGGTTGAGCAAAATAAGTTCACCTCAAAACAATATGAGTGGGAGCTCGAGAGGGTTAGCACTCTCTATCCCAGTATGTAGCTTTAAAAGAGAATAAATGAAAAGAGTAGTTACATTTAGGAAACGGTTACATGGTGGAAAGCTTAGAACCCGCCCCGAGAGTTAAACTGCTGAGCTAGCAAAGAAAGAAGTTATTAATCGGCCATTACCTTGTTGTTGACCGCTGCCGAGGAAAGAGGCGCTTCCCGCCTCCTGCAATGTACTTAATACACTGAAAGATGGAACAGAAGTGGCCCGGAGACCCTAAAATCAGCAGTTTATATCCTCTCGCAGAAGTTTCTAGGCGTTAGGGGAATGAAAACACCCTCCCGCACATTCTTTATTGGCTAGGGTACAGAAACATATCCAAGTAGGGGGAAGATACATCGGATTGGTCGGAAAAAACTCAAAGAAATTCGGGATTGGATAAATCTAAAACAAGGGGAAAAAGAGGGGTATACAGCCAACTTAAACAATAACAGAAAGAAATTTAGCAAAGAACAAACATTTGAAATAAAAATTTCTCCAACAAAATAGTTCTTTGACTGCGCACTAGGTTGCACTATTGTTGATCTTCAGTAGTGTCCTCTAGAAGAGAAAGTTCACACTTCTTACTTCAAGCGAAACAAAAACACATCAAAAATGACACAGTTCAAAAACTCAAAATTTTCCACGTGGTGACATCTTCAGAGAAGGTAAAGAATTAATAGCGTAGATAAAGTTCAGACTTCCTCCAACAGAGGAGTTTCAACTGGCGCACATTTTGAATTAGCGGTGTGGAGGTGTACCGCCCGGTACAATAATAATAATAATAATAATAATAATAATAATAATAATAATAATAATGTTATTGTTTTTACGTCCCGCTAACTAGCTTTCCGCTTTTCGGAGACGCCAAGGTGCCGGAATTTTGTCCCGCAGTAGTTATTTTACTTGACAGTAAATCTACCGACGCGAGGCTGACTTATATGGGCACCAGACTGAGCTGGGATCGAACCTCCCAAGTTAGGCGCGGAAGGCCAACGCTTTATAGCCCGAGCTACTCAGCCCGTCTATTTGCAAGACATACATGAAAAACCACTTCAGTTTTTCGGACATACTGTAGGTACGTTGTTAAACAGAATACTTTAATCAGGGACATGACGCTCATATGTCACCTTATTATAATGAGATGTCGTGGCTTCAAGTGCACCAGCGCCGTGAACTTCACATGCTATCACTTTTACACAAAATACTTGCCACTAATACTCCCATTTATTTTTCTTCACTTACCTCTCGTCCTGTCATGCCCACAATACGAGATCTGGCTCTTCCCCTACCATACCCGTGAAGCGAACTGCTGTTTACAACCGCTCCTTCATAATCTCCGCGTCCAGGACATGGAATATTCTCTACCTGCGAGCATTAGGAGCGTTCCGTCTCTTCGCAAGTTTAAAGTGGCTTGCCGTGAGCACTTGCTCAGTAGATCCCGCTGACTCGCTGGATAATTAATGAATAGATTATTGTATTTAAGTAATTTAAGTGTATTTTAGTTATCATTTTAAAATTAAGGATTTCATTATTATTACTATTGTTATTGCATTCATATTATTTGTGTTATTTGTGTTTGTAAATATAAGTTATGTACATGGGTGTATACTCTTCAAGTGCCTTGAGGATCTTGTGCCCTAACTTCACCACGAATAAAGGCAGTATCTACTGATCCATGTAATGTAGTTAAGGAGTTAGTGATAGGGTTAATTTAGATGTAGGGGTGCCCTAACATGTGGACTGGTCATCCGCCCATGTTGGAGGCAGCTTAGTAGATTTAGTTAGGGGTGGCGCCTTGCATGGTGTCTGGTATCCCGCCCGTGTGGCGGGCTGTTGTGTGTGTCCTCCGCTGCCTGCAAGCTCCGCAACCCGCCCAGCCTCGACGCTTCTAGATACCACGATGCGGACTGCTGCGCGCTGACGTAATCGTGTGTGACGTCAGTCAGCGGGTATCAATTGGGTGACGTCTTCTCCATTGCAGGCACTCCCACAGTGTCCAGCGATCAGATTACACCGTATGTCAGACACGGAGGTACCCTCTTAAAACAGTGTTCTGAACAGGTGGACTAATTCTGGTCGGGAGGTCTCACCTCAGGACATCTCCGCCTCAAGTATCCTGCCTCCCGTATCACCGACATGCGTCCTGTCCTAGCATTCTGCTACTCATGACCTTTACAACAAGTTCCCTGCAAGTTCTCCAACTTCGGCCTAGCATTCTGCTACCACGAACTTTAATACAAGTTCCCTGTATAATTCTACAAACTACAGATAGTAATCAGCTATCACGGACATTCGTTCCTTCAAGCGTCCTATCTTATCAAGATAGACAGCATTGTACATATGAATATTAATATATATGATTGTACATTATTCTCAGACCATCAGTCTACTAGTTTATGTCATTATTTAACGTGTGCAGCGCTTCAAGCATCAAGTCAGTTTTCGTTCCTTTTCTTATATACTGTGTAAAGATTTACAAATAATAAACATTTATGTTCTGCTTTGTATATCGAGTTCCTTGTATACAACAGGAGCCACCGAGTTAGTTGCAAGATTAGAGGGTTGTAGGGTTGTCCCTTACATGTGGACTGGCCATCCGCCCGTGTAAGGGGCTGCTTAGTAATTTAATTGGTGTGTCTTTAGTTCTGTCTAGAATTGTTCAGTTTCACTGGGTTGAACGGTACTTTGTTTTAGTAATGGAATTGTGAACATGTATCTGGGCTAAATTCCTGCAGTGCTCAATACATTACTTACTATTGATCTATGTATGCGTTTATGAAAGGTAATGCAATACGTAAACACACTTCTGTACGTTCTGAGTCCACTCGCAAGGGGCGACTGGCTCCATTTTAAGGAAACACCATTGCTCCTATGACAACAAGGCTGCCATATCGCAGAGCTCTACTCAGCAGCATCACAGAAAAACGACTGCACGAATATTGGCGAAACTCACTATTTAATTTCAAGATAAAATGGGGAAGAACCTAAGCTCAAATGCTTATTTTTTGGGGGGGAGGGACTCAACGGAAGTGGGGTCTTAAAGGGGGCTCATTTTGGTTTTTACTACAATCCCGGAAAACGACGGTTCATGAATTTGTGAAACTCGTTATAAAATTTCAGGATGAAAGGGGGAAGAAACTAAGCGTCAAAGTACTTTTAGAAAGTCAAGCGGGTGGTGTCTTAAAGGGGGGACATTTTGTTTCTTCACAGCAATACGGGAAAAGGATGGCATAAAAATTTGTGAAACTCAGTATAAAGAATTAACATAGGCGGGGGGGGGGGAGGAAACGATGCTGAAAAATATTTTCATGAAATCCCTGGCACAGGGGTTTTAAAAGGGGATTGTTTAGATTTTTACAGGAACAGGGGTAAACTACTGCAGATACAAGACCTCAGATCGTATCGCCCCACGAAAAGAATGGTAAAAATTAAATGCGCTTGTGAAAATATTGGTAAAAAGTTGTAAAATAAAATACTCTCAAGGAACAGCAGCTAAAAACCAAGCACAGAATGGAAAGTATCAGTGCAAGTCACGCCGCGATGTATAGCTACACACCACGGCAGCAAAATCTTCAGTAACAACTGTTGTATAGTACGAGAATATTAGAACACACACAGACATAAAGAGATGACTTCTCTTCAACAATGAAAAGCTGCCGGCGGTGCACAGCGTAACGGATTGCGCGTTACACGTACCAGAGCAACTCAGAAAGAAAATTAAGGAAGGCAACAAAGCGATGGTTGTTTCCACCATTGTGCTCCCTCCCTGTGAATATATTTATGAAATAGAAAATGTTAAGCAGTTATTTTAATAACTCAAGGGCAAACAATTGCCTCATCATTTTTCTTTCTTTCGTTGTACAACATAAAGTGCATTATAATATTACACGAACCTACTACGCTGGCGTAGCAGGGGGAGAGGTGATACTCCCACGTGGCGCGTTCCAGGTGGCGGATAGCGGGGTCCTAACCGGTTTGCCGGCGGACTTGAGGGAAATAAAATATCTCTCGCGGACCAAACACACAACCTCCTGTGGGTGGGGGACGCAGATGAAGAATACAAGCACGGTATCCCCTGCCTGTCGTAAAAGGTACGAAATAGGTTTGTGATTAGTAGCAAGCGAGAGTGCGACGGCTTTTACAGTACGTGTGATTAGTAGCACTATATGAGCGACACCATGGAATGAGGGAACCCATGGTTCTGGCTAGCCTATGATTAGTACCCACTATATGAGGAACACCACGGGATAGTACGAGTCCCTGCAGTTAGTATACTTATGTGATGAATCCCATAGGTTTGCGTTGCCTGTCAATGGCGCCGCAATGTGCGACACACAGTAGGTCTGTAATACATGTGCGAATTTCATTACCTGTGAGTAGTACCATAATGTGTGGAATACCGCGAGTTTACGCTACTCTTGATTAGTACCGCAACATGACAAATACTATGGTTCTACATTTCTAGCGATAAGTACCATTATTGAGGGGCCGATGACTTGGATTTTGGACTCCATTCGACTACAAGCATCATCGATTCAGTATCGTGCTATAGACGCAGTCCCTTGGTCAGTAATACTATTGTTTTACGCCAGCTTCTCTGCATTTGAGACACTGTGGGTCGGTTCCACTGATCGTTTTAAATTCATATCCATCCATTCATTCTTCGTCCTCACGTTTTGAATTGTGCTCAGTGGAGGATTTTGGGTTTTTAATTTGGTATTTCATTTCGTCTTATTTCGTACCATTAGGGGCCGTTGACCTAGATGTTAGGCCCCTTTAAACAACAAGAATCATCATCATCATCATCATCATCATCATCATCATCATCATCATCATCATTATAATATTCCTTAATCACGATTAATTATATGTGTCTAAGAGGAGGTGTGTTCACTCCTTGTAGGTCCGTAAGACCAGTACTGTTTTCTTAACATGGAATGATGTTATAGTAGACTGGATCACAACAAGCCCAGAAACTGGTTATGCGAACTGATGTTTACAAACTCTCGATGTGTGACATAGACTGACGGTCACCCATGTGCAGAGAGTACGTATTTGTTTACAATCACTCGCCACGCGTACAAACGTAAAGCAAAACGGAAAGCATTGACTTTTATCCTTCTGGACAATAACAGGACGTTGACAGCTATACCATATCCATACATCCTTCATATTTTCGATAAAACTTTCCCTTACACCTTGTCAATTAAACCAAGATTCGGGTGCGATTTCCTCTTTATTGCACCTGAATTCTGATTAGGAAATATATATCACTGCGGCTGTCACCTTTTTCTTCGATAAACACATGTATAAAATGATCTACACATTCTTGGTAGTTTTTAAAAAACGACACATGGTTTCTTCGATTTCCATTTTTAAGTAACACTGCATGGATATAATTATAACGCAGAAAATATATTCTAGGTTGTTTTCTCGGGACGTGTCGGTTGAGACAGACTGGACAACAGAGCAATGAAATGAAATGAAATGTCGTATGGCTTTTAGTGCCGGGATATCCCAGAACGGGTTCGGCTTGCCAGGTGCAGGTCTTTCTATTTGATTCCCGTAGGCGACCTGCGCGTCATGATGAGGATGAAATGATGATGAAGACAACATATACACCCAGCCCCCGTGCCATTGGAATTAACCAATTAAGGTTAAAATCCCCGACCCGGCCGGGAATCGAACCCGGGACCCTATGAACCGAAGGCCAGTCCGCTGACCGTTCAGCCAACGAGTCGCACACCAGAGCAATAATGTCACCGTAAGGAACTATACAGTTGGAAACAAACTGGAGTCTAGAAATTAAACAATTCCAGATCAACTTACGGCGAAGAACAGACGAGTTCATCTTCTTATAAATAAAGTTGTTCGTGTCTGTTTGTCTGTTTGTTTGTTCCACCATCACGTCGAAACGGCTGGATAGATCTCAACCAAACTTCATATTTAGAGTATACTCACCCCGGGGAAGGTTTCGATATGCATATCATTTTAAAATCTTTGAAAAGACGGGGATTTTATAGGAAAACCACAACGGTTTTATTTTCTCATACTATTATAGGCAAAATAACGAATTTGTCGTATAAGGACGAGACAAAGCTCAATTTAATCCTCTTGACGCAAAGAACAAAACTCGGTAAGCCCTACGAGCCCGAAAACCATGTTTTAAGGCCCTAAAACTAACCGTTACGGAGATATTGGCACCACACTACCCCTGCTCTACGAATCGGATAAAGAAATGAACTGCCGTAACCATGGCAACGTCAGCTCCAGGATTCTAGAGCACTGAGATTATGTATGTACGTTTGGGCATAGCTGCCAACCAAAATTGGTACAAATACTTAATATCTGGAAAAAATATACTGTTGTGTAAGGCACTCATAGGACTCCTTTGGGAGGGGATGGAAAGTACGAGTATAAAAATATTACTATATATAGAAATGGAAGTGTATGTGTAAATGACACATCTCCTCCTGAACCACTGGAGCAATTTCAACCGAACTTGGTACACGTATTACTTACTATCGGGAGACGATCACTGTGGGGGGTAAGCCATCCCTAGCGCCCTTAAGGGAGAGGGTCAGGGGGAGGGGTTGTTACAATAATAATCTAGAATAGTGTCGAATTCATAGTTTTCGGGATCGCTGAGTTGAAAAGTTATACTCTAGAATTTTTTAAAGTCCAAGTCCAGCCCCCTTTTAGGTGGGGAGCAAAGGGGATTGAGATATAGAAATAATTAAAAACAGTTTTGAATCCATAGATTTCAGGGTCTCTGAGATGAATAGTATTACTCCGGATTTTTTGCAAGTCCAAGTGGGGAGAGAAGGGGGTGAGATATAAAATTAATGGAAAAACTACATATAAAAATCGTATCTTCTTCTTCTTACTATATATAAAAATTGTTGTATGTGTGTGCGTGGGTGTGTGGGTGTGGGTGTGTAAATGACACATCTCCTCCTAAACCACTGGAGCAATTTCACCAAACTTGGTACACTTATCAATTAGTATCAGGAGACAAACCGCGTGAGGGTAAGACACCCCTAGCACCCTTATGGGTAGGGGGCGAGGAGGGTGGTATAAAAATAATCTAGAATATTATCGAATCCATAGTTTTCGTGGTAGCTGAAATAATTAGTGACACTCCGAATATTTTAAAATTCATGTTCAGCCCCCTTTGGGGTGTGGGTGAGGGGAAGTGAGATATAATAATCGAAAACAGTGTCGAATCTACAGTTTTCTGGGTCACTGAGACGAATGGTGACAATCCAGATTTTATATCTCTTAGTGGTGGAGGGCGGGAGGGGGACAATCTCATTGACAGTTGAAATCCTGTACATCGTATCTATAGTGCGACGGCTAAATACATATAGTTATCACTTATTAATTTTTGACAGGATCAAATACTTCCCAGTCGATTCGAGCTTCCATAAGGACGAAGTTTTACTCGAAAACTAAATAATCTAAAACTTGAAATCAAACACATCTAAATAATTTTAAAACTACATAATAGATCATAACATATCAATCTGCAAGTCAAAAAGGAATTCTATAAAAATTCACATCACGCATAACTAACTGGTAATGCAAATCTTAAAGGTAAATATTCATAAACTATCCGGGCAACGCCGGGTACTACAGCTAGTTAAAATATATATGGAGACATATGGCGAAAAAAAAAATGCGAAATAGTATTACATGACAGCCTTGAAATCCTATTTCACACGATCGAGAAATCCGTGCGTGCCCTTCAAGGGTTTTAACATCGCATCAACTTTTAGCGACTACAGAATAGGAAGGAAATCGACCATGGCCTTAATTAAGGTTCAGCCCCAATATTCGCCTGGTCTAATAATGGGAAACCATGAAAAATCATCCTCAGGAGTGCCGATGGTTGGATTCGAGCTCGCCATCTGCCGATCACAAGCTTAGAGCTACGCAGTACCTAACGCGCAGCGAACTGACTCGGTCGACATTAAAGGTGAATATTGTAAGCGAATTTCTGTGCCTAAAGGACACATCAGTATCTGTAAAAAATCGTAGCAAACAACTTGTAAACAAGTAGGTAATGCTACACATCACACACCAGGACAGTCAGCCAATACATACGTTCGATCTTGTTCGATCACGCAGGCAGACGTATGAGAGTTTCTATGACACTTCCATTGGGATGAACTGAGCCATTTTGTCTTAACGAGCACACACTAATATCCTTTCTCTTAGACCGTTCAAGGATCAGTTAAACGGAAGGGTATTAGCAATCGACAGTGAGCTTCATGTCCTGATGATTGGCACTTGTACATATCTCTTCTAGGTGTATATCTTTAATACGAATACTTACACAAGTACAGGGGACTGTGTGTAAAATAAAGTCTGTATCAAGTTGATACTAGGAATTATTACTGTATCTACACGTTTATAATACTTATGTCTTAAGAGAAAATGACTTGAAAACTGGGATTCGTAAAATTACGTTTTTAACACTTTTCATTCTTATCGGTAATTCCAAAATACATACCCCTACCATAGACTGTATGTGACACAATTAAGTTTTCTTTCTTTCTTTCTTTCTTTCTTTATTTCTTTTTTTCTTTCCTTCTTTCTTTCTTTGTTGTTTAAGATGTTCCTAATCAACTTTTATGGTATTTAGGACACTGCGTGATCAACAAAGGATGAAATCTGAGAAACAGATATAAGAATGAGGAGATAGTAGCCTACAAATGGCATTCCTTCACATTCAAGATTACACTCACTTCTGCAGTGCCAAGTGACTCATATTTTCCGGTCTTTGTTTTATGCTTCTTATGGGGATAAAGGATTGCTGTCGGATAATGCATCATTCGACCGATTATCACGAGAACAAACAGAAGTTATAGAATATAACGAGTCCTTTCACAAGCTCGCATTACCAGTCCATTATCCCGCCCACTTACCTTGCTTCAAATAGCTGCCCATTACAAGGGAAGGAAACTCTCCGTAAGAAATGGTCCGACGAGGACAAGGGTTTTCAATTGGAAGCTCGTAAATTACTGACGACTCTGAACAAAACCTCTGCATCATGTTGATTTTCAAGAGCGAAAATCGAAGTCCTTGCCACAAAACAAACCAACCCAGGGTACAATAGCTCTTAAGTGCCTTGGCTTGCCAAGGCGACTGCTGTGCAGCTAGATAGCCTGAATTCTACGTGTTCAGCGTGATGACATCCTCAGCGGTATTACGACCGGGTCTAGATACATACATAATTCGTTTCTTCATACATTCTGTGTTTCTTTTATCTTCTACTAACTGCATTAACACTACTGTACGGCTCCATGGCTAAGTGGTTAGCGTGCTGGCCCTTGGTCACAGGCGTCCCGGGTTCGATTTCCCGCAGTGTGTTGAATGTTAACCATAATTGGTTAATTCCCCTGGTAAGGGGACTTCGTGTATGTGCCATTTTCATCATTTCCTCCTGATTGCGAAACGCAGGTCGCCTACGGGAGTCATATCAAAAGACCTGCACCAGGCCTCTCCGGAGGCCACACGCTATTATTAATGATATATATATATATATATATATATAATTCGCTGGGGCCATCAAGGACCACGTTAAGTCTTGTTGCATTTGACACTGAACTTGGCCTTCTTTAGAGCCCAAATTTCCCTCATTCTTTGTGAGTGGGCCTGCTTACGCTCCTCTGTCCAAGGGGCACCGTGTCTTCTCTTCGGTTGCTCGTCTCGGTTTAGCCCGTTCGTCAATATTTTCTTGCGGAAGAGACCTCTGTTAAAGGCGTCTTCAGCTGAGATATGTAGCATTTGCAGGTCTTCTTTGGTATTTCTAAACCAGGGAATTGTGGTTTTGGGGTTTGAATCAAAAAAGTGAAAGATTTCTTTAGTTAACTTTCTTCTGTCCATTCTTTTCAGATGACCGTAAAATCGTGCCCGTCTTTTTCTGATTGTGTCGGTAATTTTCTCTATTTTGCTGTAGACTTCCTTGTTGGATCTCTTTTGATGGATTCCATTTCCGTACTTTGATCCCAAGATTCCTCTCACAATTTTGCGTCCTCTTTTCTCCAGTTCTTCAAGGAGTCCTTTGTTGGCATTTAGAGACAGGGTTTCGGCTGCCTATAGAACTACTGGCTTCAGAACTGTTTCATAGTGACGTATCTTGGTGTTTTGGGAAAGGCATTTTTTGTTGTAGATTGTGCGGGATGTTTGGTAGGCTATTTCCAGTTTGCGTACTCGCTCCTGAAGTGCTTCTTTGTCCAGTCCATTTTTCATGAATTTGGTATTTGAATTTGTCTACTCGGGTGATGTCCCCGGATTTTGTATGGAGTTTTGGTGGAGCCTCCTTAATGTTAGTCATTACTTCTGCTTTCTCAAACGATATCTGCAAACCAGTTTGTTCGGGAATTTCCTTTAAAATTTCAACTTGAGCTCTAGCGGTTTCTATGACGGTTGAGAGAACAGCAATATCATCGGCAAATGATAAGCAGTCTGTTGAGATCCCCTTGGATTTGGTTCCTATTCTCAATGGACTGTAGTTGGTTTCCTGTAATCTCACCCGCCAGGTTATGATGATCTTTTCAAGAACACAGTTGAAGAGCATCGGGGATAGCCCATCACCTTGTCGGACTCCTGTTTTGATGTCAAAGGAATGCGAGAGACATCCGTGGAACTTCACCTTGGATTTTGTATCGGTCAGGGTGGCTCTAATTAATGCCAACAGTTTCAAATCAACTCCAAATTCATTTAAGATGTTTAGCAGGACTTCCCGGTCAATGGAGTCGTACGCTTTCTTAAAGTCCACAAAGACAGACACATACTGCTCGGACCTTAGTGTACAATATCTGATGATCGTTTTGAGATTTTGGATCTGTTCAGCTGTTGAGCGACCTTTTCTGAACCCTCCTTGGTATTCACCTATTTGATGTTCGACTTGTGCTTCCAAACGCTCCAGGATGGCAAGTGATAGAATTTTGTAAGTCACGGGTAGCAAAGATATTCCTCTGTAGTTGTTGATGTTCTTCATGCTGCCTTTTTTGTGTAATGGATGGATTAAAGCTATTTTCCAATCTTCGGGTAGGGTCTCCTTGTTCCAAATTTCCTCTATTTGCTTTTGCAAGATATCAAGTGATTCCTCTGAGGCATATTTCCATAGTTCTGCTACTACTGAGTTTTCCCCCGGCGCTTTGTTATTTTTGAGACGGGCAATATGGCGCTTGATCTCATCTCTGTCGGGTGGTCTGGAATCTGGGTACCTGAGTAAGGGTTCCTTGGCCTCAATGGCGCTTAGCGGTTTAGAGCAATTAAGTAAATTCTTGAAGTAATCTGACAGAATGCTGCAATTTTCTTCATTTGACGTCGCCAGTGTGCCGTCCTTTCGCTCAAAGCATAGCCAGTGAGTTTGCGTTTGAAGGCTCTGTAGTACTCTCTGCTTTCATTCTTCCTTCCTAAAGTTTTGTTCTCTTTTCAATGAGAGATTTTTCGTATTTACGTTTCTCAGTTCTGAACACCCTAGCTGCTTGGGCACGTTGGGTTTTGTAGGTTTCCCAATCATTTTCTGATTTCGTAGAGTAGTACTGTTTCCACGCATTGAGTCTTTCTTGGAGGACTGATTCGCAGGTACTATTCCACCAGGCATGCTTTTTGCTTCTCTTGATTTCTGCAACGTCTTTGGCGGCCTCAACAAGGAGACTTTTGGCGTTGTTAAAGTCACAGTCATTTGGTCTAGCCTTCTCCTGGAACTCCTCGACCCTTTGCCGAAGTTTATCATTGTCGGAGCGTGTGATCTGTTTGGTTGTCTTCCTTGTGTTTGCGGAAATTGGTTTGAATTTGATAAGAGACATATAATGATCTGAGGCCACATTGATGCCTTTCTTTACCTTGACATTCATAATCTCAGGGCTGTTTCTCCTGGAGATTGCAACATGATCAATTTGGAACTCTCCGAGAGCTTAGACGGGAGAACGCCAAGTCCTTTGCTTTCTGGGTAGATGGCGAAAGTGGGTCGACATGACCTGCAGGTTGTGATTTTCGCAAATGGACACCAGTCTTTTGCCGTTGGGATTGGTTCTTTTGTGAGCAGGGCAATTTCCTATAACTTTCTTGTACTTCTGTTCACGACCTAGTTGGGCATTGAAGTCACCCAAAAGAAGCTTGACATGGTGTTTGGGGATTTTGTTTAATTTTTCATCCAGTGGGTCCCAGGAATTATCAAATTCGTCTGGATCAGACTTGTTCTTATCGTTTGTAGGAGCATGTGCGTTAACTAGGGCGTAGGTTTTGTTTGCGCATTTAATTGTGAGTATAGACAATCTGTCGTTCACAGGTTCGAAATTTGCAACCGATTTAAGGATCTTGGTTCTAACAGCAAACGCGGTTCCAAGCATCACAGCTCCATTGAGGATTCCTCTTTGCGCTTTGCTCTTGAAAAATCGGTAGCCTTCGGATTCAAAAATCTCTTCATCTGGGTACATTGTTTCCTGTAGGGTCATTATGGATATCTGATTTTCGTGAAGAGCGTTGGTAAGGGTTTTCAGCTTGCCAGTTTGTGTAAGTGAATTTATGTTGAAAGTTGCTAGAAAGGTTTTAGATTTTGGCCTGAGTTTTTGACTCTTCGGGGTACACCGAGACGCTCCGACTCGTCTCTTGCATGATGTCGAGTCTCCCCCAGAATCCGAACGAGACTCGTGCGCCGTGGTGTTCACGACGAGGGATTTATCCGAAGATTTACCCCCTGGGGTATGTTTCTTGAAATGTTGTGCCATCATGCTTTTTGACTTGACTTTGCTTTGGACGGGTACCCATCCTTTTACAGCTAGGGTTGTTAGCCCTAGAGGTTGCCTCAAGATGTTTTCTGGCTTCTGGTCATTTACCAGTCTTCGCCGTAACCCTGGCAAGGGACCAGTTATTTTTTCACGGTGGTATTTTATTTCCCTACTACCCTCTGACTCTGCTGGCGGCAGAGCCAGCGAGCTTCCCCAATTCCAATGGGACGCGCCCGATGGAGGTAACCGGTAAATCCCCACACGGGCGCTATTATTATTATTATTATTATTATTATTATTATTATTATTATTATTATTATTATTATTATTATTATTATTATTATTATTATTATCTGTGTCGGTGCGGCGTAAAAACCACTAGCAAAAATGTGTGAATTGTATATAATAAAATATAGTAACAATAATAATTCAAATTTTTGAAGGGTTTCAAATCGAAAGAACTGGAAAGACGGGAAGAGCCTGGAGGGATGAACAGAACAAACAGCATAGCGCCCATATTAAGGAATAATGGAGGAAGAGAAAGCTTGTGACAAAGCAAAAATAGAATTGTAGCGTGATCCAAAGCGATTAATTCGCAAATAATAATAATAATAATAATAATAATAATAATAATAATAATAATAATAATAATAATAATAATAATAATAATAATAATAATAATAGGAAGTTTATGACCAAACGAATTACAAAATATGCAAGCAAATATGCCCTAAAATCTAACTGTGACATAAAAAGGTAAAATACGTATGACATTAGCAGTTTAGGGATAGACAGCAAGTATTAGAGTGTTACTAACAATAAACGTGCCAAAAGTGATTAGCGACAATACAGCAGAAATATTTAATCATGCAAACAAACAAACATACAGTAGGTACGTTATAACTTCATTCATTCATTCATTCATTCATTCATTCATTCATTCATTCATTCATTCATTCATTACCATCGCCCTGAGGCGCTGTTCTCACTCTGTATTCCTAAAAAAAAAAAATATTAGCATGCTTTTAATAATAATAATAATAATGTTATTTGCTTTACATCCCACTAATTACTACGGTTTTCGGAGACGCCAAGGTGCCGGAATTTAGTCTCGCAGGAGTTCTTTTATTTGCCAGTTAATCTGCCGAAACGAGGCTAACGTATTTGAGTACCTTCAAATACCACCAGACTGAGCCAGGATTTAACCTGCCAAGTTGGGGTCAGAAGGCCAGCGTCTCAACCGTCTGAGCCACTCAGCCCGGCTAACATGCTTTTTGGTAGTCCTTTCTGTCGGCGTACTCTCGTACAGCATCTCTTTTTCTTCGGAATAATGTTTTCCAGTCCGCCTCGGTGGTGTAGTGGTTAGCGTGATTAGCTGCCACCCCCGGAGGCCCGGGTTCGATTCCCGGCTCTGCCACGAAATTTGAAAAGTGGTATGAGGGCTGGAACGGGGTCCACTCAGCCTCGGGAAGTCAACTGAGTAGAGGTGGGTTCGATTCCCACCTCAGCCATCCTGGAAGTGGTTTTCCGTGGTTTCCCACTTCTCCTCCAGGCGAATGCCGGGATGGTACCTAACATAAGGCCACGGCCGCTTCCTTCCCTCTTCCTTGCCTATCCCTTCCAATCTTCCCATCCCTCCACAAGGCCCCTGTTCAGCATAGCAGGTGAGGCCGCCTGGGCGAGGTACTGGTCATTCTCCCCAGTTGTATCCCCAACCAAGAGTCTGAAGCTCCAGGACACTGCCCTTGAGGCGGTAGAGGTGGGATTCCTCGCTGTGTCCGAGGGAGAAGCCGACCCTGGAGGGTAAACAGATGATGATGATGATGATGATGATAATGTTTTCCAAACTTGCTACCTATCTCATTCGGGAGAAGAAAGAAAAATACTACTACAGTATTTTGAAATCCTGTGTTTGAAACTAGACGCAGATTACATGTACGTCTCGATTTAAACAAAAATGCTCAAAATTTAACCAAATATGACCTTACATTACTGAAATGAGCAAGGTATTACCAAAGCAATAAAAATGGCTTAAATATGCATTTATATGCAACATAAACCAAACCCCATGGCGCAACAGCCCGAAGACCTGCAGATTACGAGGTGTCGCGTGGTCAGCACGACGGATCATCTCGGTCGTTATTTTTGGCTCTCTAGACCAGGGCCGCCAACTCACCGTCAGATAGCTCCTCAATTGTAATCATGTAAGCTGAGGGGACCTCGAACCAGCTCTTAGATGCAGATAAAAATTCCTGACCTGGGCAGGAATCGAACCCGGGGCCACCGGGCATGCTACCCCTACACCGTGGGGCCGGCTTTATAAGCAACATAAAATTGCTTTAAAACGTGGTCAGGGCCGCATCATTCAAAAGTATTTTTCACATTCCGGGTAAAACCACCTCAGGAAGAAAACATAATTTCTCCTTAACATCCGTACCTTATAATAATATAATATAATATAATATAATATAATATAATATAATATAATATAATATAATATAATATAATCCTCAAACTGTTTCCAGTCATTTGACCGGGTCAGGAATGGAATGAATGAAGCCTCATCTAGAGGGGAGGATAGGAATTGTACCGGCTGCCGAAGTCTATCGCACTCCTCTGAAACAATGATTAATGACTGACACATGAAAAGAAATTATATTGGAGAGTGTTGCTGAAATGATAGATGATAGGGAAAACCGGAGTATCCGGAGGAAAACTTTCCCCTTCTCCGCTTTGTCCAACACAAATCTCACATCGAGTGACCGGGAGTTGAACCACGGAACTCAGCGGTGAAAGACCGGCATGCTGTTGCCTGAGCCACGGAGGCTTAAATAATAATAATAATAATAATAATAATAATAATAATAATAATAATAATAATAATAATAATAATAATAATAATAATAATAATAATTGTTCCGAGGTTTGGTGGATCAGCAGAGGTGAAAAGAAGGTGTGGGCTTGAATGTGTCTAACTACAAATCCAAAATTGATTTTAAAACTTTAACAAGGTTATATTTTCTTTCCAAAATCAACAAGTAACAGAGTAACAGGTACCAAGTAGCAGAGAAAAAAGTAAAAGACGCACAATATTAGTACAGTTTACAGTTCTTGGGCTTTGAACCCCTCTCTTTACATATGGTGAGCTCTTGGCTCAAATTTAGAAGTTATAACTTTACATAAGGGCAGAAATCCCCTAGTACATGGAGCGCTTGCTCCCACCTAGCACTGTCAGGCCTCCTAGAGGCACACATCAAAATACAAGAAAGAGCAGACCCACTCTCAATTTTACAAGCCTATCAAAGGCCACAATAAACTTTACTTCTAACTACCCTCAAGGCACACTTACAAAGAAATAGGGGTACCTTGTACCCAACCTACAGGGCCTTCGCACGAAGGGAAAACAACAGGTTAAGTTACTGGCCCAAAGTACAGTAAGGACTGGAGGCGTGAACTTGCACTCCTAAATACACATTTTTAAACCTAAGTGGTGCACGGCCGATTACACAGGGGCTAATCCCAAGCTAGGGAGGTGACTCGTATGAGAAAACTTTAACACATTAAGGAAGAGAAGAAACGGTTATGAAAACGTCACCTCAACTTCAAAATGAAGGGGAGCTCGAGAGGGTAAAGCACTCTCTATCCCCGCTTTACAGTTATAGAGATTTGTAGTTTTTACATAGACTGAAATGGGATTTACTTTTTAAAAAGGTTGGTTACATATTAAAGGTTTCGAAGCTTCCCCGCGAGTTAAACTGCTGAGCTAGCAAGAAAAGATGTTAAATGGCCATTACCTTTTTAAGAGCTTCTTCCAGAAGAAAGAGGCGCTTCCCGCCTCCTGCTACATATCCACACACTAAGCTAGATGTTGTACGAGTGGCCAGGAGACCAGAAAATCAGCAGTTTTTAAACCCTCGTGGAAAATTCGAGACCTTTCCTGAATTAAACAGCCACACCCACAACCTTGTATTGCTCGGTTAAAATTTACACGTCAAAAATGAAGAAGAAACCTGTGATAGGTGGGAAATTAAATACAGAAATACGGGAGATAGTAGGTTCGAAGCCCACTGTCGGCAGCCCTGAAAATGGTTTTCCGTGGTTTCCCATTTTCACACCAGGCAAATGCTGGGGCTGTACCTTAATTAAGGCCACGGCCGCTTCCTTCCCACTCCTAGCCCTTCCCTGTTCCATCGTCGCCATAAGACCTATCTGTGTCGGTGCGACGTAAAGCAACTGGCAAAAAAAAATACAGAAATTATTGATTGGCTAGCTTCAAAATAGGTGGAAAGAAAGGGTTAATATTGCCAACCCACAAATGAAAGAACGAAATTTAGTAAAGAACAAACTTATGAAAACAAAAATTCTTCCAAAAGTTCCTTCACTTCGCACCAGGGTGCATGATCATAGTTTTTTTTAAGCAGTGACATCTATAAGAGAATGTCCACACTTGCTGATCAATGAGAAACAAAAACAAATCGAAATACACACAGTGACATGTTCTGATAAACAGTTGAGTTGATTCCTTTTTAAAGTTCAGAGTTTCTCCTGTAGAGGAGTTTCAATTGGCGCAAGATTTGAACTTGCGTCGTAGAGGTGTACCGCCCGGTACAATAATAATAATAATAATAATAATAATAATAATAATAATAATAATAATAATACCAAGTGAGTTGGCCGTGTGGTTACGGTCGCGTAGTTGTAAGCTTGCATTCGGGAGATAATGAGCTCGAATGCCACAGTCGGCAGCCCCGAAGATGGGGCAACCTGAGTTCACCAACATGTTCGACAATCTACAGGACCGCTGTGAACATTGCGTGAGAAGTTAGGGTTGAATATTTTGTACACATGCTGCACCGACTCAGCTAAATACGTGTAGTTGTTGTTGTTGTTATTGTTGGCATCTTGCGTGAAAAAATGACGTACGGTATCATGGATGCCCATACGACAGTTTGTAAGGGGGGGGGGGCAGACCTGGGGTTTTGTAGTATTTTTAATATTTTGGAAGATAAATGGCGACTTGTATTCTACGGTAGAATAACCCACGGTATCCCCTGCCTGTTGGTAGGAGACGGTACTACAGCTTCTACGTAATACTGACTTTTAAATCATTTTCTTGAAAGGAAAACCCCTGACTACACTAGATTTTTGCCTTTCCCTGAGAGCTAGACGGGGGAGGGGGGCACCCCACCTTGCCCCCTGTTAGGGGCGCCTTTGTAACGGTATCTTAATGAAGAATATGTTTGTAATTTCAGTACTGTTTGTCTTGCAGCTTACTGTATGTCTATGTACAGAACAGTCACAAAATAAGAAAGAACAGAAAGTGTTAATGATTACAAGAACAAAAATCAGTTTTTAGCATTGTTAATATTAACTCTTGGTGATGCACATATATAATAAAACAACCGAAGAAAAGAACGATCAACAATAAGTACTGGCTGGGACGAAGATGTTAACACAGGGAATCATTTTTATATACGGATAATACATTATCATATAGAGGTGTAGAACAACAGATGAATTTAAACGCTGGCGTAGCGTTGATGAGCAATCAGATACGGTAATAAAGAACTACTCATCTACGTTTCATAACAGGCTATTAATGACTCTGTTTAAAAATAACCACACATACCTAACTGTAATTGGAGTTTATTGTTCCAGGAAAGGACGAATAGAGGAATCGGAGAGTACTTACCAAGACTTTGAGGAGTTTCAGGTTAATTTTACAAATGAAGTGAAAGGAGAGCAACAAGAAAAGAACCGTGCAGGAAGGGTACGGGGAAAGAAATATACAGTTCACAATGAATGTTTTCTTCAACATCCTGCACTTAACTATACAGGTGTATCCGTGATGGCAAACGTTCATGGATGATGGAGAACGGCAAATGGATCAATATGAGATGAGGAATCGTAGTCCGGAAACGATCGGGTCAAAAGTTATGCAAAATTCTACTCACTTAAGTCCGTTTACCTGCACAAGTTTCGCAAGCTACTCCATTTACAACAAATGTTGGAAATGGCGTCCACCTGCGTCAATCCAGGCACGGCATCGTCGCGCAAAGTTCTGTCGTACCCGTCCGAATATCCCCGGGGTCGTCTGAACAGCGTCGCAGGCAGCGAAAATACTTGCCAAGAGATTCTCCTCAGTCTCGATAGGTGTCTCATACACAAGGCTTTTCACATGGCCCCAGAAGAAGTAATGAAGTGGAGTGAGATCAGGTGAACGAGCGGTCCACGAAACAGGACCTCCTCTTCCTACCCACTCTGCAGGGACGGGCGTCGAACATCTCGGATTATTAATAACTTTTGACTCGAACGTTTCCAGACTACGGTTCCTCATCTCGAATTGATCCACTTGCTGTTCTCCATCATCCCTGAAAGTTTGTAACATCATCACAGATACAACCTGTAGTAACCAATAGCTTATGAAAGGAATATACGTTTA
The DNA here is from genome assembly GCF_040414725.1 of Anabrus simplex. Lineage (NCBI taxonomy): Eukaryota > Metazoa > Arthropoda > Insecta > Orthoptera > Tettigoniidae > Anabrus > Anabrus simplex. Next base: position 320,353,069 of record NC_090269.1, read on the forward strand.
CATAAATAGGATGTTGTAACAGCGGATTTATCTCAGTTATACCATACATTGCACAGTGGTGAATATGCCATTAACTTAATTCCACAGTCTTAACTAAATGGACAAAGCTTATGAGAACACACGTAAAAACATAATATAAACATAAGCCATCATCCTATCTCTGAACAAGTCATGAAGATCCTGGGAGGCTTCCACTATTCGTAAAACCGGTGCTGGGAATGGTTTAGAGTAAAGGCGGGCACAGTTCGGCCAAATACAGTAGAGACAATACGCGACACTCTGCGAGATGTCGAGGGACAGCGATTAGAGGTCTGTCTAGCGGCGTGACCTGAGAGTTACTGATTCTGTCATAAGAGCACGTGTATTTGTTTGTGAAGTTTTTAGGGTTATTTATGCGTTTGCATTAAGTTGACATAAGTAAATAGTAGTGTGTGCCATTCCTTTATATCTCCTGTCAGTATGAGTGGAAAGATATGTGCTACGTTTGGCTGCAATAACTGTGAAGTCCAAAAGGATTCCGTACCCCTCGTGACAAGAAAATGTAAGTAAATACTGTGTTTGCATATATATATTCTTCCATTTACAAATATATTTTTATAGAAGGCCTACTTCCTAAACTTCTGACCTGCGCGACCCATATTTTAACTGGCTTAAAATGCAATAAGCTTATTTTATTGTAATGGTGCAGCAGTTAACCTTCAATACCGATGTGTTGTTGTAGGTGTGATCTGTGGGTTTTGATTTAATTCAGGAAAATGCATATGCATATGTGTGTGGCTGGTTGTGTTCCAAGTTACCCCATTTGGAATGCCGTAATGCGTTGTCAAGCACTGAAGAAAATATGGCTGATTTAAGAAACGTGATGATGATGCAAATTCGCTTTACCCTATTGTAATGGCAAGTATTGCTTATAGGGAAATTTTGAATGTTTTCGCGGCTAAATTTATAGATTTTCTTTCTGTTAGTAGGCTTCAAGTTAAAAGGAAAATCGTCCAGCTCTTAAATGTAAATTCATTGAATCATGCGTGTAAGGAATGCGCCGATATTTCTATTGGCAAGTGTGCTAATGTGATGTACAATGCTTTTAAATGAGAACAAAAGACAAATCTAGCCGTGGAAGTTCGTGCAGGTATTCTAAATCTAAGAAAGTAATGCATAAATGAAAGATCAAGCCCTTTCACAGCAGTCCATTTCATCTCTTGTTTGTGTCTAATTTCAGTCTTTAAATAATAACCTGTTAAATAATTCTTCATTCATATATCCAGAATTGCTTTAGCAACTTTGAAGTTAATATTTTAGCAACACTTTCTTTCTAGACGTAATTTATTTATCCATTTCCGTATATACATTTCTATTGGTATTTGAATTTAGCGCGAATTTTCAGATCACGCCACTAGGAGCGCCACTTGCGAATTGTCTCCCATTTTAACAAGGCTAAATCCGGAAGTGTCGTGTATTGTCTCTACTGTATTTGGTTCGGCTCAGTGAGCAGTGTCCCAGTTAAGGCAGGTCAAGGAACTAAGTATGTGCTCTGACGAAAGGTATAACAGCCCAGCAGCTGCTTGGAGGGCTCTGTGTTACAACAAAGGGAGGGGTGAAGGGGCGCGTATCCAAACATATTTAAACATTTAACAGTTTTATTGTGCCTAATGTCTGGTTCCATTCAGTGTATTAGATTATAGTTATTATTATAATTAAGTTATTTTGTATACAAACGCCATGTGCTAAGAAAATACGTTTAATTATATTAATTTAACTAGCAAATGTACCCGTGCTTCGCTACGGTATTCTACATTGTATATTGATATCGAATTAAGTTACTGTACATGAAGTGAATAAGATTTTTTAAATTGCATGTCTCTTGGCGTTATCCGAGAAACAGCATAGGGAGGTCCACAGACGTTGTTTCCAATGTAAAGTGCGAGTTGCGGTGATGATAACGGCAGGTCTGCTTGTCTACTGCAATTCATAAAGCGGTTGAGAATTTTCATTTAACGGCAGGCCCCATTTCCTACTTTCAGAAAGATTACAGTTGAGGATTTTTTATTATAATGGCAGGCACCTTCCCTACTGCCAGTCGAAAGTGAGTTGTGTTGTTATCATTATAATAATAGACCCATTTTCCTAATGTCATTCATCTTACTGCCAGTCACACCTAGTTGGCGAGTTTCGATTATAATAGCAGGCCACTATGCGTAACCTCGGTCACATTTTAGATGGGTAAATTTGTTTATAATGGGGGCACCCTTGCCTATTAACAAACAGAATCAGGTAAAGGAGTTTTGAAAAAATTGCACACTCCCTTGCCTTCTGCTAATCAAATCGAGAAGGAAATTATTCATTACAATGGTACACAGGAGTTGGAGGAGGACCCCATTCCTACTGGCAGTCGAAGTCGACGTGGGGAGTACTGATTAAAATAGCAGACGCCCTCCTGCTGACAGTCACAATCGGTTTGTATAGTATTAATTAAAATGGCAGACACACTCTTTCTAGATCGCTACAAATCGACTTCAATTAATAAAAATCGATCGACATACGGAAGTATATGCATGTTCACCTTCATTTACAGATTAATTGCTGCTAAATGGTGAATCATATCGAAGAACGGATTGTACGATTGGTCTCATTTAGCGATCTAAATGCCTGGTCCTATGGCATTTTTTCGTATATCATCTATTTAAAGGTAAGATTGTTTTAGAAACATTGAATAGGGTGAAATTTGTGTAAGGTTTTTACACAGTGAATTACTTTTCAGATACTAATGTGACAGCTTCAAACATAGAATTTGGCTTACATATGACTACTGGGTGGGCCAATATTCGTGTAGAATTTGATGATCCTATCTTTCCTATAAGTGATTCAAACCATCAATTATACGTGTACAAAGTGCAAAATATAGGTACAATCCAGAAATATAGCCAAATGTAACGTATAAGGGATATAGATACGACAAAAATTCATAGAACCAAAGTTGTAGATCATTCCAAATTGAACTGAGATTGTGCCATCCGTTTTGTGATACGACTTACCGATTAGCCACCAAATACCTCGCAAGGAAGGTTTGCACCATCATTAAAATTGCCTCCATATTTCGATATTTTTCGGGGTAAAAAATAGAATTTTAAATATCTAGTAATTTTTCCGTCTGTTACAGGCTAAAAGCTATAATTTTGCAAAATTTCAATTTTCTAGCTCGTCTGGCATATTATGCCGCCATCTTGATATGGGGGATGGATTTCAAAATTAGGACTTTAAGGAAACTTTTAAGCATATGAAACCTATAGGTTATCATTTTAGATAAACATATCCGACTGCGTTCTTATGAAAATTTGAAACTCATAGCGTGCCTCCCTCCGAGAATATTGAGAATTTTCGATTTTTCTAGGAATCCTGAAGTCATCAGCTTGTCTGGACCGGGCGAGTTGGCCGTGCGCGTAGAGGCGCGCGGCTGTGAGCTTGCATCCGGGAGATAGTAGGTTCGAATCCCACTATCGGCAGCCCTGAAAATGGTTTTCCGTGGTTTCCCATTTTCACACCAGGCAAATGCTGGGGCTGTACCTTAATTAAGGCCACGGCCGCTTCCTTCCAACTCCTAGGCTTTTCCTATCCCATCGTCGCCATAAGACCTTTCTGTGTCGGTGCGACGTAAAGCCCATAGCAAAAAAAAAAAAAAAAAAAAAGCTTGTCTGGTACCAAGTTTTAAGTTTCTAAGATGCCTGTAAGTGTCTCATTAATTCACGCCTGTTTTCATTTTTATACCTTAATTTATAAATATACTGCATATACAGTACAGTATATATAGATTGCTCCAAACTGACTTCCATTTATTAATATGGATTATATTTCACCCCCTTCCCTAGTGTTCTAGGGGAATCTTACTTCCACAATATATTTCCAGGTAGTAAGTCATACTTGTAACAATTTTGGTTGATAGCTACGCTGGAACGCGGTCATTGTGGACAATTTATGTTTTCATCCTTTCTCACCCCCCTACGCCAAAGAGGTTTGAACTTGGACTTTTAAAAAATCCGAATTGTTACTATTCACCTCAGCGACCCAGAAAACTATGGATTCGATACTATTTTCGATTGTTTTTATATCTCAACCCCCCTCGCCCCCTCGACACTATTTTCGATTATTTTACACCTAACCCCCTGACCCCCATCCCCCATGGTGCTACGGATGGCTTACCCCCACAGTGCTCGTTTCCAGATAGTAAGTCATAAGTGTACCAAGTCTGGTTGAAATTGCTCCAGTGGTTTAGGAGGAGGTGTCATTTACACACACACACACACGCACACGCACGCACACACACACACACACACACACACACACACACACACACGTCCATCAATTATATATATAGTAAGATTAGTCTATGCGTAAGAAACAAAGTTAATTATTTTGACATGTGATAGCTAAATACTCCTTTGACTGGTACCTGTACTGAAGTACTGTAGGGCAACGTGAAGGATTGTTTAGGAAAACAGGATAAACAATGAATGACAAACGAACTGGAAGATTGTATTGCGAAAACATAACATAGCCAGGTACACTGCTGTGGCTTTGCTTGCCCCTTGTTTCCGCATATTGCCATCTAGTCTTTACATCACAGACTATTAGAAGTTACCTGCTCTCGCTCTTCCCCTCTCATGCCATTAGCTCAAGGAGCAGGGCTCTCTTATTGGTCACATATGGTTTAGAGTTATGAGTTCTATGCCCGGTCGCTTTTGGGAACAGGAATTAACCTGACGAAGAGCGTGAAAATTGAAGACTCCCTAGACCTCGAATGCTCTAATACCATGAGGGTTGGAAAAGAATAAGAGTAGAGTAGGTGAAAGTGAGGAGCCTGGCACAAGTAAGATGCGGGAGACAGACAGCGATGAGCAAACATCTGCACTAGATATATCTCTGTAGCTGCGACTTTAATACGTCCCGAGAGATCGACAATATTTTTGTAACATGCTTTATATAATACTGTATATGTTATGTGTTTTTCTTTGTCTTGTACTGTGGGTCTTAATGGTCTATAAAAACTGTAAATGATTATGATGATAATAATGAAGAGTTTGAAAACAAATTTAAAGATTCCTTGTGAATGGGGAGGAAATTAGTTTGTAGGATCTCTCGAGAAAGGTTTCCGTATACTAAATATTGAACTATGATGTAAAGAATCCGAGCAGTAACAATTTCTGCAAAACAATTGCAAGAAAATTACATCACGTAAAAAAATGTTCAGCTTACGCTGCCTAAACTGTTAAAAATATTTACACCCTACTTGGGAAAAATAGTAAAGCATAAAATGTTCCACAAGAAATTTCGCGGGACTAGATAACTTTTGTTCCCAATAAAACACTATCTGTTGTACTCATTTCAAAACGTCAAAGATGTTGGTTGGGTAAGACACATTCGTGCGTGCCACTAGCCCAAAACCAGATGTACATTAAATTTCTATCTCGGAAACCATTTGGAAAAGAGCATAGGTCTATATGAAGTTGTGGCTTCAAATGATCGTTCCTGTCATATCCGTGAATATTGATCATTCCTCCTGGGACACACTATATATTTGAGAATGAATTACAATAATTACAAAGTCTCTGTCCTCCTCTCAACAGGCGACCGGCCTGTTGGTCTCTGCTTGGAGCGGCGATCTCTTCCGTGTAGTTTTGATTGACAGCTCCCCTTTCACATCGCACGCTTAATCACTCCGCTCAGCAGCTTCACGCACACAGATGCGAACACATAATCTGTTAGCAATCATGGCACACGTTGACTGTTCCTTGGCTTGACTCCAGAGAAAGTCCGTCACTCACACAATAATTTCACGTGGCCGCTCCACACAGTGATCTACGCAACACTAGCAACTGAACAGCGGTCACATAAAAGCAACAACTCAATTATCATTGCTCCAACTCTACTCAGACCAACTGTTCCACACACTGCCTCCACATCAGTACACACACAGTACTCCACCCAGTACTCCAAGGCAGTACACACACACACACACACGCACACACACACACACACACACACACACATATATATTCACTCCGTACTCCAAGGAAGTACACGCACAGTACTCCAACAACACTCCAACACGACGATGGTGTGATATTGACACAGGTGGGACACCCACCAAACCAACACTGACGTTAGTCAGCACTACTGCCATCCAACTTCAACCGCACTCCCTTTTCTCGCGGCTAACCTCCTACCCTTTACTGCATAATGTTGCCCTCAGGCAACATATAACTTTTCACCTGTATAAATGGATATAGATTGTAGAAAGACGTAGTTTTACGGCACACCTTCAACTGTACAGTCAATTAAACACATATACCCGTGATGCCTTGCATTTTTTTTTTTACATGTCATACGACAAAACAGCCCTACAACTAAAGGTACTCCTTCAACCCCGTCAACATCCACGCGTACCAACCACCGTTTATTTTACGTGGGCCCTCCCCATCACATTACCACAGGCCTCAGGAGTAGCTCTGGCTCAACCTCAAAGACATTATCGACCTACGGTCGTGCAAGTATACTTGCGTACTTACGTAATCATGGCCAGTAGGCAGTAATGTTTGGTCTTAGCGTCAAATCGTGCAAAAACGTATATAAACCTCACTATGGCAATCCACATCACATACGAGTGTTAAGCTATTAGTACCAGTTAAGAATTTCTGGTAGATCTAAAACACTGAACGTACATTGAACATTAAACCTTGACATTTTCTTTACCAAACGAAAACGAAAAGTAATTCATGCAGTAAAGGGTTAATATCGCTGATGATGGGGTACTAGAATCTTCGGGGTTCGGCTGGAGACGGAACATTCTCATTTCGACTTCCAGAAGGTCTGAGGAGAAACCGTACGAAAACATTTCCAAGGGAGGTCGGACACGTCATCGGGCCGGCTGGAAGGTTCCACGAAGTACTGAAGGGCACTATGACGGGGCTGGTATGTAACACTATCATTGAAAGGTCACTCCCAGTCACAGTTTTTATATTTGTTAACATTAGAAATCCTGAGTTAGTCACGGGAAGATTATTCTTGGAGCTCAGGATGTATTTGAAGGTGCTCAAAGAAACAACGTTAGCCTCCTGTCGGTAGATTTACTAGAACATAAAAGAACTCCTGCGAGACAAACTTCCGACACTTCGGCACCTCTAAACGGTGTCAGAAGTAGTTAATGGGACGTTAAATCAATAATATTATTATTAACCAAGTTCTGTTTTCATAAATACAGTACAGTCTATGAATTGGTTATCGAAAAACAAATAAAAACTCAAACAAAATCACTTGCGTATTTTTAGGATTAGTCAGCATTGCAATTATTCATACTTCCAGACGTTTTCATCTAACCTCTACTGAGTGAGTGGCCACGTGGTTTGGGGCACGTATCTGTCAGCTTGCATTCGGGAGATAGTGGGTTCGAATCTCACTGTCAGCAGCCCTGAAGATGGCTTTTCGTCTGACAGTCAAAGTTTAACCAATCTTACTTACTTACTTACTCCTCGGCGCTACAGCCCTTGTAGGGCCTTGGCCTCTCTGACGATTGTAGCCCAATCTTCACGACCTTCTGCACGTCTCCTCCATCTTCTTATTCCCATCTTTCTTAAATCCTCCTCCACCTCATCCAGCCATCTTTTCCGGGGTCTTCCTTTCCATCTTCTACCACCTGGATTTCCTTTGTAGATCTTCTTGACAGCCTTATTACCCGGCATTCTCTCCACGTGTCCCAACCACCTTAATCTGTTGCTTTTTATTTCGGTTACAATACTTGGATGTCCATAGAGTTCTTCCAGTTCCTTGTTTTTTCCTTATTCTCCAAAATTCCCCTTCCTTCACTGGGCCAAAAATCTTTCTCAGTATTTTTCTCTCCCATTAACCAATCTAGTTCAGCATAAATTATATGGTATAACACTACTTTGAAAAATGTTTTTTTCTTTGTCGTATGATTATCGATAAACTTCAAGTCCTTACAGAAGCAAGAAGGATTGAATGGAAATTTCTTTCTAAAGCACTGTATTTTATATGTATGTTCTTACCAGTAAAAAGTGTGCTGATGTCCAGAAAGAATTCTGTCAAATGTTACTCGGAGATTATTGACAGTGTAGCAAAAACTAATATGGTAGAAGTACCACGTGGCCCTTCTCTCTCCTCCTATCTGTTTTCTATATTTAAATACACCAGCAGCTATACGTTCTCCTGCTCGAAGCGACGTTGTCGTGGTGCGCCGCAAAGAACAGTTCAGTAATTTTATTGTGCTGGTAGGGAATTTGCTCGTACTGTACTTCAGTTTTAGATTTTCTCTGAATTATTTCAGGGAACAGTGTTCATGGTAGCGAAACCCAGTTATCATGCATGTATAAGGTTACAGAGCTCGGGAAACATTCCGCAAATGTAGACAGAGATCTGATATTCATTACAGAGATAAGACAAAAAGTGTACGAAGAATTTCACCCTGCTTGAGCTCCTTATTTCCCTACGCAAGGAATTGGCGACAGAATGTACGTAGGCAGTTCGATATATAGGGAACAAGACCTCTCGCGTGTGTATTACTCTCTACGTCATTCTAAATTCCAGTCCACCGCAATTCACATCAACTTACATCTCCAGTGCTGCCAATAAGTAAGTAATTATTCCCACTAAGTCAATGCTCGTAATCCACTAGAATCTTGCTTGATAACTTAAACACTAAAGAAGATTTGCAATTTGCTTCACGTCGCACCGACGATGGGATAGGAGTGGAAAGGAATCTGCCGTGGCCTTAATTGAGATACAACCCCAGCATTTCCCTGGTGTGGAAATGGAAAACCACGGAAAACCATTTTCAGGGCTGCCGACAGTGAGGTTCAAACCCACTATATCTGGAATGCAAGCTCACAGCTGCGCGCTCCCGGTGGGTGGGGGCGGTAGAATAACACCCACGGTATCTTCTGCCTGTCGTAAGAGGCCACTAAAAATGGCCCCAGGGGCTCTGAACTTAGGAGCGTGGGTTGGCGACCACGGGGCTCTTAGCTGAATCCTGGCATTTCTTCCACTTACTTGTGCCCGGCTCCTCACTTTCATCTATCCTTATCGACCTCCCTTGGTTAACTCTTGTTCTTTTCCGACCCCACGGTATTACGTATGGAGACCTAGGGAGTCTTTCATTTTCACGGCCCTTGTCTTCCTTTGGCCGATACCTTCATTTTTCGAAGTGTCGGACCCACTCCGTTTTTTCTCTCTGATTAGTGTTACATAGAAGATGGTTGCCCAGTTGCACTTCCTCTTAAAACAATAATCACCACCACCACTCACAGCTGCGCGCCCCTAACCGCACGGTCAACTGACTTGGTCACTAGATATTTAAATGATAATAGTTCTGACACTGTGCCAGTATGAAAGTTGCTGAGGTATGGATGGTACTGAGTACTGATATTTGGAGCACAACCTGTGAGTCTCCGTGTTATGAAATGCACTTTTCATAGATCCGGTCGAACTGCAGTGGCACTTTCTTGTCCAATGAGGAAACCCATGGCAAACTATCTTACTCCTCATATTGCCTACTATGCACTAGTATGCTTCACTTTAGCACCGCATTCGCTTTTTTATACGTCGCACTGACACAGATAGGTCTAGTGGCAACGATGGGCTAGGAAAGGGCTAGGAGTGGAAAGGAAGCGGTCGAGGTCTTAATTAAGGAACAGCCCCAGCATTTGCCTGGTGTGAAAAGTGGAAACCACGGAAAATCATCTTCATGGCTGCCGACAGACGGATTCGAATCCACGATCTCCCAAATGCAAGATCACAGCTGCACTCCTAACCGCACGGCCAACTCGCACGGTCTTTATAACAGCGTAACCCTTGGTGTTGGTCCTATTTGAGAATCCAACCTGCTTTCGGGCTGATGACAAAAACTGTTGACCACGATGTCCCTAAAATTGAGCAACAAGAACGATGTTAATTTGTTAAGATGGATGCCAAAATTCTTCAGTGTCCTCTCAAATATAATTTTTACGTTTCTCAGTCAGTCGATACACTAATTATAACACTTAGAACACTATAAACATGCCTGTAAAAAGTGTGTTTTTACAGGTATGTTATAGTGTTATAAGTGTTTTACAAGTATATAATAGTGTTTTAAGTGTTATAATATCGACAGTCTGACTCCTTGGCTGAATGGTCAGCGTTCAGGCCTTTGATTCTGAGGGTTCTGAGTTCGTTTCCCTGCCGAGTCGGGATTTTAATCGTGTCTGATTAATTCTTCTGACTCGGGGACTAGGTGTTTGTGTTTGTCCCATCACTGTCTTCATATTCAGACAATACACCACACTACCAACCACCATAGAAACACGTAATAGCGATTACATCCCTCCACATAGGGTTGGTGTCAGCAAGGGCATCCGGCCATGAAACATGGGCAAATCCACATGTGTGGCACAGTTCGCACCCGCGATCCTACAGGTGTCGGAAAAAGTGTTATGAAAGTAAGAATTAAAGTACCGATGGACAGAGAAACTTAACAGTTACGTTAACAAGAACCATGCACCTCACGAAAGTTTTCTTTTTTTATCATGCTACATAAACGACCGAATATTACGAGAAATTATTGTACTGGAGGTGGGATAAATATTTCTTCCTGGAATTGAGGACCTTAATTACAAATCATGCAAGCTCCAAAATTTAAACTCTTGAGGAGAGAATAATTGCGTAATATCTGGTTCGTTTTTATGTTTTCCTAAAGCTTGTTAACGTCAAAAACTAACCACAGTATATTAATTAAGGTAAGAAACACTTTTGGTTTCATTTATTACATAGGTATATGAAATGATAAAGAATGGTGTTCACATGTTTTATCAGCAGACGCTTACAAATACATTATAAAATCGTATGCATCCAGTAAGTTATGTGATGGATATTGTCGTAAAACCTGTGGAGAAAGGAGGAATGATGTATAAGTTGGGTATGTGTTATTTATATTTACTATGTACTTCGTAGGTACGTCTGTCTATCTGTCTATCACATCTTGTTTAACATTAACCGGAACAACTTTTTTTTTTAAACGCTGTTTAGATCATGCAACTTACATACTGAGACAATATTTTTCAACTCACTCACTTCCATACTCTGATCCATTGCCACCACCATCATCATTTACCACAGACATGGCATGATTTACAATTTAGATGAATTTTCATGAGTACATTTTACATAATATTGAGCAGGGTTTAGACTGATATCCTATTACATTTCCACCCCGAAGTTGTGCATAACTCAATTTCGAATTTTTTAGAGTCAGTATATTTTAGAAGTCAGTTCACCCAGTTGTCTGTTCGTATGTACTCCGTCGCATGCCTGTAGCGAGTGTGAAATGTACCTATCGTATACATGTTAAACGATACTCTGTAATTGTACGTAACATGTTAGTCACCTCCCATGTAATAACAGCGCGTCATCTCTAATTGGTGGAGCAACTTCAAGATTAATGGCGCTACTCAGTATAATGTATGGTTCATAATTGAGTTAACACCAAGTCTTACGCTTCGCTGACTTAACACACAATGCTGTGAAATTATTTAGTATCGTAAATCGTCTTGGGTGGCTGGATTCCCCTCCTCGCTGCTAGGAGGACCAAATGAGGTAGGATGACCCAATTCGTTCTGGTCCATCTAGAGTATATTAAAGCTATAGCTTTATGGTCGGTCCCTAATTCCTTACCAGCTGAATAATATAATAAGATCACAGGAGCATCTCTGAAAGGAAAGTACATGCAAAATTGCATGCAGAAAATCTGGCCCGTTGTTAAAACGTGATTTATGTTGGTGCTGAAAGGTCTAGTGTCAACTTCACTTCTCGTCTTGCATGCTTCTAACAATGTGATTGACAAGTTACCTACCCCCGAAAAAGGATGAGCATCTTGTACAAGGTCAAGTCTCTAACAATAACATAATATTGGACTAGCCTATCCCTCCTTATTTACTCCAACCATAGCATATTTAATTAAGGGCGACTATTTCTGATCACCTCTTCATTTCACACCCGGGGCTTCTTTCTTTTTGCTAATGGTTTAACGTCGGACTAGCACATCGAAGGTTTACGGCGCAAGGAGGGAAAAGGGCTAAAATTGGGAAGGCAGCGGCCGTGGCCTTAATTAAGATTCAGGCCCAGTATTTACCTGGTGTGAAAGTGGGAAACCACGGAAAACCATTTTCAGGGCTTGTGACTGTGGTATTCCAACCCATCATCTCCCGAATGCAAGCTCACAGTTACGTGACCCTAACCACACGGCCAACTCGCTCGGTATACCCGGGGCTAATATCATTCATTCGTTTATTTTTAAACCACGCGAGTTGGCTATGCGGTTTGAGGCATGTAGCTGTTAGACTGCATTCGAAAAATAGTGGGTTCGAGCCCCACTGTCGGCAGCCCTGAAGTTGGTTTTCCGTGGTTTCCCATTTTCGCACCAGGCAAATGGATACCTTCCTCCCAGTCCTAGTCCCGTCCTATCCTGTCGTCGCCATAAGCCCTATCTGTGTCGGTGTGACGTAAAATGTAGGAAAAGAAGAAATGAGTGAGTAAATGAAAATTAATTTTATTTCTCTGGATAGAATATTAGTATAGAGAGAAGTAGTAAAGGCTGGGTGTAATCAACTGTTTATTAGGTAGATGTGGAGATCTATAAAAGAAAAAAAAACATTATTACGATCTGCGGGAATGGGCCAGAGTTGATGTCATTCCACCCATACAGTATCGATAATGAACACACTAGATAAAGCGGTTTCATTTCAAGCCTAGAACTAAATTTTCAGAAAGAAAATTGAGAGAAAACCCCGCTTTTTCCGACTGTCATGATAGGTAATTCTTTTTTTTTTTTTTGCTAGTTGCTTTACGTCGCGCCGACACAGATAGGTCTTATGGCGACGATGGGACAGGGAAGGGCTGGGAGTGGGAAGGAAGCGGCCGTGGCCTTAATTAAGGTACAGCCCCAGCATTTGCCTGGTGTGAAAATGGGAAACCACGGAAAACCATCTTCAGGGCTGCCGACAGTGGGGTTCGAACCTACTATCTCTCGAATAGTGGAGACTGGCCGCACTTACGCGACTGCAGCTATCGAGCTCGGTAGGTAATTCTTTGGAATGTCCATGGATGGCGTTTAAACCCAAACAACTGCATATCTACCACACATAAATACAGATCTTAAACTCTCAGTAATTGCTCACCCTAATGCCGCGAGGCCTACATAAAATGGCAACAGAGACATTACAACCATACGTAACCACGGGGATGAATGCTTCAAATGTGTGTGTTGACACCACTCTATTGAGCTATAACATTAACGCGTGCATTGTAAATATTGCTTAATGATGACCTTACAGAGTGAAGGCTTCCCTCTGTAAGGTCAGTTTTGGCCTCGAGTTAAAACCGCTTTCTCTAGCGTGTTCATTATCGATACTATGTGGGCGGAGGACCTCAACTCAGAAGACAAATTTTATGAGTGATCGAACTTCACTATTGGCTGAAATGTTCCTCTAGACCCAGGCTTAGCACAATAGAATTCTACTCGGTTGTCCTAAGATAAATTCTTGACTCTGCCAGAGTTTAAGGCTAATATAAGGGGTAGAATTAACCTCAGGTAACACAACTGAGAAGAAAAATGGGGCAAAATCCTAAAACTGGCTTTTGTCGTTTAAATCAGACGAATGAATGAAACCTAATATACAGAATACAGACATTTTTATAAATTCTCACACCGGGCGAGTTAGCCGTGCGGTTAGGAGCGCGCACCTGTGAGCTCACATCCGGGAGATAGTGGGTTCGAACCCCACTGTCGGCAGCGCTGAAAATGGTTTTCCGTGGTTTCCCATTTTTACACCAAGCAAATGCTGGGGCTGTAGCTTAATTAAGGCCACGGCCGCTTCCTTCCCATTCCTAGACCTTTCCCGTCCCATCATCGCCATAAAACCTATCTGTGTCGGTGCGACGTAAAGCAAAATAGCAAATAAATTCTCACTATCAGACAGACAATCTTCTCTTCTTCCTCTTATTATCATCATCAAACGTCCTCCATCTATCTGTTCTTGCCTGGTGTTTCTCCACTGCAGAACACTCTGGACCACTGTGGGGAAATTTCTCTCACGCAAAGCAAGTTGATATTTCTCTCAATGAAACAGAGCGTATTGTCACAGGCTTCTTCAGACCAACTCCTGTCAATAAAATTTGTTATCTGATGGATATAGCACGTTCCGACGTTAGAAGAAGAATGCCAGCAGAAATTAAGAATAATTTATAATTTCGCGTGGCTATTTCTAGCCGGGTGCAGCCCTTGTAAGGCAGATCCTCCATTGAGGGTGGGCGGCATCTGCCAAGTGTAGGTAACTGCGTGTTATTGTGGTAGAGGATAGTGTTATGTGTGGTATGTGAGTTGCAGGGATGTTGGGGACAACACAAACACCCAGCCCCCGAGCCACTGGAATTAACCAATGAAGGTTAAAATCCCTGACCCGGCCGGGAATCGAACCCGGGACCCTCTGAACCGAAGTCCAGTACGCTGACCATTCAGCCAACGAGTCGAACAGAAATTAAGAAGGAGAAGAAGAAGAAGAACGATCGTTGTCACCCCGTTTTTTGAATGTGAACCTCAAATCTCGACCTTGAGGTCGAGACAACACAGCCAGTTCTGTTGCCACCTTGAGTTCACCGAGTAGAGTTGTGGCGCAGTTTGGTACGTGATGGTCCCTGGAGGAATGTCAAAGAGGAATCTGCTTCTGGTTATAATCTACCGTACACAACGTGGAAGGGGTTGAATAGAGACAGAACTGGTGTGTGTCGATGTAGAACAAGTCTCAAAAGGTGGGGCTGTATAACCATGGATGCAGTGGCAGATGGCGCATAAGGGAACGCAGACTCACATGCCCATTAATATTTAACATTTTACTTCTGAATACATTATACACAGAAGGATTTTAAGCTCATAAGGAAGGTGATTATTACTGCTAAACTGCGAGATCTAGCTTCAGGACAGAGCGAAAAATCGTACATATCAGCTCCCGGTCACAATCCGCATGTGACCGCAGAGCATACGTTTAAAGTATATGGTCTCCAAACATTGCTGCTGGCTATGTTTCCTGGGCCCAATGTTCCGCATGTCTCGAGACATTTTGTATTCAGAGCGGAGAATTCTATGCCACCGGGTACCACCACTATGTAGGCAAGTTAGATTTCAGTGGGATGGGGTAAAAGTTTTCGTTCCGTACCCGGTCAGGGTACTACGACGGACCTCCTAGGCGGTAACGCCGTCTCTCAGGCCAGAGAGTTTTGTGGCAGTTTTGCGATTTTCGGAGAAGGTAAGGTGACTTAACATAGAGACTGCCCCGGTATTCGCCTTAGAGCAAGAGCTCTAGTGGCCGCGCGGCTTGGGTCACGTAGCTATCAGCTTGTATTCGGGAGATAGTGGGTTTGAACCCCACTGTCGGCAGCCCTTAAGATGGTTTTCCGTGCCTTCCCATTTTCATACAAGGCAAATACTAGGGCTGTACCTTAGTTAAGGCCATGGTCGCTTCCTTCTCCCTCCTAGCTCTTACCCACCCCATCGTCGCCATAAGCAGTGCGACGTAAAGCAAATTGTAAAAAATAAAAATAAAAAGGAGAATGGAAAACCATTCACATGTCAGCCAACGGTGAGGAGCAGCCCTTCCGCCTCCCGAAAGTACAGCTGCAAGTCTAGTCAAAGCCTACTCTACTCTGTCAGATTCCAGCTTTGAAGAGGATTTTTTAAAAAATTTGCATTACGTCGCACCGACATAGATAGGTCTTACGGCGACGACGGGATAGGAAAGTCCTGGGAGTGGGAAGGAAGCGGCCGTGGCCTTAATTAAGTTACAGCCCCAGTATTTGCCTGGTGTGAAAATGGGAAACCACGGAAAACCATCTTCAGGGCTGCCGACAATGGGGTTCGAACCCACTATCTCCCGGATTCAACCTCACGGCTGCGTGCTCCTAACCGCACGGCCAACTCGCCCGGTGAAGAGGGAATTTATAGCATAGCATGTTGAAAAGGCTGTGCCAGAGAAAGAGCTATTGCCATAAGCAGCTCGACTAAACGCAGATGGCCAAACGTTTCCTGAACGTGACATTCATACTATTCTTATATATAGCGGTACTTGCAGCTGAGAATAGCAAACTGCTCGACCGTCATTGTGATCTCACACTCTACTATTCGCAATGGAGCAAAGACGACGTAGTTCGATTGAGACTAGTAGACTTCGTTTTATCCTCGCCAGAGTTCAGTTGGTTAATGTGAAGTACTTGTGCGCGCCAATGTGTTACGTTCCGTGAGTGAAGGCTTGTGATCTGTCATCAATAGAAACAAGTGAGTTTAACCCTCTGGCATTAATGGAAATCTTTAGTTGTTAGTAGTTTTTTCACGTATCTTGATTGTAGATGTTGAATTAGAACAGTCAGGAAGATTATGTGTGACTTTTACATCTGTCAACACAATTAGCATTCAGCTAAAATTAGTCGAGGAAACTGAAGTTTCGATGAATTAGTAGCAACTTCGAAAACATGAAGCACTGATAAAAAAAAAGGAAGTTAACAAACATATAAATGATTGGTGCACAAGGGTCATTTCAATAATTAATTATCCCACAAATTGACACTTCCTAGGCAAATTTTCATTGCCAGTGAGTTCGCCCCTAGCTTTTCACCAGTTTGGCCCTATTTCGAGCACCAACCAATTACGTGAGAAGATCTTCGAAATCAAAAGACTCGTTCTTGTGATTCGGATTCGTGCCCTCCTTTTCCTGTCGATATGTGTATTTCTTGGCTTATTTACGTTAATAATAATAATAATAATAATAATAATTCGTATCCTTGACTGAATGGTCAGCGTCAAGACTTTCGGTTCAAGGGGTTGAGGGTTCGATTCCCGTCCATATCGGCATTTTAGCCACGTCTCGTTAAATACTCTGGCCCAGGGAGTCCCGATACACTCCTCTTCATATACAGGGTTATTCACCTAAGATGTTACACGGAAATAACTTCTAAACCATTAAAGATATCGGCATTCTGTTTCCATATACGTAAATGGTACCCAGGAGATTGTAAAATAATTTGCTACGTATTCTCATGGGGTGACTAATAACGTTGATACTAACTCCATATTTTTAAATAGAACGGCACAAATTCATACAGCTGGTCTAAAAGTTCAACTGAGTACAAGTTCAAATTTGTAAGTATTTTCAAAATCGGACAATTAGTTTTTGAGATGTCAATAACTACAGAATGCGCTGTTTTGCATGCCGCATCAGACAGCGTGAAGTTGGGCAAGGACATATTGCCACGCAAGCAGTTTTCTGGGTGTAATTTCAGCCAGAATGGATACCAGGAATGGAAGCATATCGTACACATGTGATGGGTTTGCAAAGTGTGTATGACAGGCGAACTCATGACAGGATGTTTTTAAAAGGAATAAAATAATTACTTTGACTTCAAAGGAAATCCTCGCCGCCAGATGGGGGCTTCATTCATTCCATTCCTGACCCGGTCGAATGACTGGAAACAGGCTGTGGATTTTCATTTTCACTTCAAAGGAACATAACGAAAGCTATAACTGTCACTGGTTTGAGTGTACAGTACATACTACTGTATGAATTGAGAAATAAACATAATACACAACACCGGAAGAGCTCCTTCTAGAAAAGAAAATGATTAATGTCAGAATAATCTCCCTTCCCCGATGTGTGTTCGCCAGTCATACAATAACGTTACACACCCAGGGTATGTTACTCTACATCACATTATGTGTACGATAGTTTACAGTACATGTCTGGTATCCGTTCTGTGGCTGGAATCAAGGCCAGGAAACAGCTTGCGTGCCAATACGTCCTTTGCCGACCGTACGCTGTCTGATGCGGCACGCAAAAGCCCACATGTGTTCTAATTGATATCTCAAAAAGTAACTGTCCGATTTTGAAAATTGTACGCAGTTGAACTTTTAGACCAGCTGTATGCCGTTCCTTTTAAGAATATCGAGTTAGTATCAATATCTCGTTTATTAATTACCCCATGAGAATAAGTAGTACGTTAACTTACAAGACCCTGGGTACCATTTACGAATATGAAAACAGAGTGCCGATATCTTTAATGGTTTAGAAGTTATTTCCGTGTAACATCATTGGTGAATAACCGTGAATACATGACACTACACCATCAACCACCACAGAAATACACAATAGTTAGTGCATCTCTCCAGATAAGGTTGGAGTCAGGAAAAGAATCCCATAAAACAGGGCCAAATCCATGTGTCACTCACGAACATCATCTCAGTGTCAGTAGCGGCAAGTTTTATCGTATTATTTTGCGCTTAAGATTAGCTTGGTTGCCCTGCGATGTGAAAAGGTACTCCCAAAGTGCATTCTTACGATGAGTAACTTACGGAAAAATATGGGAAGATTCATACTAAGAACAGCAGTCAAAATTAGTGTGGTTCAGAATAGTTTCAATCAATCTAGTCATGTCTGATTCGTTGGCTGAATGGTCAGCGTACTGGCCTTCGGTTCAGAGGGTCCCGGGTTCGATTCCCGGCCGGGTCGGGGAATTTAACCTTCATTGGTTAATTCCATTGGCCCGGGGGCTGGGTGTTTGTGCTGTCCCCAACATCCCTGCAACTCACACACCACACATAACACTATCCTCCACCACAATAACACGCAGTTACCTATACACGGCAGATGCCGCCCACCCTCATCGGAGGGTCTGCCTTACAAGGGCTGCACTCGGCTAGAAATAGCCACACGAAATTATAAATTATTATAATCTAGTCATACTAGTTGACGAAGAATGGTGTTTATTATTATTATTATTATTATTATTATTATTATTATTATTATTATTATTATTATTATTATTATTATTATTATTATTATTAGATCGTTCTGATAGTCGAGTGACATTCTGAGAACTCAAGGCTAAAATGTAGGCCTACATCGAACATGGTTTGAATATCGAACGTCTGTTTAAGAAGAAAAGAATAAACAAATAATATTGAATTACTAAAAAAGTGAAGCAAAAGTCACCTTGTACAGGCCATGATGGTCCTTACTGGAGTGGAAGATGAGGTTCCAACCGCTGTCCCTTATGAACGGCCATAAAGGCGCGGTGTGTTTCCATTGTATTGTTTCGTTAAAAGAACATTCCTCTACCCGGGCTACGCACTGACTGAAGACAATTGTCGGTTTGTACATTCCTTGCCTGTACGAGGAGAAAGTGCAGGCGAATATTGTCCTATCGGCTGCTGTCGTAAACAAACCGTCTCCCAGAAGTACAAGATTGGTGCCACCAAACCCGCTGTGCGCGTAACAAGTAGGATGAGATCAAAGGAGAGAGAAAATCAAGTAATCCCCGTATTTTCCAGGGTTTCGGATGAACTTGTCGGGGTATATCCATTTCTGGCGTCGACTGAATGAACTGCAGGACCAAGTACCCCTCCAGAAGGAGAAGTGTCGACTTCCTAGTGGGAAATTAACCCATATACTTTCGGGTGAAAGAACATTTTCCTAACGCCCCTCTTTAATCGGAAATTAGTTTGACTAGCTGTCCTAGCGTTCCCATTTCTTTCAGACATCAACACAGCTTGTTGTATTCGATAACATCAAATGACTTCGAATAATCAATGAAGCATAAATAGATTTGATATTCAATGCTTTTGTCCATAATCCATCGAGGGTTTGGTATGTGGTATCTTGTGCTACGTCGTTTGTGGAAACCAGCTTGAACTTCAGACCTTTCCCTGTCGATAATAATCATTAAACAGCCAGACAACACGGCCCTGAGGTTCACTCAGCGTACTCCAAAAATGAGTCCCAGGTTCATCCCTGGGGGCAAAGGTGGCCGGGCGTACACCTGACCACTCTGCCAGGGTTAAGACGTCGTGGGGGCTACCATCGAGGCATTTTGGCCATAGATCTAGTCTAAAGTGATCTTACATTGTTTGCCTCACATCAGTGTAGAAGAAAATGTGAATTAGAAGGTTGCTTCCTACCGTCATTTTATTTGCTCTGATCTACTTTATCGCAATCTGTTATTATTGGAAGGCGTTTTATCGTACCACCTGTTTGTATTTTGGGAACTGGAGATGAAACTTGAAGACATTTCTCTCTTGAATGGCACGTATTCTGTTTCCTCTTGCCTTCTTCGCAAAACTGTGATAGTATACACGACATTATGGTACCTACGGATCCAAAAGTTGGAGATCAAGAGCGGTAAATTCCTCTCCACTGATTGGAGAGCCACAGCCCGAGCGGGGTACGTCATGGCGAGTTGAAGGGCGAAGGTGGAGGTCTGTATAGACCCGGTCCATAGTTTCGTTTCCGTTCCTGATAAAAGCCACTAGTTAATGAATATCATCATCGTTGTTTTATCGTTACCGAGCTCGATAGCTGCAGTCGCTTAAGTGCGACCAGTATCCAGTAATCGGGAGATAGTGGGTTCGAGCCCCACTGTCGGCAGTCCTGAAGATGGTTTTCCGTGGTTTACCATTTTCACATCAGGCAAATGCCGGGGCTGTACCTTAATTAAGGCCACGGCCACTTCCTTCCACTTCCTATGCCTTTCCTATCCCATCGTCGCCATAAGACCTGTCTGTGTCGGTGTGACGTAAAGCAAATAGCAACAAGAATGTTCTATCGTTGATACATTGTAGCCTAGTGTTGTGTGCATTTCATCGCATATCTTATTGCAGGAGATAATTTTTTACTGCAGACTCACCTAGGGTAACAATCTATTACCTACGGATAGCAATAACTACGTGGTCACAGAGATGATCAGTGACACTCCGGTTTTTTTAAGTCCAACTTCAGCCCCCTTTGACATAGGGATGACAAAAAGTGGAAGAATAAAATGACCAAAATGGATGTATTTGTGTATTCTCCAGCATAGCTCTCAAATAAATTTGGTGCAAATATTACTATGCGTGAAAACTACGGTGGGCACGAGACACCACTACAAACTTATAGTGTCGAATCCATAGTTTTCAGGGCTACTGGGGAGATTTGAACCAAACTTGGTACACTTATGACTATCAGGAAACTACCCGCGTGGGGAAAAGTCACCCCTAGCACCCTTAGGGTTGGGCTTGAGGGGTGTGGTATATAGAATTAATCGAAAATAGTGCCGAATCCATTCTTTTCGGGGTCGCTGAATTGAATAGTGACACTCCGGATGTCGTTTAAGTCCAAGCTGAGCCTCAATCGGCAGGGCCCTGAGAAGGGGTGAACAAAGAGAAAATAGCCAAAACGAATAGTGTGGAGATGAAACATACCAACCCCGCTGGGGGTGGGGAATGTGAGTGGATGGCATTTAAAAATAATGGAAAATAACCTATATTAATGTCGAATCCATTGTTTGTGTCGCTGAGATGAATTTTGACGCTCTAAATACCGTTTAAGTCCACGTTCAGCCTCCATTGAGACGGGAGGCTGAATGGGGTCTAATAGTAAAAAGTCTAAAATGACCGAAATTACTGTTGAATCCATTGCTTTTGGGGTCACAAGGCTGATTGGTGACAGTATCGTAGACAGTTGAAATCGTATAGATCATATCTATAGCGTGACGGCAAAATACCTGTAGTTATCACTAGTTTTTTGAAAGAACTAAATACTTCCAAGTCAATTCAAGCTTCAACAAGGATAAAGTGTTACTCGAAAATTAAACCATCTACAACTTGAAATCAAACACATCTAAATAACTCTTAAAATACATAATAGATGGAAAAAACCAGTATCCCAAAAAGGAATTATATAAAAGTTAACTTCTCACATAACTGGTAATACTAATTTTCAAAGTAAACATTCAAAAACCAACCGAGCAACGCCGGGGACTACAGCCAGTATATAATAAAACATAAAGGTCGAATAATACTACCTTGAGGAATTCCCCTCTTAATTATTACAGGGTCAGATAAAGCTTCGCCTACCCTAATTCTATGAGATCTGAAAATTAAAACCTACAACCTGTTTTCGAGTCTTAGACCGGGTCAGGAATGTAATGAATGAAACATATATAGGCTACTCCCAAGGTGATTATTAATGACTGATAGATGCTATGAAATGATAATGGAGAGTGTTGCTGGAATGAAAGATGACAGGGAAAACCGGAGTACCCGGAGAAAAACCTGTCCCGCCTCCGCTTTGTCCAGCACAAATCTCACATGGAGTGACCGGGATTTGAACCACGGTATCGAGCGGTGAGTGGCCGACGCGCTGCCGTCTGAGCCACGGAGGCTCCTTTTATGAGATCTATTTTCTAGAAATATAGCAACCCATTCAGTCACTCTTTTGTCTAGTCCAATTGCATTCATTTTTTGAAAGTAGTCTTTCATGATCCATCCTATCAAACAAGTTGAGCTTCAGTGGAATGACCTTTCCTAAACCCGAACTGCCTTCTATCGAACCACTTATTAATTTTGCAAACATGTCTAGTAAAATCAGAAAGAATGCCTTCCCAAAGCTTACGAGCAATGCACGTCAAACTGACTGGCCTGTAATTTTCAGCTTTATGTCTATCACCCTTTCCTTTGTACACAGGAGCTACTATAGCAACTCTCCATTCATTTGGTGTAGCTCCCTCATGCATACAATAATCAAATACGTACTTCAGATATGGTACTATATCCCAACAAATTGTCTTTAGTACTCGTATATCCCCAGAAATCTTATAAATTCCAGCCGCTTTTCTTATTTTCAACCTTATGTATATTACTGTAAATGTAATTTTTATCATTGGCAAATTTGAATACTTCTTTAGTATTAGTTACCTCCTCTATCTGGACATTATCCTTGTAACCAACAATCTTTACATACGGCTGACTGAATACTTCTTCTTTTTGAAGATCCTCGCATACACACTCCCCTTGTTCATTAATGATTCCTGGAATGTCCTTCTTGAAACCTATTTCTGCCTTAAAGTACCTATACATACCCTTCCATTTTTCACTAAAATTTGCATGTCTGCCAACTATGCTTGACATCATGTTATCCTTAGTTGACTTCTTTGCTGGATTCAATTTCCTCATAAGTTCCTTCAATTTCTCCTAACTTCCACAGCCATTTCTAACTCTATTTCTTTTCAATCTCCACCTTCTTCTTAGTCTCTTTATTTCTCTGTTATAATATAGTGGATATTTACCTTTCCTTAGCACCTTTAAAGGTACAAACCTGTTTTCACATTCCACACAAATTGTTTTAAACCCATCCCAGAGTCTGTTTACCTTTTTATTTACCGTTTTTCACCGATAATAGTTACCTTTATAAACTCCCTCATGCCTGTTTTTTTCAGAAATATGGTACTGCCTAATAGTCCTACTTTTAAGACCTTATTTCCTATCATATTTATTTTTAACTACGACAAAACAGTTTCGTGTTCACTAATACCATCTATTACTTCGGTTTCTCTATAGAGCTCATCTGGTTTTATCAACATCACGTCCAGAATATTCTGCCTTCTAGTTAGTTCCGTTACTTTCTGAATAAGCTGGCCTTCCCATATTAACTTATTTGCCTTTTGTTAGTCATGCTTCCTGTCGTTCGCATTACCTTCCCAATTGTCATTTGCTAAATTGAGATCTCCCGCTACAATCACATTCCTTTCCATACCGTTTCCCACATAGCTGATTATCTCATCAAATTCCGAATCAGCGCTGGCACTACCCTTTCCCAGTCTGTACACTCTAAAGACATCAAGTTGCCTATTATCTTTAGAAATGAGCCTTACACCTATAATTTCATGTTTGTCATCTTTAACTTTTTCGTAGCTTACAAATTCTTCTCTCACCAGAATGAATACACCCCCCTCCTACCATTCCTATCCTATCTCTAAGATAAACACTCACCGGGCGAGTTGGCCGTGCGCGTAGAGGCGCGCGGCTGTGGGCTTGCATCCGGGAGATAGTAGGTTCGAATCCCACTATCGGCAGCCCTGAAGATGGTTTTCCGTGGTTTCCCATTTTCACACCAGGCAAATGCTGGGGCGGTACCTTAATTAAGGCCACGGCCGCTTCCTTCCAACTCCTAGGCCTTTCCTATCCCATCGTCGCCATAAGACCTATCTGTGTCGGTGCGACGTAAATCCCCTAGCAAAAAAGATAAACACTCCAGTTTTTAAATTGATTTGTACAAGTTATTGCAGAACCTAGGTGAATATCCCATCCATTCAATCGTTTTCAGTGGGTTAGGTAATGCCTGTAGCGGATGTACTAGTACACAGCCTCATGTACACGCCCTGGAAGAGAATTGAAAATGATCATAGTCAGTCTTAATTGGAGGCGCCCAAAATAAGGACATTTATTTATTTATTTATTTATTTATTTATTTATTTATTTATTTATTTATTTATTTATTTATTTATTTATTTATTTCAAGTTCAAGATAAAGTAAGATAAGTAAATTTACAAATCACACTCAATATGCAACTAATATATATATACATTGAACACTTCTGACCTGCCTACGCATGAAAGGCAGTTGTTGTGTACAGCTCCTTAACGTTCAGTTAAGCAGAATATATGTCATGGTTGATTTTAATGAGAAATAAAAACTTTCCAGTCTGCCAAACACACAAAACTTCAATATAAATTACAACACAATAAACATACCCGTAAAAAATACACCCTACTATACAAAGAACGGCAGGTTTCGTTCTACAAGAACATCCTCAGATTTTATCAAATCACTTAAATCATGCGTAAATATGTACGGTATTGTTTACGTTGCGTAAACTTGTCAATGATAGAGACTCAGGTGATAATATGAACAAGTATTAAGAAATATTGATGATTTTATAAGAAATCAACCATCACCGTATTAACACAATGAAAAGAATATTGTACTTATTTGGATTGCCGAAGCTTAGTTCGTTGTCACCAAACACCTTGCTTGTAATCAAAACAGACACCCCACTTCGTGACCACTGTAACACGCAAGCACAGTAAATAGGATGAGGTTTTTCTTTTTCCCATTAAATATTAGATAATCGTCCAGGAAGAAAACGAGCGATTTTTAGGAATTAATTTAGTGATGACGTTCCATATCCAGCTACTGAGTCAGCTTTACGGCACTTAAATACACAAAGCTGATGATCTGTGCGTTTCCAACCACTAACAGGAACAGATGTTAGAAATTGGTTTAAATATCGCGGAAAATGAACTAGGTCCGTATAGTGATCTTATTACTAATTGATTTTAACTTAGTAGTAGTATCTTACGTCGTTAGCAAAGGAAGGCTGAATTATTTCGTAAGTTAGAAGAAAATCTACATTGTGGTGCGACAGCTTTAGTAGGGCATTAGTAATTCTACAGAATATATACTGTACGCACAATTTAGTACTAATTTCCAAAGAATATTCACATCTTCAGAGGATTCTATAGCTAATCAAATCTCTCATCGTTTTACGAACAGAGTTTTGAATGTCTCTCACCCAACTCAGCTCGACGTGCTCTGAATATCGATGTAATTAAGAATGAAGACGAACGACAGAGAAGACAATGAAGTCCTCCAGAAATTACATTCTCATTTCTGAATGCTTTAGTATTTATAAGTGACCAAAACAATAATCTTAACACGCACAACTATCAGCCTATAAACAAAGAGTACAGAGGGAAGTGAAGAAAATACTAATAAGGAGCCTACTTGTGCTGTTAGTAATTACATTTTTGTGCTGAAGTTATCGTGATCATCGACTTAGTGCACTTATTTTGTGAGAGTGAATCCTTCCTGCACTCTATAATAAAATGATGATTACTGTCTGGCATTTGTTACGGTATAAAGTGATGTATCCTTGTAGAGTGTCTGTATTGAATTTCCGCCCGCTTCCCTTTCGTTTACCGATGCTCTCATTTTCGATCTCTTCCCAAGAGTCGTATTCTTACCCCCTGTGGTTGGGGGACACAGACGAAGAATACACTCACGGTATCCCCTGCCTGTCGTAAGAGGCGACTAAAAGGGGCGACCAAGGGATGATTGTATTAGAATCATGAAACTACTTGTGATTAGCACCACCACGTGGGGAACACCATGGGTTGCTTTTACTTGCGCGTAGTACCACTTTGTTAGGTACCAAATAGGTTTGTGATTAGTAGCACGCAGGAGCACCGTGCGGTCAGTCCCTCACTTAGAGTGCACTGTCGGCTTTTACAGTACCTGCGATTAATACCACTATGTGAGCGACAGCCCCCCACCCACCCACCCCCGCCTCTGCGTCACCAGAACAACTTCATATTTAAATGGATTTTACTCACGGTCTGCTCGTCTATGGAACCTTCCACCATTTGAAGTAAAACTGTTTCCTCTTCCTCCCTTCCTCCACGCAGTAAAGAAAACGTACATGTAAATAGAAATCCATATGTGATGTATATAACTTGTATAAATTAGAATTTCAAGAATGATGTGCGCAAGTACAATTGAATGTGGGCGAATGTGTATGCGTGCGGGTGTGGAAGTGGTTGAGAATGAGTATGAGCTCGGAAGAGTGTGTATACAGGGAGGAGTGAGGATATGAATAACTGGGTCTTTTTGCTCTTAATAGGTTATAGCATATAATCAAAATATGATTCTAAGAGTACAGTTGTTGGAGTGTAAAATTGTTAATGTATAATTGTCTGTGCATCTATAAATATTCAGTAAACTTCATGTAAACATACGTGTGGGAATGGAGACACTTCAGTGTATGTGGGTCTTGCCGTTTCTTCATCTATCACCCATAGATTGTACATGTACGAGGGGCGTACTATATTGTTTTACACTTTATTTTTTGTACGCCCGGGTATGATTCACATTTCACTTTTGAAGGTGGTAACGTATACCTAGTGTCTTGTTCCACCGTTTGGTAGCAGCACACGCACAGGGGCCAATGAATGGACTCGTCATAGCCATTTCATAACAACACTGTCAGCGTAGGAGCAGACAACATGGAAAGCAACCGACAGGGACTGCGCTATACGACTTGCTTCCTATGGAAAGAAGGCGTGACCATTGCAGAAATTCATCGGCGCTTGGTGGCAGTCTGTGGAGAACATGCGCCGTCACGGAAAACAGTTTACAACTGGGTGAAAGGTTGGAAAACAGGGCGCACATCGGTGGACAAGGGAACCCAGTCTGGAAGGAATGTGACAGTGTCAACACCAGCCAACATTGTCCGGGTCGAACAGGCCATCCAAGGAAACAAATGTATCACATTTACGGAAATGGAGGCAGCCAGGAGAATTAGCCGAAACACCCTGCAGCAGATCATGCACGGCCACTTACAGTTGGGGAAGGTGTCATCCACGTGGGTGCCTAGACTCTTGTCTGCAGCTAAAAGAAGAGGCGTGTGGACGTGTGCAGAGAACTTTTGCAACGCCATGATCAAGATCCAGCCGACTTCATGGCTAGGCTTGTGACTGGTGATGAGACATGGCTCCATTACCATGAGCCACAAGCGAAACAACAGTCGATGCAGTGGGAGCATAAGGGCAGTCCACCGCCAAAGAAATGTCGAACAGTGCCATCAGTTGGCAGGCGAATGACGACAGTGTTCTGGGACACAAAGGGCATCATCCTCATTGGCTGGCTGGAATTTGGGGCCACGATTAACAGTGCAGCATATGTGGCAACTCTTAAGCACTTACGTGGTGCCATTCAAACTGAGCGGCCAGGAAAATGGGCTAAAGGTGTGCTCTTGCAACATGATAATGCCCGGCCCCACACTAGCCGAGAGACCACCGCTGCCATTGATTAAATGGAATTCACGGTGCTGCCACACCCACCATACTCCCCGACTTGGCACCAAGTGATTATCATCTGTTCGGGAACATGATGAAACCTCTACGTGGTTGCAGTTTTGTGGATTTTGCAGAACTAGACACAGCTGTCAAGGCATGGGTATGCAGCACTCCGAAATAATGGTTTAAGGAAGGTCTGGAGATACTGACACGTCGATGGCAAAAGTGCATATGGTTACAAGGAGATTATGTTGAGAAGGTGGACGTAACAACTGATGTGTAATGTACTTCATTTGGGGAGAAAAAAATAAAGTGTACAACAATATAGCACCACCTTCGTAGAATTTAATAAATAAATAAATAAATAAATAAATAAATAAATAAATAAATAAATAAATAAATAAATAAATAAATAAATAAATAAATATGTTAATTCATTCTTGTTTAACTCGCAAGAACTTCCTTCGAAACAACAATAAAATAGGCATCCGTTTTGCTGCTGCTGCTGCTACTACTACTACTACTGCTACTGCTACCACTGATAGTGTACGGCGGGCTACCTAGAGGGTGGCGCCCTCTCTCAGGCCAGGAGATGTGTTGCGGTGATGTGAGGTTCGGTTAAGATGAGGGGGGGGGGGGGGAGTGGCTGTGGCGTATAAAAGAAACTGTCCACCTTAGTGAGGAGAATGGAAAACCATTCTCAGGACAGCCCACTATGGGACCAGCCCACCGCCTCCCGAATACAGAGCTCTAAAGTCTTGGTAAAGCCGTGGCCACTGTAAGCCGAGCCTGCTCTCCTCGGTCCCTTTCTCCGGTTAACCGAACTGAAATCAATGAAAATAATTTTCTGCTAACAACAATTAGGTGGAGGCTAGTAAATGGAATGAAATGGCGTATGGCTTTTAGTGCCGGGAGTGTCCGAGGACAAGTTCGGCTCTCCAGTTTCAGGTCTTTTGATTTGACTCCCGTAGGCGACCTGCGCGTCGTGATGAGAATGAAATGGTGATGAAGACGACACATACACCTAGCCCCCGTGCCAGCGAAATTAACCAATGATGGTTAAAATTCCCGAACCTTCCGGGAATCGAACCTGTGACCAAAGGCCAGCACGCTAACCATTTAGCCATGGAGCCGGATAGTGGAGGCTAGTAGCTCAAAGTCACATCAGGTCTACCAGTACGCATCTTTATCGACGCCAAGCTGGGAAATGTAGCGGCCGTAGCGCCCTGGCATTTGTTTGGTGTGAAAAAAAGAAACCGACAACATCTTCAAGGTTACTGGTGGTGTGGTTCGAACCCATCATCTTCAGAATACAGTCTCGCAACTATATGATCGTGCTACGTATCCAACTCGTTCCGTTCGGAATTTAGTAATCTGTATTTGTCCACTGAATTAATTTCAAGTCTTAGGATATGTCATACACTAATTTGACGGTTATATTTATGTATTTATTTATTTATTTATTTATTTATTTATTTATTTATTTATTTATTTATCTTATTATTAGTACCTTTGTGACTTTCCTGTCTTGCTGACTAATTTTACAAACATATAAAACTGCATTTAACTTGAAAAATCTAAATATCTGCATTTAAAATGGAAATTATGAAAATTAACATTCATTAAATAAAATACACACTCGTCGAACCTTGTACTCACACTTACTTGTTACCTGCTTACTTACACATACGTTATTTGAAGGGCGCCAGCTGCCACTCAGTACAGCAATAATAGAATGAGACTCTTGACCATCTCTAGGGTGTGGGGTAATAAGCTTACTTTTGACAACATACCATATAAGTTCTGGGAAAAGGAGATTGGCGTTCGGTTTCCCCATTAATTTTGAGGTTAAGATATTTTACTGTCAATGAAATGAAACTCGGAATTCGTTTGATAGAACAATATATATTCTTTAAATAATATATCAAAAAATAGTGAGTCTTGTTGCGATAAAACAGATGAGAATATGAAATTATGACATTGCAACTGAAAGAAACTAGGCATGAATTTGAATTCTTCTTGACCGGACATTTAACAATTTATACGAAATATTTCCCTCACTGATTCACTTGACTGTACCTTCAACACTTTGAGTGTAATTACGACGTAATCCATTGCTCTGGTGTTTACTGTAGATGTGTCACGCCTAACGTGGTGATACATCCTTGCGACTGCTTCTTCTCCATATCATCTGACTTCTTTGTAAGTCAATATGGTATGACCTCTTGGCAGGTCCAGGGTTGCCCTCTCTGACTCCTTGGTAAGCCTTGCGTCCGCGTCTTCCACTAAGTGACGGACCAACCATTTGGTCTCACTCTCTCAATGACCAATAATGGCTCACTGAGTCTTCACCATCTCTCGTTCACACTGGTTGACTGACCAACTAAGGCCTCTTGATCTAGTAGACTACTTCACTGTACTGCATCCGTATAAGTAATGACTGACGCTACAATATGCATCCACCTTTTATAGACGTTGGTTGACACAGCTACGTAATCTCCAGAAATAACCATGACATACTCCCACCTACGCGACAGATATTAGGCTACATCCAGTGGTGAAATAGCCCCGCGGCGACTGAGTCCGTGCGCGCATTGCTAAATAAATACGATGGCAAAGCCATGGCAAAGCCATGGCGCGGCGATGACTTAGCAGAATCGCCACTAATATTGCACAATGCACCAACGTCACACCCAATCTCTGATATATACAACAATTCTCACTGTATAGGTATTGAGTGTTATACTACACATACGTATATATGCATACAGCTAAGTACAATCTTGCAAGCAACAGGCAATTGCAAAATCGAATTGAATAAAACTGATAATTACAATAATAGTAACAATATCACAGATAAAATAATAATAATAATAATACTGACATCATAATAATAATAATAATAATAATAATAATAATAATAATAAAACCATACAATAATAAAAATACAGATATCATCTTGTAACGGGATTTGAACCGTTACACCTTGTTCAGTGGAAAAATTAGGGCTTATACTTTACCACATTGTGTTTATATATAAAGGAAAATAATTAAAATGGTTTAGACGAAAATAAAATATTGGAAATAAAAATTGTTTTAAATAATTCAATTAGGCTAATTTAAAAACTGACATAATTTACAGTAAGTTAAATTTAAGACTTAAAGTAAGCACCCAATAACAATTAAGATCTTAAAGTTAAGTAATAAATATTGAATCGTTAATTAAATAAAATCAGAACATCTTAAAGAACAATTATAAACGGAGTAATGTAGGCGTACCAAAATACTCGAATAAATCAAATATGCTGTGCGTGATCGTAATAAATTCTAAGAATGAAATAAAAATCATACATCATACTGAACCTAATATGTTTTCTTATAGCTTCAATGAAACATGATTCCGTAGATCCTATTACATTATCTTAAAACTATCTTGCTAATCCTCAGGCACGCAACTCATTCATACTTCAACCATTCGTCAGTTGTCCTTAACTTAGCAGGTGGTTTCGGCAGGCGATCTTAAATTTTGATAAAGAACTAGTGTGTCTGGCAGGAAATTCCATAATATTGTGCAGGTCACAATAAAATCATCTATTGCAACTGTATTTGTGTTGGGCAGTCACCCAGGAGGCAGATTTCCTATATGTTGTTTACCAGTTTTTTATTAAATCATTGCAAAGAATTTGGAAATTTATTGAACATCTCAGTTGGTAAATTATCCCAATCCCTAACTCCTCTTCCTATAAACGAATGAAATGAATGAAAATCCATACCGTTTCCAGTCATTCGGCCGGATCAGGAATAGAATGAATGAAGCACACATCTAGCGGCGAGGATAGGAATTGTGCCGGCTGCCGAAGCCTGCCGGACTCCTCTGGGGCAATGATTAACGACTGACAGATGAAATGATAGTGGAGAGTGTTGCTGGAATGAAAGATGGCAGGGAAAACCAGAGTACTCGCAGAAAAAGCTGTCCAGCCTCCGCTTTGTCCAGCACAAATCTCACATGGAGTGACCGGGATTTGAACCACGGAACCAACGGTGAGAGGCCGCCACGCTGCCGCCTGAGCCACCGAGGCTGTTCCTATAAACGAATATTTGCCATAATTTATACTCTTGGAAACCAACTTTATCCCCATTTGTGATCTTTACTACTTCCAAGAATACCACTCAGACTTATTCGTCTACTAATGTTATTCCACGTCATCTCTCCATTGACAGCTCGGTACATACCACTTTTTTAAAATGCTATTTGTTCGGGGCGTCGACCTAGAAAGATCTTTTGCTCCAACATACCACTTAGTCGAGCAGCTCGACTCCTTTCTCTCAAGTCTTCCCAGCCTATACTTTGCAACATTTTTGTAACGCTACTCTTCTGTCGGAAATCACCCAGAACAAATCGAATTGCTTTTCCTTGGATTTTTTCCAGTTCTCAACTCAAGTAATCCCGGCGAGGATATACACTGGAACCATACTCCTAGTTGGGGTCTTACCAGAGACTTATATGCCCTCTCCTTTACATCTTTACTACAAACTCTAAATACCCTCATAACCATGAGCACAGATCTGTACCCTTTATTTACAATACCGTTTATGTGATTACCCTAATGAAGATGTTCCCTTGTATTAACACTTATGTACTTACAGAAACTTTTACCCCATTAACGCAGTAACTAAAACTGAGAGGACTTTTCTTATTAATGAAACTCACAACCTGACTTTTAACCCCGTATTATTATTTTGTATACAAACACGGCGAGAAACTGTTCATGTTTCGCCCAAGTTTCTGGCTAGAACCTGATCTAAAATGAGTTGTGCACAAAGGTGATCATGTGACTAGGTATATGATATGTCATAAATTAGAATTAAATATAATCGTGTAAGTGGATTCGCGGGTTAGGTCACGTAGGCCTACCTAACACTTTGAATTCCGGAGATAGTGGCTTCGAACCCCACTGTCGAGTGCCCTGAAGATGGTTTTTCGTGGTTTCCCATTTTCACATCTAGTCTTACGTAAGCCCACGGTCACTTCATTTCCATTCGAAGCCTTTCCTATCCCATCGTCGCCAGAAGACCTATCTCTGTCGGTACGACGTAAAGCAAATTGTAAAAAATAAGTAAATATGACAGCTTATTTTCTTCGCGAATACCTTATTATAGTGGACTACAGTTCCTGCCTTGAAAGTGCTCTTTACCAAAGTAGATAAAACTTCCTTTGTCTTTGTGAATGATACATGGTATAGTGATCCAAAAATTGATAGTCGTAACCGTGAAATGTTTTGAGGTACCATGTCGTAGAATGTTCACTTAATTTTCAACAGCAAATACCATTTTACTACCTCTAACTAGAGACTGCCCAGAATACTAAGCATTCCAAATTATGTGTCTTTAAAATCGAGGTGGCAAAAGAGTGTTCTAACAAAGAAAGGTCTACTGTTCTGCATGCCAATCGTAACTGTTGTACAAATGGTTCCTGGGAAGTGCAACCACCAAGGCCACTATATTCATACATTGGTTATTCACTCTGAACAGCTTACAGAACTGAGCAGATCTTGCTGCCACTGTGCCTCTAGCTCCAACCATAAATCCACTACTTCTATGGATGCCAACTTATACTTTTCTTCATAGTATGTAATTGGTGGTTCCGTAGGCGTCGCACTTTTTGTTATGAACATCCACTGATTTGGTGCTAGAAGCCTCGGTTCTAACGAAAGGATCCATTATAAAACCATAACTCGAGCCATCGGGAATGGCTACCACATCCATCCGCTTAGCCTTAGAGGATCCACTAAGCGTAAGTCCATATACTTCCTCGTACATTTTGTGTTGACCTTCCTTCAAGACATCAGAGATTAAGGTTTGAATACGGTGATGGCAGACATTTGTAAGGCCTCAACCCTCTTTGCAGAAACCCTGAAACGCACACCAAGGTCAGTACTAATAGGCAGATAATTCAATAAATATCCGAGTTTTAAGCATACCCACTTATGTTCAGATGGGATATTATTACTCCTTTTTCGACTGACATTCCAGTCTTGTGATTGGAATGGTTGGCAGATGTCCAAGTAGTCTCTGATTCGATGCTCCCCGCTGTCTGAAAGGTTTGACTCAGTCCCTTGAAAACGATGGTATTCACAACGCTTCACTCACTATATATTCTAGCAGGTTTTCCATCTTATATTTTCACTTGTTACGGTAACTTACAGAACATTCCTTAAACAGCGCTCCACGTATAGGCTTTCATCTTGGAGAGGCAAATCCCCAATTGCAGATAAATCGCGCGCCGGCCAGCCAGTGAATTTCTCATTATATGCCTCAGTAGTAAAACATTAACAATAAACACTATTATTTTTCTATACTCGCTATAACAGAAAAGCTTGGATATACCTACCGCGAACTTTTAGGTATTGAATAAAAGCATGAAAACCTGTTACAAAATTCCACTCCCTTTGTGAAAATTAATTACTTTTTAAATTCATCACCTGCACTTAATTTTGTATGGTCGCTGACGCATATCTATCGTTATTTTCTGTGCGGTTGTTGAGAAATTTTAATCTGAGACGAAGGCTGTCTAATAAAAGCAGTAGAAAAAGATACGCTCGGTTTACCTGGAAAACGTGGGTTCGATTATCTGCCATGAAGTCATTTACTCAGCCTATACGAGAAATCAGTCGAGTTTAATTTCTGGGAGTAAAGACGGCAGGACACAGGACTGAACTCTATTTCACTTAATGCCTAAGTTATGAACAATTAAAGCCTTTACCATCTATTCCTCTATATTGTACCTGGTGCCCATGATCTCTAAGGTGTCTAATCTATACGGTCTGACACCGTCGTTAGCCGGTTCGAGTCCCGTTGCTTAAAAAATATTCACCTTCAGAATGTTGGCCGGTAGGGTAGAAATGGTGGTGGAATACAATTTTTAATCACTAGATTGCATGCCAAAAGTCTGGATTTAAATCCAAACCTCTGCGCAGTGATCATATGAAATGAGGACATATGACACTGTTGATGGTGATGGTTCATCGGGTAGAGACGGTAAGCCTTGAACAGACCCCGTGGACTATTCGACAGGAGTCGTTTCAGAAGTAGGCTATGTGCCTGCGCCGGGTTTCACTCTCTCTCCCTCCCTCCCTCCCTCTCTCTCTCTCTCTCTCTCTCTCTCTCTCTCTCTCTCTCTCTCTCTCCCTCTCCATACTATCATATATAACGTCATTCATTTCATCTCATTAACTTCCTTGATGAGGTTGACGTCAGGAAGGGCATCCGGACGTAAAAAACTCGCTACGAGTATTCATCTCCCTTCATACCCGACTCCGTAGAGAAACCTTTATGGTCTGTATAGGGTTGGCTTTGCTATTTATTTTTACTTCCGGAGATAACCTTTTAGGGGATGTAGGAGGGTACTTATTTTTCTTTGACAACTGCAGACTTCTCTCTATGATAATTTTTGTTCCCAAAAATCCATTTTATGGCACTTTTTTAATTTACCTTAAATTTGTTGAAGAGGCAGGTGTGTTGACACCTGAATATTTCCTAAGAAATCTATTTTTCAATTTGCTTTACGTCGCACCGACACACACACACAGGTCTTATGACGACGACGGGATAGGAGAGGGCTAGGAGAGGGGAGGTAGTGACTGTGGTCTTAATACTGATGTACAGCCGCAGCATTTGCCTGGTGTGAAAATGAGAAACCACGGAGAATAATCTTTAGGGCTGCCGATAGTGGGGTTCGAACCTACTGTCTCCCGAATGCAAGCTGATAGCTACGTGACCCCAACCGCGCAGCCACGAGCTCGGTAAGAAATATCCCGCAAGGCTTGCTCGAGTTCCTTTTTCTGCACAGTGAATGTCAGAATATATCCTATCGTCACCTAATTATTGACTGTACCTGACATCAGAACCCACTAACACTCAAATTCAACCAAACTGTGCTGTTTAAGGCACACTACCATATGAACCTGGCTGGGGAGAAAGCATTAATCTCCCATCTTTCGTTTCCTCCGCGGATGATGTTGTGTCAAAGCGCTGTTCGAGAAAAAGAAGTCCTTTAGTTTAATAACTGCTGTATTTAAGGAGAAGTGGGAGCAACATTAGGGAACTATTTGTTTATTTTCAAACCTCTGTTTATTGAGAAATTTGACTAAAGATGAACGTTTTTGTGTGTTCTCCACAGGAGAGCTTCCTTCTGCCTGTACCCAGCTTTAGTCCCGGAACGCTTGCGAGGCCCGTGAGCCCGCTTGCCGAGGAGACGGAGGTGGGCAGTGAGGAAGGCGATGGAGAGGCCACAGGGAGCGGCTCAGGCAGTGGCAGTGGTAGTGGTGGCGGCAGTGCCTGGAGACGGACTGGGACGGTTACCACGTCCTCCGGACTGCGCAGCCTGCAGGGCAGCCAACTGAAGAACACCAGTAGTCTACTCCGCAAGTGTTACCCCTCGAGTTCCACACAAGTGCCCTTTCTCCCTGCTGGCCGCTTAGAAGACTGCCTGCCGCCCTGTTACCATGGAGCCAAGACCATGGCTAAACTTATTAAGGTAAGTTCCTCCACCAAGTTTGTTATTGCTCGGCTAATTCCCTGTAAACCTGCTCCGATCATAATCACTTGCGTAGGAACGGTGTTTAGCAGTTCTGGACCAGAGTGAAACTGTGACGCTTCTGGAAGTGGAAAGAACACTAAACTGCCTGATAAGGACCGATGTGCAGCGACTCAAATACGCAAAATGTCCTTCATTCGTTTGCTTTGTGATCTCATTTCATACCGACTCTTCATCGTGTATTTTCAAGATTACTTCTGTGTTGGAATCAGATAACTAGAATATTTCTAGTTTGCCCTATCATTTCAAGAATTTTGCGTGAATAATTTTAAATACTGGTACACTATTAGCACTAAGGATGCATAGGCCCTATCGAAACATTCAAATTAATCTTCATTATGTATTTTTAATATTATTTTGATATTCCTTGCTCTCCCGTTTTCATTACGAGAAATTTCAATACAGTTTCAACAGTTCAGACAAAGCAGGTTGGTCCATGTCCATGCTGTGTATTATTCGTGCATGTGGTAGTTGTGTAAATTTAAGCAATGCAAGGCCTTGTTATATTATGTATTGAGTGGGCCTCATAAAATGAGCATTACGTGTTTAAAATACGATCACACTCGGCCATGCCAGGAATTACTGTTTGGTTACTTCCAGTGTTCTGTCGTCCAGGAAAGATGGTAAATGAATGAATAGGAAGAAATATGCTGATAGAACTGACCTTGGAGAAAAAGCTGAGTATGCTAGACTGGACTAGAATCCCACGGCAATACTTTGGACGTACTAGCAGGGGATGGCTAGGCCAGAAACCTAGAGATGAAAGTATTCAAATTAGCTGCAATGATTGATCTTTCTTAGATCTGTCTAATTAATTTGCCTTTTAGGGACCGCTTTAAATTACCAACAGTGGAGTTCTACGAACCGCCATATCCTGATCTAGGGCAACTGACCCTCATTTCTTCTATTCTTGGTCTTGGTCAGTGGCGGTGGGCTCTCAGGAGCACGTGAACAGCCAGTTCTAATGCATATTCACGCATTCATGGATAATTCAAAATTGTTTCGCCTGATTTCATCAATCGATCGAAAGTATTTGACTTATATCGAAGCTCCGTTACACTGACAGCTGTTCATTTCGACTGACAATGTGGGGAGCACACTGAAGATTTTGCTACGAGGCTGAAGACTATACGCATGCGCATGGAGATGACGTCATGGTTTATGCACAGATATCTCCATAAGCGAGGAGCACGGTAAGGTATGTGTCTTTCAGTCTACAATTACCCTCAAACAAGTGATAGTTTTACAGTTGACCACAAGGGTCCGCCACCTCCCCTGTTACTGTTGGCCACAGCTCTCAGAAGTTACTATTACATTACATCACCGAAAGATTTCGCTAGTAGGTAATTCTGAACACACGGGAAGAAGTTTGCTTTACATTGTGGGTGGAGAATCATTTCAATTTGAGTACTGGTAAATGTGGTAATTGCACGCACTATTTTCATGCTTGTTGTCATACTTAGGTGAACTTCGTGCTATGTAAATCTAAGAATAGTGTTCGCATCTCATAATATTCGCTGCAATACAGCATTGTAGCAAAGTTGCTGTGGATTTTACTTTTACCGAGCTAAGTATTGAACCTGCCAACTTGGGGTCAGAAATCGGTCTGAGCCACTCAGCTCGGCAATAGTAATTTTAGATGTATTGTGCACTCACTGATTAGTCTCGGAAAAATGCATCCTCGGTTATAGGGGTTCTACCAAATTATGAGTTGAGAAGCAACCCTACAAGGAACTTTTAGTGAAATTATTTTAAGTAAGTTATTTTGTACGGATTTGCATTCTACTTTGGTATTTTTGAGACGTGAACACACATTTTGTTGCGAACCCCCTGAAAATTTTGTCACGAACCGCCACTGGTCTTGGTATAGAGTTCAGACAAAGACAAGCTGCAGGATGGTACACGTCCTTGCTTGTAGGAGTTGTGGAAATTTAAGTAATGGAAGGCCCTGCTATATTATTCATTGAAAGGGCATCATAAAATGAGTATTACGTGATCAATATACGTTCACACTCGGACATGCCAGGAATTGCTGTTTGTTTACTTCCGGTGTTCTGTCGTCCAGCCATCTCGTCAGCGTTAAGTCTATGGCTACTCAGTTGGTCAATCCTTGGTTACCGAGCTCGATAGCTGCAGTCGCTTAAGTGCGGCCAGTATCCAGTATTCGGGAGATAGTAGGTTCGAACCCCACTGTCGGCAGCCCTGAAAATGGTTTTCCGTGGTTTCCCATTTTCACACCAGGCAAATGTAAGGCCACGGCCGCTTCCTTCCCACTCCCAGCCCTTCCCTGTCCCATCGTCGCCATAAGATCTATCTGTGTCGGCGCGATGTAAAGCAACTAGCAAAAAAAATCCTTAGTTATGCAGTGGTTCCTTTCGCTCTAGCGTTCCTTTTTCAGTGTTGTCAGTAATGCGAGACTAATGTGATGTCTGTACTCACACAATGACCCTGCCCCCTGCTCGCACGCTGTCTTCATTTTATAAACACTCGCACCTCCTCACGCAAGCGCAATCGTATTCTGAACAAGTGATGCCCGTCTTCATAGCCATACTTCGCTCAAGAGACTGTTCAGTTTGGAGGTCCCAGATACGAACCTCAGCGCCGAGTATATTTTTTCACAAATTCTCCCATCACTCACTACAGATGTAAAAGGTACTATGATACCCGTTTCATGTTCTGCGCCACCTACCCTAAACCAAGTAGGTTAGGTCATTTCTCGCCTATCCTGGAAATGGAATTCAAACATTTCCCAACTCGGTCAAATACTGGAATGATACCTAATACAATGAGTCTCACTCGCTTCGGCCCCTGATTTTTCTTATAAAAATCGAACTAATATTTATGATTTAATAAGATTTCTTACGGATATTTCTTGGCGCTTGGGAAGCGTGGTGACCTCACAGCAAGTGTTGGAACATGACCTGCGTCGTGTGAACGTTCACTTGCTTGACGTAGGCTACTTGCGAGTTTTCCGCTGCAGGCCATTTTTCGAGTAGGTCAGGTAGATCCGTAGAAGTGCATTCTACTTGCGCAGGTTGGAACCGCATCCAACGAAGTGACGTCACACGATCTTGTAACTTGCTTCGTGTACATGCGCACCTGCTAATCCAATTATCATTTGGAGTGAATGAGTTGGTCTCGTTTCCCCGCTTCATAATTGTTGTGGTATTCTTGTGTGCAGAGTTACTGAAGAGAGGTGATGAGAAGACTAAATCTAACATTTTGTGAGAAAATACATTCAACTAGAGTGTTAAACTAAACTCGTGTCGGCGAGTTGGCCGTGCGCGTAGAGGCGCGCGGCTGTGAGCTTGCATCCGGGAGATAGTAGGTTCGAATCCCACTGTCGGCAGCCCTGAAGATGGTTTTCCGTGGTTTCCCATTTTCACACCAGGCAAATGCTGGGGCTGTACCTTAATTAATGCCACAGCCACTTCCTTCCAACTCCTAGGCCTTTCCTATCCCATCGTCGCCATAAGACCTATCTGTGTCGGTGCGACGTAAAGCCCCTAGCAAAAAAAAATAATAAAAAAATAAACTCGTGTCTCCAACCAGAGGTGGTGAAACTCTTTTCAGACACACTGGCAATGGAGGTGAGCTGCATGTGCCATTTTAGCCACATAATAGTCCTTCTGCCATTCTTAAATCTCTGACAGTACCAGGAATCGAACCCGCGCCTCCGGCGATAGCAACTAATAGCTCTAACTATTACGCTACGGAGGCGCACGACTAGAGTGTTTATGGAATGCAAACAGTAAAATTTACAAATCAAGCACACCTTAGAAAGTGCATTTGAATAAACTCATGCAGCATATGAACGTCGATAGTTTTGGTATACAAGAAGCAAAGAATAAAATTCGGAGCTTACTTCCTACCTCTTCAAGTAGTTTCAGACACAGGCAGCTTCTTGGTTGTCGGGGTACCTGGTGCGAAAAATAATCTCCCACTCTAGGACCTCTTCAACGAGTTGATGTGGTTTGCCTTCACCGAGGCGCTCCGTTAACGCGGCAGGGAAATCGATCATTACAATCTTCTCCTTGTTCTTGTACCTTCACCAACGATGGTACACCATCAGCGCCAGGAGGTGTATGCTCACAGAGTCCGTCCTGGAATTTCTCCTCTGTAAGACATTCCCCACTGCAGCCTCGATTTGGGGGTCTGTTGTTGTCTGCCATCTCTGCTGGGTACCTGTAATAAAATCCTAAAAGAGAAGTGCAAGACGAATACTCTCTTTAAACAGTGACAGACAATGTTCTTGGTTGCACTTACAAGTACAAATGCCCTGACTGTACTGATACTGATAAGCGCTGGCGATTGCACTTACAAGTACAAATGCCCTGACTGTACTGATACTGATAAGCGCTGGCGATGAGAGGGACTATCACAGTCAGCTTGCTCCTCGACTCGGTCTCGTCGGTTTCGCTCTTTATATCGGCCTACAGCAGATTCTCATAGTTTCCACTTCCAGATCATTCTGCGCAGTTACGGCGATTGGGAATTAATTCACCAAATGGACAATAATTAGACATGTATTACAATTAAATGTAACTACGGCGTGATTTTAGAATAAAAAGCCATTTAGTATTTGACTGCGCACTAAGAAAGCAACCGACACTAGATAGAACTACACAGACACCTTGCTGACTTAGACTGCCACACTGACGAAAGTGCGAGATAAGCAGGTGACTCATATCTCACTGACCATGACCTTGGCAAAAAATATACCTCTGCTTTCCTTCCTCACAGCACATACTAGAATTGCGAGTACTACTATGGCCGTCTGACGAGACGTCGCGTGCATGCGGGGTAAGGGGTGCGGAGGGTAAGCATGGTTGCTGCACATGCGCCTATCTCAAGTCTCAAGGCCTGGCAATAAACATCGGTTCTTGTAAACTAAGGTGCTGCTGTGAAGTTTCAAATTCGTAGTGCAATTGTGCTATAGTTACACATTCACTAAATTCACTGAATAAACACGCATCCCTTTCAGAGAGCTCGCATTGTTTACCACGACTAATGTTCGTAGCTTAGTGTAGTATCTGTCACTCGTGCCGTATCTACAATCTGCCGCAAGGAGGGAGCTTCAGCGATTCCCGTAGAACTACCCACTGAATGGAACTGAAAACTGAATTGAATCGATAGTATGATAGATACGAATTTTCTAGACCTTTATTATCTAAAGCCTACAACCGCGTCACACACGCAATTAAATGCCTCGTTGTGACTTTTTGATTTAGCATCTATAATATCAATCTAAATAAAATATATTGCTCTGCCTCGTTTGTTTTTACCACGGGTGCGTGGAGATTCGTGGAAGGCAGAAAATGTTGTAATACTCTTAATCGTGGAAACATATTTCTCCGCATATGCGGCGGCTTGTTCAATCAACTTACTGAGGGAGAAGAGTAACTGTTTATCTGGGTCCATGGCTAAATGGTTAGCGCGCTGGCCTTTAGTCACAGGGGTCCCGGGTTCGATTCCCGGCAGGGTCGGGAATTTTAACCACCATTGGTTAATTTCCCTGGCACGGGGGCTGGGTGTATGTGTTGTCTTCATCATCATTTGATCCTCATCACGACGCGCAGGTGTGTCAAATCAAAAGACCTGCACCAGGCGAGCCGAACATGTCCTCGGACACTCCCGGCACTAAAAGCCATACGCCATTTAATTTCATTTTTTACCGAAGTTATTGTTTATTTAGTTGCTGGCCCGCTCACATCCTCGCCGCTCCGTCAGTACTGCCGTCATCCACCGTCCCTGCACGCTCTTGGCCTCCACAGCCACAGTATCTAAGTAACTGTTTTACATGCATCATAAAAATGTTCCTGGTGGTGCGTTTTTATGTTGGTAGAAGTTGAGTGGGGGAAATAACTTCAGTAGCCCATGGTGAAGTTCCACCAAACTGTCCTGCCTTGGGCATGGTGCTCTATTGTCGAGTGCACCGCGGATCATTTTATAGGTATCTACCAATGTTCTTACACGAGAAGAGTACTATATTAAAGTGCAGTAATAAAAGTAGAAGTCCGCCTCTGTGGTGTAGTGGTTAGTGTGATTAGCTGCCACCCCCGGAGGCCTGGGTTCGATTCCCGGCTCTGCCACGAAATTTGAAAAGTGGTACGATGGCTGGAACGGGGTCCACTCAGCCTCGGGAGGTCAACTGAGTAGAGGTGGGTTCGATTCCCACCTCAGCTATCCTGGAAGTGGTTTTCCGTGGTTTCCCACTTCTCCTCCAGGCAAATGCCGGGATGGTACATAACTTAAGGTCACGGCCGCTTCCGTCCCTCTTCCTTGCCTATCCCTTCCAATCTTCCCATCCCCCACCATGGCCCCTGTTCAGTATAGCAGGTGAGGCCGCCTGGGAGAGGTACTGGTC
The DNA here is from genome assembly GCF_040414725.1 of Anabrus simplex. NCBI lineage: Eukaryota > Metazoa > Arthropoda > Insecta > Orthoptera > Tettigoniidae > Anabrus > Anabrus simplex. Next base: position 320,395,774 of record NC_090269.1, read on the forward strand.
ATTCTCCCCAGTTGTATCCTCCGACCCGATGTCTGAAGCTCCAGAAAACTGCCCCTGGGGCGGTAGAAGTGGGATCCCTCGCTAAGTCCGAGGAAAAAGCCAGATTAAGAAAGAAGAATAAAAGTAGAAGACTGATGGTGCAGCCATGTACCAAAGTGATGTAAAGTTTTCACGTGATTTTGCCCTATCTTGGGGTAGCCTACCACTTTCCGCATCATTATAGAACATAAACTCGTAAGATTGAACGCAGTAAATAGTAAATGTGGTACTCCCGATATGAGACCACCTGCCTATGGTTTGTCAGTCAGTGTTCTTTCCGTTGTACAATGGAATCGGAGATAATGGATGTGTGTAGCTTGCAGTCTCCTGTTAAGCCCACCAAATATCGTGGTGATAGGTCGTTATCTCTCTCTTTTCAGCCTCTATTTCCGGCTAAATTAGATTGGAAGAGGACTGTGGGGCCAATCAATACTCGCTCCATAATTGATGGTCGAGGTATCGCCGGAGTAGAAAGCGGCTTAGCCCTAATCTGTGGACAGAACTAGAGTGGACCGCTCTGGGACATGTATTCTCAAGACAGTCTTTAGCGTCATCTGCTGGCGTCAGTAACGAGAAAAGATAGCAATTGTAGGTTTCAAGTATAAAAATAAAATTATGGTTTTGTCTATACACTTCAAGTTTTTTATAATTGTTTCCTCGGATTAAAAATATAAAAGTTGAAAGAAGGGTCAGTTCAGTGTTTATCTGTCTATTAGTTTGTTTATTTCTTTGTTACATCAGGGAAATTGGCTAAAGAAAATGTTCGGAAAACTTGATATTAAGTTCAGGGATAGTCATGTTGTGCCTCCAGGCTATATATATGTTATTTGATTAATATCCGACGACGTACCGACGTTAAGGGGGAAAAAACAGGAAATGTCAAATTTCTACCATAATTTTAGATGTTTCAAAGAATTGTACATAAGATAAGTTGTGCAACGTAAAAATTCCGATATTTTATGTGTTTTTACCGTACGAAGAATGAAAACAGAGACATTATCAATTGTTTTTCGCAACTTTCGAGTTTTGGCGATAATAATTGCACTGGCCACAGCCAAATTGATTCAGAATCATGCCACTAAAAGTAGGTTGAAAAGCGAAAATGTTTAGCTATAATTATATAGGCTACAAACATTTTTTTACTCTATGAATTCCTCACTGAAGGACGGACGATTTAATTCCAATAAATCCTACTACTTCATGTAGAATATCGATCCAGCATGTTTCAATACAGGCGTACTGTTTATTCGAGATTGGCTATATCACACGCTTAAATAAATGTTGAATATTCGTAGAAAGATATTTCTAGCCTGTGACTAAAGCTGAAAGCTCAATACATTAAATACAATGGATTGTTCAAAACTGGAAAATTAACCAAAAGACTAAATAATAATTACATCAGTCATATTATAATGAAATATTCCTCTTCAGTTTTTCCTGGTCTTTTCTCAGTTTCTTGGAGCCGGCACTAGACGTGGATCAAGTCCAGTTTCATGGCTGGATACCTTTTCCGACACGGAAAGATGTATGTACTATTTTCTGTGGTAGTTGGCAGTATTACAATAATAATAATAATAATAATAATAATAATAATAATAATAATAATAATAATAATAATAATAATAATAATAATAATAATAATAATGTCCACCTATGTGGTGTAGTGGTTAGTGTGATTAGCTGCCACCCCCCCGATTCCCGGCTCTGCCACGAAATTTGAAAACTGGTACGAGGGCTGGAACGTGGTCCACTCAGCTTCGGGAAGTCAATTGAGTAGAGCTGGGTTCGATTCCCACCTCAGCCATCCTGGAAGTGGTTTTCAGTGGTTTCCCACTTCCTTCCCGCTTCCTTGTATATCCCTTCCAATCTTCCCATCCCCCCGCAAAGCCCCTGTTCAGCATAGCAGGTAAGGTCGCCTGGGCGTGGTACTGGTCATCCTCCCCAGTTTCATCCACCGACCCGGAGTCTGAAGCTCCAGGACACTGCCCTCGAGGCGGTAGAGGTGGGATCCCTCGCTCAGTCCGAGAGAAAAACCGACCCTGGAGGGTAAACAGTTAAAGAAGAAGAACAAGAAGAACAAGAAGAATTGTTTTTACGTCTCACTAACTACTTTTAGGGCTTTCGGAGACGCCGAGGTCCCGCAGGAGCTCTTTAACATTCCAGTAAATATACAGACAGGAGGCTAACGTATTTGAACACCTTCACTACCACAGGAGTGAGCCAGGATCGAACCCGCCAACTTGAGCTGAGAAGGCCAGTGCTCTACCGTCTAAGATTGGTAGTGTTATGCTTTGTATGTAAATGACGATACGTATTAAGGCGAACACAAACATCCAGTCCATGAACTAGAGGAAATAACCAAATGCAACTAAAAATCTCCGCACCGGCCGGATATCGAACTCGGGGCCCTCTGAACCGAAGCCAAGGAGCCGAACACATATTGTTACTAAATATACAATTTTTCCTGGTTCTGAGTGGATTTTAAGCATTGATTTAAGGGCAATTAATACGTATTTATTGACAACAATGACGCCATTTAAACGTATGTGGAAATTCCATATCGTCACAACAGTTGGTGAGGGCGGCGGAAATATGCTGCCGGAAGCCGAGGTAGTGCAACACTCATGAGTACGTGACATCCTCAGCTGCATGAAAGAAGTACGATCTTGCTTTCTGCTTCATAAGTTACTTCTACAATAATGCAACGTGAGTCAAGTTTACTGTTATTTCCTAGGATCTTTAGGTGAAATAGGCTACAACATGCTGGCACTAGTGTTCGAACATACCCTGTGAACATCTCTTCTGAGATAAGCATGTCCTTACAATACCAGTTAGCCCGGGAGTTCAATACTTGCCAGACATTGGTGTAGCGACCACGGGGCTCCAACTGATCTGCATTTATGTAATGCTCTTCTCTGCTACTCTTTCCTGTTCGATACGTCCTTTAATCAAATCCTATTCTTTCTTTCCTCAAACTATTGGGTTTGATGATGATGATAATAATAATAATAATAATAATAATAATAATAATAATAATAATAATAATAATAATGTTATTGCTTTTAAGAGCCGCTAATTACCTTCAACATTTTCGGAGACGTCAAGTTGCGGTAATTTTCCTCAGGAGGAGTTCATGTATGTGCCGGTAAATCTACTGACACGAAGCTGGTGTATTTGAGCACCTTAAAATACCACTACCAACTTGGACACAGGTCAGTGCTTGTATAATCTGAAACGCTCAATCCGGCTCGAGGTATTAGGTTTGGGACGACTGCTGTTTCCTTCCTTCTGACATCTCTTCGTCCTCATTCATTTTCTTTAACGAACACAGTATTGCTATTCTTCAGAGGGTCGGGACTCCCCATTTTAATTTATTAATTATTACTAACATTAATAATAATGTGGAGGGTTTTCAGGGTCATTAAAACTAAAATTGAACAAGTTCATTCCCACTTGAGTATTCTATTCGGCACAGTTTTTATCGCTGACAATCGAGCGCACAGCCCTCTGACACGTGGGCCTCCTGTTCACTAACACGGCTTCCAGTGTCGTTCCAGAACAGTTCACTTGCCAACTAACAAGCCTCGATGAACTCTGCGTAGCCGTCTGACTCAGTTCTCTCTGTATCACTGTCACGGACTCGCGACCTTCTCGTAACTGCTTGCATTCACTCGCGACTGGCTCAAGACTGACTCCGCACTTACTTTTTTTTTTTACGGGGGGCCCCCGTAGCCCGCTCCCCCGCCGTGACCATCGACTCAATCTACATGGCCTCCGACATGCTATTAATTTCTAAGAAGAAAGAGATAGCAGGGAAGAGTGGGAAGTGATACAAGGAGTATCTGCCGTTTTCCGAGTTAGACTCGCTACCACGGCAAGAGTTTGTGTTAGGTAAAGTGGTGTTGAAGTATAGTATTGAATGGTCAGGGAAAAACTACATAGGCGGAAAAGAGAAAGGGCCTACGTGTAAAACCTGACATCTTTTGATGGCACATGCAAGGATGTGGGCTGGAAAAGTCCAGAGGTTGTGTTAGTTAGGAAGATGTGTCATGCAATCATAACAATTTCCTTGCCATTGTTTGTTATTATGGGGATCAGTCCATCTTGTCACTGCCGGGTCGGCTCGGGTCCATTAGCTTCTGGGCTCTGGGCCACAGGTTCGTCTCTTTGCCCAGCAGCCAGTGGTCCCTGGTTCCAAGTCTCCGTTTGGAGAGGGGGATTAAATTAAAATGAGGAGTCTCAACCCTCTGAAGAATAGCAATACTGTGTTCGTTAAAGAAAATGAATGAGGACGAAGAGATGTCAGAAGGAAGGATACAGCAGGCGTCCCAAACCTAATACCTCGAGCCGGATTGAGCGGTTAAGATTATACAAGAACTGACCTGTGTCCAAGTTGATAGTGGTATTTTAAGGTGCTCAAATACACCAGCCTCGTGTCAGTAGATTTACCGACACATACATGAACTCCTCCTGAGCAAAATTTCCGCAACTCGAAATATACAGTCACGTACAACTGCAAACTTATTGGACAAAGTACATTAGACTAGGCTTTGAATTCCCTGCGAGTGAAGCAAGAACCAATGCTAGATTGAGCTAGAGCCGTGTCATCACCACGCATTTCTCTTGAGATTCGAGACCTTGGAGACCAATTTACATGCCCAAAAATCACCTACCGGCAGTTTCTGCTTTAACTCGTGGGAAGACATGTCTTTGCAGAAGTAGTTTCCACGTTTCTCTCCATCATTGGAAAATCGATCTCGGAATATTCATTCTCACGTCATTCTCACTGAAGGTTGTGAGGAGCAACTGATCAATCAAAGGAATTAGTACGGTCTGTATACAGTGCGTCTGCCATTCTTAGTAAATATACAGGATAGTCGAAAAGAACGTGAACTGGGTATATGGTGGTCATACTGATAAATAATTTAACAAAATAATTCGATATCTTGCACCGTTGCATATTATCAGATGCTGATTAGCCAATCTGATCGCTTCGTTGGCGAATTAAAATGGACTTTGCGAAGCCTTGTTGCTAAATCTGTACCAAGCTTAAGACCGACTTGAAGGCACCATCGATTGATTGGTCATTGATGTTTGGTAAACCCGGAGTGCCAAATGGGTACTCTTCAAGGAAACCGTTAAGTAAAAATCTACCGGCACGTTTGTCCCGCACTCTACCAAGGCTACTGGTACTAGTGTACTTAGGACAAGGAACATCTTAGTCATCAATCTCATGAGTGTGGGTGTTTTACTTCTGTCCGCTGTCAAGCAAAAGTACTACCCGAACCTCTCATTCCACGATTATATGGTGTCAAGATATCTAATAATTAGATCAGCTGAGTGGCTCAAACGGAAGAACGATGGCCTTCTGACTTCATGTTTACGGGTTCGATCCCAGCTGAGTCCGATGGTGTTTGTAAACCCATCTCCACACAGGCCAAGAAGGCCTTTGGAGTAATAGAAGGTGAAGGCTTCGACTACATGTAATCTCAACACTGAGTGCGACGTAGTGGTTAGCTCTGTGCCTGGTTGTCTTTGCTGCCTGGAATTAAGCTGGTACTCTTTTATTGTGCAGACTGAGTGAACCTCAATACCATGTGCCTCTCTAGATGTGAGGTTCCGTTTCTAAATGTTTCGACTTGGCAGCGAATCGCTGTCCTTCCGCGTAACACTACCGCCTTAGCTAGACAGCTCCTCAGGTTGTATTTGGAGGTGCTCTAATACACCAGCCTCGTGCTGAAAGATTTACCAGCATGCAAAAAAATCCTGCGGGACTAAATTTCACCACCTCGGCGTCTCCAAAAGTCGTAAAAACCTTTAGTGGGGCGCTACTGATGATTCATTCGCTGAGGAGTCACATTACTAACAGTGCCATACATCGATAGAAACCACGTGCAGCTTTGCGTTATTTATTTATTTATTTATTTATTTATTTATTTATTTATTTATTTATTTATTTATTTATTTATTTATTTATTTATTTATTTATTTATTTATTTATCGTATGGCTTTTAGTGTCGGGAGTCCGAGGACATGTTCGGCTCACCTTGTGCACTTCTTTCTATTTGACTCCCATGGGCGACCTTTGCATTTGGAGGTGGGGAATGATGATGATAGCGTGGTAGAGAGACGGCAAAACCCGCACATAGTTTACTCCTGTCAAATAACACCAAGTGATGTGTTAAAGGCTTAACTTCCCCATTCGACGGACGAATCACGCCCTTACTCCATATGAGCACTGCGGAGAGGTTCGGAATTAATTGAATCCAGGCTTTTGACACGTATCTAGTGGTTTGGATGGTGACATAATTTTTCACGAACGGGACTCGAACTGGCTAACAATGGTTTCTGACCATATAGACTCGACGCCTTAACGATCAGGCCAACCAGGAGGGCAGTTTTGCATAATTGTGGTTGAAATCCACAGCCTCTGCTTGAGGTTTTCTGAGAATTTCTTCCCGGAACTGAAGGGAAGTTCTTTCCTGGAAATCACTACTCGATCTGGTTGTAAAGGTTCTGTGGTATTAGTTCAACATAAATGAAAGGGAATCCGGTGAATAATTGTATCCATGTGTAGGCAAATTCCTGAGTGCTAAGCTGAGCGATATACTGCGAATTAGTCATACATATTATAATAGAACGGTGCTCTAAACAAGGAAATTACAAAACCACAGAAAGGTCGCTTGATAATATCCTCAGTTCTTATCTGCTATTGGTAGTGAGTCTTCTGAATTATGCTTGTGACATGTTTCCTGATGTCAATCTCAATTAATTTGTTAACCGTCCAACACATCATGAGTGTAACAGCTACCTGATATTTGTTATAGATCTCTGAAATCATTTATTTCAGATAATTAACTGATAGTAAACCACTACTATTCCGCCAGTGAATCCATTGAATCTATGCGTAGGCAAATTCCTGAATGCTTAGCTGAGCGACATCCTGCGAACTAGTCATGCATATTAAAATAGAACGGTGCTCTATACTTTTCGGGTCGAAATAATAGAGATATTTCCCCGGTTCTGAAACGAAGTGTCGGCTTTCTTCCTCTTGAGCCTGTGCAGTTTCTGTGCTCTTTAGAAGCTGACGGATTGGATATCCACATCTGCATCGTTTAGGTAAGTAAGAGACTTAAAATTTATCTTAAGGCATGATATTTAGATGGGCGTATAAAAACTTGGTGGCAATTTTGCAATTCAACATTGTTACCTTACTTTCTAACAAAAAAAAAAAAAAAATAGGGAATAATTGTGCTTGTGCTTCGAAACTGAACCAATTGAACGGAGGAAAACTTAATTAATTGACGTGTCCATTATCTATCAATTAGAAGTAATTAAACTGGATTTAGACCAAATCTTCTGGTCGTATCTTGTTCCTTCTTTGCGGACAGAAGTGGACATGTTCGTTTAAAAATAATATAATTGAGTTTTATCCTATTACTACTTGAATGCCCGTTATTCGCACGGGATATTATGTTCTCTTTTAATTTTACTTTTATACGAAAATGAGGCATTTTTGTTTGAAACTTAATAGCATGGTTCCTGGCGCTACTCGTGAAACACAGTTAGGAGGTGACAATGTATCGTTTATCACGAGAAGTTTTATTTTTTATGTGTCCCCTTACCTACTGCATAAGGAGTATTATCTTTTCTTAAATTTCGACATGCTCCCTTGCCTACTACCATTTTCATTTGAAGCTCAATGGCATGGTTCTTAACTCTACTCGAGAAACGTCACCACGAGGTGTCTTTTACCATAGGGAGTTTTATCTCAGTTGCATTTCGTTGCTGTGTACTGCAGGTATTGGATACTTATCTCTCCTCCCGCTGTCAGTCCTAACCTCAAGGTCTATGTTTACCAAACTGCGTGAACCTTTTTGCCTTCTTATGTTTTGCGCATGCTACGTGTTTTCAAAAAAAAAATGTACGATGGTGAACAGAAAACAACACGATGAGGCACAAGTACTTGGCCAGTTTGTAGAAACTCAATAAACCCTGTATTGTCTAAGATAATATTATTTATTATAATAATGCACCTCTTGCAAATTTCAGAAAAAGGTAAAAGAAAAATTCTGACGGACGAATTACCATACACAATCTTACGACATATTAGGAGTGCCTAACTTACACTCAACTGAGCTTAGAACGTGCTGATTAACCTTGTACAGAGGTAATTAATTAAAGTTAAGGATAAGGCATTGACACACTAAAATTGGCTTGGGGTCAAATATTTTCGTGGCGTAGCATTGTAATATACAGGGTCATCGTAAAAGAATACCTATATTTGAAAGCATGTTTCCTTTAAGTAGGATCGATATGTTGAGTCGATGAGTTTCTTTGAAATTCCTCCTTGTAGACCTTGCCTGACCTTGATCGGGTGGTATAACCCTTGCCTGTCTGCACTGTGCTGTGTAGCCAGTCCAGCACAATATGGACCGCCCCGTAGAAAGACCAGTGGGTGCTTCGTTTTCCCTCAGGTACAACAAATCGAACAAGAAACCGCTGTCCGTCTTATTTGCAAGCAAGATGGAGCACCGCCGTATTTCAAAACAAATCTACGCATCGCATTGAATGCTCAGTTTCCGAATAGTTGGACTGGTAGAGATGGTCCTGTTTCCTGAGCGTCTAGAAGCCCCGATATCACTCCAATGGGCTATTTTGTCCGGGCATATATTAAGAGCAGCATTTATGGTGAGAATATACAGGACTCAGTGTATCTCACAAGGAGTGGCCAGACCCTGCGTCCAACCGATTTCAGCAAGCTTCAATGCACCTGTAGGGAGACACTCAACAGTAACTCCTGTATAAGAGTTTAGGTCAATACACTTACCTTTTCGAAAAATAGGACAAATGTCATGACCCATGATCCGCTTCAGACCAAGTGGGGGTGAAATGAAAATCCACAGCCTGTTTCCAGTCATTCGACCGGGTTAGGAATGGAATGAATGAAGTCCCCATCTTGCGGCGAGGATAGGAATTGTGCCGGCTGCCGAAGCCTGTCGCACTCCTGTGGGGCAATGATTAATGAATGGCAGATGAAATGAAATGATATTGGAGAGTGTTGCTGGAATGAAACATGACAGGGAAAACTGGAGTACCCGCAGAAAAACCTGTCCCACCTCCGCTCTGTCCAGCACAAATCTCACATGGAGTGACCGGGATTTGAACCACGGAACCCAGCGGTGAGATGCCAGCGCGCTGCTGCTTGAGCCACGGAAAAATTGATGAATCCCCAATTCCAATGCAACGCATATATACTTGGTGAGTTACACCGCAGTTAACCGGAGCGGTGGACGGGTGGTCAACATACTTGTTTACGAGAATTAACGACGTGAGTTGGATTCTCGTCATAGCAATATTTGGGGGAACGCGCAGATAAAAATGCTAATAAAAATATTAGGCACACTGCAGTGTTTATTTTCTACCTCAAATTAACATAGAAAGGGAGAGAGATCCAGCAGTAACTGTGAGAACGTTTACGCCTATATTAATTTCAGATAGAAAATAAAGTGTACTGAATTTTGCTTAATAGTTTTTTCCCAAATATTTATTTATTAAAAGATATAGACTCGATGAGACTCGAACTCACGTCTTCGAGGGTAGCAGACAAGTACGGCGACCACTGCGTTGTAACTCTCCAAGTATATATGCTTTGCACTGGAATCGGAGTCCGACTCGTTGGCTGAGTGGTCAGCGTACTGGCCTTCGGTTCAGAGAGTCACGGGTTCAATTCCCGGCCGGATCGGGCATTTTAACCTTCATTGGTTAATTCCAAGGGCTAGGTGTTTTGTGCTGTCCCCAACATCCCTGCAACTCGCACACCACATATAACACTCCACCACAATAACACGCAGTCACCCACACATGGCAAATGCCGCCCACCCTCATCGGAGGGTCTACCCTACAAGGGCTGCACTCGGTTAGAAATAGCCACACGAAATTATTATTATTATTATTATTATTATTATTATTATTATTATTATTATTATTATTATTACTGGAATCGGATATTCATTAATTTTTCGGACATTATTAGGTTGCGGACCAGACGTATTTAAAAATGCGTTTGCCTTTTAGCGTTCTATCACCTCCACTTGGTCCGAAGCGGATCCTGCGTCATGACATTTGACCCCATTCTTTCGAAAACGAAAGCGTATTGACCTGAACCCTTATACACGAGTTACTGTTGAAGCTCGTCGAAATCGGTTGGACGCAGGGTCTGGCCTCTCATTGTCAGACTAAGGATCACTGCCATGACAATTGTCACCCCAGAAATGCTCCGGAGTACGAGGCAAGAATCCGATTATCGATTCAATGTCTGCCGTGAAACTAAGGGGGCGCATTAAGAATTCATTATGGTATGCAAAAAGTACCGGGCTGAGTGGATCAGACGGTTGAGGCGCTGGCTTTCTGACACCAACATGGCAGGTTCGAACTTGGCTCATTCCGGTGGTAGATTTACTGGCACGTAAATAAATTCCTGCGAGACAAAATTCCGGCACCTCAGTGTCTCCGAAAACCGTCAGATGTTTTTAGTGGGACGTAAAACCAAAGACATTATATAATAATGGTATGTAAAAAAAAAACTCCCATTTTTCCTCTTCAGTTTAAGACCACAATTGCCTCATTATGTGTATCCTACTTGGGAAAGCACTTTTTTTTTTTAATTTGGGTATTCTTTTTCGATGATCCTATATAAGCAAAGCCATCGACCAACCTACACGTTGTACAATTACACTTGGTATCCATTCTGAACTACAACCCGGCCCGAGTAGAAGTGCTAGCGTTCCTCACAAAGTCACCGTAAGCAGTTGCAGGCTAAGGACTCGGGAGCGTATAGTCAGATCGGTAAAGATTGTTTGAATATCACTTATATTCTAAAACCCTTGAAATAGTATACACATATGTACAAAGCACATATAAATTTCTGACACCAATCAACCTTTGAATCTCTCTTCAATTTCTGAAAATCTTTGAGTCCTTATATTACACACAACAATATATGTTTCACTGGCTGAATACTTAACTACGGGATGGAGTTGATTCCTGTACAGCTGAAGGCTTCTCTCTTCTTTCTTCTGTGCTGAAGACTCTGGAACCCGTTACTTCGACTGTGATACGAAACTCTCCCAAATAAGAATGAATACTGGTGTATTACTATTATTCTCCAACACCTAATTGACTACTGGTGTGGAAAACCCTGTGATCGTTCACTAACGACTCACACTCAGTTCACAAGCCTATTATCCATCTGACTTTACTGCGTACTTGCAGCCTTGTTCAAAGTCTACCAGCACTCTTAACAGTTCTCCCTGGCCGACTAACTATCAGTTCACTAGGCGATAGGGCCTCTGACCTACACAGTCTAAACGCCGACGGTCAAAAAGCCACCTTCAAGATCTGAGAATCAAAAAGCCTTATTGTTTACGAGTTGCGAGTTTATATTTCTTTTCCATCCTTTCGAGAACTCTCTACTGATTATTACACCACCACAACGAGTCCATCCCTTCGAGAACTCTCTACTGATTATTACACCACCACTACGAGTCCATCCCTTCGAGAACTCTCTACTGATTAATACACCACCACTACGAGTCACTTGTACACGTCACGGCATCATTGTTCTTTGATTGGTTCCTTAGTATGGAACTTCTCGGTCACGTTGCCCTACACACAATGTTCTGGAAACACTGAGAAGCTGTTCCTATGTCTCTTATACGTGACATCGTTCATTTCCAGTAGAAATGCGCATTTAACTTGTATAAGTGTCCGACTCGTTGGCTGTGGTCAGCGTACTGGCCTTCGGTTCAGAGGGTCCCAGGTTCGATTCCCGGCCGGGTCGGGGATTTTAACCTTCATTAGTTAATTCCAATGGCTCAGGGGCTGGGTGTTTGTGGTGTCCCCAACATCCCTGCAACTCACACACCATACATAACACCATCCTCCACCACAATAACACGCAGTTACCTACACATGGCAGATGTCGCCCACCCTCGTCGGAGGGTCTGCCTTACAAGGGCTGCACTCTGCTAGAAATAGCCACACGAAATTATTATTATTAACTTATATAAGTATCTTTCGAAACATTGAGTCACACAGCTCTTGTCTTACATGTTTCTACGCCACATAGAATGTTCTAATTCTTTCTTTAGAATATTCTGTCATTCCCATTATTATTATTATTATTATTATTATTATTATTATTATTATTATTATTATTATTATTATTATTATTATTATTTATGAATTATGAATTATAGACATATACGGACTCTCCTGTAATTTCCCTTCATATAAACATGTGTTCAAATGCCTGCTACTTTTCATATCACAGGAGGTCGCGGATTCGATTCTCGTTCAAGTCCGTTCGCTCACTCTGTTATATACGTAAGGTGTGTCGCGAACCGCCGTTCACGACAAATGGAGGATGGTATAAAATATTTACCTTTGAAAAAACCTTTTGAGCTCCTACAGGTTAAAGACCTCTGCCAGAACAGGGAGATCTGTACCGGTGATTTGATGTGGACTGAAGGAGAGGGGGTAGCGGCCGTGGCCTAGAAGAAGACCTGTCTCAGCATTACCCTTAGTGCAAGTGAATGGGAAATCATGGAAAACCAGTCTCAGGACAGCCCACGGCGAGACCGGTCAAGCGTCTCCCGAATGCAGAGCTGTAGAATCACGGTAAAGCCGCGGCCACCATTAAGTTGAAGCCTACTCTGCTCGGGGAATATTCACGTGACAATGGCGATTAGCGCTCGAAAGTTGAAGACCTGTACATAGCGCTAGAAAAGCTGTAAGAAGACCTAAACCTGGAAAGAAAGAGGACGTAAAATGTGATCCAAATTAATCAATAGTTTTAATTTTAATTACATATTTAATGAATATAATGTTTAGGAACTAAAAAAACCGAACTCGATAGCTGCAGTCGCTTAAGTGTGGCCAGTATCCAGTATTCGGGAGATAGTGGGTTCGAACCCCACTGTCGGAAGCTCTGAGGATGGTTTTCCGTGGTTTCCCATTTTCACACCTGGCAAATGCTGGGGCTGTACCTTAATTAAGGCCGCGGCCGCTTCCTTCCCACTCCTAGCCCGTTCCTGTCCCATCGTCGCCATACGACCTGTCAGTGTCGGTGCGACGTAAAGCAAATTGCAAAAAAGAACTACAAATTTCTGGTGGTATGAAACATACAGTGCGAAAAACTATATGAATAGCTTCTTCTTTCAGACACTATATATTATCTTAGATTAGCATAATTTGTTAAAAGAATTCCGTGTTTCTTAAAAAAAGTGCTTAGAGAATTTAGAACGAACAATTTTTGCCACCTAGAATGGGACTTCGGACACCTTACCTTAGTTGGCATTGCAGTATATCACAATAGTCATCTTCAGGTTCTTAGAAGTAAATGATCACCTTTTTTCAGACAGCATGTTGCGAAACATCGACAAATTTCTCTCCTCATCAATGAATATAAGAACTGCGTACTTCAAGCATGTGAGATCTCGTGGGGAAAACTCCAAACTATTCGCATCATAATTTTCTCCTTTCACTATTTCACTTGTCTTGCACCTCCGGTTTTTCAAGCACTAGTTTCAGTATTTTGCTGACGGCTTTTCCAATTTAACCTTCACATTGTTCCTATTACTTCTGTACATCACTTACCTTTGAGAGCATTGAATGAATGGTTTCATTGAGTTTTTCAAGAGAGTTTAAGGACGTCATTAAATGGGAAAAGTTACTGTTAATGTACACCAAATTGCCCTTCAGCTAAGGTTTAGCCATTGTATCTTGCGGCATAGCTATGGGACCAGCATCTTCCTTATCCAACCTGTTAATCACAAATTTAATCACGTCCAAATTATTGCAGTAATACATGCAAGTGCTTATCCAAGTACCCCACCGTATCAGAAGCATACTCACGAAATGGCGCGCTCTAGACGAGGATATTAAGAAAATTTTCTCATTGGACACTAGTTTGTCAACATTGGAAAATATTTTTGCACTTGTTCACTCACTCGATGTAAAGCATGTGCGGGGCAGTTACACGAAACAACTTTGGATAAAACTCTTTAATTGCCTTTCCTGCCTTTACCATGCACAGTACCACGTCAGTGAGAAGATATTGTCATGCTCTATTCCGTACGCTAGCAGCAGAAAGAGGTTATTCAATTTCTTCAGGAAGTCCATTGAGAGGAGATGTATTTTTCCAGGTTTGTCCTCCTCTAATGTACCAACAATCACACTTGCAATGGCGTGTACGTACTCCTTTCGGAGGGTAGACTCGTCAGGAATGTTCTCATTTTTATATTGTTACTAAAACATTTCGAAAGATTCTAACTAACGCACCCTATAGGTCTTTGTAAAACGGAAGCTCCGCGGTCCGAGAAGCTGCTCTCACGCGTTTCTCACGCCCAATATGCTCTTGGACCTGGAACCGCTCTTCTGCACTAACTTTCACCTCGCAACACCTCTGCTCCAACTTCAGACACAACCCGCAAGAACGTGAAGTTGCAAAGAAATGGTTAAGACCTAAAATAAGACTAAAGAAGACCAGTAAGCCAAAGCACGCCGAAAAAGGCAAAAAAGGACAACTAAAACTCACAATTTTCTAACCTACAGTGATCCAAAATGAATACATATTGAGCATCGTCTTAGGACTCTGAAGAAACGAAAGATGATGTTTCCTACTTCCGAGCCCTAGTTATGATACGTTGCGTTATGGTGAATCTATTCGAGACAGACGCAGTCACATGAATCAGAAGACTAGTGAGGTTGGGAAAGTTCCGAGTATAAGTGAAAAAAACTACTACTTTATGTAAATGAAAAATTAGAAGCAAGCCCTGAAGCCATAACGACGACAAAGTCGGGAAATCAGTTAACTCCCTTCACAAGAAACTCTAAAGCTGATGTAAAGTAAACTGAAATACATTAGTAACAACCTCCAGAAATGTAGGAATCAACAACTAAATCTAGATTGCGTACGAAGTGTGTATGGAATGTAAATATGAGAACGCAAATATAGTTCTTTGTAATTTCCTCATTAACGACCGGCACGCTTTTGAAGCCTAGCTGACCGGCAGTGTTTACATTCCTTGTCCGCAGAGTGTCAGAATTTCCCCAGTTCGAGACACAGCTTTGTCAACTCTCCACTTTAACTACTTAGACTCTAAGAGCAAGCAACGAGACTGGACAGAACTGCGTGCAGCTGTGCAACACTGGAGACCTGACAAGCGAGCCGTTCTAGGACAAGCACGCTTTTGAAGTACTCCATGTGGACTGTCTCTGACAAAGCAAGCATGCTATTGGTCACGACAGAGGTGACTGTAGACAGTGTTAACGTTTGAGTCGCCAGTCGTTAATGGGTAAAGTTCGGCTGTTGAGGAAAAGTCATATATCTTTCCTGGGGTCATTTTACTCGAAATCTGAAAAATTACTGGGAATGATGGATCCCTAACTCCGTTTAAAGGAACTTTGTTTCATATAAGTGCATATTTCGGCCATTTTTATTGTTTTAGTCACATTTTGCTTATTTTAGTGATATAAGGTCACATTTGATCATATTTTGAACATTTTGTTTTAAATTGAGGCGTCGTTTTTAACAAGGTAAGTACATGTTATCTGCGTCGAATTCCAAACAAAGTATTTCAAAATTCTGTAGTAGATGCATTTTCTTTCTTTCCCCGAAACAGATAGGTAGCAGGTTTAAAAGATACGATTCCGAAAGAAAAGGAGGTGCTGTTTGAACATACGCCGACAGGCACTAAAAAGCATGTTAATACTTAGTTTTTCCTGTTGCTTTTCAGGAAAACAGAGTGAGAAATGAGCCGCTGAGCTAATACTGAATGAGTGTATAAAGTTTTAACGTATCTACTCTAGCTCAGTCAGTTTAAATAATTAAACGTGTCTTCCGTATTATCGCTAATCGCTCCTTGGCACGTTTAACGTTAATACTTGCTACCTATCCATAAAATGCTTAAGTCATATTTATAGGTCATATTTAGCTAATTTTAGGGTACATTTGCTTGCATTTTTTGTACTACTTTAGGTCATAAACTTCCGAACCATATTGATGAGGATACTGAAAGAACTATACTTGTATAGCTGTGTAATAATGTCGTTGGACTTAAAGTAAACGATGAGTCACAGACTTGTATGGTCCGCACGCTTATTAGTTTATATCAAAGATAAGAGCCATTAACAATGATACCGTCATTCATTATCGCTTTCAAAGGAAAGCGGCTGGGTGCGGGAAGAACGTGAGAGGGACGTTTGGGTGAATGGCCACGATTTTTGCTTAGCGCGGCTAGACATGCCCCCACCCACCACCACCACCACCACCACCATAACAACACAGCTCCTCGGGTTAGACCTTTCAACTCTCACAGACACTACAAACACCACACAATTCAACAAAATATAAATTACAGATTTCTGCCGTCTCTCGGAAATGCTTATTAAAACGGAATTTCTTTTTCTTTCCTTGCTTAATCTGTTTATCCTCCAGGCTTGGTTTTTTCCTCGGACTCAGGGAAGGATCCCACTTCTACCGCCTCAAGGCTAGTGTCCTGAAGCCTGAGACTTTGGGTCGATGGTATACAACTGGGGAGGAGGAGCAGTACTACACCCAGGTGGCCTCCCCCGCTATGCTGAACAGGGGCTTTGTGGGGAATGGAAAGATCGGAAAGGATAGAAAAGGAAGAGGGAAGGAATGCTATTTGTTCGGGGCATCGACCCATGTGGATCTTTTGCCCCTACTGGCACCATATTGTATGAACCTGCGTGTAATTGTAATGGCGGTAGTGTGAAATGTTGTGTGTAAGGAAAGGAAGATTAAGGACGTCACAAACACCCGCTCCCCAGGCCAGGGATATTAATAATTACAATTTAAAACCCCTGACCCGGCCGGGAATCGAACCCGGCGCCGCCGGATGACAGACGGACGCGTTGCCCCCTACACCGCGGGGCTGGACAGCCGTGGCCTTAAGTTAGGTACTATCCCGGCATTTACCTAGAGGAGAAGTGGGAAACCACGGAAAATCACTTCGAGGATGGCTGAGGCGGGAATCGAAACCCCCTCTACTCAGTTGACCTCAGGAGGCTGAGTGGACCCCGTTCCGGTCCTCGTATACCACTTTTCAAATTTCATGGCAGAGCCGGGAATCTAACCCAGGCCTCCTGGGTATACAGCTAATCACACTAACCAATACACTGCAGAGAATAACACAATTACCTCTTTTTAATTAATTGTCTGCATTCATTTTTGCACCCATCAGAAGCATCCACAGATGTAAAATATATCTGCACCGAGTGAGTTGGCCGTGCGCTTAGGATCGCGTAACTGTAAGCTTCCATTCGGGAGATAAGGGGTTCAAATACCACCGTCGGTAGCTCTGAAGATTGTTTTCCGTGGTCTGTACTGATAAGATAATATTAAGAAATATAACGATGCTTTGTGATATTGTTTCATAAATTCTTTACAAGCATTTAGCTGTTCATAATCTGGTAAGTTTGTACTAACAGTGCCCTCCAAGAAGTATAACAGTTTTTGTCTTTTTTGCTAGTGGTTTAACGTCGAGCTAACACATCGAAAGTTTTCGGCGACGCAAGAATTGGAAAGGGCTACTAGGACTGGGAAGGTAGTACCCGCAGCCTTCATTACGGTACAGCCGGGCTGAGTGGCTCAGACGGTTCAGGCGCTGGGCTTCTGACCCCAACTTGGCAGGTTCGATCCTGTCCCAGTCCGGTGGTATTTGATGGTGCTCAAATACGTCAGCCTTGTGTCGGTAGATTGCTGGCACGTAAAAGAACTCCCGCGGGACAAATTTCCGGCACCTCAGCGTCTCCGAAAACCGACAAAAAGTAGTTAGTGGGACAGAAAAACAATAACATTATTAAAACACACACGTGACAATTTTGTTTTATTGGTGCTGCTAGGAATGAGTGATGTATGAAGAGAATTCAACAGTACTCGTGTTACGCTACATGTATTTAACGTTTACAGATCTTTGTAGACCATGGATGCCCAAAGGAAGGAACTGCAGATATTCTCGCAAATTGTGAGACTACCATACAGAGAGTAGGCCTAACAAAAATAATGTTGAAGTCTCAGGCTTCAATTCTACGCATGGGTCTGAAAATTGATGATGTCTGAAATATCAGACTCTCATGTATTATAAGCTGCAATTTGGTGCGATACAAAGTACAGTGACATGCAAAAAGTCATGGGATAGCAGTATTTAAAGGTAATAGCCGGTGGCGCCTGTGTACTCTGACGTCTTGGAAGTGCTCAGACCTGTATCTAGTATGCTCTCAGAGTAAGTGTAAACACTGCCTGTGCTGGTCGTGGCAAAGCGACGTGAAATTATCGTCTTTCGAACGGAGCATGATTGAGGGGGCCAGATGAATGGAACATTCCACTGTCGAAGTTGTACGAATATGTAACATTTCTCTATCGACGGTGTCACGAGTATATCGGGAATACTTCACGGTAGACATTACCACCCGCAGTGAATAGCTCAATGGCCGACTACGGATGCTTACTGACCGCGATTAGCGGTGTCTGGCTAGAATTGTTCGTGGTAACAAACACGCCACACTGGCTTAAATCACATCCGTATTTAATGTAGGAGGAGCCTCCGTGGCTCAGACAGCAGCGCACCGGCCTCTCACCGCTCGATACCGTGGTTCATATCCCGGTCACTCCATTTGAGATTTTTCTGGACAAAGTGTAGGCGGGATAGGTTTTTCTCCGGGTACTCCGACTTTCCCTGCCATATTTTATTCCAGCAACACTCTCCATTAACACTTCATCTGTCATTCATTTATCATTGCCCCAGAGGAGTGCGACAGGCTTTGGCAGCCGACACATTTTCTATACTCGCCGCTAGATGGGGGCTTCATTCATTCCATTCCTGACCCGGTCGAATGACTAGAAACAGGCTGTAGATTTTTATTCAGTGTAGGAGGTGCCAGACGCATATCCAGCGGATCAGTGCAGCGGATATGGAAGCAGAAGACTACCAGAGTGCCCTTGTTAACACAACGACACCGGGTACAGCGTCTCACCTAAGAGTGTGACATTGCTAATAGGACTCTGGAGGATTGGCAACATGTAACCTGGCCAGAGGGAAGGCGTTACCTTCTAGTTGGCCCACCCCTCCCCTAATGAAAACCTTCCCTAGGTCCTGTTTCGTCATACTCGTCAACATGTAACTTGGCTCGATGAGTCACTGTTCGAGTTGTTTCGAGCTGATGGTGGGGTTCGGATAGGCACAGGCCCCATGAAACCATGGACCCCAGTTTGTCAACAAGGCACTATACAGGCTGGTGGTAGGTCTATAATGGTGTGGGGTGAGTTCACGTGGCATAGACTGGGTCCGCTGATCCACCTGCACAGGTCCACTGACCAGTGACTGCTACATTCGCATTCATGTTCAAATCGTCTTCCCCCTCCTTATCTTTGTTACGAGAACACAATCGTTTAGCTTTCACCTTTTAAAATTAGATATTTTGTCAGTACATGGTTTAGATGTTTGCTGTGACGACGGAGTTGTCATAATAGAGTCCGGTGCGTACGAAGCTCCATCCTAAGTTGGCTGCGCTGTTAAATTGGTTACAGGCCAGGGTTGTTGTTGATCTGAACAGTAGATGATCTTTTTATATTTACAGTCGGTAGTTGGGATTTTCTGCATTCACTTCACTAATGCACTACTAGTAAATATATTTAGTTACCAACAAGACTGTTCAACAGACAGCACTCTTCAGGTACGTGCGGCCGCTACGGAGTCTACAACTGTATTGTCGTATTGTAAACATTCACTTGAATTTGCCCATAGCGAGCTACAAGCGCGCACTCTACAGTCGTGCTGGGAGAGTGCTTGACCTGAAACTCTGAACCTTTCCTACAGAACTAATATGATGTAGACTACAATAGCGCAATCGATACCTTTTCGACGCGAAATCAAAGGCAGCGTTTTTGAATCCCAATATTGCCCGCTTGACCATTGTTTTTCTGCACTCAACATCTCTTCCGCGTCCGGCTCCATGGCTAAACGGTTAGCGTGCTGGCGTTTGGTCCAAAGGGTCCCGGATTCGATTCCCGGCCGAGTCGGGGATTTTTTAACTTTCATTGGTTAATTCTGACGGCTCAGGGGTGGGACGTGTGTGCCATCTTCAGCATTAGAATTTATCATAGATATGGCCCTATTCTCACAGATGCGTAGCTCGCTTATAAGACGTCAACTTGAAAAGCCTGCATCAGGCCTTTCCGGAGGCCACACGTCATTCTTCTTCTTCTTCTTCTTTTCTTCTATTTTCTGCATGTACTATATGTATTGAACACGACCTAATACTTAAACATGATACTTCTTCTTCCTGGTCTTTGTCCCACTTTATTTGGGCCAGTACTTGATGAGAATTTGGCCCTGTTTTACAGCCTGATGTCCTTCCTGACGCCAACCCTAAGTAGGGGAATGTATTCACTACTGCATGTGTCCATGGTGGTTGGTGTAGTGCAGTGTAGTAGTTTGATGTATTTATATGAAGAGACGTGTATTAAAATTACCACAAACACCTAGTCTCCGAGCCTGACGAATAAACCACACGCAATTAAAATCCGAGGCTTGGCTAAGAATCTAACCCAGAGTCCTCTGTTTCAAAAGCCAGTACGCTGATAATTCAGCCAAGGAACCGGACAAACATTTAAAAATAAGAATTTATCATAGATGTGGCCCCAGACAGGAATTAACTTATTTTCAACTTTAGAATATTATTAGTCAATAGGCTAAGGATTATTTCCGAAAATTCTCTTTTAAATTTGTACCTCTTTTTTACTCCTGAAGATATTCTCTAAACAATTTTCACGTTAATATAACTCTCCAAATATTGAAAATAAGACCCGGATAAATATGACATTGCCCAAAATATCTTCGGAGCAGAACACTATAAGAAGCGGTAACTCCGCTTAGACCTCTCTATAAACAAGCCTGTGTTCACAAAATAAACTAGCATAGGCTACTCACATATTATGACTATGCCATGTAACAAACGTACTTGATATAGACGCTGTGGGAGTTGACAGGTCCTATTGTTGTTAGATAGTATTATTGCACTTGTTGAAATGTCACATACAGAGCTCTTTTATATTTCCATGGATGAGGTAAAGCAGGACTTTTATGTGCGAGCCTACAGTGATCTGCAATGTGATGTGTTTATTGCGGCTAAGTGGGGAGTCTAGTCACGTGCGGACGATAGGCGTCTTGACGGCGCCCCCCGCTGCGCAGGCGACACTCGGCTGAGCTGCGCTGAGCAACAGTTTTACGCTCAACTCTGCCAATATTTGCATGTCAAGTCCACGTCTTGCCACCTCATCGGTTCTTCTTCCCTCAGCCTTTGGCCACTGGGTCGTGTCATCGTGCGAGAGCCATTTTCGTTGAAAAATAAGTCGTTATTTACATACATGCTCCACGAGACTTAATTAATATTAATATTCTATGATAACAAAACGTCCCCTTCGGCATCTGTATTATTATTATTATTATTATTATTATTATTATTATTATTATTATTACCATGTCGGTTCAAGAAGCAAGGATACAGAAGAAGGAATGATTGAAGAAATTAAGAAATTGAAATATGTTAGTGAGATGATGATGTAAAATGGTTGGGAACAGGAACCAGTGAAGGCAAGAATCAGAAGATGGAAATGGCACACCAATTAACAAAGGATGTGTACAGAAACAAATATTACCTTGAGGAAAATCTCTGGGAAGGATCACAATTAGAGCATGGTTCCAGTGTATGGGATCTTCGCCAGGATTAATTGATTCGAGAAGTGGAAAAAAAATCCAGATAAAAGCAGCTTGACTTGTTCTGGGTGATTTCCATTACGAAAATTTTGCAGCAAAGTTTGGACTAGGAAGACTCGACTGAGCGCTATGTTCCGAGCCGTCAGTGAAGACATGACGTGGAATGACATTAGTAGACCAATATATATTTTTTTTGTTTTTCTACTTGTTTTATGTCGCACCGAAACAGATATGTCTTATGGCGACGATGGGACAGGAAAGGGCTAGGAATGGGAAGGAAGCGTCCGAGGCCTTAGTTAAGGTACAGCTCCAGCATTTACCTGGTGTGAAAATGGGAAACCACGGAAAACCATCTTCAGGGCTGCCGACAGTGTGGTTCGAACCCACTATCTCCCGAATACTGGATACTGAGGTGGTGTTTTCAAAAGTAGGAAAGATCACAATATGAAGATAATTCGTTTATAGGACAAGAAGTTAGGGAGTTAGGAAGATGTTCGATAAATTTCCAAATTCTTGGAAATTATTTAAGAAAATGCTAGGTAAAGAACTGGACAGCCTTCGTGGCTCTAGCGGCAGCGCACCGACCTCTCACCGCTGGGTTCCGTGGTTCAAATTCCGGTCACTCCATGTGAGATTTGTGCTGGACAAAGCGGAGGTGGGACAGTTTTCTCTCAGGGTACTCCGGTTTCCCCTGTCGTCTTTCATTCCAGCAACACTCTCCATTATCATTTCATTTCATCTGTCAATCATTATTCATTGCCCCAGAGGAGTGCGACAGGCTTCGGCAGCCGGTACAATTCCTATCCTCGCCGCTAGATGGGGGATTCATTCATTCCATTCCCGACCCGGTCGAACGACTGGAAACAGGCTGTGTATTTTTATTTCACTAGTTAAAGAACTGATAAGGAATCTACCAACTGGACGACTGACCTAAGTGCAAATCATTGATTGATTGATTGATTGATTGATTGATTGATTGATTGATTGATTGATTGATTGATTGATTGATTGATTGATTGATTGATTGATTGATTGATTGATTGATTGATTGATTCGGAAGCTTTATGCGCTGCAACTGAAATGTTTGATCTATCAAGCAAGAAATTACTATACCAACTGGGAAAGGGGAACAAAAATATTGAAGAAGACTGTAGGACCTAGGTTCTGTATGTTGATGGAAATAGAGACTAAGATCTAACAGTGCTCTGTACAAAGAAAGCGAAGGAATTTTGGATTCAGAGAAAAGAGATGAGCAATGTTTTATTGGTATCTCATGATATGTACATACATCTTCATTATGTACTGTCATGCATTTCAGCGTTCAGTCTGCAAGCCTCTGCGAATGAATTAAGCGCCTTTACAGCCTTCTATTTACTGCTAGCTCTGGGGTTTCGTTTAGTTTCAGACCTCTTATCTTCAAATCATCAAAAACTGAGTCTACCGAACTCGATAGCTGCAGTAGCTTAAGTGCGGCCAGTATCCAGTATTCGGGGGATAGTAGGTTCGACCTCCACTGTCGGCAGCCCTGAAAATGGTTTTCCGTGGTTTCCCATTTTCACACCAGGCAAATGCTGAGGCTGTACCTTAATTAAGGCCACGGCCGCTTCCTTCCCACTCCTATCCCTTTCCTGTACCATCGTCGCCATAAGACCTATCTGTGTCGGTGCGACGTAAAGCAACTAGCAAAAAAAAAATGAGTCTAACGATGGTCACCTGACTCTCCCTCTACTTCCCTTTTCTCCTTCTTGTAGCTTACTACTTCATGTAAATAGTTTATTTTATTCTGTTCTATTTCTTTTAATCTCTCTTTCAATACTTAACCCTATGTTGACTATACTTTGTCCTTGTGGCAGCCTCCTTATGCAGGAAGGTGTAATAAATAAATAAATAAATAAATAAATAAATAAATAAAATGTTTTTGCTTTACGAGCTGTAATAACAGAGATATTCACGAATTTAGATTATATTTTCAAGTCCATCAACGGTGAACATCCCTGACATAATAATGTTTCTTATTCGTCATGGTAACGAGTTAAATGGCAATGATGTTGGTTGCTGTCTTCTCCGCTATGGCATCAACTTCTTTCCGTCACCTCCTAACCTCTTTCAACCTCAAATTTGTTCATTTTATTCTCTTCAGCTGACCACAAAGAAGCCTACTTTCGAAGTTGTTAGAAAACGTTTGAAGGTTTTGTTGCTTGATCAGAAATGTGTCATTTGGGTGTATGAGAAGGGCTCTCATGTTAACAGAATGGTGTCTAATTATACTTCTTTTGTTAAGCATATTGTTGTGAGTTGTTCAGTGACGGGTAGTACAGCTAGTTTTACATGATGTTAGAAGTATCCTTAAAAGTCAGGCTAATTTCAGATGTCCCAGAAATAATTGGAACACGGTATGCTCAATAACTTACCCCCTTACTATCTAGTTAAAGAGGAAACAATCTTTCTTCGGTTGTCAGTGATGCTTTCACGGCCCGTATTTACAGACATGATTATAGGCTTTTGGTTTTATGCCGTGTCAGAATTTCAACAATTTCAAAAGGGACACTGGCTATCAATCACGTAATACCTGGCTGCCAGTCATTAAGGATTTACGTAGGTAGTTCGCTTCCCTGTCCCTTCACTGTTGTTATTTCGTCACGGTGTTTTCCAAATTCGTACGTTTCTCATCGCCAGATGTTTCATTCCAGGCTTGTGTCAGTGTCATACACCGGTCAATGTCATATGTTATGTACACATGTTATGCGACACTCTTAGACTGATTCTGATCCTTTGGTCAGCTTCCGCTTCGAACGCTAGCGCAGTGCTACGTCCGGGGAGCCATCTGGTGACGAACGAACGTACCATTTCCACTTCTATTATAATTTCAAAAAGTCATTGTTTAAGAAGCCCTTCTCGTGGACAGTCGATATTTTATTCTGATGACGCAGAGTACAGTTCTCTGCGAAACGTAAAGAATTTCACGGTATTTTCTTGACACGGCATAAGCCCAAAAGCCTATACAGTATCATTTTTTCTTCGGATTGGAAATGTCTAAATAATCACATAATACAGGATGGTCGGAAAGAACGTGAACTTGGTATACAAGCATTAGAGGGATGGCCGTACTGATAAATAATTTGGAAAATAATCGATATCTCGAGCCATTGTCATTTTATCAGCTTTTGTAGTTAGCCAATTAGATTGCATCGCGGGCAAATTCAGATGGGCTTTACGAGGCGGTGTTGCTAAATCTGCATGAGGGTCAAGACCGGCTTGAGAGCCGCACAGAGAAATCGGCATCAAATACAAAAACACCATGGGTTTCAGTCGGTGTTACCGTAGCGCACTTGCTATGGCGCGATGCTGTCAGCTCGGAGCTCCGTGTTTAAATTCCCGCCATGGCAAAGGTTTTGCTTCTTCGATTGGTGCTCCCAAGCCGGTCTTCAGGTCACGTGCAGATTTATCAACACCGGCCCGAAAAACCC
Source organism: Anabrus simplex (assembly GCF_040414725.1). Classification (NCBI taxonomy): domain Eukaryota; kingdom Metazoa; phylum Arthropoda; class Insecta; order Orthoptera; family Tettigoniidae; genus Anabrus; species Anabrus simplex. The sequence continues at coordinate 320,421,083 of NC_090269.1, forward strand.
AATTTAATCGCCTAATTGGCTAACTTCAGCAGATGATAAAATGAAACGGTGCGAGGTATCGATTTTTTCAAATGATGTATCAGTATGACCTACCTTCCAACGCTCATATACCTGGTTCACGTTTGAAGTGTCCGGTATTTTCGTAGCTTTGCTTGAAATAATGAGAATTTTCGTCTTATTTCTACTCTTAAGGCTGTTTCATGTCCAACCTCCGTACCCTCTGAGGCCTTCCTGCTCCTAAATTTAGAGGTTGAAAGAACTTGTGGTTGATGTTAACCTAGGAGACCGATTTTCTTTGTTTTAAAAAATGAGTTGCACGTCATCTTCTAAATGTGTCTAGTTCGACAGACCGTGTGAGGAGGACACTTTGACTGGTCAGTCGTATAAGCTAATCATGTCCCAGAAGCGCTACTCCTGGTTCACACTCCGTCACCTGGAATAATCCATCTCACCGTTAGTTGGTTATGACTACGTTCATATCTGCGGAAAAATTAGCGGCGAGTAAAATTTTCAATGATGTTGTTACTTCTTTTGAAAACAGACCTTCCGATCAGATCAAAAGAGATCACGTGCCTCAGTGGACATTTCATGAACAGTTAGGTTTGAACGTAATTTACCTTGTTTTCTTTCACTTACGAGTATACATTTATAACCGAGTTTACGCTTCATTGTTAGTTAATGTACTGACACATTTTATTTATTTATTTATTTATTTATTTATTTATTTATTTATTTATTTATTTATTTATTTATTTATTTATTTAATTGTTGGTAGAACTCTTTATCACTCTTGTAATGGTGAAGTAAATTTATTCCTCCACTCATACACACGGCTGTTATCCTGAGTTTAACATTTCTAAAGCTAAGCTACTAAAGTAACTACACTACACAGGCTGCCAAGGACATTATAGGCGGTATTGCTTGGCTTACTTGATCGAGTTTTCTGCCTGTCGTATCAGACAGCACCTCAATTCACCATGCACATAGATCAAATACCTACGTCTGAAAAGAGGGAAAATTTAAAATCACGGAAGTCAAGTGAAGGTCTAATACGTAAGTGTATCCAGCAGTAAATGGGGTCTAAGTAAGGGGTATCTTTTAGGTTTTACCATGTGGTAATAATGAGATCAGTACAACAATAAAGTCCAAAATCAAGGGCATAGCAAGAAGAGGAAGGAGGCAAGATGTACCACCATGCTTTCCAGTGAACACATTGGGTGTATCACAGGTTATGATTTTCATTTCCATGTTGACGTATAACTAATATAATAGATTTCCAGGGATGTTCCACATTTCAACACAATGTAAAATATTTGAAATTTATTAAGGAAGACCGGTTTCGACTCACTTAGAGTCATCATTGGTTCTTGTAGATAATTAAATCAATGGTAATCTGACAACAATCATCATGGGGATTGCCTACATACATCTCCATAGGCTGACAAAAATTCATGACAAAATTATACACATAATGGCAATTGCCTAAATACTTATCAATAGGTTGTCCTAAACATAATGAGGTGGGGAACCGAATCCACCTCTACTCAATTGACCTCCCAAGGCTGAGTGGACCCCGTTCCAGCCCTCGTACCACTTTTCAAATTTCGTGGCAGAGCTGGGAATCGAACCCGGGCCTCCGGGGGTGGCAGCTAATCACCCTAACCACTACACCACAGAGGCGGACGTGTGTGCAGTTACGGCTGTTTAATAAACGATCTGTGGATATTGTCTGTAAGAGACAAGGACAATACTGTGTGAGTCGAACGAGCAAACTGGCGCATACGCAAGTCCATCATATACCCCAATTCCTATCCCTCCCCTTTTCCCATGGCAGCGGCTTGTGATGTGCAATAGCAAATACGACGAGCTCGTCAATTTGAATCGCGCGCCCGGAATTAACAAAATAACCTCATTTTCTTCGCCAATCCGATTGCACCTTCGTTCTTAATGGAACACGAAGAGCATCCTTGATATTTTTGTCGGTATAATTCTGATACGCCGGCCCCGTGGTGTGGGGTTAACGTGCTTGCCTCTTACCCAGAGGCCCCGGGTTCGATTTCCGGCCAGGTCAGGTATTTTTACCTGAACCTGAGGACTGGTTCGAGGTCCACTCATCCTACGTGATTAGAATTGAGGAGCTATCTGACGGTGATATAGCGGCCCCGGTCTAGAAAGCCAAGAGTAACGGCCGAGGGGATTCGTCGTGCTGACCAAACGATACCTCGTAATCTGCAGGCCTTCGGGCTGAGCAGCGGTCGCTTGGTAGGCCAAGGCCCTCTCGGGCTGTAGTGCCATGGGGTGTGGTTTGGATAATTCTGATACAACCTGGATAGCGAACACAGGCGTTTTGCGCGTGTTGTAGTTTGTCATTAAGAGTAGCAGTCAGGTTATTGTACACGACGTCACAGTAATCGAAATGGGATAATATCGGAATGAAAATGAGGCGTTCTTTTAATACTCGAGAAAATATGTTGCGGAAACTTCTAAGTGAGTTAAGTGTCGCAAACGCTGATAATCCGATGCTTCCATGAAAGAGGTCTTTGACTGATTCACTGAAATTAGTTGCTGAATTTCGGCGGTAGAGTTTTAGTAAAGAGAAGTTGCGTATGTTTTGATCGAAGTCATGAGTTAGAAATTATTATAGCCTGAGATTTTACGTTATGTAGTATAGGCCCATGCGTGTCAGTCCAGTTACAAATGTCTTGTCTCTATGACAAATTTTAATTTCATGAGTTAATTTCTCCAGTCCACAGTGCAAGTATAATCGCACATCGTCGGCATACATGTGGTGTCTGCAGATGTTAACAAACGACGTAATATCGTTGATATGGACGGAATATAGAAGTGGTCCTAGGACAGACCCCTGTAGAACACCAATTCTACAGATAGCCAGGACGAATGTTCATTGTTACTGTATTATTTCTCACACACTACGACCCCGGAGGTATGATTTTATCCACTGGGGACTGTTTCTTTGAAAAAAATGGAGCTTAAATAGTTTGGAAAGTAGTATGTATATGTCAACCAAAAGCCTTAGAGATCGAGAAGAGTTAGGATTGTAACTTGCATTTTGTCCATCGCATTGCGAATGTCGCCTGTAACCTTAAGTAGTGCGGTAGTTAGACTAAGACTGCGTCGAGAACCAGACTGGTGTTCGTCAAGAATATCGTGTGTTTGCAAGTAGTTGGAAACTTGTTGGTGTACAGTACAATGTGTTCTAGGGCTTTTGAAAGAGCCGATAATGTACTTACTGGCCGGTAGACAGTTAAGTCAAATAGTGATTTTTAGGGAGCGAGACAACGGCAGCTTTCCATAAGGAGAGAAACATTCCAGTCATTGGTGAATAATTAAATATATCATTTATAGTAAGTAAAGGTATGTCAATTATTCCCTTAATAAGTTCCGTTTTAGTGTTGTCTATCCCTTTAGATTTGGACTTTATTCTAAAGATGCCTTTTGTAACTTGCAAAGGAATCACATGAGAAAAATTTCTCTGTCTGGTGGAGGTTAGTTGTAGTTGCTGTGCAATGTTCCATGTTTCTTCTCTCTGTCAATTTTATGTCTAGGAGTGGTGAAATACTGTATGTATTTGAACGAGACCATAGGTACAGTACATCAGTACGATGGTCGTCTCTTAGCTTTAGCATACCTATTCCCATATTTCTTAGGTCTTTCCATGTCATAGCAGGTCTAGTTTTTTTCTTTCTTCGGGGAATGTGCGTATCTGATTCTAGCGTTGCGTACCGCTTGCGATGTCTTATTTCGTAGCCGTTTAAATATGTCAAAATTGATGTGTGTCGGTTGTTTTTTGAACTTCTTGTATGCGGCATCTCGTCTTGCTATTAGTTCTTTGAGCTCCGGGTTTAGCCATGGTGCTGGAGCTCGTGTTGCCCGTACTGCTTTCAGTGGGGCGTATCGGTCATAGAACACACAGTACACGAACGGAACGAAAGACCTATGTTACGTCAAAACACATTATGCCGAATGGAAATAACTGAGATGAGAATGCTGTGGTGAATGTACGTAATGACTACACGGCGAGCAGGGAAGGGGGGCACAGTGAAGGCTACCAATATAACAGCAAAGGTACAGGAGGTGAGTAAGGTGGTTTGGATGCGTAATGAGAAGGGGCGAGGAGTAAGCGGGAAGGAAGGTCATAATAGGTTGATGTCCAGGGAAAGAGGATGTGTAGATGGCCAAAGGAAAAGAGGATAGTGTTGGTCGAGGAAAAACCGAAGGAGAAGAAACTAGAGATTGAAGATGTCCAAAACAGGCAACAGTGATAAAGATTCATTATTAACAACGACCCTACAACAGCTCATTAAACAATGTTACAAATGAAATTAAATATTCGTGGTATAGTAAAACTGAATGACTGCAGTTGCTTAAGTACGGCCAGTATCCAGTATTCGGGAGATATTAGGTTCGAACCACACTGTCGGCAGCCCTGAAAATGGTTTTCCGTGGTTTCCCATTTTCACACCAGGCAAATGCTGGGGCTGTACCTTAATTAAGGCCACGGCCGCTTCCTTCCCACTCCTAGCCCTTTCCTGTCCCATCGTCGCCATAAGACCTATCTGTGTCGGTGCGACGTAAAACACGCAGCCAAAAAAAAAATTGATTGATATAACATCATAGCTTCTTGTAGCATTTCAACCAAATCCTTAAATATAGTTCATCTACTTTTAATAATAATAATAATAATAATAATAATAATAATAATAATAATAATAATAATAATAATGTTATTGTTTTTACGTCCCACTAACAACTTAATCGGTTTTCGGAGACGCCGAGGTGCCTGAATTTAGTCTCGCAGGAGTTCTTTTACGTGCCAGCAAATCTACCGACACGGGGATGAGCACCTTCAAATACCACCGGATTGGGCCAGGATCGAACCTACCAATTTAGGGTCAGAAGGCCAGTGCCTCAACCGTCTGAGCCACTCAGCTCACAGCATGGGCGCCCGCAAGCGGGGGCCCTTGCCCCACCCCTGGAATTCTAAAAAGGTGATGTTCAAATGTTTAATATCATACCAGATTATTTCATAAACTGAACTTACTGACAGTCATCTAGCATCTGTTATATTCGCAAATTTCTGTAAAAAATTTAATGTTGCTGACGTTATATTGGTATTTATATTCAATAAAATTGTTAACATGCCCCCCCTTGGAAAAGATCCTGCGGGCGCCCATGGCTCACAGGTTTACAGGTTAATGCCGGATTTTCAGCGTTATTGAATTCATGTTTTGATACAAGAAACTTGCGACATTAGGCTGACTTGCTTAATATTGCAGAAATTGAGTGCATATGATGCAATAGCAGAAGCGTATCGTCTTCCCGCGTAGAAAGGTTTCATGTGATTTTGATTTCACAACGATGATTCATCTAGTTTCGCTGTACTTTTAGAACATGACTCCCTTAACAAACTATGTTTAACTTTAACTTACTAGTTTCATGTTGTGAAAAGTTGACTTTATTATTGAAAATAATTTAATCAATTAAAGAAAGTAAGAGTTCTGCATGAATTTCGGCTCAGAAGTATGCTTTCACTGAATTTAAATATACCAACGTTGAAAATTACTAGAGAGCACCTATGAAAATTGATTATATTATTATACCTATGTAAAATGTGATTACTCTCCTAGGTATCTTCGAGTGCTGTTATGAGATCGATAGCTGCAGTCGCTTAATTGCGGCCAGTATCCAGTAATCGGGAGATAGTGGGTTCGAGCCACACTGTCGGCAGCCCTGAAGATGGTTTTCCGTGGTTTCCCATTTTCACACCAGGCAAATGCCGGGGCTGTACCTTAATTAATGCCACGGCCGCTTCCTTCCACTTTCTAGGCCTTCCCTGTCCGATCGTCGCCGTAAGACATATCTGTGTCGGTGCGACGTAAAGTAAATAGCAGAGAGGGAGCTGTTATGGGTGAGACGTATCTCCCTGTACTTTCAGTCAGTAAAATAAATATGGGGCTTTTAAGTGAAGGACTCGATGCAAAATTCAGCGTAACAAGGAACACATTTGACAATAGCCACGTCACTGCACTTGCCAACCTCAACGTTGCGACCAAACGTCGTAGTACCTTGTTACTAACAGGAACTGCCGGAAGTTGATCAAATGTGTAACCCGGCACGAAAAGAACCCTACAGTGACGACATTCCTCTGAGAATGCTTGTAAAAAATCTTATGTCATTCCGCCTAGCAGTTGACAAAAGCAGGCAGTCAGACGACGTAATTTTACTTTTATGTAGAGAAATTATTACCCGAAAAGTTAACGTGTTAAACAGCAAAATAAATATGTTTAGTCAAATTATAGCCTAACTGAAAAATATATTCAGAATCACCTCTATCGTAAAAAGAGGCAAAAATCCAACACAGTTGACAAGTTATCACACAAATATAATTTCCTTCACCCTGACGATTCTCTTGGAAGGTTTTATTCATTCTTCTCAGAAACTTATAAACGGTGCCCAGGTCCCTTTTTAATGACGTAACGAATCGGATTAAAGATGATAACATTTAGAATAAATTTGAAGAAGTATTTGGGAAAAATATATTATTTTACAAAAATAAAAATTATTATTGTAATCATTTATATATAAGTAGTCAGATTTTATTGATCAACATTAATATGATTTTAGGAGAGGATGAGGAATTTTATTTCCGAAGCAGAAGACAAACATACGCTAGCAAATGCAATATGAACTAGGAAGAATGCAGGTTCGAATCAAATCTCAGCCTTCCTTGAAATGGCTCTTTCTAGGGTTTCTCCATCCGATAAAATGGTAGTGCAATATTTTTTTGTCTCCTTCCTAGGTGTAGCTCCAATTAACCGTTAGTAGATCCAAGGAGAAGCATTTTGTGTCAACAAGGTTTTAAAAATACCATCAAAACTGCACGTAACATTTTGTTCAGATGTAATACAGTTAATTATTCAATAAAGACCGCCAATTTTTTGTTGTTCCGTATACAATAATATGAACAGAATGTCGAGTTGGTCCAACATTTACGAAAGTTTGTTATAGAAATCCAGGTGAATATAGCAACAATAAACTTGACTTGTAGACTGCTTTCTTTATTACAACGAGATATACGAAGACGAATGAGTAACGAGATAACGAATCAGAATGAAAATGGTAACGTCGGGAATAAATTTGATAAAGTATTATCTAAAAATAGAATTATTATTATTTCTAAAATAAGAATAATTATTGTAATAAAGCGAATTTCAATCTTCTTCTCTACTTTAAAAACCTAAGGACCAAAAAAAATTATACATTGCATTGTTCTTCATGTTGTTTATAGCGTCCTTCTTCTGTTCTTTCCAATAGCTCCTCATTCTTTCACTTTGCTTCTTCTTCTTCTGTTCTTCCGTAGTGATATATATTTTCCTCTTTTATTTCTCCCGGAAATCATTCAAATGTAATTTAGTCTTCCAAACGACATTCTATGCTGTGTTGTGTCTTCTATGTATCCCTATCTCTTCCATGTTTTCCTTTATCCCGTATACTCACACAGATTGTCATTCGTACTCTTGTAGACTTGGTTGAAAATTCGTTTTGTGTTTTTGGAATTTTATTTAAAGGACAAACTATATATGTTATATTGATTAAGATTTGGCTTTCAGTTAAATTAAAGGTACAATTATAAATGACGTCACGAAAACGGTATGTTGACATTGAGGAGTAGTACAACTCCATATATTAGAACCAACACCGGAGGGAAATCGGTAATGAGACAAAGATTAGTAATAATTTAAGGAGGTTGATAAATGCAATGTTCCACACCCTTAGAATGGAAGAGCTCATAACTACCCAATTCTTATGAGTTTTATTTTAATTTTAATAACCCAACCGGCCACCCCATGGCACTGCAGTCATGACTGGATTTGGCCTACCAAGCGACCATTGCTCAACCCCACGCGTGGTCAACACAGCGAATTCTCTTGGCCACTATTCCTGGCTTTCTAGACAGATCCTGCTAGCGCACCATCAGATCGCACGTTAATTGCTCTCATTCATCTCAGAGAACCTTGGAACAGCCCCCAGACTACGGTAATAATCCCTGGCCTCGTCAGGAATCGAATTCGGAGCCTCTGTTAAGAGGCAAGCTCGTTTCCCCTAGATCGTGATGGCAGTTTTAAATTCGATAAGCGATACTTATTTTGTACATCCGGAGGTATTTGACTTCCTAATACCCACATACGAGTATATTGTTTTAGACCTACAATAGCACACACAAATACTGTGCTTATGGCCTTGTTTTCCCAATATTTTAAAATGAAATAATGAGCATTTTAGACCGAGATGTTCTAATCAAGTGCGCCTGTTGAACGTGATTGATAATAAATCGATACTTTTTTATGATATTAGTTTTACTTTCGCAAGGCATAGTGCAATGTAAAGTGGTAAAATAACAAACTGCAGCCATATAGGATACAGTTAGTCTCTTTGTATGGGATACAATTTGTTTTTCATTGCTCAGGACAGTACGATCTATTCATGGAGGCTGATGGGGTGTTTGCTCCCATGCTACTCTATGTTTACTACCTTCTTAGTAGGTTACATAAACTGCCACGATTACGTTGTCCGGTATGTTTTTAGTGTTTTCTTGAGGTGAAAGGAAATAAAGTTTTTGATCAAGAAAAAATATATCGTTCACATTTAGGTTTAATGGATTCGTTCGTTTAGAAGGGGCTGCCTATCGGAGGTGATAGGGGCGTAGGTTCGAGTTCCAGAAAGCTGAAATACTTAGACACGAGATTTTCTCTTCTGAAGGCACATTACCCTGAGGTTCACTCAGACTACGCCTGAAATAAGTAACTTACCAGATACAATACTTGGACAAAGGTGACCGGGCATGGTGCTAACCACTCTTTTCTACTTTTATTTTTCTTTGCTGTGGTTTAACGTCACTCCTAACACATTGAAGATTTTAGGCAACATAAGGATAGGATTAGGAAGGAGGCAGTTGTGACCTTAATTAAGGCACAACTATAGCATTTGCCTGGTGTGAAAATGCAAAACTAGGGAAAACCATCTTCAGGGCTGCCAATGGTGGGATTCGAACCCACCATCTCCCGAATGCAAGCTCACAGCTACACGACTCTAAACGCACGGCCAAGTCGCTCGGACACTTCCCTATTTGGTGCCGAGGATACGTATAGTGGAACACCACAAACCTTCCACTCCTCCAGGGGCCGTCATGGCCTGTGTGAAAATGGCTTTGGTTTGCTATTTGTATAGAACATCTATATTCGCATCTTGGTCAGAAAATCATCTTCTTCCGTGAATATAAAAGATGGGGGATAAATGGTGTAACATGGGACAGAACAGCAGGAATATCAGCCCCTGATACTAAAGGACGAGGAGGTCCCTCGAGAAAATAATAATGTCTTTACGTATCACTATTTTAACGGTTTCAGGAGACTCCGAAATGCCGGATATTTGTCCATAAGGAGTCATTTTAAATGCCAATAAAAGTATCCAGGCTGTCATACTTGAGCATCTACAAATACCATGAAGCTAAGCGGGGATTGAAGCTCAAAACAGCGCTCTTCCATATGAGTCGCTGAATTCTGTCTCAACTGATCGGGGATATTATAGAGCACATTTCAAAAATACACAGCTCAAAAAAATTAGGGGAACATGTTTTTGAACGTATGCCATGCTCCACCAAACAATACCTCACACCCAGGTATATTACCAATTAAACCTTTATTCTTTACCGTTGAAGTATACAAAAGAACATCGATGGATTCGCGTTCATTTTCAGAACACAAGCGGAAATGTCCAAATAGGGGCGAAAACTATCGCGTAGTTTCCTGACATTCAAACTGATAGTTGTTACACGACCAAGGATAAACAGAAATTAGAAGAATAAAACAAAACTTACCTTCACAGTGCAAAGGTCGCGAAAACAAGAGAGCGAACTAGACCCAAGAGGGCTAATGAATCACCACCGTATATGAGAAAGTGATAACTTTAATAAAGTTAAATTAATTAATTAATTAATTAATTAATTAGGTTTCCAGACAATCTCAAGGCCCAAAGAAAATGAAATAATTACGAGTTCACTTGAACTCAAATTGAAACTTTAAGCTCAGTTCAAGAAAAGAAACACTCCACACTTCAAAACCACCGATCATAAGATGATGCTAAACTATAGTTACTAGGGTTTACAACCCATTGATCAATTATCAAGAAAATCAAGATTTATTTTGGGAGCCGAAAACAGTCTCTTATGGCTATCTCAAAACGAAATAAGACGTCCCCGACGAACGCTCGGCAAGATTAAGTTCAGCGAGAACAATACACCAAAAAATCAAAATTAGAAGGTAATTCGAGAGGTTTACTCTCCAGAAACAAGTTATATTAAACCATTAGTTATGCAGAGAAAAGTCTCTACACTGACACATTAGGCATACACCAGCCCACAAACGTAACCCCCACGAAATTGTCTCATCTACACAATAGACTCACTTCATATGTTGAAAAACAATAATAATGAGATCGTACGTCAAATGTCAAAATGAAAATAGTACACGCCCATAATATGTTTACTAAGAGTAGCCATGGGAACACATCACGTGACACCGAAAGGAACATGGCTGCCCAAACAACTGAGTTAGTCAAAGAAACAATTTTACGGCTCATAAATTTACCCCCGAGCTCGGAGTTTAGTAAATCAACCCATAATAAGGAAAATACTGGGTAAAACCACCCTTCACTTAGTAACAGTATGGATCTTCATGACATTACAGTTAACGAGTTACACAGATTCTTGCGACCCGGTACAATACGTAAATTTTAACAAACAACACTTCATATCTAATAAATTTATGAAATGGTCGCTCAAGAAAACTTATTATTCAAAATACATCAAAACAAACTCCAAATAACTTAGAACACATTTACTAAATGATGATGATGACCGAAACACAATATGATTCTGTTCTCAAACGTAATTTCATTTTTCCGGAAGTTATTCAACGCAATTAATGCATAATTTAGTCGCCCAAAACCAGAAGAACTTGTTCACAGGTTTACTTTACGTTGAATTGATCACATCATTTCTGCTTCAGATAGGAAGGACTGGTAGCTTACTTACAATTTCTAGGAAACCTTTAGAATAAAACAAAATGTAAAACTTTTTCGGCATTACGCCGACCGGCGATTGGTTTAGCCCGTTTCAACCTGCAGCACCATATCCTCTTCTTTCAATTAATCTATATTAAATTTCAGCAACACACAAAGGGAGGACGTTCCTTCTAACGATCGACAGCAACCAAAAACAACTGCCACACTTCTCATTGTCGCACGTCCATGCGTTGACAAATGACTGTCTCATTTCCATCAACTCAAATAGATGGCTCCACTATACCGTCAGGCACACAGAGGCGATCAACTGTACCGGCGCACAACGGAACTATTGCGAAAACACTGGGCAGCGCAATGAATTTAATCAACCTGCTGACAGTTCAAGGAAACCGAAACATCAAACATGCAGAATAATGCTCGTTATGACATTTTTCAAGTACACTGGGTGGCAAGGCACCTCTAAATTTAGTATAATCGCCATAAAACAAAGTGATAACAGTCCTCCAGGGTGGATTTTTATCACAGTTGGAGAGCTTCAGTATGGTGTAAAAATTCTATGAGCATTTATCACAGCTTGGCATCTACGTGGCATGCTCCGTATAAGTCGACGGAGGTCACGTTGCGGTATCAGGTCCCATTCTTCAATGAGAGCCTGTTCGAGGTCTTGGAGAGTCTGTGGTGGAACAGGACGCCCACGAACACTTATGTCAAGTCTACCCCACACATGCTCGATGGGATTAGGGTCGGGACTCACTGCTGGCATTCCATCTCTTGAAAGTTAATTTCTCGCAAGACAGCTCCGGTGATGCGCGCTACATGAGCCCTGGCATTGTCGTGCATGAGTACGAATTCAGGGCCAACACGGTATGCAGCAACCAACACATGCTGCAGCAGTATCTGCTCGATGTACCACACAGCGGTAGGATTACCACGGACGACGACAAGATCCGTATGGCCATCAATACTGCTGCCACCCGACACAATTACAGAACCTTGTCCGAATCGGTCACCTTCCTCGACAACATTTGGCATGTACTGCTCACCACGGCGTCTACACACGTAGACTTCCATCACGCTGTCTGTGAACAACACAGGTCTCCATTGGCGAACTTGCCAGTTGACGTGGGTACGGGCAAACAGAAGGCGAGCTGCGCGATGTTGCTGAGTTAAACTGGGCATTCGAACAGGACGTCTGGGTCGTAAGGACACTTCTCTTAACCTCTTCCTTACTGTCTGGTCAGACACCGTGACTCCAGTGACCCTCCTGAGGTCTTGTTGCAGTTCTCTGGCAGTTGCTGAACGACGCCGGAAACTCAGAATTAGTAAATAGAACGAAAACGTATACGTCTCGGTAACTTTGGACCAGTATGAAAAGAAAAACACTGAGTCCGTAACTAATCCAAACAAATTAAGGAACATCCTCAGGTAGAACATCACAACCGAAGGACAGTTGTGAATGCAGTCTCAAAAGACAATAACGTGTTGGTCCTCCACGAACCCTGAGGCACTCTTAAATGTGATGTGGCATGCTTCGCACCAAATCATTGAGAATTTCCTGAGGCAAACAGTCCAACTCCTCGATGGCCTGTTTTCCATTTTTGCTACTGATTTAACGTCGTACTAACACGTCGAAGGTTTTCGGCGACGCAAGAACGGGAAAGGGCTAAGATTGCGAAGGAAGTGACATTGGCCATTAATTTGCCTGGTGTGAAAATGGGAACCATGAAAAACCATCTTCAGAGCTGCCGACGGTGGGATTCGAACCAACCATCTCCCAAATGCAAGCTCACTGCTACACGGCCATCTCGCTCGGTGCCTGAATCTCTGGTGGTGGATATGATGACGGTTAGAAATTGCTTTTTTAAGACAGGTACACCTTGTTCTATGTAGTTCATGTCCTGGAAGACGCTGGCGTGTCCATTTTGAGGATCCCACTTCCCTCCAGCTATCCATTCACAGCTGCTGCACGATGTGGACATGTATTATCATCCTGTAGAGTAACCCCATTTCCTACATTATCTATTAAGTGGTATGCATTCTACGTCAAAACTTGTGTCCATGTCCGAAACACAGCCCTGTTTGAAATTTTTGTTGAAATAGTAGGAAGTCATCGCGCTCTTGAGCCGTCTTCCCAAGGAAGCGCGCCGTCCTGTTTGAACAGGACTGCCCTGAATATCTTTGTGTGCCATTCCCACTTCCTGCAGGTTCCTCTCTACGTGGGTGAACCAGGCCTTCTTGGTTTTCTTATCTGTGCATCAGTGGTAGTGTCGGCCTCCGGGTTCCAAAATAACGGGTTCAAACCCGCCAGAGGTAGTCAGATTTGTGAAAGGCGGAATAAAGTCCATTCGACATTCCACGTCGTACGATGTCTGCATGAATAAGATCTCTGGTGACACATCTGGTGTTTACCCAACAAACTTGATTAAAAACTCAAACATAGACGCCCACGAGAGATTCGATTTACTCTGACATCTAGTAGGTCTAGAGTAAAACTGAATTTCGACATACCGAGCTGGCAGACAAATGATGTAAAACTAAATTGCCTGCACACAGTAGCTGACGTCATAGATTATTTTTAGGGTTCGGAAGTTTATGACTTAAAAAAGGTAAAATATGACTTAAACATTTTAGGGATAAGTTGCAAGTATTAGAGTATTACTAACATTAAATGTGTAAAAAAAGTGATGACGATAATACAGCAGACACATTTAATCATTCAAACTGACTGAGCTACAGTAGGTACGTTAAAACTTTATACGCTAATTCAGTATTAGCCTTGAGGCGCAGTTCACACTCAGTTCTCCTAAAACGGAACCAAGAATTAAGTATTAGCATGCTTTTCTGTTGCTTGCCCCGTGGTGTAGGGGTAGCGTGCCTGCCTCTTACCCGGAGGCCCCGGGTTCGATTCCCGGCCAGATCAAGGATTTTTACCTGGACCTGAGGGCTGGTTCAAGGTCCACTCAGCGTACGTGATTAGAATTGAGGAACTATCTGACGGTGAGATGGCGGCCCCGGTCTAGAAAGCCAAGAATAATAGCCGAGAGGATCCATCGTGCTGACCACACGACACCTCGTAATCTGTAGGCCTTCGGGCTGAGCAGCGGTCGCTTGGTAGGCCAAGGACCTTCAAGAGCTGTAGTGCCATTAGATTTGTTTGTTTCTTATGTTTTTGGTATCTGTCGGCGTACGTTCATACAGCATCTTTTTCGGAATCGTATCTTATAAACCTGCTACCTATCATTTTCGGGAAAAGAAAGAAAAATGCATCTACTAGAGTATTTTGAATTCCTTTGTTTGAAAATCGACGTAGATAACATGTACCTTGTTTTATGGGCGCTTCAACCTAAACAAAAATGCTCAAAATTCAGTATAACCAAATATGATCTTATATCATTAAAATGAGCAAAGACCGAAGCAAACAAATGGCCGAAATATGCATTTAAATGCAACATAAAAGTGCTTTAAACGGGGTCAGGGACCCATCATTCAGTTATTTTTCAAATTTCGGGTAAAATGACCTCAGGAAAGAAATATGACTTTTGCGTAACATACCGAACCTTTATTATTATTGATAAAAAAATTGAAAAATCCTCCGCTTGTTTCCCGTTATTCGACCAGGTCAGGAATGGAATGAATGAAAACCCTATCTAGCACCTCCGCTTTGTCCAGCACAAATCCGTCTGTTCCGTTTAAATATCGAACGGGCAGATGAAGGAAGAAAATGGAAATGAAATATTTTTATACTTATCTCTTCTAAGGTTGCGTCCAGAAGCACGCAGAAAAGGGGTAAATTTTGAGTGTGACGGAATTTTTTTCCACAAACTCAAAATACGAAACATTATAGTAATGGTTTCCTTGAGGAAAATAAAGATATAAAATCTGTCGATGTAAGACTTAAATGTATTATTATACTTCAGTCGGTCAGTTCACATTTTGTTTGCGGTAGACGCTTCTGTTGGTACGGATTAGACACGCCCATGCGTCCGTGTTGATGAACTGATCAGCAGCTTAGTGAAGTCCCGCTTCCTCCTCCGGCTGACCGCTCCGATGCCCCATTGCCTGGCTCATTTGATCACTTTGTTTTTCTTCATCTATGAACACGGTGCATTACTTTGATCACAGGCGGAGAGAAAGTCGTGGTGTGTAAATAAAAATAAATGTGTGCGCTGGCTAGTGGCTGGCTGTTCGTGGATGCGTTCTTAATCCGGTGTTCGTTGAGAAACGGTGGGTTGGTCAGTGGAGTCGTGTCGTGTGCCGGTCCACCAGCCACCCTTAATGTGTCGAGGGGGTTGGTAGTGAGGTAGAGTGGGGGAGGTAGACGCCAAGGAAGCCGCGCACGTCACCGCGCAAGACCGGCGAGAGGGGAGTTAATGAGTGGCAGTTCGCTGTGACCCGCAGTTGCCACGTGCTGGCCTAACTGGGCGGGTGGAGGTGCTCCTAACCTCTTCGTAAACGACATCTCTGCAGTAACAGACAAGAAACACATTTCCTTAAAACATACCAAGAATGAAACTCGTGTTCTAAAAACGATTACTGTTTAAAAGAATAGATTTTTGAAATTCTTAAATTGACTTTTATAGAACAAAAACTGTAAATACAACTTAATTATTGAAAATTATGAGAAATGACAATGTTTAGAAGCAAGTCTTGTATTTGTAAAAACAGTTTTGAACTGCGAGGTGATTTCTACGTGTTGAAAAATGCATTTCTCTAACGAGACTACAAGGAGAAGTGTCCTTTTTATATCATTTGGAGAAACATTGTTTTAATTGAGAACAATGCCGTGTGTAGTAGCCCATACCGGTGTTAGGCTACGAGTTTGGATGTCCCCGCCTCGCAATGATGCAACAGGTTGATCGTTCAGCGGCGCTGGACGGCAATTGAAGTTACATACTGCCGACCGTTCCTTCAGCGGAGCAAACTCTCATCAAACGTAAGTGTGTCCATTATACTTAAAACTACTTAATGTAATGGCCAAAGTAGAACTTTAACAAAAATCTCTCTCATGTTACAGTTCTCATGTTCCATTTTCAATAATTGGTGCAGCATTCTTTCGTCAAAATTGGATCTTTAGGGTCAGATTTCTTTTAGTGGAATGGCTATTTTTTTCCCATGTTCTGCACGATTTATGAGAAATTTTACTTCTGATAGGTCTGTACAGGAAACAAATTTGTTGACGTTTGAAGCAGATTCATAACTCTCTTCGATTCAATCAATGGCAGAATTGTTACTAGAGATAGCAAATCTTTACCGATTAGCGTGTCAATTAAGGTCTTGTTTACTGCACTTTACTGTGTAGTGTGCCATCAAATATTATATTTTAAAATCATCATGAAACCCCTCATTTAGGTATTAGAACACATTATATATAAACCCATTCGAATGCATGTTTCATGATTTTATTTTGCAAACATCACTGAAATTTACATTTTTTAAACCAGTAAATTTTAAGAATATGGTATATTATTGCTGTAACCTGATAACGTTTGTAAAATATATGGCAATAGAATTAATTGAGATATACTACTTTATTAAAGCGTAATATTAAAAGTATTCTGTATTACTAGATTTTCGACCTATTTTTTACATGTTAAAACATGAAAATATGTTAAATAATTTTTACTTCCCACTAACTATTTTCTTACGGTTTACGGAGATGCCGAGGTGCCGAAATTTGGTCCCGCGGGAGTTCTATTATGTGCCAATAAATCTATACGAGGCTGACGTATTCGACCACTTTCAAATCCAGGATCGAACCTGCTAAGTTGGGGTCAGAAGGCCAGCGCCTCAACCGTCTGAGTCACTCAGACCGAATTAAAATATGTTAGTATGTTTTATGACGTGCCACAGAAGTCGTGTTCGCGTGTCATCTTGTGACACGTGTGCAATAGGTTCGCCATCCCTGTTAGAGGCTATATTACTTTAGCAGTTTCTTCTTCTTGACCTTTCTCCCATTTCCTTGAGCCGAACCTTTGAATGGATTGGACCCAGTTTTACGGCTGGATACCCTTCTTGAAGCCAGTCCTACTTGAGGGATGTATTCAGTATTGCGTGTTCCTGTAATGACTGGTAGTGTGGTGTATTGTGTGAAGACATGTCCTCGAGCCGGAGGACTTAACCACATGCACTTAAAATCCACGGCCAGGCTGGAGATCGATCCCGGGACCTTCTGAACCCAAGGCCATTACGCTGACATTGCTTTATCAGTGTATGAGCATGAAAGACACCGGAGTGCCAGGAGGGAACACTGAAAGAGACCGTATAATGGGCCAGTAAATCTACTGACACGATTCTCTCGTATTTAAGACCTCTTCATTAGGGTGACCAAATCTCAGAGGTAGGAAAAGAGAACTCTTGCCCCACCGATCTATACAGATCTCATCAATCAACTTATTTTGGGCAATGTTTACGATGTGTAACGTTTATAGTGTTGTCCAGACTGTTTGGTCATATCATCATCATAATCATCGCTATCATCATCATCATCATCATCGTCCAAACAGGTGATAAGCCAAGTGGCCTGTTACTGTCTCGATCCTTCTCTTACGCGGACGTCCGACAGAACGACTTCCTCTGGGCTGGTGTCATAAGATCTGCTTTGGGATTCTTTCCCTTCTCATTGTTTTCACGTAGTCCTTCCAGTTCTTTCGGTATTTTTTAAGAACTTTAACATATGGCCATATTATTTGGTTCAAAACAGACGTAATTCTATGGTTTACAGAGGATTAAAATATTTGTACACCTTTTCACTTTCAATATTTGTTTGCCATTTGCTTTACGTCGCACCGACACAGATAGGTCTTATGACGACGATGGGATAGGAAAGGCCTGGGAATGGGAAGGAAGCGGCCGTGCCTGGTGTGAAGATGAGGAAACCACAGAAAACCATCTTCAGGGCTGCCGACAGTGGGGTTCGAACCCACTATCTCCCGATTACTGGATCCTGGCCGCACTTAAGCGACTGCAGCTATCGAGCTCGGTCACTTTCAAATTAAGCTATGAATTGTTACGTTATTATTCGCCAATACTAGCATGGCTTTCCAGTGTTACCGACTCCATTTCATTTCGTACAAAGATTATTTCACTATTTCTTTAAGTAACATTTTGTTAATGTCAAATGGTTTACATGCTTGAAATTGTACTCGACACTTACCATTCATTTAGTTTTATTTTATTTTTGAATTATCTAATTTAAATTGTCTCTCATTCGACCAGTGGACATCATCAAGAAAATAATCTATCCATATTTGTTCTGTGGCTGGTGATACAAACCGATTTCTCCTTTTAAAAATTATTTCTGGAAATTATTAAAGTAAATACCATTTGGTATTATGTTAACATTTGTTTCAGAAAACTAAAAGCAGTAACTTATGTTATTACCCAGAGATCAAATTGCATAGGGACGTTTATTACCATGATTGAATGCTTTTTGCTGTGGCTTATACCTTGTCGATGCTGGCCCTGCGGTCTAGTACTAGCGAGTCTGTCTCGTACCGAAGGTCCCGGGTTCGATCCTTGGCCAGGTCAATGACTTTTACCTGAATCTGAGGGCTGGTTCGAAGTCCACTCAGCCTACGCGAATACAATCGAGAAGCTATCTGACGATGAGATTGTGGCCCCGGTCTAGAAAGCAAGATAAATGACAGAGAGGATTCGTTGCGTTCACCACGAGTCACCTTGTAATTTGCAGGCCATCGGACTAAACAGCGATCGCTTGGTAAGCCAAGGCCCATCGGAACTGTTGCTATATGGGGTTGGGTTTGGTTTTTGTAAGTTGTCAATATATCGAAGCGGGAGGCAATGGTCAAGATTTAAATTTAAAAATTTCTCCCAATCTATAAAAAGATGGCATTTTCCGAAATTTAAAAGTATTTCCGGATATATGCCCGATAAAAAGGGAAGTATGGTCCCCTTGCTCTTAACTCCAACCCACTGACTCCGGAATTCTTATCCCGGAACTTTAAGTACAACAGCCATGCGCCTACACAGATGTGTGACACATGAGCATTGAAAGGTTCCCTTATCTCTTGAATATTGCATGATTCAACTCAACTTGGTCATTTACAACATAGTATTACTAAGTGATGCGATACTTCATAAGTTTTCATTGTCTTCTCTTGTGATATTTCCTTGTTTACTTTGCATACTATTTTCTTTGTCCCATTTCTTTCGGGGTCGGCTCTTCTGGTTAGAAATCGTCATTTCTCCTGCCTTCAGGGTGGTTATTCGATTTAGCTGGGCTTCCTACAGGTCCTTAGGCAGCAGTGGTTTGCGTTGATTGTGACGACCTTTTTCCGTGATCCTGCTAGTAGTGAATAAATTTTATATTTTAAGGAGCTTTATCTGAGGATCAGTGGTAGACTGTCGATCTCCGCATCCCAAGATGATGGGTTCAAAACCCGGCAGAGGTAGTCTGATTTCTGAAGTGTGGAAAAAGGTCCATTCGTATTCCATGTCGTGATCTCTGGTGATACGTTTGGTGTTTACCTGACAATATTAATTTGAGCCTACAGTTCAGACATGGATTGCCCAACAAAGATCTGTTTCTCTACCATTTGGTTAAATGGACGTAGAAAGTGATATGCAGGCAACCTAAACGGCATCAAACTCAAAATATCCACCAGCACATTGTACTTTGGCTAAGGCGATACGATTATTATTATTATTATTATTATTATTATTATTATTATTATTATTATTATTATTATTATTATTATTATTAGTGAGCAATTGGCCGCGTGGCTTGGGTCACGTAGTTATCTGCTTGCATTCGGAAGATAGCGGGTACGAACCCCAGTGTCGACAGCCCGGCAGATGGTTTTTCGTGGTTTCCCATTTTCACACCAGACAAATGCTGGGGCTGGTAGAGAAACAGATCTTTGTTGGGCAATTCATGTCTGAATTGTAGGCTCTAATTAATATTTTCAGGTAAACACACGAGCCAATGATTTTAAATTCATCTTAAGAATGCATTTTTGATTTATTGAGCTGTCACATTTCTTACTCCTGCAGTAGTCAATCACAGGAGTGTATTCATAAGAAACTATCTGATTATTTTGCTAGCAGTTTTATACGTCATTGCAGGCGAGACTTAGTGTTTACAGAGACTATATCTTATAGCATGAGCTATAAGGCCACCGTCACTTCTTAGGCCTTTCCTATCCTATGGTCCCCATAAGGCCTATCTGTGTCGGTGCGGCGTAAAGCAAATTCTACTTTATTATTATTATTATTATTATTATTATTATTATTATTAGTATTCGTATTAGTATTAGTATTAGTATTAGTATTAGTATTATTATTATTATTATTATTATTTACCTTATACGCATATTAGAAGTTTGTTATTTCTTATTGCAGTTTATATGGTTTAATAATTAGATTAATATTAATAATTGTTGTCTTGAGACACAAAAGAATGGGGTTACCTACCCACCAAAAGGGTCGTTTCCTCAACCAATCTATCACCTTCGACGAGCCAATGATTTTAAGAATGCATCTTTGATTTATTGAGCTGTCACATTTCTTACTCCTGCAGTAGTCAATCACAGGAGTGTATTAATAAGTAAATATCTGTTTATTTTGCTAGCAGTTTTAGGTTTCTTTGCCGGCGAGACTTAGTGTTTACAGAGACTATATCTTATAGCATGAACTAGAAGGAATTTCTTACTTTGATTGATCTGTCTCAGTCTCATCCTTGGTTTTGACAATATGAAAGTGGCGGAGATATGAATAATGCTAATAATATCGTTTCTTATGCAGCCTGTCGCTGTAATGAAGGGTGTGAAAATGTCATTCATAGAGTCGGTTGGTGTGTACATTTCAGTGGGCTTGGCAGACTGATATGCAATAGCAACTTCCGGCTCAGAGAGGAAAGCAACGGGAAACGGCATCACTCCTCATTTTACGTGTACGTTCATTGATGCCTGGACCATCTATGACAGCTCATCGTGGAGCTGATGATGAACCGACGAGCCGTCGGGCTGGCTACTCAATGTACCTTCAGCTGTTTTAGTTAGGGGCTGCCTAGATTTGGCGGTAAGGGCGTGCTCGGTTCACAACGAAGGCCTTGGGCTCGATTTCCCACTCAGGAAGTCAAATAATTTATAAACTATATTATTTCCACTTCTGGAGAGGCATATGAGCTTCAGGTTTGCTCGGACTAAACCTACAGTGAGCACTAGGTTCATTCCCGGGGGTAAAGACACCCGGGCATAGGGCAACCCCTCCACCCTACTTAAGGGATGTCTGTCTGTCTGTTAGGTCATCAGCCCAGAGGCTGGTTGGATCCTCAAATAGCACCACCAAAAGGTATGCGGTTATAAGGAAACCGAAAAAACCAATGGCAGCACCAAAATTAGGCGTACTAGGCAAGACGAGGAGTGAGGTAATTTGCCATTGCTTTCCTCACTGGGTCAGAAAGTGCTATTGCAGCACGACTGACCCTATGAGTAACACCTTTCATAACACTCAGATGCACTAGTCGTGCTCTGAAACTTAAGGGATAATGAATAATAATATTATTGGCTTTACGTCCCACTAACTACTTTTACGGTTTCCGGAGACGCCGAGGTGCCAGAATTGAGTACAGTAGGAGTTCGTTTACGTGTCAGTAAATCTATCGACACGAGGCTGACGTATTTGAGCCCTTTCAAATACCACCGGACAAAGCTGGGATCGAACCTGCCTTTACATAACATTCGTCCAAATTCTCTCATGGACTGCAAACAGACGGTGCTTTTGCTGTTAAGGTCATACTAACAGACAGGTTTAGCCAACACTACTGTAGCAAAAAGAAAGAAACGGATGTAAATTTAATTTAAGTACATTAGAGCAATTGCCTGGTGTGAAAATAAGAAACTGCAGAGAACCGTCTTCGGGGTTGCTAACGTTGATATTCGAACTCACCATCTCTCAAAAGCAAACATTCAGCTGCGACCTTCGTACCACGTAACCAACTCGCTCGGTGTGAATTACAGTATAAGGGAGTAGATAACTTGTACGTTCTTCCCTGTACTACTCCACCTTTCAAAATAGAAATTAGAATACAGGGTCATCGTAAAATAATACCAATATTAAAACAATTGCTGCTTTAAGTAGGATAAACATAAATATAGGCCATTATGGTTTTAAAGTGAAGAGGAAAGGTGGAAGTTTATTTTACATACCTTAATACATTTCTGTATGTGCCCCATTAGTGGCATGCAGACATAGAATGGATAATCACATTCTTGCCTCTTACGCTACAACATTTTGCGCGGTCATTTGGTTTTTGTCTAAGTTGAAGTTTGTAGGCGTACAGTCAAAAACGCTTATTGAGAACTTTTTGGATAGTATTCCTAATGAAAAACTCCGGTGTGTAATAGATTTATTGGAACTTCTCACACAAGAAAAGCGAATACACTCAACATCACCCTCCGATTTTCCTCGCCGGCCTGGTGATTTTCCTTCGGCGACACTTCCTGTTTCTTTAAACTGATTGTACCATCGGTTAATGGTTTTATGGTCCTGTGTATCACGACACTGTTAAGTTATTCTGAAGTTACGCTGAACAAGCACATTTGATTTGTATTCCGCAAACCAAAGCACGCACGGATCTTTCTGCAGCGCAGACTGGTTACAGAGCACACGTGCAGACGCGCTATTCATAGCGAGCTTTACATCACCTGGTCGAGGTCATTGTCAGATAACGACCACTAGCAGTGGTTTTGAAAAACTCCCTTCTTTCATCTTCAGTTCGAGACAGCAATCGCCTGAACATGTCCGAAACAGAACTGCTTGCAAATATGGGTAATATTTTTCGATGTCCCTGTATTAGTAGAGCAGCACATCATGTCTCATCCGCAGAAACAGGATTGTATCGAATGATTCTCAACGAGGTTTTAAAAAATATAGCAGTAAAAATTCGCAATTGATCGCAGAAGCGTGAATCCTTATTTTACAGCTTGGATGAGTAGCTCAAACAGTAGAGCACTTACTTCCTGAGCCCAGATGGCAGAGTTCGATCCGGGCTCAGTTCGTAAATACTTAAAGGTGCTCAAATACGCCAGCCTTGTAGTGGTACCGAGCTCGATAGCTGCAGTCAATTAAGTGCGGCCAGTGTTCAGTATTCGGGAGATCGTGGATTTGAATCCCACTGTCAGCAGCCCTGCAGGTGGTTTTCCGTGGTTTCCCATTTTCACACCAGGCAAGTGCTGGGGCTGTACCTTAATTAAGGCTACGGCCCCTTCCTCCCCGCTCCTAGCCTTTTCCTGCCCCATCGTCGCCGTAAGACCCATCTGTGTCTGTACGACGTAAACCAATTTGTAAAAACTTGTATTGCTAGATTTACCAACACACCAAAGAAGCTCCTGCTTGATAACATTCCGACAACTCGACATTTCTCCAAACCGTAGAAGAAGTCAGTGGGGTGCAAAACCAATAAAGTTATTACTTTCGTATTTTACGGCCTAGAACTTTGCCATTACCCCACAATAGCTGTCCTGCAGGGCTTGAAGTTACACTTCCTTCTGCCAGTATATTTGTTGTTGCTACTGCCCTATTTTGTTTCCCCATTTGCGAGTTCTGAACTACGTATTCGATGATATATACCCAGTTCAAAAAATTAGGGGAACATGTTTCGTAACGTCTGGTACAAGAACGTTAATTTGGTAGATGGGGTTCCAATGGTTGTACAGCATACCTTGAGAACTTACCTACTCAGGGTATGTCAAATCGAAGTTTACTCCATCTGTAGGCGTAGCCATGCATTAAACTGTCACGTGAACCCTCAAAAAAGAAGTGAATAGCGGTGCGTCCGTGTGTCATTGTGAGGTACACAGACTACTGCGGTCATTTGAGCACGTTGTGCACATGCCATGAGACATCTTAACGAGGTTCAAGTCGCAAGGGCCGTCACTTTGATACAGGAAGGGTGGACTTTCCGTCGTGTTTCTGTGGATCTCAATGTCTCTCAGTCAGTTATTCACCGCTTGCGGAATCGCTACAGTGAGACAGACCAGTTCACGATGAGGGTTGAACAAGGTCGTGGACGCATGACAACCCCACAGAACGACCGATAACTGACCATCTGTGCTTTGCGGCGTCGTTCAGCAACTGCCAGAGAACTGCAACAAGACCTCACGAGGGTCACTGGAGTCACGGTGTCTGATCAGACATTACGGAACAGGTTAAGAGAAGTGTCCTTACGACCCAGACGTCCTGTTCGAGTGCCCGTTTAACGCAGCAATATCGCGCAGCTCGCCTTCTGTTTGCCCGTACCCACAGCAACTGGCAACTTTGGCAATGGAGACCTGTGTTGTTCACAGACGAGTCCATATTTCCCCTGACACAGCGTGATGGACGTCAACGTGTATGGAGACGCCGTGGTGAGCAGTACATGCTAAATGTTGTTCAGGAAGACGACCGATTCGGACAAGGTTCTGGTGTCGAGTGGCAGCAGTACTGATGGCCGTACGGATCTTATCG
The DNA here is from genome assembly GCF_040414725.1 of Anabrus simplex. Lineage (NCBI taxonomy): Eukaryota > Metazoa > Arthropoda > Insecta > Orthoptera > Tettigoniidae > Anabrus > Anabrus simplex. The sequence continues at coordinate 320,445,653 of NC_090269.1, forward strand.
TCGTCCCTGTTAATCTTACCGCAGCGGGGTACATCGAGCATATACTGCTGCAGCATGTGTTGGTTGCTACATACGGTGGTGGCCCTGAATTCGTACTCATGCACAAAAATGCCAGGGCTCATGTAGCGCGCATCACTAGAGCTGTCTTGCGAGAACTGGACATTCAAGAGATGGAATGGCCAACAGCGAGTCCCGACCTTAATCCCATCGAACATGTGTGGGCGTCCTGTTTCACCACAGACTCTCCAAGACCTCGAACAGGCTCTCATTGAAGAATGTAACCTGATACCGCAATGTGACCTCCGTCGACTTATACGGAGCATGCTACGTAGGTGTCAAGCTGTGATAAATGCTCGTGAGGACATGCGCCATACTGAGGCTCTCAAACTGCAATAATCCACCCTGGAGGACTGTTATCACTTTTTTTTCGCCCCTATTTGGACATTTCCGTTTGTGTTCTGAAAATGAACGCGAATCCATCGATGTTCTTTTGTGTACTTCAGCGGCAAAGAATAAAGGTTTAGTTGGTAGTATACCTGGGTGTGAGGTATTGTTTTGTGGAGTATGGCATACGTTCAAAAATATGCTTCCCTAATTGTTTGAAGTGTGTATATCCCTTGCTATGTACTGATTAAGAACGGAGTAAAAATAAATCTAGAAATTAAAACAGAAAGAAACACTATACCGTGTAACTATGTTCTTTTAGTTGTTGTTGTTGTTTTTGTTGTTGATGGTGGAGGTTGTACGATTCTACGGCAAACAAGGCAAACCAAAAGGAGCACATTTCACACAGACAGGAAGTACCAACCATAACAGACTTTGCCTGTTATTTTATACTCTGTTATAGTGTAAGGGCCTACAACACTGCTTCACAGGAACGTTTGGTGGTTTGCCGATACAGCTGGGTTTCAGACTATCTGATTTACTGTAATCTGTCGCCCTTTTATGTACTTCGTCATGAAGGACTCTAGTTTGAATCCCACCATCGGCATTTTTCTCTAGTTTTCCGTTTTCACACTAGGTAAAGACTGTGCCTCTACCTCAAATAATTCCAGGCCTTTCCTCATAATATTATGGATATATTTTCTGTTACTAACGTCACGTATAGCTGCGTTATGAAGAACTTATCTTTGTCCCTCAAGCAATGTTCATTAGACTGAATACAATTCAGGTCTTTGTAATTGATCTCAGTCAACAATAAGATCTTTTCACTGAATCCACTGAACCTCTTTTGTGTCCACTGTGCTTTCATTTAACAAAAGAATCTCTCCACTTCGGCATTGTGAGTAGGTTTCAAAAAGTTCATGCATCTTCAGAAATTCAGAATAATTCATTCAGAATAAATTTTTCGACACGAGGCTGACGTATTTTAGAACCTCCAAATACCACCGTACTGAGCCAGGATCGACCCTGCCAGGTTGGGGTCAGCTGTGAGCCTGCATCTGGGAGATAGTGGGTTCGAACCCCACTGTCGGCAGCCCTGAAGATGGGTTTCCGTGGTTTCCTCTTTTTCACACCAGGCAAATGCTTGGACTGTACCTTAATTAAGACCACGGCTGCTTCCCTCTCAGTCCTAGACCCTTCCTATCCCATCGTCGCCATAAGACCTATCTGTGTCGATGCGACGTAAATCAAGTAGCAAAAAAAAAAAAGGTTGGAGTCAGGCCAGCTCCTCAACCATCTGAGCCTCTCAGCCCGACGTCACGATTCTTTACACTTGAAGATTGTCCTCGGACACTCCCAGCAATAAAATACATAGCCGTACTCCATTTCATTACGTTTGAAGATCGATCAAAAAGAAGGGATTCCTGCATTATAACTCCTTTCTCTGACATTAACTGTACAGACGTATGATCAGGAACCAGTTGGACGAGCTGCATTAGAATGGTTCTCTGTTGGAATCTTCGCTGACTTGGCTAGCAGTTTGTGATAGTCAAACGTTCCTTGCTTAGCTCCGCCCTTTATTTAATTTTAATTTGTTGGTTAGTTAAGATATTTAGTGTAAAAAAATAGTAAGAAAGTATTTAACCGAAAAACAAGAGAGTACAAGAGTGGTCACACAAAAAATGAATACGTGTTCTCTTAAAAGAGTTCGCCTGCTAAACTTAACCCTAGAAGAACTCCGTTACGCGTGACAATTTGACTGTCATGGAAGTAAGATGGTGAAATGCGAAAAATGTAGGAAATGTAGCGGATTTTGTCAACACTGCAGCTATGGCATGACTTGAAGTTCTTTTCCATAGTTATTCCCCAAAGCATAAGACTGCTCCCTACTCATCAGTCATTGCTAGGCATCACATGGTCACGGGTTGTTGGTATGGGACTTGGTTTCAGCTTATTACACAGAGTGATAAGGCCGATTATTCAGTGCCCAAAAAGAATATGGAGTACAGGGAGTGATGATATTTAGCACGAGGAGAAAAATATTGAGGAAACAGTTGTTCTGTCCTAATAGTTAATGGAAGAGATGTTTTAAAACTGGTAATAAACATTTATTTAGGACAGTAAAAAGGCGAAGTGTAAAACCTGTAACGTGATATTAGGCGCGAAGAGAATTATTCCTTGATAGCCAGCGACACCATGACAGCTGAAAGACCATACAAAAGACATTCAATTATTTCAGTTCAGTTAAATAGGTACCATTCGATATTGCAATTACTGTATTGGTCTATTCGGCCCTGCGATATAGGGGTAGTTTGCCTGATTCTTAACACCTGTTACCCGGAGACCCCGGGTTCGTTTCTCGGCCAAGTCAGGGATTTTTATCTGGGACTGACGGCTAGTTCTAGGTCCCCTCAGCCCCGGTAGAGAAAGCCAAAGATTCGTCGTGCCGACCACACGGCACCTCGTACTCTGCAAGCCCTCGAGCTGAGCAGCGGTCGCTTGGTAGGCCATGGCCCTTCGGGGTTGTTGAGCCATGGGGTTTGGTTTTGTTTTGTATGTGTCTGTTACACAGGAAATAAACATGTATAATTCTACAGCAGTTTTTTTAGAAATGTTTTTTTATTTTAAATGTTTAAATTGTAGTATTTAATGTTTTTTGTACTGTAGTGGAATGTAGCGGAATTTCAGTACGTTCGTAACGGAAATCGGTCTTTCTTGAATGGCAACACCGATCTGTCTGGTAGATATGATGAAAAACCGACAAGGTTAGCTCAACGTGTTCAGGCTTCTGACGTAGACTTCGACGCGAATGGGTTCGAGTGTAATTGTTGGCCATCGCTGACCCTTGCCCCATACAGTTCACTAAGGACGTAGGCCTGCCAAGATTACTACTACTGCCCGTGTAGCTGTTATTCTGCATTTGGGACATTTTAATGGCGTATGGCCTCCGCAGAGGCCTTGTGCAGGTCTTTGTCAAATAGACGGCCGAAAGGCAACCTGCATGTCTGTGAGGATGGGGTCTTAAAATGATTTGTAATGATGAAAACTGCACACACACACTGAGCCCCTGACTATCGAAATTAATCAGTGAAGGTTAAAATCCCGTACCCGGGTCCTCTTGGATCATAGGCCACCATGCTAACCATTTATCCATGGAGATGATGGGGGTGAACTATAGTCCTGTAAAAACTAGTTTAGACTCGGTTCGGCTTCAATGAGTCACCGAGTATGATATGACGGTTGTGGTCGGCCGAACGTTTCACAGCTGGCCGAAATTGTCTCTGTGTATCCCGTCGCTTAGAAGACGCCAATTCCTACGACGTCTAGACTTACGTGGTATAGCTTCTTCAACGATAGGCATTTACAATTCGTAACTGCGGGGGGGGGGGGGGGAGGAGGGAAGAATCTATTCTTGTTGTGAATAAAATATTTCATGTTTTGTGTTCTCAGTGTGTTAACAAATATAATTATATTAATTAGCGGCTAATGAATAATAAATGACACGAAATTATTTTCTCACATATAATGACAATTAAAACAGAGAGAAGCACCGTATCGTATAACTATATTCTTTTAGTTGTTGTTATTGTTCTTAGTGGTGGTGGTGTAGGTGGTGGTGGTGGTGATGGTGGTGGTATGATTATACGGCAAACAGGGGAAACTAGAAGGGACACATTTCACTCAAACAGAGAGGACTGACCATAACAGACTCGGCCAGTTATACAACACTGCTTCACAGGGATATTTGGCAGTTTGCCTGTACAGCCTGGCGTCAGATTATCTCATTTACTGTAATCTGTCGCCTTTATACGTACTCCTTCATGCAGGACTCTAGTTCGAAATCCACTATTGGCAGCTCTGAAGGTTTTTCTCTAGTTTTTCCATTTTTATACTAGGTAAATGCTGGATCTGTCCCTAAAATAATGCTACGGCTGCTTCTTTCCCAGTCCTACCCCTTTCCTATCCCACCGTAGCTAAAAACCTGTCTGAGATGGTGCGACGCTAGAAACAACCAGCAAAAAATGAAAGGTCGCCTACAAATATCGAAATACTACGTGGTCTTCGTGAGGAGATTGTCAGCCAAATAAATAGCTTGGTTTTCCTGACCGAATCTAATTCATCTCATATAATAAAGTTCCTAAGCAGGTCTCACGAAGCTGACTGAACCCTGTCCGAGCCCTTAGTCGAGAATTAAAACACTTGGCCTGTTCTGGAATCGAACCTGGGGATTTACACAGTAATCAAAGGAATGATTTTTTCCCCATGCACTCTTGTGATCCATTTTTTTCGTACCGAAGTCATTATAATTCAGGAGAAATTTCGTTTCAATCACTTTCCAAAATCCATTGTTACCATTTGGAGGAAAATACAGTAGGCCTATTTCTATAGCCCATTCATCTGTTTTCTTAACTGAATGGTCAGCATAAGTGGCATTCGGTTCAGAGGGTTATGGGTTCGATTCCTGGATGAACAGGTGATTTCAGCCGCATCTAGTTAATTTCTCTGGCTCGGGAATAGGGAGGAAAGCTACCTTGGCATTAATTGAGATACAACCCCATGGTGTGAAAAGAGAAAATTGTGGAAGACCGTCCTCAGGGCTGCCGACAGTGGGAGAATTCAGAAGAAATAGGTCGAGGTCGGGGTAACAATATAAATATAATAATAATAATAATAATAATAATAATAATAATAATAATAATAAACTTAAGTGCTTGTATGCAGCGGAAACATTGGACATGATTGGGAAAGGTGGACTTGAAGATATCCTGAAAAGAGAAAGTAAAATGCTAGGAAAACTTCTGAGCCCAAATGTAAAAAAATGGGGAGAGGAGACTCTAATCTAACAAAGAATTGTATCAAAGAAAGGAAAGAGTGCTTGAACTGATGAGGAAGAGAAGTGTTCTATGGACACTTGTTGAGGATGGACAATAATAGACTAACGAAGAGAATCCTTGAATTCTTCGGGAAGAGGAGGAATATAGAGTTCAAATGGTTTCGAAAAGTAAAGTTGGACTTGACGAAGATGGGGGTTTCGGAAGATTATATCCTGGACAGAAATCAATTTAGACAACTCGTTATACATTCCGTGCTTTCCAGGAGACTGGGGAAATGGTAGCGAGAAAAGGGAGGTCCTATGCAGAAGAGCAGAAGAAGGAAGTCAGACCAGAGAATTTGCTTTACGTCGCCCAGACACAGAGAGGTCTTATGGCGACGATGGGACAGGAGTGAGAAGGAAGTGGCGGTGGCCTTGTTTTAAAATAGAGTTTAAACATTTCCTTTCTTCTCTCTGTTTTATTGAACCTTTGAGAAAAGTGTCGAGGAAGAAAGTATTTTGTAGAGTGAATGCGAAAACTTTCCCTGAAACAATAAAGTGCAAACGGCAGTTACCAGACAGTCTCCACGATAACAAATTATCGGACAGATCTCTGCCGGTCATTGCACTAATGACTGACTACGATGTATCTAGCTTGTAAATAATGCAACAAAAACAACTTTCGGCGAAAGAAGAGTTTTAGTTGACAGGTATGCACGATGACGAGATACTTCCGTATTTCCGTACATGAGTCACGACAGAGTTTGTTTGGTGCACAGACAGAGATAAGTCACAAATCAGTGCATGACAAGGATATATTTATCACTTTCAGGTATGTTCTTAGATACTACGCGATTTTTTGTCAGGAGCTTCCGCTAACTTTATCACACATCTGATTTGTTCACTCCGTAAATCTTCAGTCCGTAAATCAATAAAATACGCACCCGATCCCATAAAAAATGTCCAGATATATAAGTACATTTCACTGAAGATAACGACTCATTGGCTGAATGGTCAACTTAGTTGCCTTTGGTTCAGCGGGCCCCGGGTTCGCTTCCTGGCCGGGTCGGAGATTATAACCTTAAATGGTTATTTCCCCTGGCTAGGGGTCTGGGTGTTTGTACTGTTCTGCAACGCATACACCACGCTATCCTCCACTACAAATACTCTCAGTTACCATACACAGCAGATGCTGCCCACGCTCGTCGGAGGGTCTGCCTTACAAGGGCTGCAGCAGGCTATAAATTGCCATACGGATTTATTACTGGAAATTACGAGATAAACAGAATACTGTTGAGAAATGAAAGCGACTGAGATTGCCGTGTGGTTAGGGTCGCGTAGCTTTGAGCTTCTATTCGGGAGATGATGGGTTCGAACACTGTCGCCAGCCCTGAAGATGGTTTTCCGTGGTTTCCCTTTTCACACCATACAAAAGGCCACAGCTGCTTCATTCCCCGCCGGGGTGAGTGGCTCAGACGGTTGTGGCGCTGGCCTTCTAACCCCAACTTGGTAGGTTCGATCCTGACTCAGCACGGTGGTATTTGAAGATGGTCAAATACGTCAGCCTCGTGTGGGTAGATTTGCTTGCACGTAAAATAACTCCTGCGGGACTAAATTCCGGCACCTCGTCGTCTCCGAAAACCGTAAAAGTAGTTAGTGGGACGTAAGAACAATATTATTATCATTATTATTATTTCCCATTCCTAGCTCTTTCCTATCCCATCGTCGCCATAAGACCTGTCTGTGTCAGAGCGACGTAATGCAGCTTGTTAAAAAAGGAAGAAAACTTTGTAATTACTAATTATAAGAAATTACCTGTTCTATTTCGGTGTCATCTATTACGATCTATGTTTTGACAGGGTCAATGCCCTTTATAGCAACAGTTTATATCTTTTCTATTATCTCCTTAGAATAGGCGAAAATCTTAATCTTGCAATATTGTCAGACGTCCTTGTACTGACGTAATAAGGCTCATTGTAAAGCAAGCAAGCTGGTAGATTTGCGAGACTGCTGATATCGTGATCGGCTACGGGAGCTCTAGTTTGACATCATGAGGACGTGATTTTTCATTTCTAAAATCCTTCATGCATTGGCCGGGATTCGAACCTCAATCGCCTTGTGGAGAAGTCATTGATCATGTCTGCCGTGGAACACTGCATATTGCTCTGGATTTCCATTATGTGATCGTTAAACAGCCTAAAAATTAGCATAAAGAACTATACATACTATTAGAAAATAAAATACAATTATGTTATTGATACATTTATGACTATACCTCCAGCGCACTCCATTGCTTTACTCTCAAGTAATGTGGAGAACACACGTCTGATATGAGAAGCTAGAAGTTGACGCACGATGTACTCGCAACAGATTTTGAGACCATACGCAGAAGCTAGTGTGAAAAAGTCAGAAAGTGAAACCAGTATTAGATGTATCCCTGAGTGATATCCCTGAAAGCTCCTAGGTTTTGCTGGTATATACACCCTTTTAATTGCTAAATTCGAAATGTAAAGTGTCATTGAAATACTGTTTGTTGCTGGGCTCTTAAGCCGATAGGAAAGGTAATCAGTTGGTGACGGGCACGCTGCCCTGTACTCATGCTGTGGTGACAGCGTGGTACTGCACAAACGGAAAACATAGGCTTAGTGGTCACAAGCAATACACCATACGCCTGCTACGATAATGGGGTAAACCGTGCAACCAGCAACACCACGCCGAGGGTTGGATTGTAGGAAATAGCCTGACGCTCGTACGGAGCGAATGGCTTCGGCTGGAGGAGCACCTTTAGGAGGGTGAACGTCCGTTAGTGGAAGAAATTCCATCAGGCTAAAATTCCATAATTTGTACTCCAAGTTAGGTGTGATTGCCAATAGCGTCTGCTCCACATGTCAAAGACATGCCTTTCTTTGATCCCATTGAATGTTGGCGGCAGAAAACCCGGCTGTAAACAGCTGTCCCAAATGAGATATGGAACGGAGTACTTCAGAACATAGGAGAACAGCTAGAGCGTTTCTTGCAAGTGGCGCGCAGGGGTCCCACCTGTCTCCACTAAGTGGACAGTGGCTACCGTTTTTTTTTTTTTTTTTTTTTTTTTTTACGTCGCACCGACACAAATATGTCTTATGGCGACGATGGGATAGGAAAGGTCTAGGAAGTGGAAGGAAGCGGCCGTGGCCTTAATTAAGGTACAGCCCCGACATTTGACTGGTGTGAAAATGGGAAACCACGGAAAACCATCTTCAGGGCTGCTGACAGTGGGGCTCGAACCCACTATCTCCCGATTACTGGATACTGGTCGCAATTAAGCGACTGCAGCTATCGAGCTCAGTGGCTACCGTATTAAGAGTGGAGAAGGCTAAGGAAGTTAGCTTAGACGAAAGAACTGTAAAAGGATGAAAATAAAGATTGTTGCCCTAAACATGGACGTAATGTCAGGAAGGAGTCTGGAGGTTGCGGATTTGATGAAACGAAGAAACACATTCATTCTGTGTGTACAAGACCAAATGGAGGGGCAGTAAAGCGAAATTGATCGATCGGTCCAAAATGGATTCAAATTATTCTACTGTGGAATGAGCAATAGCAGAAATGGAGTTGGAATAATTCTCGACCAGACACTGAAAGGAAACTTACTGCGGGTGACAAGGATTCAGACTATGTAACTGTAATAAAAATATAATTAGAACCCTCGCATGCGATAAGTGAATATGCACCACAATTTGGATGTGTTGAAGTTGAGAAAGACTGTTTCTGGACGGAGATAGAGCAGATGATAGGAGAAATAAAAAACAAATGAGAGACTATCTCTTACAGGTGATTTTAATAGTCATATCGGAGAAAATAACAAAATTTACAAACTGCATGGATATTGTGGAACTGGGATGGAAATAGTGGAGAAATCATAATTGGCTTTGCCATAGCTGCAGATTTGCCGTTAATCAATACCTATGTCAATAAGCCTTTAAGTCAATGATTGACGCATAGGCCTACCCGTGAAGGTAAATGTTCCCAGATTGATTGTAAACGGGAAAAATTGAAAGACATACGTCACTGTTAGGTACTAGCACCTCAGCATCGACCAGCCGTTTGCAGGACGAGTCGGCAGAGTAAGAAACCTGAAATAAGAAGAGGTATCCCTAAAATTAGATGGAGGAAATTGAAAGAACCTGATCTCAAAATTAAAACTGTGGAGGAAGTCAGTGCAGAACTGCTGAGTGGGAACAAAGGATGGGAAAGAATAGCAAATGAAGTAAAGGAAGAAGGTGGGAAAGAAATATTATGGAATCGCTACTGGGAAACATAAACGTGACAAAGAAACATGGTGGCGGCATCAAACAGTTTATAGGCTAATGTAAAAGAAGGATGCGAAGAAGAAATGGAACCCGGAAAGGAAACCAGCCAGAGAAGAATACAAATAAGCAAAGAAGAAAGCGAAGAGGGCTGTTGCAAAAGCAAAAACAGAAGCTTATTCACGTCTGCATGAAGACCTCATTATCGAAAAGAGAGAAAATAAAATATTTTAGATTGCACGAGTGCAGGAAATGTGAAAAGTGTGTATGAAGTAAAAATAATCAAAACAGATGAAGGCAGGATATTGACAAATGAGAAGGATATTCTTGACAGGCGGAGGGTGTGTCACGGAAAGCTCTAAATGATGAACACCGAAGAGTTAACTGGGATGAAAGTCTGCCATGTATGGTACCCAACATAAACCAAGATGGAGTGGATAAGACTGAAGAAAATGGAGTTGAAGAGATGCCTATCGTACTTTTTAAGAGAAACGGAGATATTCAAGATTGTGGCAGGTATAGAGGTGAAGGCGATGAGCCATTCAGTGAAGATATGGGAACGAGTGGTTGAACAGAGGCTGAGATAGGAAGTATAAATTAGCAACGAGCTGTTTGGTTTCGTACGGGGCTATTTGTTATTTTGTTTTACGTCGCTCCGACAGAGATAGGTCTACGATCGGACGGGAAAGGCCTAGAAATGGGAAGGAAGCGGCCGTAGCCTTAATTAAGGTACATCCCCAGCATTTTCCTGGCGTGAAAATGGGAAACCACGGAAAACCATCTTCAGGGCTGCCGTCAGTGGGATTCGAACCCACTATCTCTCGGATGCGAGCTCACAGCTGCGCTCTCCTAACCGCAATACATGTTTAATAGTCGAACTGTTAATAAATCCACACATGCGACGACTACCGCATTTCCCGTTAAAGTCTATCAAAGTTCCGTTCTCAGCCCGTTATTGTTCACTGTTGCTACGGATGTGTGAGTGTCACGAGGTTTTATGGTCGATGATGATCGCTGATGGCGGTGGTGCACTGTACAGAGACAAATATACAAATAATAATAATTATATTCGTTCTGCGTTTCACTAACTGTTTCCATGGAGACGCCAAAGTGCCGGCAATTTTCCCCGCAAGAGTTCTGTAAGGTGTCAGTAACTCTACCGACACGGCGCTGACGTATTTGAGCACATTCAAGTACCACCGGACTGAGCCGGAGCCTACTTGAGCTCTGAAGACCAGCGCTCTACCGGCTGAGCTACTTAGCCCGGCACAGAGATCAGTTTGATACGTCGAATGCCCCGGGTGAAGCGGCAGGAATGATTATAGGAACCATTTTCAGGGCTGCCGACAGTGGGATTCTAACCCACGATCTCCCGGGGTTCGAATCTCACTCTCGGCAGCCCTGAAAATGTTCCGTGATTTCCCATTTTCACACCAGGCAAATGCTGGGGCTGTTCCTTAATTAAGGCCACGGCCGCTTCCTTCCAACTCCTAGGCCTTTCCTATCCCATCGTCGCCATAAGACCTATATGTGTCGGTGCGACGTAAAGCCCGTAGCAAAAAAAAATTATAGGAACAATAGTAGAATCGAGTGTACACTTCCCCTCTCCCGCACGCCACTTTTATTTGGAACGAGTTCTGCAAAGAGCGAAAGAAACTGAGGTGGTGCAGTAAGTCGACCACTCCTAGCACGCCTGTCAATGAATGTGGACGAGTATATCGATATATTCTAAGATAGTGAACACATTACGATTGCATGTGAAGTACAATTTCAGAGATCGTCGGATTTCGAGAGATGTTGAAAGTGTGCGAGTAAACACTTCCTGAGGACGTTGTAGATTAATCCGTTAACATTCCATTCCAAAGAGACGTATGCAGGCATAAAACTAGCGGCTCTACGATAAAATCTACCCGTCTTTCTTGCCCTTTGAGGTGGTGGTGGTGGTGGTGGTGGTGGTGGCGGTGGTGGTGGTGGTGGCGGCGGCGGTGATTTATTGTTTTAAGAGTGTACAACTGGGCAACCATCCTCTTTATAACACTGCTAGGCTGAGTGACTCAGACGGTTGAGGCGCTGGCCTTCTGACCCCAACGTGGCAGGTTCGATCCTGGCTCAGTCCGGTGGTATTTGAAGGTGCTCAAATACGTCAGCCTCGTGGCAGTAGATTTACTGGCACGTAAAAGATCTCCTGCGGGACTAATTCCGGCATCTCGGCGTCTCCGAAAACCGTAAAAATGTAGTTAGTGGAACGTAAAGCAAATAACATTATTTATTATTATCTTTATAACACTAATCACAGAGAAAGAAATGGAAGGGATCCGACATTTCGAATAATGAAGGTACCGGCCAAAAGAAAGACAAGGCAATGAAGGGCGTGGAAATGGAAGACTCCCTAGGCCTCGAGTGCTCTAATACCGTCGGGGTCGGATGAGAACAAGAGTTGACAAAGGGAGGTCGGATAGGATAGATGAAAGTGAGGAACCTGGCGCAAGTAAATGGAAACAGTGTCAGGACTCAGCTCATGACCCCGTGGTCGCTAACCCTCGCTCCCAGGTTAAGAGCCCCCGGCGCCCCTTTTAGTTGCCTCTTACGACAGGCAGTGATACCGTGGGTGTTATTCTACTTCCCCCACCCACACAGGGTTCGCCTCTGATTAAGGTTACCCAGTCATACTTAGTCTTAAAACACACTGTGAGTGTGTGGAAATGTTCTTTATAATTACACCTGAAATGAATAAATTCCGTAAAGAGTTCCCAGAATAGTCAATGCACAAACACAAGCTTCACCATTGACACCAAAATCACTTCCTGAACTGATCAGAAATATAATATCAGCTGCACCTGTGCTAATGCAATAAACTCGCGGTGTGAGCTTCAATGGCATGGTAGAATTTCAGGGAAGTACTCGTAGAACACCCTGTACTACGAACGCGTGTATTTTGGACATCCTGTATAAGACATCTCACGGACAAAACATCACGTAATGCAGGAGACAGAACAGTTCAAGCGATCAGCAATACTGTTATAGAGAACGTACTACAAGTGGTATTTCAAAGCACTATCCTTTCAATTATTTCTGTTGATAATTAAGCAGGTACCTTCAGGCAGTTCACTAATGGAAGATAAGGGAAGGAGAAAACTACTTGTAATTAAAATATTACATAGGAAAAGAAACTTGAACATCGAGGATGGTTTCACAAAAATTCATAATATAACACTCTACATGGGTGGAATTTACTACTTTCTTGTATCATAAAAGAAAAAAATTGCAATTTTTTCTACAGCTCGTAAGAGCCGTGGAAAGATACAAGGAATAGGCTTCACCTACAAAAGAAAAAAATTGCAATTTTTTCTACAGCTCGTAAGAGCCGTGGAAAGATACAAGGAATAGGCTTCACCTACAAAAGAAAAAAATTGCAATTTTTTCTACAGCTCGTAAGAGCCGTGGAAAGATACAAGGAAGAGGCTTCACCTACAAAAGAAAAAATTGCAATTTTTTCTACAGCTCGTAAGAGCCGTGGAAAGATGCAAGGAAGAGGCTTCACCTACAAAAGAAAAATATTGCAATTTTTTTGCAGCTCGTAAGAGCCGTGGAAAGATACAAGGAAGAGGCTTCACCTACAAAAGAAAAAAAATTGCAATTTTTTCTACAGCTCGTAAGAGCCGTGAAAAGATACAAGGAAGAGGCTTCACCTATTCGCAACCTCGCTTATTCTAAGAGATATAGACTGATCAGTTTCCGGGATGTTCTGGACTATTTTGCTCCCAAGTATTAAACTTGAACTAATTTTTCTAGGCCTATGTGACCTGAAATGGAATGCTTATTTCTAAATTTTTTGACTTCCAGGGGGAAAATGGAACCCACGTCTTACCAATTGAACCAACCCCACTCTTTTTTTTGTCATTGCACTCAAAAAGCTTATGTTTCAGGGTCCGCGTTCGGCATTTATACCCTGGATACGCAGTTAATTACAAACTTGGATTTACTGACTTGAGACCGCTAGTTAGACTATTTGCCACCTGGTCGACACCCGTAAATGCATATCAGTAGTGATTGATTATTGGCTCCGGTTAGGGCGTGGAATGGATGTGCCCAGGGAACGTTGAAAATATATGTGAAAGATTTGTTTGTGTGTGGACTAAAGGCTATCGTAGTATTTTTCGACCTGTAAGTTATTAAGTACCGAGTGAATGTCTGCTGGGTTTGGGACACATAGCTGTCAGCTTGCATTCGTGACATAGTGGGTTCGAACCCCACTGCCGGCAGTCCTGAAGATGGTTTTACATCGTTTCCCAGTTTTACACCAGAAAAATGTCCGACTCGTTGGCTGAAAGGTCAGCGTACTGGCCTTCGGTTCAGAGGGTCCCGGGTTCGATTCCCGGCCGGGTCGGGGATTTTAATCTTCATTGGTTAACTCCAATGGCCCGGGGACTGGGTGTTTGTGCTGTCCCCAACATTCCTGCAACTCACACACCACACATAACACTATCCTCCACCACAATAACACGCAGTTACCTACACATGGCAGATGCCGCCCACCCTCATCGGAGGGTCTGCCTTACAAGGGCTGCACTCGGCTAGAAATAGCCACACGAAATTAAATTAAAAACCAGAAAAATGCTTAAGCTGTACCTTAATTGAAGTAACGGTTGCTTTCTTCCCACATCTAACCCTTTCCTATCTCATCGTCGCCATAAGACGTGTGTCCGTGCGACGTAAAGGAAATTGTAAATAAATAAAAACCAACTTTGGTGAAACTTATAATCTGACTTTTCGCCATCTACCATCACACCATTTCGAGGATTTTATTTGCAGTCGTTCACAGTCCTGTATCTTATTTATTACTATACCTCGGATTTGTCGGTGGTATTAGGTTAGAATGCAAAGTAATTTGGTAGGAAGTGTTATGCAACCCGTTGTACCAAAATGTAGGAAGAGTAGCATAAATTCAAGGAGTTCTATAGGCTGTACCCCTAATATCTATGCAAATCTCATAGCATAACCGTTGTACAGGTCTTGTTACTGGCTTAAGTAAGTTTGCATTCTAACCTATCAGCACCTAATAATCCGGACTCTATTTATTACTTACACAGGAAAACATTATCTGAAAATGGCCTTACCAGTCATTATAGTTCTGTACACTTATCATTTACATATAACATCACTGCCTTGCGGACGCCACCCCCAACTTTCTTAATTATTATATAGTAGGTTCAGATAGTGATTCCGTAGTCAAATTATTTGCTTTCTAGTTATGAGTTCTACTTTTTTGTGTGTGTTGAATGGAGTACTCTGTGAGAGCGGAACATGGGCCGTGGTAAAACAAGAAAAGGACAGGCTAGAAGCAGCTGGGATGTGGTTTTGTGTACGATTAAACTGAACAAGCTTGGCTGAAAGAAAGAGTGACACCATAGAGGTGGAAAGAGAAATGTTCTTCCTGTCACCAGTCCGGTGTATTTATTGTTAGTGTTTTAACGTCATGCTATCACACGTTTTCGGTGATGATGGAATAGGGAAGTGCTAGAAATAGAAAGGAACCGACCATGGCTTTAATTAAGGTGCAGCCCCGGCATTTGCCTGGTGTGAAAATATGAAATCATTGATAACCATCTTCAGGGTTGTCGACAGTGGGGTTCGAACCCACTATCTTCCGAATGCCAGCTGACAGCTTCGTGATCCAAACCGGCTGGCGATGGCCGGGTTCGAACCTACATGGAAGCTAACAGCTATACGGCCCGTACCGCACAGCAAGCTCGCTTGGTTCTTTGTGGTTTAATACCACCTCTGGATAATAATGCTGTCGCATGCCCATTTCTCCTCTACCTGTCACGTACGGCAGTATGAAAAGTGTTAAATCAAACTACTTATAACAGTGTACTTGCTTAGCTGTCAGAAGAAGGTAAAGGAACTCCGTACGTCAACAGCTTCCATTCATAGCGCGTCGCTTGGTCATTCGGTTTGTATGATTCAATCGAACAGGATGGCGTTTGCCTGGAAAAAGAAGTACTTTTGAATACATTCCATTTTGTCAAGAAATAATTATTGATATTCAAAATAATCATAACGCTGATATGCGTAAATTTAAAGCTAGTTATAAATAACTGTATAGTGAAAAAGAAGACAGAAAAAAGCAGAGACTGATACCGCTGAAAAGTGCTACAAGTTCGATTATGAGTCCGTTGGTACCCTTATTGAAAAGTAAGACAAAATACAGATATCTTTAACGATTCATCAGGTGGGTATCTTAGCTGAATAACCCTGTACATGCCATATTTCATAGTCCAATGTTTTGACTCGGGTTTTTATTCCCAACTCTGCCTTGAATTTACGACTGTTTTGAGGGACTGAAATCAGTCACTATATCAGTTGAGTAGAGAAAGGCTCATTGTTTTCCAGACATGACACACTTCATGCCATAGAAACGGAGCGGTCTTTTGAATGAAAAAGTCATCGCCAAACGCTGTTTTTCTCACCCCGTGTTATGGTCTTTGTTATAAAAACATTTGTTGTCCTCTTATTTAATACTAGCAAATGTACCCGTGCTTTGCCATGGTGCTCTACATTGTATACTGATGTCTACGTAAATTCCTGTACAGGCAGTGAACAAGATTGTATTAAATTGCATGTCAGTTAGCGTTATCCGAGAAACGCCACGGGGAGGTTCCCATATATTGTTTCCTATGCAAGGTGCGCGTTGGGGAATGTTGATGATAATGGCAGGCCACGTTTCTTACTGCCATTCACAATAAGTTCGGGAGTTGCTACGATAACGTCAGGCTCCCTTGCTAATGCCATGCACAACCTGGTTGGGACGCTTTCATTATAATGACAGGCCACTTTTCCTAATGCCAGTCACAATCGAGTTGGGGAGTTTTGATTATAATGTAGAAATGCAGCGTTATCTAACGTATACGCGATCGAACAAGACAAAAAGTCAATGGACCAAATTTGTACATCTCAACAAATTTTTTACTAGTGGCTTTACGCCGCAAGGCACAGATAGGTCTTATGGCGACGATCGGATTATCTGAACAAATTGAGCTGCGATTGTTCTATCTGTTTTGTGATACGACTTACCGTTCAGCCAGCAGAAATACGGGTCTGCACCGTCATTAAATTTACCTCTATATTTCGATAGTTTTCCGGACCAAAATTTCCCATTTCTACAGCTTTGAATTTTTCCTCAAAGGAAAGAGTGTCCAAGTTCCTGGATTAGCACTCGTATACATAAGGATGAAAGTTGACATTAGTTGAAGATATTATAAAAACCGAGGACAGCTTGATAAGACAAATATGTAATTACCAAGTGGATGTATTGAAAAAATGAAATGTCCCTCACTAAATTGTGATGATATTAGTTATGGATTTAAGAAAGCGGTAACAGAGGAGAAATTTAGGCACTGGTATTCTTAGGTAAGCATATAGGAAGATGACTTATAGTGTTATAACATAAGCCTAAAGAGGCAACGCGGAGGCAAGAAATTAGAGCAGAAAACGAAAGTAGAAGAGAAATACAGTAAAAATTGTAGCAAAATCCAAAAAACACCTCACGGTGTGAAATAATGGGCTACATTCCGCGATCCTGTTGAAATATTGACAGCCACCCTTAGTGCTATTCGAAGATGATTGTAACCTCCAACGGTATTCCGCGAATATCCCGCAGAATGGCAACTTGACGTCTCTCTCGCCTTCTCCCCAACGAACAACCACGAGTTTTCTTCGTCATTTGAAGAGTAATCGAAATTATGGGATAGTAAAAATATTTAAAATGAAGGAATGTTTCACACGTAGTCTACAGATTTTACAGAAAATCAATAGTGTATGAGAAAATATAAAATAACTCGTTTGATCTGCTTATAAAACCCCAATCTTTTCCGTGAGTTTTAAATCATATACATATCTAAACCTGCTCCTGGATGACTATACTCTAAATATGAAGTTTGGTCAAAATCCATCCAGTCGTTTCGCCGTGATATTAGAGCAAACAGACAGACAGATACGAAAGCTAGAAACCACTGATACGGTCTTGAATTGAGCTAAACCGGATAAATATCTGAAAAATTGACAAAACAAACGAAATTACAGACATCGGACCTCCTACAACTTTATTTATATAGATACAATAGGCTACAGTTCTTAAGTACACTCTTTGTCAATAACTTGAATAGTTATCTTATGTAAGGAAAGTTTCGAAAGCGTTGACCACAATTTGTAGCCAATGTTGTCTACTAGTCAAGTAATATCTGTGCCAATGTGCTCCTTTCTTTTGGCCAAGCTTGTTACTCGGAAAGTCCGATATTTTCGGACAATAAACGTTGATGCAGCTTCTCACTCTACACCATGCACAGGAAGTTCCCGATACAATAAACGACCAGTGATGCATTCAATAATTTGGTATTACTAGGCAACTGAAGCCCTCAGATTCTCAGTAATGAAATGAAATGTTGTATAGCTTTTAGTGCCGGGATATCCCAGGACAGTTCGGCTCGCCAGGTGCAGGTCTTTCTATTTGACTCCCGTAGGCGACCTGCGCGTCGTGATAAGGATGAAATTATGATGAAGGCAACACATACACCCAGCCCCCGTGCCATTGGAATTAACCAATTCAGGTTAAAATCCCCGACCCGGCCGGGAATCGAACCCGGGACCCTCTGAACCGAAGGCCAGTACGCTGACCATTCAGCCAACGAGTCGGACAGTAATGAATTAATTGCGATGACGCAGTCTCTCATCTTCGTGCTTTAAACGCTCGGTTAATGCCACTCAGAACACCTCAGAGCGCCGTAGCCAGTGAACGCATCGAACGATTTTAAATATTCTGGTCCCTTTTTGTTTCCAATAGACAGGCTAATAAATACAAGTGGCTTTACAGTGAATGCAATTACAGTTTCTGTATGACTATGAGCTTCAAAAATGTTCATTAGAGTTTTGAAAAAGTGTCCGTCTAAATATCAGTTCCGACCCTTCATATGAGGTACCATTGGATCTCTCTCTCTCTCTCTCTCTCTCTCTCTCAGATCGCGCAAGTACCACGGCGATTTCCCTACGATCCTTAAGCTGGCCATATATGCGGTGAATTGATTGTCCAGCGACCGCAATGTGATCGACTGGTCATCAGATTTCCGATCGATAGAGGTTTTCTCGTCCCAGCAAACAAGTAGGCAATCTCTGTGACAATCTCTACTCCCTCCTTTGTGAACTACTGTTTGCTGTGAGAATATAGCTGACGAAGGAGGTAGCCGCCACCGTTATAATTTGAATTAACTGTAATGAAGTTATAAGAAGGAAGAAAAGACTCAAAAGATTTTGGCGGAAAAGGTCGTTCGAAAATAGGGATCGATTCAATCATGTTGCACTTTTAAGAACGTTGAGATGCGAGAACCCAGAGGACTTCGTGAATTATCTGAGAATGTCCGATAACAATTTCCGCCACCTTCTCAGCTTAGTGGAGCCTCTTGTACAAAAATTAAATTTAAAAACAGGGCACTTGTTTGGGGCAATAAATGCAGTGTTTTCCTAAAGGGCTATAAATCGGAAAACCAAAGTCTTTACCAACATTATACACAAAAACACCGCCTCTAATGTAACACACACGTTTGCTGCGGAGTACATGCGCATGCGCAGATTCTCAGTGGTCGCCCGATGTCAACGCTTGGCGACACACAGTGTATTTTTCTGACAATTCCATCTCCCGGCGATCCCTAGATCGCTCGACATCCGGTAGATCGATAGAAATTTTCTGGCAGTCAAACCATCGCCGTGCGATCACGAGATTGCCAGGAATCTGATTGAAATGGCCCCATACACGAGGCGATATTCATGCAACCAGATCGCTGGTCAGTGGGTGATCAAATCTTCGCGTGCATGGCTGTCTTTAGGGAGAAACTTTCGCGGAGTCGAAAATGTCTTAATTTGCTTGTGTCGACTTCTCAGTATAAATTCCGACCCATGTTGTGTGTATCATAGAGTAGAAAATCTTACGTCCGACATAATGGTACCATTGAGGTAGACTTAGGGCAAATAAGGCTGAAGTTGCATGCTGTACAAACTTCTGACTTTTTTTTGCGGTTTCTACTTCACTTAATCTGCAACACAGATGTTACTTCGTTCACTTTCAAGAACAGATTATTCGCCGCCCATTCTTGTAATTGGCTTACGATCAATTTTTATGACCAGTCATAAACAGCGGTATTAACTTTCCCGAATGTTGAAAGACTTCTATGTATGAAAATCCCCGATCATTGAAAAATAAGTGGTTTGGTCCCTGAAATTTGCAAGGCCTTGACCCGGCAGTTGAGGAAAACTTATTTAACATGTTACAAGTTACTGTTACACATTTTCAGAAGATTAATATTACTTTTTCTTTTTTCTGAAAAGTCGGGCTGAATAGTCAGACGGTAGAACGCTGGCCTTCTGAGCCCAAGTTGGCGGGTTCAATCCTGGCCCAGCCCGAGGTATTTGAAGGTGCTCAAATACGACAGCCTCGTGTCGGTAGATTTACCGGCACGTGAAATAAAACCTTGCGGTGCAAAAATATCGGCATATCGGGCCTGTCTGCAAACCGTAAAAGTAGTTAATGAGAAGGATGTATGTGTATGTTTAGTCCTCAGCCCGAAGGCTGGTTGGATCCTCAACAGTTCCGCCATCAGCTGTCATAGATGGCCTAGGCATCAGTGAAGAGGCTTACTAGGGAAATGAGGAGTGAGGTAGTTTCCCGTTGCTTTCCTCACCGAGCCAGAAGTTGCTATTGCATATCAGTCTTCCAAGCCCACTGAAATGCATGCACCAACTGACCCTATGAGCGATATTTTCACACCATTCATAGCAGGGATTGGCTGCAGAAGGAATGGTATTACTAGCATCACTCATACCTCAGTCACTTTCATTTTGTCAAAGCCAAGGATAAAGCTGAGACAGATCAATGAAGGTAAAAAAATTGCTCTAGCACATACCAGAAGACATAGTACACTGTAAACACTAGGTCTCACCAGGAAAGGCACAATGAGAGGGATAACCTATAATTAGAGTCTGGATTATTATGTGCTGATAGGTTAGAATGCAAACATACTTCAGCCAGTAACAAGTATACCCTACACTGTACAACGGTTATGCTACGAGATTTGCATAGAAATTAGGAGTACAGCCTATAGAACTCCTTGACTTTATGCTCCTCTTCCTACATTGTGGTACAACGGGTTGCATGACACCTCCTACAAACCAAATTACTTAGCATTCTAACCTATTACCACCTAAAAATCCGAGGTATACCTATAATATTAATTAATTGTTATTTTTAATCAGTTACTGAATGTTACTGTAGATTTTGCAATTGGAACCATATTCTGTGCGAGTCTCCGAAAGCTGTAAAATCAATTAGCGAGACCTAAAACCAAGAACATTGCTTTTTATCACATTCCGTGCGTATTTTAGCGTCAGAACAGCTTTCAGGTTGTCATCGCATAAATGAGACATGCCTTTCTGTGGCATGGTAAACTCCCCCCCAGGTTTCCGTTGACAACTCAGTATGACGACATCAATACATGCAAAATAGGGCTCTCCTGCCGCTCCTGGCCCACTCATAGCAACCCTCCGGGTCATTGCTGAGGACTTTCAACATCTGCACATTCCGGTAACATTATATGTAATTGCCAGGTTGCGCTTAGTCATTAACGTCTGGGAAAGAGCTCACTTGCTTTATTTGCTGTCAGGAAATGTTCATCGGCCATCGTTCAGTGTGCAACAGGTCAATCGATATGGCTTGATAACAGCACGTCCAGGTTACATCAGGTACCGTATCTGTGCTATTACTACGGCTGGTTGGCGAGTTTACAATAAAGGGAAGCTATTAATAAAATTACTGCCCAGCAACAGTACCGTTCTTCAAACGGCTAAAATTCTGAAATTGTTTTACCTTTTACAATGACCCATTGCTGTGCCAGTCTGTATCTTTTTAAATATATAAATTTCTGTACACTTAGAACTTTGGGTTCATTCGTTTCTATCTCGGATTAGGCATATATAGAAATCGAAATTAAGCTGAGTTAAATTACTGTCTACCTGTTTGTTTGTTTGTTTGTTTGTTTGTTTGTTTGTTTGTTTGTTTGTTTGTTTGTTTGTTTGTTTGTTTGTTTGTTTGTTTGTTTGTTTGTTTGTTTGTCATAACAGCAGGGGAAGATGGCTCATCATAATTTCTCGAAATTCGGTATTTGAGATTAGGGTTGTGCACTTGGCTATATATTATTTGATCAGTTCACAGTGGCGTAGAAGTATTAAAAGTGTCAAAACAGAAAATGGCATATATTTGCGTTAATATTAGCTTTAGGATCTAATTTGCTGAAAATTTGTATGTGACCATAGTTCTAGAAAACACAATTTCGGAAATGTTACGTCTTATTTGGGCCGGCCCTGCAGTGGAGGGGTAGCGTGTCTGCTTCTTACCTGGATGCCCCGGGTTCGATTCCCGGTCGATCAAGGATTTTCACCTGGATCTGAGGGCTGGTTTGAAGTCTATTCAGCCTACGTGATTACAGTTGATGAGATGATGAGATATCTGACGGTGAGATGGTGGCTCCAGTCTAAACAGCCAAGAATAACGTCCGAGAAGGATTCGTTGTGCTGACGACACGACACCTCGTAATTTTCAGGCCTTCGGGCTGAGCAGCGGTCGCTTGGTAGGCCATGGCCCTTCTTGGCTCTTGTACCATGGGGTTTGGTTTTAGTTTTCGTTTTACGTGATATGTCTCCTAGGTGAGCCGCCCGAAGTCTGGTTGGATTGTCATATAGCACCACCGAAGACTATGCAGTTATAAGAAAACCTTGCTTTTACCGTATAAGCTATGGTATCAGAGATATTCACTAATTTAGATTTTTTATCGCTAAGTTCATCACTGACATGGAAATATTATTCAGTCGTCATGGTAACGATTTAAATGGCAATGGTAGTGGACAAGAGTGGTGGAATTTCTTTTCTGCTAGTTGCTTTACGTCGCACCGACACAGATACGTCTTATGGCGACGATGGGACAGGTAAGGGCTAGGAGTGGGAAGGAAGCGGCCCTGGCCTTAGTGAAGGTACAGCCCCAGCATTTGCCTTGTGTGAAAATGGTAAGTCACGGAAAACCATTTTCAGGGCTGCCGACAGTGGGGTTCGAACCTACTACCTCCCGAATACTGGATACTGGCCACACTTAAGCGACTGCAGCTATCGAGCTCGGTAGTGGTAGAATTTAAAGCCAATATATATTTATGTAAGCCTTTGCTGGCAAGATGTAGTGTTTACAGTACACAATGTCTTCTGGTATGGATGACCGATGTATGAGCGATGCTAGTGAGGCCTACCATTCCTTATGCAGGCAGTTTCTGTTATGAATGGTGTGAAAAAAATTGGTCATAGGTTCGGTTGGTGCATGAATTTCAGGGGGCATGACAGACTGATATGTAATAGCAATTTCTGGCTCAGTGAGGAAAGCAACGGGAAACTACCTCACTCCTCATTTCCCTAGTAGGCCTCTTCAGTGACGCCTAGGCTATGACAGATGTTGGTGGAGCTGTGGAGGATCAAACCAGCCTTTTGGCTGAATACCTTGACTCATATAGAGAAAAGAGGACTGATGCTTCTTCACCGCGCCAGAAGGTGGTGTTCCATAACAGTCTGCCATACCCACTGAAATGCATGTACCAATCGACCTTAAGGCCAATATTTTCATCGACCATAGGAGCAACACTTTCACACTATTGATGACAGGGACTAGTAGCATAAGGACTGGTGTCACTACCATCCCCCTTACTTCCCTACTGTCAAAACCAAGGATGAGACAGAAAAATTAAAGTAGCAAACTTGATTTAGTCCACACCAGGAGACCAAGTATACTGTGCCTCATCGGAGATGGATTTGCACATGTGAAATAATGTTTGTTTGTTTGTTTGTTTGTTTGTTTGTTTGTTTGTTTGTTTGTTTAATCCTACAAAAAATTTAATTCTTTAACTGCCAATTTCACCTTGTACTACGAAAAGTTGAATATGTTATTTGTATTTGAAAATATTATTTAATGAGTCCTAACTCGTATGATATAGCTTTTGCATTCACCCTTCATGGACTGTTTTGAATTGACATTACTGAATATCTACAATTCAAACCTTCACTGCCAAGTACATCTCGCACCATGAGTTCAGATGTCACGTGCAATTCTAAGAGGCTGTTAAATCCTACCTTACATTTGAACTACACTCGCAACGGTGCCATTCAATGAATGATTAAACGCAGACCTTTTGTGCCAAATCCATCACGAACCTACATTTTCGAGTGTGTTTCATGTGTTTTTTGCATTTATCGAGTCCAAACTCACGCTCGTGCAATTCTTGTCTAACCCTTCACAGCTGTTTTTTGAAATGATGCTTATTGAATAAGTGATTTCAATCCCTAACTGCCAAATTTCATCTCAACCCAAATATTTTATAATGTTATGTGCATTTTTGAGAAGATTGTGTTTACTGAAATATAACCGATGTTTTGTACTACACTCGCGGCAGGCAACATTCAATAGAAGAGTGTCTGAAATAATTTGAATCTCCAATACCAATCATCTCGTACTTCCACATGGTTTTGTTACAGTTTATATGTTTATATGTTTATTGTTTCAGTGATTATGTTATCTCATGTTTATACAATTTTGACTCACCCTTCATGACCACTTTGAAACTGACATTGTACTTTGCGTCTTCATGTTCCCTCATTTATTCACACTGATGTAACACCTTGTGTAATATAAATGTCTACATGCTAGCCTATTTCCCACATTTTGGCTGAAGATGACGCCAAACAGCGTCGAAACTAGTTCCAAGTGTAAACATATGTTGTAAATAAACTATAACATTTATTGTATTGAAAAGGTGGACCCTTTTAAGTTTCCTATCTTCCATTCTCAGTTCAATACGGACAAAAATGAAATTCTTAGATTTAAATGTTTAATCCTTGTCCCGTTTTTCTAAGAAGTTGGGTATGAGGTGAGATTAATCTGTCGTGGCGGGTTTTTTTTTATGATGGGATGCCTCCATGACGTCAGAGGAACTAATGAGATGAAATGAATGACGTCATATATGATAGTAGGAAGGGAGAGGGTGAAAACCGGTGACGACACATAGCCTACTCCTGTCGAATAGCACCAAGGGTTCTGCTCAAGGCTTAACGTCTCCATCCGACGGACGAATCACCATCAACAGCGACATATGCCCTCACTCCATATGAGTACTGCGTTGAGGTTTGGAATTTATTCCATGTTTTTAGCACCCAATCTAGCGATTACCGGGCGAGTTGGCCGTGCGCGTAGAGGCGCGCGGCTGTGAGCTTGCATCCGGGAGATAGTAGGTTCGAATCCCACTATCGGCAGCCCTGAAGATGGTTTTCCGTGGTTTCCCATTTTCACACCAGGCAAATGCTGGGGCTGTACCTTAATTAAGGCCACGGCCGCTTCCTTCCAACTCCTAGGCCTTTCCCATCCCATCGTCGCCATAAGACCTATCTGTGTCGGTGCGACGTAAAGCCCCTAGCAGCGATTAGAAATCGTATACCACCACCTCCCCTACCCTGCCGGTCCATTTTCTGATGGTAAGTATTTTGCGATCAATGGGACTCGAACCGGCTAACCACGGTGTCAGACCGTTTAGACTTCAGCGCCTTAACGTCTTATTATTATTATTATTATTATTATTATTATTATTATTATTATTATTATTATTATTCCAAATTTCATACTTTTTAAGCATTTTCAGTTGTAAAACAACTAGAGTTTCGCCCCAGAGTAGTAACGGACTCGTTAGTTGTCCAAGACACGGCTTAGCACCAAGGTTATGTTAGCACAGCGTTGAGACACAAATACAAGCCTCTTGACCTCCACCCCTTATAAATATCTGTCTTTGGATTTCATGTAAAAAATTACGATCTTTTTAAGAGGCCATAATTTAATTTCACCGAATGACAATATCACATTGCTATTCAGGCTTTTTCAGTCGTGATATATAAGCAGTGTTTCGCTCCAGTGCGGTAGCGGGCTCGTTAGTTGGAACACCACACCTCTTCAAGGTGCTAATAACCACTTCCCTAATTAAGTTAAACTAAAAAATAATGAACTTGACTGATTTTAACATTTGCAGTTGATGAAATTACGATGTGGTTTACTTCTGGGAAATGAAATAAAACTACATAAGTTTATTGACAAGTATGTATGAAAAGGACAAGAAATATGTTATTTCGAAAGACCATATCACAAGACGAGATTTGCGAAATTTAACACCTATTCTTCTGTCCGTAAGTGCACTCGGTTTCCTTGTCAGGAAATGCACCATCTGAGTTATACCAACAAATAAAGAGAACAAGTATAAGCTGTTTAAACAAATCTTATCCTACGTGTATCCTAACTTCAGTCGTGCTTCATCGTTCTGGGTCTTGTTCCACAGAAGTATGATCTAATACAAGTCAAGTGTACTGAGGTGTTGCTAATAGTTATTAGCACAATTCTGTTCCACAAAGCTTTCTTGTACTATATTATTCTATACTTACAACTGTACAAGTGAATTTTCATCGTTCTTTTCCGTAGAAGTGTTAGTAATAGTCATCCTGTTGTAACTTGTATACAAGTAAGGAGATCCTAATAACTTCAAGTACCAGTGCAATTTTAATACTTTTTTGTGTAATTCATGGAAGTATGTGGTCTAGTAGTACAGTCTAGTATAATTTTTATAGTACAAGCGATGATAATGACTGCATGCGTGTGCAAAAAAGGGAAATAAAAATGTCAATTTTAACTCAATATTTGAGTCTAATGAACGATTTAGATTAAGTGCAATTGAAGTGGAAAGACATTTTACTAGTATTAGTACGTACTGTGCTGGAGCGGAGACTATGTTCGTCTCAAAGTGAAATATTGCGTTTGAATATTGAAAAATAAATGATAGAGAATTTAAATTACTCTTATGCCTGATAAAAACATCAGGCGACGTTGTGGAAATGCTAATAATCACGGAACACAAATTTATTACCGGAGAGGTGTAAATAACCTAATTTAAGCTGTGGCATACCGAGCAAGTGGCCGTACGATTAGGGTCGCTTAGTTCTGAGCTTGCACTCTGCAGATAGTGGGTTCGAACCCCACTATCGGCAGCCCTGAAGATGGTTTGAGCAGTTTCCCATTTTCACACTAGGCGAATGCTGGGCCGCTTCTTTCCCATTCCTAGCCCTTTCGCATGACATCGTCACACTTTTTTTTTTTTTTTTTTTTTTTGCTAGTTGCTTTACGTCGCACCGACACAGATAGGTCTTATAGCGACGATGGAATAGGAAAGGGCTAGGAGTGGGAAGGAAGCGGCCGTGGCCTTAATTAAGGTACAGCCCCTGCATTTGCCTGGTGTGATTAAGTATCTTTACTATTGCAAGTGAAGTGCAATGAAGTACTTACTTTATAGGCGATACAAAGTTTTTTTAAAAAAAATTATGTATTTCAATTTCTAATTAGAACCCTATCAACTATGTTTCTTTGGTAATAGGGGCATGTACGATATAGAAATTGTTTGCAGAGGATGTTGGGAGAAGGAGGAGTCTGTCTTTTGTACGTTACCGTGCAGTTCGCCCACAGCTGTAATAAAAGTACAACCAAAGGGGAGTTGCGATAAAAGCTTCCTGTTGGAACACCCTAATGTAGTTGAACGTTGACATTTCAGACAACATCAATTATATTAAGGACATTTCCTGTTTGCATAAGGGATTGGAAAACGAGAGAAATAACAAAGGTCGGCATTAATATTGTAAAGATCATGGGTTCACTGCTCAAGTTATCTGCTATTAAAATTCTTCTATTTATGTTCAGCTGCCAGCTCAACGCATGGGACGCGACAGCCGAGTGTTTCTCGCCATCTGGAGCGTGGTTCGAATTCTGGCGAGTGAATTTTGTATTTTCGAAATGAAAAGCCACGCCCCTATGTTTCGAAACATATAAAACTGACATTCCCATTATTATTATTATCATCACGCGTAAAGCTACAGACTTACTTGCTTACATGCCGGTTAGCTTTAATTGGACTTCCATACGACCAACTATATGTAATAATAATAATAATAATAATAATAATAATAATAATAATAATAATAATAATAATCGTAACGACCGTGTGTGTGTGTGTGTGTGTGTGTGTGTGTGTGTGTGTGTGTGTTGACTATTTTGGCGAAATTTTCATTTTGTTCGTTTCAGGTGTAATAATCATCATCTGCAAATTTTTTAGCTTTGGTGTCTGTTTTTGTTTTTGTTTGTTTGTTTCCGGTTAGCTTTAATTGGACTTCCATACGACCAACTATATGTAATAATAATAATAATAATAATAATAATAATAATAATAATAATAATAATAATGTAATTACACCGTGTGTGTGTGTGTGTGTGTGTGTGTGTGTGTGTGTGTGTGTGTGTGTGTTTTGACTATTTTGGCGAAATTTTCCTTTTGTTCGTTTCAGGTGTAGTAAGCATCATCTGCAAATTTTTTAGCTTTGGTGTCTGTTTTTGTTTCTTTGTTTGTTTGTTTGTTTGTTTGTTTGAGTTCTTATAACTTGAAAACTACTGGATATATTTCTACCAAACTTCATATTTAGAACACACCGGTCCTTGGATAGGTTTCAGGGCTAATACTGTTTATAAATTCCTGAACTGATTGGGAGTTTATACCAAACCGAAATCGTGATTTTGCACCCCCACAAAATATACACAACCAAACCTAATGGAAATCTACCTGACTTAATGGAAATCAATTTCTAAAACTTTTTTCTCACGTGCATCATTTCGATACGAGGATTAATAAGGGAGATATCATCAACGGACCGTTTTTCAGTCTAACTTCGAGCGGACTTTTCTTTAGCCCCCTTTTTTGTGTCGATTTGTCTGTTCGTCCGTTTGTTGAGTTCTGATAACTGGGAAACTACTCTGTCCTTGGGTAGGTATTCGGGTCTATATTATTTCTATACCCCGGATTGGTTTGGGTGTTTGTAAGAAGTCGAAACAGTGATTTTACCCTCCCACAAAATATACACGACCAACCTTAATAGAAATCAATTTCTAAAAATATTTTCCTCGTGTGTACCTTTTCGATAAGAGGATTACAAGGGAGTTACCATTAATGGGCTGTTTCACAGGCTATCGTGTCACTTCAAGTTGGGTTAAATAGTTTAACTAAAGAGCTATTTTACTCCTTTCGATAGAACAGATAATAAGGGAAGTTATCGTCAACAATTGATTTCATGAGTGCCACTCCCGGTTTCAGATGAACATCAATATGTCACCGAGAAATAGGTAGTATTACGCACAACTTCGGACCAGGAGCTGTATCGTTCAATAAACTCTGTGTTCTACCCCATTCTGTCTCCACTTTGTGCGGCTTTATCGTACTTCACGTTCCTGCCATGTGCTTTCTTGGAAGAATATCAGTTTAATATGCCGTATTAAATGTTTGAAGACAGACATGTAACTTCGCATAAATTCATTAAGGAATCTTGAAATCGATTACCAATTCCCGTGCGAAGAACGGGTACATATACTAGTTAACAATAACCGTACAACCTCAGATATAGTTTGCAAGTCTTTTGATTTGTTTTTTACGCTGTTAATGGCTCTTAATGTTGAGGCCTGAATATAATTGTAATATTATGTATGTATGTATGTATGTATGTACGTATGTATGTATGTATGTATGTATGTATGTATGTATGTATGTATGTTCAGTCTTCAGCCCTAAGGCTGCATGGATCCTCGACAGCTCCCCCATCAGCTGTCATAGATGGCCTAGTCATTACTGAAGAGGCGTACTAGGGAAATGAGGAGCGAGGTAGTTTCCCGTTGCTTTCCTCACTGAATATAATTTAGTAAGATTAAATCTTATAAATACATTTCATATACCGGTATCTAATATACATAAAGGGCTAACCTCCTTGATCTGTCATTCTGTAAAGAAATACCGAATTACCATCTACGCGTCAATGAACAGTTCCTTCAGGTAACGTGTTGTGTGATTTCTTGAGCTACATTACTCATGCAGGAAGCCAAATGTTCGTTTTTTAAATGAAATATTGTTATTATCGTTCCAGTTAATAGCCAAGGTAAAGTGCTAGTCATTTCGTCAGAACCAAATGAGAAAACTTCATCTTCTTGGCTTTTTTCCCCAATATTGAGTTTTGCACTTGATAGTTTTGGCCCTTTTTCACAGCCGGGTGCCCTTCCTTATGCCAACTCTATCTGGAGTGATGTATTCATTGTCGCGGTTTCTGTGGTGGTTGGTAGTGTGTTGCACGTTGATGAAGAGAAATGTGTTAAGACGTAATAAATACCCAATCACCTATCCAGAGATATGAACCATATGTTAAAATCCTCAACTCGGCCGGAAATTGAACCCGGTTCCTCTGACCCGAAAGCCAGTACGCTGATCACTCAATCAAGGAGTCGAACAGCTAATTCTATCGGTTAATAACACAGAAGTCAGTTAACGTTTCCCATTCCTTCTTGCTTCCATATCTTCCTTATATTTACCCTTCATTTCCAATTCTTGCATCGAAATCACGCAATAACACTGTCCTCTCCTTCCTGCTTATTACCAGAGACTTTAAAAGCAGCTCGTATGACAAGTGTTGATGGCTTTCAAATACAGACTACGATTATGAGGGACAGAAAATGTTTTCGAATTTCGAGTGAAAATGCCATCGTGAACTGCGGCAAATCGTAATAAATATCACAGAAGTTGTGACTAAAACTTGACTTATTTCCTTAAACTCCTGAGGAGAAAGATAGTGCCGATGAATAACGTTCATTTATTTCTCGATAAATAAATATGTTTGAACACTCGGTGCCACCAATATTGATACTTAGTGCCTTGGTTGTAATAAAACCATGTTGCAATTGCGTAAGTTAACCGTAGGTCTTTTTTTTTTTTTTTTGCTAGGGGCTTTACGTTGCACCGACACAGATAGGTCTTATGGCGACGATGGGATAGGAAAGGCCTAGGAGTTGGAAGGAAGCGGCCGTGGCGTTAATTAAGGTTCAGCCCCAGCATTTGCCTGGTGTGAAAATGGGAAACCACGGAAAACCATTTTCAGGGCTGCCGATAGTGGGATTCGAACCTACTATCTCCCGGATGCAAGCTCACAGCCGCGTGCCTCTAACTGTAGGTCTGTAGAGATAAGACACATCATTACACTGATAAAGCTACAATCATATATATCAAATAAAATACATACATTGACTGTCAATTAACGAGCTCTTTGTGATAACGTTAACATAATATCAAAGTGTAACATTAAGTCAGGGTTTATTAGATTAGTCTGTAACAGTATCGTTTCGTTACATTCAGTTTATTGAGCCGCACCTGTGTATAGACAGCAGGCTTCGACTGGCCAATAGAAAACAACTACATGTATTTCTACGTAACGTATTGTACGTGGAAGTTTTGAAAAGTTTTCCCTCCTGTGCGATAACTTGAACAAGGTATATTATTATTATCATTATTATTAATACATCGCAATTGGGAAATATCCCGGTGGCATTGATCACTTACAGTAATGTGATAATAAAGTTAAAACATAATTAAACAACAATAACAACAACTACTACGACAAGAAAAACAAGAGTACACCACGCAATTCCATGGAAAGAAAATATTTCAAGAAATACTACTAGTTTCACATTCTAAATCCAGCATCATCGTATACAAATTCACATACAAGTTAAGTATTTCCAGTGTTTAACACTATGGATTACAATGCTATAGACCGAGCTCGATAGCTGCAGTCGCTTAAGTGCGGCCAGTATCCAGTATTCGGGAAATAGTGGGTTTGAACCCCACTGTCAGCAGCCTTGAAGATGGTTTTCCGTGGTTTCCCATTTTCACACCAGGCAAATGCTGGGGATGTATCTTAATTAAGGCCACGGCCGCTTCCTTCCCACTCCTAGCCCTTTCCTGTCCCATCGTCGCCATAAGACCTATCTGTGCCGATACGACGTAAAGCAACTTGCAAAAAAAAAAAAAAAAAAAAAAAAAATACTATAGGTTGAGCTTGCTACTAGCTTAACATTACAACACTACCTCAAGTATTTCAAAATGTTATACTATGACTTACAACAACAAGCAATTCCATGGAAAGAAAATATGACAGGAAATACTACTAGCATAACATTCTAAATCCAGCATTATCGTACACAAATTCACACACAGCTTAAGTGCTTAAGCTACGGTTTACAATACTATAAGTTGAGCTTACTACTAGCTTAACATTACCACACCGTCATATACAAATCAATCAATCCCTACTGATCTGCATTTAGGGCAGTCGCCCAGGTGGCAGATTCCCTATCTGTTGTTTTCCTACCCTTTTCTTAAATGATTGCAAAGAAATTGGAAATTTATTGAACATCTTCCTTGGTAAGTTATTCCAATCCCTAACTCCCCTTTCTATTAACGAATATTTTCCCCAATTTGTCCTCTTTAATTCCAACTGTATCTTCATATTAGGATCTTTTCTACTTTTAAAGACACCGCACAAACTTATTCGTCTACTGATGTCCTCCCACGCCATCTCTCCACTGACAGATCGGAACATACCACTTAGTCAACCAGCTCGTCTCCTTTCTCCCAAGTCTTCCCAGCCCAAACTTTGCAACATTTTTGTAACGCTACTCTTTTGTCGGAAATCGCCCAGAACAAATCGAGCTGCTTTTCTTTGGATTTTTTCCAGTTCCTGAATCAAGTAATCGTAGTGAGGGTCCCATACACTGGAACTATACTCTAGTTGGGGTCTTACCAGAGACTTATATGCCCTCTCCTTTACATCCTTACATCCTTACTACAACCCCGTATACGTACGTACCTTAAGTATTTAAGTATTCTAACATTTTACACTATGAGGTACAGTAGTTTGAACGGTTATCTTATCATTGTAAATACGGCACGTTCATATACAAATTCACTTATACCTTAAATAATTCAGATGCCTTAATATTACAATTTGCAGTGGATTGAGCGTCGCGCGTTGAGCGACGTGGTCTCCGTCACTTACCATACAAGTGGGCCAATGGAGGTCACATTTTCCCATTTCATCGAGGAAGAAATCAAAGGGTCTGCTGCCGGCACCAATGACGCTCTCCTTACCACAGGTGAAATGGCGATTCTTCGAAAGTTACCTCAGCTTTGGAGAAAGGAAGAAATAACAAGATATAACAAGATATCGAGATCCGGACTACATGGCGGATGAGTAAAGTCTCATGAAATTTGGGATAACGTTATACATCCTGCGTTTGTCGACTTATATGTAGTCGAACATTGCTTCTGTTACAGGAAGAAATCGCAGCAATTGGTCCACAAAGTTTCCACAAATACATCGGATATGGCAGTGTTGCCACCTTTCACAAATTTTATTAGATATCTGGTGACTCTTTGGTGCTTAACGGACAAAATGAATTAAATATCGGTCACTGATCGCCCAACAGAGTTGCGGCTTACTCTGCGATCTGGTAGAGTGAAATGTAGTGTCGAAATTGAATCACCGGGCGAGTTGGCCGTACGGTTAGGGGCGCGCGGGTGTGACCTTGCATCCGGAAGATAGTGGGTTCGAACCACACTGTCGGCAGCCCTGAAGATGATTTCCATGGTTTCCCATTTTCACACCAAGTAAATGCTGAGACTGTACCTTAATTAAGGCCACAGCTGGTTCCTTCCAAATCCTAGACCTCTCTTATCCCATCGTTGCCATAAGACCTACCTGAGTCGGTGCGACGTAAAGCAAGTAATTAAAACATTGAAGTACAGGGAGCCTAAACGGGGACAGAACAAACTACCTGCCCACGGTAGCTGAGGTTATAGGATTCTTCTTATTTTAATTCTTCTTCTACACCTGTGGAGTAGCAGGTTCACATGTGTACTTGGCCCTGTTTTACGGCCGTATACCCTTCCGAACACCAACCCTATATGGAGGGATGTAATCACTATTGCATGCTCTGTTGTGGCTGGTAGTGTAGTGTGCTGTCTGTGGTCATTTTCTGGCGTAACTTGAAGACTTACGAAAGGAAGTTTCAGAAAAAATATGCAACTGAGACGACTTCCTACGCTTTCCTCACGGACGATTTCTTCTAACCAGAAAAACAAATACTGAATATCCTCGCTTAAAATTTCAATACACAATTTTCAGTTAAGGCTTATTACTCCATCCGAGGCTCGTTCTTAGATTGAAAGCAACACACAATAACACTCTTATGCTGACCTGCTAAACCTAACGCATCAGAGGGTTTTCTTTCAGGGTTTACTCCCTTAGCCTTTGAGGATCCGCCTCCTCTTCCCACAAGGCAATGGGTTCCTTCCGTACTATCCCCAGATGGACCGGTTGCCTTCTCCGCCAGTTCAGTTCATGGATACTATTATAAAGGAACTCAAAGAAATAGATAAGGAAGATCTTAATGCATTTGTTTTTACTGATGATGTTGGCATTTTGAAAGAAACTGAGAGAGATGTTCAGAGGAGTCTGGATGTTTGGAAGACCAAGTTTAAAGAATATAAATTAACTGTGAGCAAGAGCGAAACAGTGGTAATGAAAATTAGCAGCACAAATACACCTTGTAACCTCACCCTCGAGGGAGAGAAGATTGAAACATCTGGGGAGTATAATATCAAGTGACGGAAGTGCCAAGAATGAAGTTTTGAACGGGGTGCAAAAAGGATCCAACTTCTTCCATAAAGTACGGAACGTAGTATGGGACAAAGGAGTTCCTCAGAGGGCTTAACAGACCCTGTTTTAAGACTTATCTCCTGCCCACCATGACGTGTAGTCTGAAGAGTTGCGTCATACCAGGTGTAACTTATGCATAAGTTTCTGTCGGGTTTTGTGGTAAAAAAACACGTAATTTTGAAGAAAAATTCATTTCTTGTTTTTTCAAAATATTGGCCATCGGCTTTACGCACTTCGCTCATATTTCAAGTAAGTTAGAATACCATGCCAGAAAAACTGCTTGTCTTTTGCGGCAAAATATTCGTCGAGTCATTTTCCAAATTCCTCGAAATTGCTGAAGTGCTGCTCTGCGAGCGCGTGCCCCATTGATGCGAAGAGATGATAGATGGTGCCATGTCAGGACAGTACGGCGGGTGACGAAGGATGTTCCAACCAAGCGATTTCAAGGTGACTTTCACTGGTTTTGCTATGTGAGACGGCGTATTATCGTGTAACAAAATCACTTTGCCATGTCTTCTGACGTATTACGGTCGTCTTTCGATCAATGCATGATTTAAATTAATCATTTGTTGGCGATAGAATTAATGGTTCCGCCGGGCTTCAAGAGTTCATAATACACAACACCGGTTTGGTCCCACCACTGTTTTCAACATTGAAATCACCATGTTTAAATTGTCGAAACCATGTCTTTCATGTTCTAATCCATGGAGCGTGTTCACCATATGTTTCTACCAACAAACGATGACTTTTTCTTTTGATTAAATAAGAAAAGCAATGCGTGCCGCAAATGTTCTTTTTCAGGCACAAACGTCGACACGATCACTGAACGATACACACAGACGCTAGTGTTTGGCTGGCTCAGCATGTGTGTGCTGGTAGACGAACAAACTGACGTATGTATCAAATTCATACGCTGCGTACTGTTCTCTGGCGCTATCTCCTAGTACATAAAAGAGAAGTAAGTCAACTGCAAGCTGTTGAAATGAAGTTCCTTAGATCAGCTGTACAGAAAACAATGGAGTATAGAATTAGGAACGATCAGGTACAAAGGGGTCCTGCAGGTCAACCTGACAATGGAAGGAAGGCTGAGTGTCGCAAGGCTGAAGTGGCTTGGACATGTTAATTTAAAAATAAATGTGATGGGAAAAAAAGGTCTTAAAGGTAGGACTGTTAGGCAGTACCATATGGCTGATAAAACAGGCATAAGGGAGTTTTTAGAAGTAACTATGATCGGTGGAAAAAGGTAAATAAAAATGTAAACAGATTCTGGAATGGGTTTAAAGCAATTTTTGAGGTACGTGAAAACAGGTTTGTACCTTCAAAGGTGGTAAGGAATGGTAAAGACCTGCTATATTATAACAGAGAAGTAAAAAAGACTAAGAAGGAGGTGCAGACTGGAAAGAAGTAGTGTTAGAAATGCCTGCGGAGGTAAGGAGAAATTGAAGGAACTTGCTAGGAAATTGTATCTAGCAAAGACGTCAGCTAAGGATAACACGACGGCAAGCATAATTGGCAGTTATACACATTTTAGTGAAAAATGGAAGGGTATGTATACAGGTACTTTAAGACAGAAACAGGTTCGACGAAGGACATTCCAGGAATCGTTAATAAACAAGGGGAGTGTGAGGATCTTCAAAAGGCAGAAGTATTCAGTCAGCAGTAAGTAAAGATTGTTGGTTACAAGGATAATGTCCAGATAGAGGAGGTGACTAATACTAAAGAAGTATTAAAATTTACCTACGATAACAACGACATTTCAATAAGATAAAAAAAGTTGATAACTAGAAAAACGGCTAGAATTGATAAGATTTCTGGGGATATACTAAAGACAAGGCTTGGGACATAGTACCATATCTGAAATACTTATTTGATTATTGTTTGCATGAAGGAGTTATACCTAATGAATGGATGGTTGCTCTAACACCCCTTGTGTATAAAGGAAAGGGTGATGGGCATAAGTAAAGGCCAGTCTGTTTGACATGCATTGCATCTTTCTGTAGATAGCGTATTAGACATGCTTGGAAAATTAATAACTGGTTCGACAGAAGGCAGTTCAGGTTTAGGAAAGGTAATTCCACTGAAGCTCAACTTGTAGGATTCCAGCAAGATACAGCAGATATCTTGCATTCAGGGGGTCAGATGGATTGTATCGCGATTGACCTGTCTAAGGCATTTGATAGGGTGGATCATGGGGAACTACTCGCAAAAATGAGTGCAATTGGACTAGACAAATGAGTGACTGAATGGGTTGCTATATTTATAGAAAATATATCTTAGAGAATTAGAGTAGGTGAAGCTTTATCTGACCCTGTAATAATTAAGAGGGGAATTCCTCAAGGCAGTTTAATTGGAGCTTTATATTTTCTTATATTTTCATATACTGTATATATATATCTAAATGATATGAATAAAGAAGTGGATTCAGAGATAAGGCTTTTTGTGGATGATGTTATTCTGTATAGAGTAGTAAGTTACACGATTGTGAGTAATTGCAAAATGACCTCGATAATGGCTGTGAGATGGACAGTACGCAATGATATGATGAAACGGGGTTAAAAATCTGGTTGTGGGTTTCACAAATAGGAAAAGTCCTCTCAGTTTTAATTACTGCGTTCATGGGGTGAAAATTCCTTATGGGAATCATTGTAAGTACCTAGGCGTTAATATAAGGATACATATCTCTGCACATGGTTATAAGGGTGTTTAGGGGATGTAGCAAGGATGTAAAGAAGAGGGCATATAAGTCTCTAATGTACGGGACCCTCACCATGATTACTTAAATCAAGAACTGGTAAAAACAAAACCAAAAAAAAGCAGCTCGATGTGTTTTGGGTGATTTCCGACGAAAAAGCAGCATTACAAAAATGTTGCAAGGTTGGACTGGGAAGACTTGAAAGAAAGGAGACGAGCTGCTCGACTAAGAGGTATGTTCCGGCCTGTCGGTGAAGAGATGGCGTGGAATGACATTAGTAGACGAATACGTTTGAGTAGTGTCTTTAAAAGTAGAAAAGATCACAATATGAACATTAAGTTGGAATTCAAGAGGACAAACTGGGGCAAATGTTCGTTTATAGGAAGGGGAGTTAGGGATTGAAATAACTTACTAAGGGAGATGTTCAATAAATTCCTAATTTATTTGATATCATTTAAGAAAAGGCTAGAAAAATAACAGATCTACCACCTGGCCGACTGCCCAAAATGCACATCAGCATTGATTGATTGATTGATTGATTGATTGATTGATTGATTGATTGATTGATTGATTGATTGATTGATTGATTGATTGATTGATTGATTGATTGATTGATTGATTGATTGATTGATTGATTGATTGATTGATTGATTGATTGATTGATTGATTGATTGATTGATTGATTGATTGATTGATTGATTGATTGATTGATTGATTGATTGATTGATTGATTGATTGATTGATTGATTGATTGATTGATTGATTGATTGATTGATTGATTGATTGATTGATTGATTGATTGATTGATTGATTGATTGATTGATTGATTGATTGATTGATTGATTGATTGATTGATTGATTGATTGATTGATTGATTGATTGATTGATTGATTGATTGATTGATTGATTGATTGATTGATTGATTGATTGATTGATTGATTGATTGATTGATTGATTGATTGATTGATTGATTGATTGATTGATTGATTGATTGATTGATTGATTGATTGATTGATTGATTGATTGATTGATTGATTGATTGATTGATTGATTGATTGATTGATTGATTGATTGATGTGACTCGAACACCAAGGAAGTATTTTGAGATGTTCCGGGACGAAGACAAATTGGACGCCCTAGATAAAGGTGGTTAGATCAGAGAAGGGAAGACCTAGAGAAGAGAGGAGAAACATGGGATGTCCTCGAGAGAAAAGAAGCATTCCCGGATCCTAATAAATGGAGGCACATCGTTCTTAAACATCCTACCTGACTCGCTGAAAGGAATAGATGATGATGATGATGATGATGATGATGATGATGATGATGATGATGAATTTTCAGTTCAGACCTACTTGTTTTTATGTGTTAAAACGATTTAAAGTGGCATCTCATCTTAAGATGGTTCTAGGGAACATTTTACATGTGCATGGAGCGCACCCTTTTTCTCTAGACCTTTCATATTTCTGTGCAGAATTACGGTAAATAAATAATACTAATACACCGTTGAAATCAGCATTCTTTAGTGAAGCTAGTACTAACAATTTTAGAGATAAGATCAGGAGAATACAGTGCTTCGTGCTCGACCACTGTGTTTAATAGTGGGTCGTATAGTGTTTTACGCATACGTAGTATTCAGGAGTACCGGTAATGGAATCGGCTTTAGTTGTTGACTTAACAGTACGACCTTGGTTCGAGGAAATAGTGGAGTCACTTGCCCTCTATCCATAAACTTGTAAATACGTTCAAAAAAGGCGAACCTCATTAGCGCGTAAGAAGCGACATTGCCAAGTGCCGTGTTTTCACCTTCCAGCAAAATCTTTCACTCTTCATTTCTGCTTCGTGTCGGGCGCACGTTAAGATTATGAATCGAATATGCTGTTCTCTCTCCGAGCGTGGGGTACTTATCAATCTAGTTTTTATGAAGCTGAACCAGTTCCTCTGCCTGTATATATTTCATGTTTTTCTACCGACTTATTACTAATTTTCTGTCACAATGAAAACAAATGCAGGGGGGGGGGATAAATTAAATATACTTATACTATTCAACAAAACATATTATTTTTCTCATATGATAAATTTGATACTTGACTTAAGACGTCCATTATTTTAATATATCAGAATTTACGTAGTTCAGTATGTATTTAATTAAAGGACACTATCATGAATTTAAGTCTACAAAATGGAATTTATTAAGTATCAGTTCAATGAATTTGAACGGATACTAAAATTTGATGATAACGACAATAATAATAATAATAATAAAATAATCCAGACAGCTAACAAGGCAGGCTTAAAAATTTCGGCAGAGAAAACAAAATTCATGACGAATATAAAAAATGTTCCTAAATTGCTAGGAACAGATGTTGGTTCAATCGAAAGGGTAAAGCAATTCAATTATTTGGGGGAAACAATCCAAGAAAATGGTTTGAAAAAATCTGCTATACAGGCAAGGGTACACAAAATGGAAAAACAAAAAATACATATACTACAACAAAATATGTTTATCTAAAAATCTTAAAATAAGCACTACAACACAGTTGTGAAACCAGAATGCTTATATGTCAGTGAATGCTTAGTACTTAGTTATAAACTTGAAAGATTGGGAACACTAGAAAGAAGAATTATAAGAAAAATATTAGGCCCTCTAAAAACTACAGAATTTTGGAAATTAAAAAGTAATAACGAAATTTATCAGAACATAGAAGACATATCTATAACAGTACCAAAGAGGAGACTGCTACTTTTTGGACATATTTACAGAATGGACGACAATAGACTAACCAAAAAGATCTTCACGTATCTTTGGAAGAAAAAGTCAACAACCACCTGAATTCAAGAGATTAAAAAAGACATGGAAACAACATCAGAAAAGAATAAGTAATGGAAAGAGAAATTTTCAGGGATAAAGTTTTAAAGATGGAAGGATTCCAAGGGAGGGAGGCAAAGAAAACCGGCACAAAGTGGTCTGAAGAAAGAAAAAGGAAACATAGTGAAACAATGAAGGAATATTGGAAGAAAAGGAACAACAACAAAGGATGAAAAATTGAAATTGGAACGTGGTCCCTAGTAGGCCCTAACGTAAGGAGAAGAAGAAGAATCGATTAATACATAAAGATTACAGCAATATTTTAATATTTAATGTTTCACTCTCTTACTTCTAAATGAGCAGTAATGTGGCATAGGATTTGGCAACTTAGCATTCTTGAGATTCAATAGTACCATACCGCCTTTAGGCGGTGGTGGGAGATAAGGTTGTATTGTTGTGTCCACTACTATAGCTGCCGGTATCCGTAGTTAGTGGAAGGTTAAACCTAATGACATTAAATTATTAGAAAGACTGAAAGCAGTTTTCAGCGCCTAAACTCAGAGGTTTTATTATCACAGATGAGCTCTCTCTCTCTCTCTCTCTCTCTCTCTCTCTCTCTCTCTCTCTCATGAACATAAAGATCAACGACAACTATTGTAGAACTGAAGGTAGTTTTCACAGAGGCCGAGCGAGTTGGTCGTGTGGTTAGGATCGCGTAGTTGTGAGGTTGCATTCTGCAGATGATGGGTTCGAATCCCACCGTCGGCAGCTTTGAGGACGGTTTTTCGTGATTTTCACATCAGGAAATTTCTGGGGATGTACCTTAATTTAAGGCCACGGCCGCTACCTTCCAAGTCCTAGCCTTTTCCCAACCTTGCGTCGCCGAAACCTTTAGTGTATTAGTGCGACGTTAAAACAATTGCATTACGAAGGTGGACTAAATGTCGGGGTCAGGCTGAATAGCTCAAACGGTAGAGCACTGGAGGATTATGCTCAAGTTGTCGGGTTCGATCCCATGGTATCTGAAAGTGCTCGAATACGTCAGACTCGTGTTGGAAGATTTACAGGAAACTGTTTATACTAGGCCTACCCATAACAAACTCGGCAGGACTAATGTCCAGATTACGGACTACAAGTCTTGCATGGTTCACCGTACCTGACAGAGAGTTCCCGGTCTAGGAAGTTTAATTTTAACATCCGATATTTTCTAACACGGGCAGTATACGGATATATCAAAATACTTAGGTTTCAGTATTTGTTTCGTTTAGAGTGGAAGCTAACATATTGTATTAGTATGAAATGTTTGTTGATATATAAATGTTCTTGTTAATAACATAATATTTCATTAGAATGAATGAGGAGACTGCCGGATTCCTGTTCAGTATTGCTCATTCTGCCTTTCTGTGGACAGTATATTTAACAACGGCAGGTGTGCAGCGTCGTTATGATGTCCTAACTGAACCCCCTTTCAACTTTAATTGCAGTTGATATCTTCGATGCACTACCTCCCATTTAAAACTGCAGCAATAATTACCTTTTTTAAATTACGCAAGTATTATTTCATAGCAGAACGACTAAAATTTAATTTATGGCCCTGAGGTTCACTCAGCCTACACCAAAAATGAGTACCAGGTTAATTCGTAAAGGCGACTAGACGTAGAACTAACCACTCCGTCCCACTAAATGCCGAGGTTACAGATAGTGGTGTCGTTACCATTCACTCCGCCAAGAGCATCCATGTCGAACAGTTGTAAGGGTTTACTATTACTTTGCTTTCCTCTGCTATATTTCTCTCGGGTTCTGAGGTATAAATACAGATATAAACTGGAGGAAACTGCCTATCTGAAGGTGGTGGTGGTGGTTATTGTTTTAAGAGGAAGTACAACTAGGCAATCATCCTCTAAACAACACTAATCGCAGAGAAAAACGGAAGGGATCCAACACTTCGAAAAATGAAGGTATCTCGTGAATAAAGACAAGGACCACGAATGGCGTGAAAATTAAAGACTCCCCAGGCCTCCGTATGTATTACCGTCGCGGTCGAAAAAGAGCAAGAGTTAACAAAGGGAGGTCGGATAAGATAGATGAAGGTGAGGAGCCTGGCACAAGTAAGTGGAAGTATTGCTAGGATTCAGCTAAGATCCTCGTTGTCGCCCACCCACGCCCCCTAGTTAATAGCCTTTGGGGCCCCTTTCAGTCGCCTCTTACAACACGCAGGGGATACCGTGAGTGTTATTCTACAGCCCCAACCACAGGGGAGTGACTACGTGATGTAAATGATTAAATTATTTCGTATTTTGAAGGAGAAAATCGTATGTTGAAGAGAAGTAAATCTTGTAGTTTCAGTATCTGGTTCCTTGGTTGAACGGTCAGCGTGGCCGCCACCGGTTGGTTCAGAGAGCCCCGGATTCGATTCCCGGGCGGGTTGGAGATTTACTTTAAATTGTTAATTCCTATGGCTCGGTGACTGGGTGTTTGTACTGTTTCCAACATCCCTGCAACTCACAAACCACACACAACAATATCCTCATCTACAATAACATGTGGTTTCCCATACACGGCAAATGCCGCCCACCCTTGTCGAAGGGTCTGCCTTACCAGGCTAGTAATAGCCACACGAAATTATTATTACAGTTGCAGTGCCATTCAGTTTTATGCATGGCGAACTGCTGAGTGAGAGCAGTTGGTACGAGTGGCTCAGCTGATTCATCATAATATGAACGTTTGTGCTGCCCAACAGTTTCCTGCAGCTTGCAAAAAGACGGGTCAGCACACAACAGGTGATTCAGCCTTGTTAAATGATACTACAGTTAAGTTCAAGTAGTAATATGGAGATAAGGTGATCTGCGGACATCATGCTCTTGATAAGGCATTAACCTCCCGCTCCCCGCAAGATAGGTCTCAGTGAAAACTTTTTTTTAACGTGACACCGTCTAAGCTAGGTCTTATGGCTAGGGGTGGAAATCAAGCGTTCGTGGCGTTAATTAAGATAATTACGGTACATACCTAACATTTTCCTGGTCTGAAAGTGGGAAACTACAGAAAACCATCTTCAGGTCTGTCGACTGTGGAGTTCGAACCCAGTATCTCTCGAATGCAAGCGAATAGCTACGTAAAACAAACGGCGCAGCCACTTGCTAGGTCTTCCTACTTTATGTATTCTGGAGGATAAAAAGTAAGAAACCCATTTTTTAAATATTAAAAACCTCTTTTTAAACATCAAAATACCACATTATCATTTTTATTTTCACAGGAAATACAGCTATTATGCTTTTAAATTATAGACATGATACTGTATAAGCTTTTGGGCTTATGCCATGTCAAGAAAATAAGGTGAAATTCTTCACATTTCGCAGGGAACTGGTCTCTGTGTCATCAGAAGAAAATCTTACTTTGCTTTCCTCTACTATATTTCTCACGGGTTCTGAGGTGTAAATACAGATATAAACTGGAGGAAACTTGTCATTGTTTTAGAAGCCTTTCTCATGGACAGTCGAGATTTTCTTCTGATGACGCAGAGCGAAGTTCTCTGCGAAACGTAAAGAATTTCACCCTATTTCCTTGACACGGCATAAGCCCAAAAGCCTATACAGTATCATGTCTATAAGTACGGGCCGTGAAAGCATCAATGGCAACTTTCAAAATAATCACTGCAAATAGACGTGTTCAAATGGCAAAATTTGAAATAAGTAGCTGCATTTTATCGTTCTCAACTGGATATTAAGGAATTATTAATCTTTTGTTGCATTTGTGTCTCGATAAAATACCATTATTGCGAGTTCTCAGTCAACATATCAAGATTGTCTGATATTTTGTAGGTACTATGGGATTCGGTCACTTCACTTAGCTCTGTTTCCAGCTACAAACCATGGACGTGCACTCACTTGCGCCGCCATAAAACTCAATTGACGGCCACATTAGTAGTAAAGGCAGTAAGATGAACATGGATGATAGACGTGATTAATCCTGAAAGGTATTATAAACGAGCAGACCCTGAAAGGAATAAGTGAAGAAAGGACTACTTTAATTTTCTGCCATGGTCGTACAGACCGCTCGTCCATTATTATTATTATTATTATTATTATTATTATTATTAT
The DNA here is from genome assembly GCF_040414725.1 of Anabrus simplex. Lineage (NCBI taxonomy): Eukaryota > Metazoa > Arthropoda > Insecta > Orthoptera > Tettigoniidae > Anabrus > Anabrus simplex. The sequence goes on from NC_090269.1 coordinate 320,489,467, forward strand.
TATTATTATTATTATTATTATTATTATTATAAAATTGTTCGATGACGATGATAAAGAACACCACCTGAAATATAAAATGTTCATGGCAATAAATGTGTTACCCGAAAACTGACGATTTCTAATTTAGTAGGTCTGGTAAGCTTTATTGTTTACAGATCCCTAGCTGAAATCCAGGGCGAATGCTAGTGTGGAAAATAAGGCATGCACTAGTCATGGTTGAGGGAATGAGAGATGCAATTGGAATCTTGATATCAAATTAATTATTACTGAAAATCCACAGCCTGTTCCCAGTTTCAGCCAGGTTTAGAATGGAATGAATTAAGCCCCCATCTAGCGGCGAGGATAGGAACTGTGCCGGCTGCCGAAGCCTGTCGCACACCTGTGGGGCAATGATTAATGACTGACAGATGAAAAGATATTGGGGAGTGTTGCTGGAATTAAAGATGGCAGGGAAAACCGGAGTACCCGGAGAAAAACCTCTTCCGCGTCTGCTTTGTCCAATACATATCTCACATGGAATGACCGGTAGAAAACGGTAAATAAAAATGTAAATAGACTCTGGGATGGGTTTAAAACATTTTTTGCTAGGGGCTTTACGTCGCACCGACACAGATAGGTCTTATGGCGACGATGGGATAGGAAAGGCCTAGGAGTTGGAAGGAAGCGGCCGTGGCCTTAATTAAGGTACAACCCCACCATTTGCCTGGTGTGAAAATGGGAAACCACGGAAAAACATCTTCAAGGCTGCCGATAGTGGGATTCGAACCTACTATCTCCCGGATGCAAGCTCACAGCCGCGCGCCTCTACGCGCACGGCCAACTCGCCCGGTGGTTTAAAACATTTGTTGAGGAATGTGAAAATAGGTTTGTTCCTATAAATGTGGTAAGGAATCGTAAAGATCCACTATATTATAACAGAGAAGTAAAGAGACCAAGAAGGAGGTGCAGGTTGGAACGAAATAGAGTTAGAAATGGCTGTGGAAGTAAGGAGAAATTGAAGGAATTTACTAGGAAATTGAATCTAGCAAAGAAGTCAGCTAAGGATAACATGATTGCAAGCATAATTGGCAGTCATACAAATTTTAGTGAAAAATGGAAGAGTATGTATAGGTACTTTAAGACAGAAACAGGTTCCAAGAAGGATATTCCAGGAATCATTAATGAACAAGGGGAGTGTGTATGCGTGGATCCTCAAAAGGCAGAAGTATTCAGTCAGCAGTATGTAAAAATTGTTGGTTACAAGGATAATGTCCGGATAGAAGAGGTGACTAATACTGAAGAAGTACTAAATTTATCTATGACAACAATGACATTTACAGTAAGATACAATAGTTGAAAATAGAAAAGCAGCTGGAATTGATAAGGTTTCTGGGAATATACTAAAGATAGTGGGTTGGGATATAGTACCATATCTGAAGTACTTATTTGATTATTGTTTGGTTGAAGGAGCTATACCAAATGAAGGGAGAGTTGCCATAGTAGCCCCTGTGTATAAAGGAAAGGGTGATAGACATAAAGCTGAAAATTACAGGCCAGTCAGTTTGACATGCATTTCATGTAAGCTTTGGGAAAGCATTCTTTTTGATTACATGTTCGCGAAATTAATAACTGGTTTGATAGAAGGCAGTTTGGGTTTAGTAAACGTTATTCCACTGAAGCTCAACTTGTGAGATTCCAGCAACGTCTAGCAGATATCCTGGGTTCATGAGGTAAGTTGGACTGTATCGCGATTGACCTATCTAAGGCATTTGATAAGGTAGATCATGAGAGACTACTGGCAAACATGAGTGCAGCTGGACTTGACAAAAGAGTGACTGAACGGGTGGCTATGTTTCTAGAAAATAGACCTCAGTGAATTAGAGTAGTCGAAGCTTTATATGTCCCTGTAATAATTAAGAGGGGAATTCCTCAAGGCAGTATTATTGGACCATTATATTTTCATATATATATATCAATGATATGTGTAAAGGAGTGGAATCAGAGATAAGGCTTTTTGTAGATGATGTTATTCTGTACAGTGTAATACTGTAAATAAGTTACAAGATTGTGAGCAACTTCAAAATGACCTCGATAATATTGTGAGATGGACAGTAGTCAATGGTATGATAATAAACGGGGTTAAAAGTCAGGTTGTTAGTTTCACAAATCGGAAAAGTCCTCTCAGTTTTAATTACTGCATTGATAGGGTGAAAGTTCCCTTTGGGGATCTTTGTAAGTACCTAGGTCTTAATATAAGGAAAGATCTTCATTGGGGTAATCACATAAATATGATTGTAAATAAAGGGTACAGATCTCTGCACATGGTTATGAGGGTATTTAGGGGTTGTAGTAAGGATGTAAAGGAGAGGGCATATAGGTCTCTGGTAAGACCCCAGCTAGAGTATGATTCCAGTGTATGGGACCCTCACCAGGATTACTTGATTCAAGAACTGGCAAAAATCCAAACAAAAGCAGCTCGATTTGTTGTGGGTGATTTCCGACAAAAGTGTAGCGTTACAACAATGTTGCAAAGTTTGGGCTGCGAAGACTTGGGAGAAAGGAGACGAGCTGCTCGACTAAGTGGTATGTTCCGAGCTGACATTGGAGAGATGGCGTGGAATGACATCAGTAGAAGAATAAGTTTCAGTGGCGTCTTTAAAAGTAGGAAAGATCACAATATGAAGATAAAGATGGAATTCGAGAGGATAAATTAGAGCAAATATTCTTGTATAGGAAGCGGAGTTAGGGATTGGAATAATTTACCAAGGGAAATGTTCAATACATTTCCAATTTCTTTTCAATCATTTATGAAAAGGCTAGGAAAACAACAGATAGGGAATCTGCCACCTGGGCGACCAAATGCAGATCAGTATTGATTGATTGATTGATTGATTGATTGATTGATTGATTGATTGATTGATTGATTGATTGATTGATTGATTGATTGATTGATTGATTGATTGATTGACCGGGATTTAAACCACGGAACCCAGCGGTGAGAGGCCGGCGCGCTGCCGCCTGAGTCACGGAGGCTTAATTATTACCAACCATTTAAATTTATAGGCTATATTTAGTTCTTAACGTAAAGTGAATTGTACAAATACAACATCTAATTTACAAATTATAATGTAGGCCTATATTGACCTACTCGAATACCAATTCTACCCAACGATTCCTTTCACTGAAATGTTTAAAACTTAATTACAATACCACTTTTCTCCTGATCACTACTTCGGTAAAAGAACTTAACAAGCTCACTATTTATTAACACACACTTTTAACGACTGCCCGGCTTGATATGAACAATAAACTAATAACTGCAGCTGTTTGCAACTTTTGCATACATAGTCCCTCGTAAAACTGCCCACCTCAGCATATCTCAAGCAAGTAACCGCTCCGAACTGAGTTCACAGGCCACCCCGCTCACCCCGCTCGGTCAGTGTTTATGCAGCAGGATCACAGTCTGCAGGATGAGGCGAGGTGAAGGAGGCGAGAATGGCTATGCGCGCATAAAACCTCAGAGCTGCAAGAGAGCACTAGGAAGCTCTCACAGACATGCAAGTATCGGCCTTCGACATGGAATGACAAACTCAACATTGCGGTGCTCGTTCAGACGTCTCTCTCTTGCAAATATAAAGGCTTAGATGGAATGCTTATAAATGCATTAGTGTAATACTAATAACAAATACATATTCCTGTTTGAAATAATAAGAAAGTGCTCTGCTGAAATCATACGGCAGATGCTCCGCAAATGTGTGCTGACCAGCGTGTAGGAATTCTGCCCATGGATATCTTACCATTTAATTTACCCTCTACAATCAAGAGTTCGAAATTGTTTCTTCTTATTACCTTGCCAAAATAACGTAAAATACTCTCATTGATAATGTCGTGCGTTCGCTTCTGAATTCCCAGTTCCTTGATAATGGATACATGTACGCTTTCGGTACAACTGTTACAATAGGACTTTATTATTATTATTATTATTATTATTATTATTATTATTATTATTATTATTATTATTATTATTATTATTATTATTATTATTATTATTATTATTATTATTGAATGAAAACCTACAACCTATTTTCCAGTCAATAACCGGGTCAGAAATGAAATGAATGAATCATATATAGGCTATTAGTACGATGGGGTCGCCACTCCCAAAGTGATTTATTAATGACTGATAGATGCTATGAAATGAGAATGGAGAGTGTTGCTGGAATGAAAGATGACAGGGAAAACCGGAGTACCCGGAGAAAAATCTGTCCCGCCTCCGCTTTGTCCAGCACAAATCTCACATGGAGTGACCGGGATTTGAACCACGGTAACCAGCGGTGAGAGACCGATGCGCTGCCGTTTGAACCACGAGGCTTTATTGTTATTAGGCCTATTATTAACACAAAATATGACAATTATATGTACTTTATTAGGAAATTAATAACAGTCTGATAAAGTACAACTAAAAACTATAAATCGCAACAAAATATCAGGTCTTAGTAAATTTGAGCCTATTTTAGACACGCTTAATCTAATTTTTCGAGTTTGTAATGTGGAGGGAAGTTATCACTCACAACAGTTCGTACTATGTGTGCGTTTAACGTCCCTTTAAGTGCTGATCATCCTAAAAGACGCCGCGCTGCCGCCGCAACTTTATCCTGAAGGAGACGCTTTAATGCGCCAATAAATCTACTGACACGTCCCACATTTTATCTCCGACAGGGTTTCGACCCTGCGACCTTACACGCTGAAGGCAACTGTCCAGTTTACTGTGGCACACAGCTGGCATTATGACAGCACTTGCCACAGCTTCACGCGAACAGAAGTTAACAGATTTTGTTTTTATATTCACCATTCGTAAAGTATCATAAGAGAATGGAATCCTAAATAAAGAATGTAGGAATCTGGGAAGGCTTAGCAAAACGGTACGCACCAATACTGTGAAATTAATTGGAACAAGGCAAGTAACCAGAAAACAAGGCAGAAGTGAGCCACATAGTAAATTTGACATGAGTGAAGCAGAAAGTTATTACTCCGTTTTTCGGGCCCATTTTGTTTCTGTGTATTTATTCATTAATCAATTCATGTCCAACTAACTGGTTAGCATGCTGGCTTTCCGTCCACGGGATCCCATGTTCGATTCGCGGCTGAGTCGAGGATTTTAACCTTCATTGGTTAATTCCTCTGCTTCGGGCACTCAGTGTGTGTGTGCGTGTGCCATATTCAACAGTAGATTTCATCCTAGAGAGGGGCCACATTCAGGTTACCATAGGCGTCAGATTGAAAGACCTACAGGGCTGAGTGGCTCAGACGGTTGAGGCGCTAGCCTTCTGACCCGAACATGGCAGGTTCGATCCTGGCTCAGTTTGATGGTATTTGAAAGTGCTCCAATACGTCAGCCTTGTGTCGGTAAATTTACTGGCACGTAAAAAAAACTCCTGCGAGACTAAATTCCGGCATCTCGGCGTCTCCGAAAACCGTAAAGGTAGTTAGTGGGACGTAAAGGAAATAACATTATTATTATTATTATTATTATTATTATTATTATTATTATTATTATTAAAAGACCTGCACCAGGCCTGTCCGGAGTCCATACACCATTATTATTATTATTATTATTATTATTATTATTATTATTATTATTATTATTACGGAGATATCCGTGGAGCAGAAAGAGGTGAAAGAAGGTGCGTGTGTTGAATGTGTCTAACTACAATATCAGAAATTGAGTTAACACTTTAAATAAAGGTTATATTTCTTTCAGAATTTCAAACTTAACAAATTTTTCACTCAGTGAAATAATGAGGTTACAGGTACAGTGACAATTTCAAAAATTGGAAAATTCAAGTTTCAGAACTTTAACAATTCTGGGCTTCAAGCCCCTAGGTTACAAATTTACAATTTCAAAGTGGTATTATTTGGGAAAGGGCAGAAATCCCCCAATTCAAGAGCACTTTGCTCCAACAAATTTATAGCCTTCCAGAGGCACTCCTCAATATTACAGTAAACTAGAAAAAAGCTTACGTTCTCTCCAACACTCATCCAATTTTTACACAAAACTTTATGATCCCTGGCCTCTCACGACACAATTTACACTTAACTAAGGTAGTACACAGGGGTATCTTGTACCCAACCTACTGGGCCTTAGTAGAAAAAGAACAGATTAAATTAATAGCCCGAAACACAAACTGAATGGAGGCGTACACTGGCACTCCTAGATAATGACGTATTAAAACCCTAATAGGCTTCTCGGCCCGATGATACAGGGGCTAATCCCAAGCTACTGAGGTGACTCGAATGAAAGTGAATTTAACATTTCAGAAAAGAAAAGCAGTACTAAATCCTAGTCACCTCAAACCAAGTTGAAGGGGAACTCGAGAGGGTAACGCACTCTCTATCCCCGATTTACAGCTTTGAGAATTTATGAAATTTTAAATGAAAAAGAGGAAGTTTAAATCAAACGGTTTACATAGTCAGAAATTCGGACCTTCCCCTCGGATACGTTTGCGGAGACAGCTAGAAAGATAGAATTTATGTGGCCATTACCTGACTGATGGTCTGTCTGCCGAAGAAAGAGGCGCCCCGCCTCCTGCCTTAACACACACACTCGGAAAGACGACGATCAATGTGATAAGGTAGCCAGGAAAGCCTCGGCTTTATAGCCGAAGGGGAGATTCGTGAGGAGTCTGGACTAACCGCGACACACCCTCTCAATTTTATTGGACAATTCAAACAGCGACAAGAAACCTGTGATAGGCTGAAAAATAATTACAGAAATGTTTAATTGGCCAGATTCAAAATTGGCGGAAAGGAAAAGAAGTGTTGCCAACCCGAAAATAAATGAACATTGATTCAGATATGAAAACCTAGAAACACAAAACTTCTTTAAATTATAAGTTCTTCCACATTGCACCGGAGTGCATGACCAGAATTTCTGAAATGACATCTATGGAGGAAAGTTTAAACTTCTTGAAGTAAACAAACACAAAGCAAATAAATCCAGTCAGTTTAGGCAACTTCACAATAACACAATTACTTAATACTTCAGTAGTGACTTCTTCTGATTAAAGTTCCAACTTCATGTAGTAGCAGTTTCACGTTTGGTTAGATAGATAGAGTTCTTTAAGGCGCATTTTTTGAATGTGCGGAGTTGGACTGTTCCTCCCGGTACAATTATTATTATTATTATTATTATTATTATTATTATTATTATTATTATTATTATTATTATTATTATTAATTGATTGATTCATTAATTCATTCATGTATATACTCCATAGATACGGACTGCGCAGCTGATGCAGAAAAGACATGCTCGTCTCACCCGGAAAGGCGTGGGTTCATTTTCTCGTCAGGAAGTCGAACAATTGAGGAAGTAGATTTCCAATTCTGGAGAAAACCACGGCCTTGTGGTTCACTCAGCCTACGCCAGAAATTAGCGTTAGGTTAATTCCTAGGACTAAAGTCAGCCGGGCAAAGAACTGACTACTCAATCCCACTTAGCGCCGATCTTCCGGAGATTTATATACGCTATACCTCTGTATATGGCGAACTTAGGGCTCATGGACCTCTCTTACGCTTAATCACTTAACCAGTGACATAATTTGAAAATCTTACATAAGACCGTATGCAGTGGCTATATACAAAATATCTGGGGGCCAATTACCTTCGATGTTAGGCCTCTGAAAACAACGAACATCATCAAAGAACAACAAAATATGTGAAGTAGTGAAATAGAATTATAATGGCTACTTTGTTAATGAGTAACGTTCTCTATCTACATTTTAACCCACGATAGCTCTAAGAGGAAGCCGTGTTCTTATATCCTGTATTTATCACACTACTACCCGTGAACTTAGCTACACGTATGAATTACAAGTTTTAAAAATGAAGTTAAATTTTTAATACTAATAAAATAGACTGTCACATAATAAACAGGTGGAATCAGATATATAACGTTTTTGAAGTTAAAGAGCCGAAATACATTTCGTTAGACACGTATATACGTGCGTTATTCATCTCTTTACATGAAACCGAACGAGATGGCCCTGCGATTAGGGTTGCGTAGCTGCGAGCTTCCATTCGGGAGATGGTGGGTTCAAATCCCACCTTCGGCAGCCCTTAAGATAGCTTTCCATTGTTTCCCATTTTCACACTACGCAAATGCTGGGGCTGTACCTTAATTAAATCCACGGCCGATGCCTTCTCAATCCTAGCTATTTCCCCTTACTTGCATTGGCGAAAACTTTCGACGTGTTAGTTAAACCATTAGCAATATATACATACTGTATATAATATATCTGCCGGCCCCGTGGTGTAGGGGTAGCGTGCCTGCCTCTCACTCGGAGGCCCCGGGTTCGATTCCCGGCCAGGTCAGGGATATTTACCTGGACCTGAGGGCTGGTTCGAGGTCCACTCAGCCTACGTGATTATAATTGAGGAGCTATCTGACGGTGAGATAGCGGCCCCGGTCTGGAAAGCCAAGAATAACGGCCGAGAGGATTCGTCGTGCTGACCACACGACACCTCGTAATCTGCAAGCCTTCGGGCTGAGCAGCGGTCGCTTGGTAGGCCAATGCCCTTCAAGGGCTGTAGTGCCATGGGGTTTGGTTTTTTGTATAATATATCTGCATTAAAATAAAACGACGTCCCTAAACGGCATCATGTCTGGGCGGAATTTAATGAAATATTACACAATAATTTTTAGAAGGAACTGTCACATGACTAACTATACTTTGTTTCAAAATATTAATCTAAAAACTAACATTTGCGAAATTATTATTATTTTAATCACATAATGATTTTAAATGAAATGTTGTTTGTTTATTTGTCGTTCAGTCACGCTTAAACTACTGGACCAATTAATCTGAAATTTGGTATAGATATACCTCAAACATTCAATTCAAATACAAGCCTATTCTAATTGTTTAGTTATTAATCTATTCAGAATTGTGGCCATTAATATGTAGATATTGACTAAACATGTACATGTTGTATCCGCTAAAAATCAAATAGTGAGCAAATGGTTCGCCCTATCACAGAATAAAGCTCAGCCTGTGCACTTATAATTTAGTTTTCTATTAAAAAAGGCTTTAGGCGATTTTCTTTGTAACACACGTGGATCTGTAGGAAATTACGCTTTTATACATTATATCAGGCGTCCCAAAGCTTCTAAAATTAATCAACAATATCATTACACTGACTAGTGGAAATTGAAGTATGCTCTCTTTCTACTCCTGCCACTTATTTATTATCTCCGCTCTTTGACAACACTGCCGCAGTTGTAGAAAACTAACCCGTCAAAGAAGGGTTGAACAGCTAGTTTCTTATAACTTAAATGTCTTTACATTTACATTACGGTAATTTAAGTGTCAATGCATATGTTTTGTTTCTAATCCCATGGCTTCAATGAACACTTACGTCGGCGATTTAGATTGGTGATGAAATGTATAACAGCCCTGCCTTCTCTAGTGTCAACCTTCCTTCCTCTCCTGCATGCTTCGAGCAACATGATTGACATGTTACTTACCTCGTCCCACAAGATGAGTACACCCCTCCTACAATGTCGAGTCTCTAATCATATTATATTTCCTTATTTACTCCAGTCATAGCAAATTATATTAACGGAGACTGTTTCTGACCCACTGTCCATTTTGCAGTGAATGTAACATTGTTCATTGGTTCAGATTTGTTCCTCGGAATTTACTTCAACCCAGTCATAGAGAGAAGCAGTAAGCGCTAGATGGAGTCACGTACTTTTTGGGTAAATGCAGAAACCTTTGGGACGAAAAACCACCACAGTGATCTACAGGCGTGAACCAGATTTTCTGCTCGCAAATGTACTTCATACCTTCGGGAAAAAGATTTTCTCACCATGTGTACGCACGCGTACACAACTGTTGCTTCTGAGCCCTAACTTCGAAACTCCTCAGCTCGGCCCCTTCGAGAAATTGTAGAAATTGTTAATGTCCTTAAAGGAATCATGACACTATCAGTTTTCCTGGGACCAAGTTTCAAGTCTCTACAGTGTCCAGAAGTGCCACATTAATTTGTGTCTATTTTCATTGTTATACGTACTTCCACTTTTCAGTAGTTTCCTGTTTCTGCGTGACATTCAAGCACATTTCGACCAGTTCATCAGAATCTTTTCTTTTACTTACTTGATAATGACATGATGCGGTTGTTTATAAATAATCACAATAATTGTAATATTATCCTCCTTGTGCTCGTCAGGCACATTGCGCCCAAACGTGATGTGTATTTCTATTGTATTGTTTTGTTTCAGAATTTATACTTAAAAAACCTGACTTTCCTATGATAATAATTACGTAAACATAAGTGATAAGTATAGTTTGAAGAGCAATTAGTAAAATAATATAAGTAGGAATTTTATTCAGCAAATGGTGTAATTTTTTTTGTTTGTGAATTCTAAAGTGTCTGTCAGGCTCATAACGCCCGCTGGCGTGGAAATGAAATTCCAATTTGACATCAAGTGGTACGGATTGTCCTGACGTAAATATTTGAGGATTACTGGAAAACCCTTCGCAGTTAGATAACGACTTAGGTGATACGGAATGTCTTCAAAAATCAAGTGGTACGGAATGTCCGGACACCGATCCTGACAGACACACTTTAGAAATCAGAAACAAAAACAGTTTTAAACATTTACTAAAGAAAACTTCTATATTATTTTAATAATTGCCCGTTAACTATACTTATCATTTATGTTTACGTAAATATTACCATAAGAAAGTCGATTTGTGAAGTATAAATTCTGAAACAAAATATCATCAGAGAAACATACATGGCGTTCGGGCGCAATTTGCCTGACGAACCTAAGGATAAATAATATTACTATTATTGTGAATATTTATAAACAACTACATTATTTCGTTATCTATATAAATAAATTTGTAGGGGGTCCGCTGACTGTAATTTCGTTTGTTTTGCCAATTTTTCAGATATGTATCCGTTTTAGGTCAACTCAAGACCAAATCTGTCGTTTTCATTTTTCGTGTCTGTTTGTCTGTTTGACTGTTTGTTCCACCATCACGGCGAAATAGATCTCGACCAAACGTCACATTTAGAGTATACTCATCCCGGGCAAGGTTTTGATTTGCATATGATTTTAAAATATTTGAGTAGACGGGGTGTTTATAGGAAAACCAGAACAGTTTTCCTCCATTTTCTCTCATACCATTGCTTTTCTGTAAAATCCGTGGACTGCATGTGAAACGTCTCTTCATTATAAAAACTTTTGTTATGTTCATAATTTAGCTTACTCTTCAAATGATGGAGAAAATTGCTATTTTCTGCGGGTATCATGCTCTGCATTGAGTGACCAACAGACCGACAATGAACCTGCAGGTTACCATAGCAACGTCTCTGACTGCTTGCCAGCAGAGAAGTAACGTATTGCCATTTTCGTCATCATGCCTGTAAACATGTGGTTGTTCCTTGCTAAGAAAGCAAAGGAGACGACAATCGGCCATTCTGTGGGATATTGCCGGAATATCGTTGGAGGTTATAATCGTCCTCGAATACCTTAAGTAATAACATCATAAGTTATCTTCTTATCTGTTCACTTAAGAATCCCTGAGCCTACATTTCTCATCTGTTACCGCTTTCTTATATCCGTAACTCTTACCTTCATAATTAATTGAGGGACATTTGATTTTCCAATACATCCACTTGGTATTTACATATTTGTGCTACCCGGCTGTCCTCAGATATAATCCTATTTTCTACTAATTTCAACTTTCTTAATTGAATTACTTTCTTACTTAATTACACCGTATGTATGCGAGTGCTAATCTTGAAACCTGGAAACTCATTTCTTTGAGGAAAACTTCCAAGCTATACAAATATTGAAATACAGATGCACTTTTAATGACGGTGCAGACCTTCATTTCGGGATAATTGGTGGCTCAACGGTAAGTCGTATTACAAAACAGATAGCACAATCCACGTTCTATTTGGAGAGATCAACCACTTTGGTCTTATGATTTATTGTCCTGTCTTGATTGTTGATATGTCAGATAGCACTTCATTTTCGATTATAATAAAATCTTTCGAACTTGATTGTGATTGGCAGTAGCAAATGTGGCCTTACATTCTACTTAAAACTTCCTCAATGCCTACCTTACATCAGAAACAACGTATTCTGACCTTCCTATTTTGTTTCTTTTTTTTGCTAGGGGCTTTACGTCGCACCGACACAGATAGGTCTTATGGCGACGATGGGATAGGAAAGGCCTAGGAGTTGGAAGGAAGCGGCCGTGGCCTTAATTAAGGTACAGCCCCAGCATTTTCCTGGTGTGAAAATGGGAAATCACGGAAAACCATTTTCAGGGCTGCCGATAGTGGGATTCGAACCTACTATCTCCTGCATGCAAGCTCACAGCCGCGCGCCTCTACACGCACGGCCAACTCGCCCGGTTATTTTGTTTCTAGGATAGCGCTAAGAGGCACGCAATTTAATTTAATCTTATGCACTGCCTTTATAGTAATTACGGAGGAATCCATATAGAATGCAGAATACCGTAACGAAGCACGGGTTCATTTGCTAGTCAAGTAAATTAAATAAAATATTTTGAAGAACTGGCAGATATGGGCCTGAAGGTCACCTGGAAACAAACTGCTTAAAGTTGGAAGTATCTAGGTTCCCCGCGAATGACGAATACAAGATTTAACACGTGTGCCTATCAGATCTGTTGGGCCCGACGGAAGATTTACATCAGTAGTGGTCACACCGTGCGGAGGCTTCTACGGCAATAGTGAACAATAGATATACAAATGAATAAATTCATTAGGATATCGTTTTATCTTCGCAATACTTCCCACTCTTTCAAATGGTACGGAATGTCCTCTCCTAAATATTTTACAGTCATTAAGGTGATTCTTCGCAGGTAATCAGCCGGTCAAGTGGTGCGAAATATCCTAGAACCCTACTCTTCGACTTCCAAATACAAGCAGACAAACTTATAGTTTTACGTGACTGTTAATATCGTGATCATAGGTATAGTATTATATATAGGACAGATTATTCCTTAGTTTACGAATGCTGTTTGAAGTTGTGTCCTCTTTGTAAATGTGCATTAACGTGTTCAAATCGTAAGAAACACGCCTGGTAATAAATTGACTAACCTCAGGAGTTTCTTCTAACGACGACGGCGATATTGATTAGCTGTTAATAAGTGAGCGATTTGTGCAGTTTGTTCACAGTGAACGATACACAGATAGACCTAACACTCCTCCAAACTGCCGCTACTTCATTGAAGATGTTGGTGGCGAAGTGATGAGGTTTGATATTGACAGTGAAAATACGAAGTGCGTGCCAATAAGTTAAATCAGGTCCAACTTCAGAGCTATTCGTAATTCAATTTATGAAGAATTTGGTTCCATTATGTTTTCCTTTTGAAAGTGATTGGCTCCGTCGCTATTTTTTGCTATATAAGATTAAAGGTAGCGGCGCGGAGAATTTCTCCATCTGCACACCTTCTTTCAATTAACTTCGTGTCTATATTGCCGATTTAGCCTGTTAAAGCGATGACGCAGAATCCAATAAGTAATTTTTCTGCTTCCTCCTCAGACTAATTAAAGTGTGTACTGCAGAGGCTGTCGTTTAATGAAATGTTTACTACAAAAATAGTCGTATAATGGAATATTTATTAAAAATACTGTGTCACTGTGGTACTGTATAATAAAACACTTCTTGTAATGATTGCCTTGTAGTGAAACAATTACGGCAAAGACTGCGTTGCAGTGAAAAATTTATTATTAGGGCTCGGAAGTTGAAGACCTATAAATTGCCTAAAATTATACCAAGACCTAAAAATATCCAAAAATTGACCTAAAAACTGGAAAAAGGACATAAAAATGCAATCCAAATTCATTCATAATTTTAGTTTTAATTACGCGGTTTTTTGCTATTTGTTTTACGACGCACCGGCACAGATACGTCTTATGGTGACGATGGGATAGGAAATGCCTAGGAATAGGAAGGAAGCGGCCGTGGCCTCAATTAAGGTAGAGCCCCGGCATTTGCTTGGTGTGCAAATGGTAAACCATGGAAAACCATCTTCAGGGCTGCCGACAGTGGGGTTCGAACCACTATCTCCTGAATACTGGATACTGGCCGGACTTAAGCGACTACAGCTATCGAGCTCGTTAATTACACGTTTAATAAAGGAATATGATTTTTTTTAAATTCTGGTGGTATGCAGCATACAGTGGAAAAATATGAGTTAAATACTTCTTCTTTCAGACATTATATATTTTTAGAATAACTATTTTAAAAAAGGAATTCCATGTTTGTTAAAGGAAGTATTTGCATGATTTAGAATGATATGTTTTTTTCCGCCTAGAATGAATTCGGTGAACCCGCAAAGGACATTGTGGAGAAATAAATTGAAATTATTGTAACTGGAGTCATGTTTGGCTTAACCACACTAGGGTTACAGAAATTCGAATTCGGAAACCGTACCTCAGTTGGCGTTGCAGTATATCACAATAGTCATCTCTAGCTTCTTAGGTGTAAAGGATCGTCGATTTAGCACGTTGCAAAACATCGAGAAACGTCTCTCTACATAGTGGTAAGTTGCTACCAGACACGCTGACGGGGTCAGATCAAAGTGTAGAAGTAGGCCTACACATGGTTGCATAATCTTTTCTTCTCCACTATTCTTCGTCTTTGTTAATCACCAGGCTCCATCCAGCTGTTATCACTGCTGTTGAGAGCGATTATTCCTACTATTTCAAAATCCTTTTCAGCATCGTGAGTAGCCTCGCGATTCCCGACAAGTATTATTGTAAATCTCCTCGCGCCAGCTGTTATCACTGCTGGTGAGAGCGATTATTCCTACTATTCCAAAATATTTTCAGCTCCGTGAGTAGCCTCGCGATTCCTGGCAAACGCTGTTTATCTGGTAACGTCCAGATTCCAAAACGCAATGATCACTGCGGGGAGAACCCAATACTCCGGGCCCCACCGGGCAGTGTTCGGTACGTGGAGGGTCTACTTTAGCTAGCACAGCGTGTTTGTTTATTATAACCGTATATTTCTTTTGTTCGATACTAACAACACAGGGTCTAATATGGAGGTGACCTCTGTATAGACCCTTTGGAAATAAATAAATAAATAAATAAATAAATAAATAAATAAATAAATAAATAAATAAATAAATAAATAAATAAATTGAATATTTTTAAAAAATCTCTCCACATCAATGGACTTGAAGCCAGTGAGATCTTCCTCTTAAAATACACTCGTATCAAAATTTTCTCCCTTCTCCTTTCAATGTTACATTTATCTTGCACTTTATTTGATACCCCCAGGCTTTTTCAAGCATTAGTTTCACTTTTTCATTGCGTTTAATTCCATTTTAATTTCATTTTCTTTCTTGCCAGAGAAAAGATCTTTAAGAGGTAACAGATGAACTAGTGATGATTCGAATTGAGAATGGGCAGTACAAATGTAGTCGAAATAAGGTGATGTTGCAAAAAAGAAGCCGTTAAGACCTAAAAGAGGGCTGAAAAGGACCTATAAGACTTAAACGCCGAAAAAGGCAAAAAAGGAGAAAAAACCCCACGAGTTTCTGGTCTACAATGACCCACAATGAACATGTGTTATGTTGAGCCTCGTCTTCGGACACTCGAAAAATAGACGTTTCCTCAACTTCCGAGCCCTATTTATATTACAAATATTATTTTATATTAAATCATTTACTACACATATTGCCTTGTTGCGAAATAATTAATGCAAAGATGGTCTTAAAGTGAAGCCTTTTCTACAAAAATTGTGTTGTAGTGTAACGGTTTCTCCAAAGGTTGTTTTGTAGTGAAATAGTTACTACGAAGATTGTCTTGTAGTGTAACGGTTTCTGCAAAGGTTGTTTTGTAGTGAAATAGTTACTACGAAGATTGTCTTGTAGTGTAACGGTTTCTGCAAAGGTTGTTTTGTAGTGAAATAGTTACTACGAAGATTGTCTTGTAGTGTAACGGTTTCTGCAAAGGTTGTTTTGTAGTGAAATAGTTACTACGAAGATTGTCTTGTAGTGTAACGGTTTCTGCAAAGGTTGTTTTGTAGTGAAATAGTTACTACGAAGATTGTCTTGTAGTGTAACGGTTTCTGCAAAGGTTGTATTGTAGTGAAATAGTTACTACGAAGATTGTCTTGTAGTGTAACGGTTTCTGCAAAGGTTGTTTTGTAGTGAAATAGTTACTACGAAGATTGTCTTGTAGTGTAACGGTTTCTGCAAAGGTTGTTTTGTAGTGAAATAGTTACTACGAAGATTGTCTTGTAGTGTAACGGTTTCTGCAAAGGTTGTTTTGTAGTGAAATAGTTACTACGAAGATTGTCTTGTAGTGTAACGGTTTCTGCAAAGGTTGTTTTGTAGTGAAATAGTTACTACGAAGATTGTCTTGTAGTGTAACGGTTTCTGCAAAGGTTGTTTTGTAGTGAAATAATTACTACGAAGATTGTCTTGTAGTGTAACGGTTTCTGCAAAGGTTGTTTTGTAGTGAAATAGTTACTACGAAGATTGTCTTGTAGTGTAACGGTTTCTGCAAAGGTTGTTTTGTAGTGAAATAGTTACTACGAAGATTGTCTTGTAGTGTAACGGTTTCTGCAAAGGTTGTTTTGTAGTGAAATAGTTACTACGAAGATTGTCTTGTAGTGTAACGGTTTCTACAAAGGTTGTTTTGTAGTGAAATAGTTACTACGAAGATTGTCTTGTAGTGTAACGGTTTCTGCAAAGGTTGTTTTGTAGTGAAATAGTTACTACGAAGATTGTCTTGTAGTGTAACGGTTTCTGCAAAGGTTGTTTTGTAGTGAAATAGTTACTACGAAGATTGTCTTGTAGTGTAACGGTTTCTGCAAAGGTTGTTTTGTAGTGAAATAGTTACTACGAAGATTGTCTTGTAGTGTAACGGTTTCTGCAAAGGTTGTTTTGTAGTGAAATAGTTACTACGAAGATTGTCTTGTACTGAAACAGTTAGCACAAACATTGTTTTATAGAGAAACATTTACTAACAAAAATGTCTTGTTGTGGAACAGTTACTACAAATATGGTTTCATAGTGAACGATTTCTGAGAAGACCTGTCGCGGAAGTTAGTATTTACATTGAAAACAGGTCATATACTCGTATATCAGTTATTTAATTTATAAACGACCAAGTAGCCTACTTCTCGCAGAAACACTGAATCCTTAACAAAAATATTACGACTTGAAATAAGGCGGTGGATGTACAACATAACATGTCTACTAAATAGTCTAAATACCGGGCGAGCTGACCGTGCGATTAGGGGCGCGCGGGTATGAGCTTGCATCCGGGAGATAGTGGGTTTATAATCCCACTGTCGGCAGCCCTGAAGATGGTTTTCCGTGGTTTCCCATTTTCACACCCGGCAAATGCTGGGGATGTACCTTAATTAAGGCCACGGCCGCTTCCTTCCACCTCCTAGGCATTACCTATCCCATCGTCACCATAAGACCTATCTGTGTCGGTGCGACGTAAAGCCACTAGCAAAAAAAAAGTGTCTAAATAATCTAAACAGAAAAGTATAGCATAATACAATATAATTGCACCGAGCGAGTTGGCTGCGCGATGCGCGTCGTGTAGCTGTAAACTTACATTGAAGAACTGGTGAGTTTTAACTTTACTATCGTCAGTCCTGAAGATAGTTTCTTTCCCATTACTAAAACGTCGAACTTCAACCAACAATAAGTTAACATTGCTTTGTATAAATACCATAACAAATCAAATTGTACATTTTATTTCGATATATAAAATGGGCGAAGATTTAGGACGTAGTCATTAAAAATGCTGTGTATGAAAGCAGAGGGCTAGGCTGAGTGGCTCAGACGGTTCGGGCGCTGGCGTTCTGACCCCAATTTGACAGGTTCGATCCTGGCTCAGTCCGGTGGAATTTGAAAGTGCTCAAATACGTCAACCTACTGTCGGTAGATTTACTGGCACATAAAATAACTCCCGCGGGACTGAATTCCGGCACCTCGGCGTCTCCGAAAACCTTAAAGAAGTAGTTAGTGGGACGGAAAGCTAATAACATTATTATTATTATTATTATTATTATTATTATTATTATTATTATTATTATTATTATTATTATTATTATTATTATTATTATTATTATTATTTTTCAGTACAGTGAAATTTATGTACGGGTATACTAATATGATAAGGACCTGGATAGTTGAGGATTTTCGTATGTTTTGAGATTGAGAATCTGCTAAGGAGCAATAACGTCAGGCATAAATTAGAAGTGAACACGACTATGGTTGAAGAAATCACAACCTATCAGAGGAAACTGTTCAAACACGTCAGACATTCCATGGCATCCGTTACTTTTACTATGCTGCTGGAAGATGAGATGTAGGACGTCCATGGAGAAGATAAACAAGGGAAATACGCTTCGTTTTGGAAGAAGAAGAATAAGAACCCCCCCCCCCTTACTTTTAGGTCCTGGCTTCGATTACTAGCTAGTCTAATAATTTATATTCTGAACTCATAACTCGACCTCGTGAGACCAACTGTGGAGCTGTGATAGGAAATGCAGTGCACCCGGTCAAGAATGTCAAGCAGTACTACTGAGTATGTCTACCGAATAGGTGTCCGATTCCTTCTGTGAGAACTGGGGCGATGTGGATGAAATCCTAGGAGTGTCTTCGACTCCAGGTAAATGCTAGGATGGAACCTCTTGCACTCAAGTCTTAGCCTCAGTTATTTAAAAATCACACTTTTTTTTTTTTTACAATTTGCTTTACGTCGCACCGAGACGTAAGGCGATGAGAAAGAAAGAAATCACACTAGTATAGACATTATAACAACACAGTGCATGGGGTTGATGAACACGATGGTCCCAAGCCTCAACATTTTAGCAGCGATCAAACCCTTGCAGCTAGGTTCTTACCCCCGGAAGTTCTTCAGTCTCTCAGCCTTCGATTACGGTGTAGACAAGTTATCTCATTTGTTGTCATAAACACAGTTCTCTGCCTGTCCCGTAGGCACTCGTTGAGAGAGCTCGTTGCGTGGTACAAGCCGTTAGCTGTAAGCTTACATTCGGGAGATGCTGGAATTTAACACCAACATCGGCAAACCTGAAGAATTTTTCTCTAGCTTTCGAGGCTAATGGTGAGGCTCTACCTTAATTAAAGCCATGGCTGCTTCCTTTCCCAACTCAACGTCACTGAATATCTATTTGAGCTAGTCAGATATGGACAGCTAGTAAGAAGGCGTGATAGCCGAGTGGCATTGTCTCTGGCTTCTCGTCTAGGCAGCCGCGGTTCAAATCCTGGCAAATGCACGTGGAACTTCTGAAATAAAAAACTGACCCCCTTTTGGTTCGGATTCCTCATGAAACTGGTGGTCCGGTGACTATGATCACGGTATGAACAGTCACGTGGAACAACAAGCTTGCACTTTTGTTAACTACTAGTAGTACCTATAGACACTCTCGTCACGTTTACGCTGTTGTAATTAAAGAGTTTGGCGCAAGATGGGGGCAACTCCATTTCACCCATTTTTGATGAGAAACAAGCTTTAAATTAATATTTTCGAATTCCTTTCTTTCAACTGTCTTTCTCTAACTATAATTTGGATTTCTGTTCCGAACTAACGTTAACTGTACTGCGCCAAATAATTAAACAGCAAAGACAAAGCCATCTCCATACAGGTCATAGTGGCTCTTAAAGGACTAGTAGGTAGAGGCCTCCACTAGCCCAAACCGTGATATAGAATTGTTAGCTCCATGCTCTATCGCCTCCCCTACCCTCCTCCTCCATCCAGAAATTAATCTGGTATTCGATTTTGGTGAAGGCTGAATGAAGCTTAGGGTCATGTGTCTTCGGAAGGGGAAATTCGTTCCTAACCTTTTCCAATTCATGACGGGGAATCGAAACCACGTCCTTCTTCGTGAACCAAACATGTCTTTTGCCTCGGTTAGGCAGCCCCTTAAGATAGTTAAATATCTGAAAATTATTATTAGTCTATAATTATTATTATTTCTTGACTTGTTATTTTTTTAAAGGTCA
Organism: Anabrus simplex; assembly: GCF_040414725.1. Taxonomy (NCBI): domain Eukaryota; kingdom Metazoa; phylum Arthropoda; class Insecta; order Orthoptera; family Tettigoniidae; genus Anabrus; species Anabrus simplex. Next base: position 320,509,494 of record NC_090269.1, read on the forward strand.
GAAAAAGACATTCCTCCTCGTTTGCAAGTAAGGACAAGCAGTTTCTCTTAAGCTTTCAGTGTTTAGCAGGTTTCCAGAGGGCCCCGGGTTCGATTCTCGGCTGGGCTGAGGATTTAATCTGCGTATGGTTAATTCCTTTGGCTCCTTTTAATACACGTACAGCACATCACTCTACCAACCACCAAGAAACACGCAATAGTGAATACATCCCTCCACATAGGGTTGGCGTTAAGAAGGGCGCCCTGCTGTGAAACTGGCCAAATCCACGTCGTGCCGACCCCATATAAATTCAGAAAGGTTCAAGAAAAAGAAGAAGTAGTAGTTTAGCAGGTTCCCTGATTGGTACAACTTCCTCTGAACTCATGTGTACTCTTCACCTATCACACGACTCCAGAACAACAGCTGAATATTAAATAATTTTCATCTTCTTCGAAGAATCGTACTCAACACATTCCTGTGAAGATTCACTTCCTGTGTCATCACTGGAGTTGCATTCAGTAATAATTTTATTGTTTTTACGTCCCACTAACTCCTTTGACGGTTTTCGGAGACACCGAGGTACCAGAATTTTGTCCCGCAGGAGTTCCTTTACGTGCCAGTAAATCTACCGTCACGAGGCTGACGTATTTGAACACCTGGAATGAGCCATGATTGAACCTGCCCAGTTGGGGGTCAGGAGGCCAGCGCCTCAACCATCCGAGCCAAGCACCCCGGCGACTTGTATTCATTCCCTGTATCCGCAAAACGTCCCCCCTTCTTGTGCCAAATACAAGAGCTAGGCAAGTTTAAATTGGTCATATTCCCACCAATTTCAAGTGCATTTTCTCCTTTAAAACAAAAGGTTCCCTATAGACACATACATAATAAACGGATTTTTGTGAATTTTGGAATTATCCCCCACTCTTTCACACCAAACCCTTCAGTTCAGCTCAGTTTGGAAGTGTGGTAGTAGTCCTTAATTCAAGATTTACTTCAGAGCTGGTAGTGAAAGGTGCGGAGAAGAGTAGGAACCAATCCATAATTCTTGCAGGGTGCCGACCGCTCCTTCGTGCTTCCGACAGGACATACGTTCTCCTTAGAGCTCAATTGCATTAGCAGGATAGTAAATCGTCAAATCTAGCCTCTTTCTCACTGACTCCTTCATTTAAGGATATCCGCTTGTTCCTGGTACGGAACACCTTGTTTATTGTTACCCAGACTGCAAATGAATTCGCCACTTAGAAGAAAGAGTTCAGTCTCAATTAGTAATTTTAAGGTTTAATACGATGTTATCAGTATTTGAAATGCTTGCTGAAAAAGAACTGATCGTTGAGACATTTCAGTATCCGAAAGAGAAATGAAAGACTAAGTTATTTTCAAATCTACCTAGACTAATACAGTGGGGGGGGGGGTAATCTGAATTCGAATTGACAAACGGAGACAGGACAAGAAAGATAAAAGTAAGGGACCAATCAAAGGAAGCAGAAGTGATGAGATAGATTCAGTGGAACACCCTGATTGTAACACACTCCCTGACCAGGTAAGAGGAGATTTTGAGCTGAACACGTATTCACTGTAGGCTCAAAGATTCGCATAAGAATTCCTGAATAAAAGATATTTGAAATTGGAAAATGAAAGCGGAAATATAATGCTACCGATAACTGACGGCTGAGGGGGAGTGGCAATTGTTCCCCGATATTTGAACAATAATTTAAAATAGGTTTCACTTTTGTTGTGGACTTAAATGTTTTTGTATTCAAGATCTATTCAAAGAAGTGAAATAGCAAATATGAATTGTGTTGAATGAGTTTTCCGTCCAGACGCCCATTATATTTTGGATTTAGACATGTGTGGAGCGCTTTACCTTGATCAATGGAGCCGGCGTATTTTTTCCCTGAACTCGCACTATGTTCCGCTTTACAGTTTCCTTTATACATTCTTGCAGCAGCTAGTCTTCAAGCTTACGTCGAACAATGCAATTTGTCCATTTAGCCTATTAGGAGTGACTGGCCCATGCAGCTTGATCTTATATTTAAATCCTCCCACAGTTATCTATCTTTTACACATTCTTGTGACTCCATCGTGTTTTAGTGTAGTACAGGCCCGTAGCCGGAGGAGGGCCCTGATTGGCATTGCCCGTACTGGCATCAATTTCGCCCACTTTACTCAAATCCAATTAGGTAGATATTGAAATGTATTAATGTGGATGTGAGGACATAATCACTTTGTCTTAAACCGACCTGCAACAGAGGGAGCACAACGTATCGCAGTCTCTCCACGAACGCGGACCGTGATCTTCGCTAGCGCCACTGAATGTTTCCGATGAAACGAGCTAGAACTATTTGTAGGAGAGCGATCGGTGTTGGTTGAATGCTCATCTTGTGGTAGTAAGTAAACTGTAGCTCTAACCAGTAGATCTAGCTATACCAGTTAACCGTCAAGATGACTGTTGATGATCATACAATATTGTCGGTCTCAAAGGTAGAAGCTCGGGCACTGTTTATGCTGATGGTAAAAGAATGCAAGACATCATGTCAAAATTACATGATGAAAATAAGATTAAATTATAAGAGTTTATAATAGCAAAAAATTGGGTAAAAGCGGTTACAAGCTATGCTTGGACTAATTCGGAGAAGTCAGGGATAATAATACTGTAAAATACACTGGATTTGTTCAGTGTCTCTCATACAAGACAAATAACTATTTTAAGACAGCTTGGCTGTCTGCTCTTGCAAGACACTTGTGTTCTCAATCGAAGAAAGTTCATGTAATGCCTGAGATGAATGACATTCTTCGAGGTGCTTGCGTTGAAGTAAGTGTTGCGAATATAAGACAATTTAAATCTTCAATAGACCACAATTCACAAACTTAATTCAGAAAGTTATTGACTTGGGGAAAAATATGGTGATGTTAGGTCATTTGGCGACAATCGGATAAAAAAGGGCTAGGACTAGGAAGGAGGTGTCCGTGGCCTTAGTTAAGGTACAATCCCAGCATTTGTTTGGTGTGAAAAATAGTAAACCACAGAAAATCCCTCTTCGGGGCTTCCGACGGTGAGGTTCGAATCCACCGTCTGTGGAATGCAAGCTCACAGCTATGTAACCTGGGCCACGTGCCCACCTCGCTCGGTACACCAAGATTACTATATAACACCGGGCGAGTCAAATCAAATCAGAATCTCTTTATTTGCAAATGAGGTGTCTACCTAGATGGCAAATGGTACACTAAAATACATTATTGCCAAGCACTAAATATTAAATTAACAAGAGAAGAAAATTTGCCTATAATACAATATTATACAATTTACGCTAACAATTTTTTTCTATTAAACACACAGCTCATCCTTAATAAATTTATATTGCTTACAAAATTCTACTTATAATATCTCCTGTACTACTTACAAATATAATCAACTGATATACAGTATGTGGAATTATTTCAAATGATACTGTACAACTGGTATAAGATTAAAATTTACATTGCATTTATTTACTTATTAGTTTTTTACCCATTCTGGAACATAAGTAGCATAACGACCTGCTGCGTCTTAACCAGAGCCCCTTTTGCCACCACTTTTCAGAGTTCCTGAAGGGCCTTCACAGCTACCGTAGGGGTCCCAGGGCCCTCGAAGTCCCCACTGTACTTCCCCCTACAGGCAGTCCCCTACTTTGGCTGTCCAAACTCCTTAGACCAGGGGATGGAATTGATTTATTCACACACACATTTTATTTACAATAACCTGCACTGGTCGAATGCCCTCTAACATTTCATTTATTTTCTCTGTTATTGTTTATTCTCTTCTTGAAAATCTGTACAGATTTTGGAAAAGGATCAAACACTACCCCTGGTAAACTGTTCCACTCCTTCACACCCTTCCCAATGAATGAAAATTAACCACAATCGCTTCTGCTAAAATTCCTTCTAATTTTATATTTGTGGTCAGTCATGCCGATATAATTATTTTCCAACTGAAGCCTCTCACGGATATCTCCCCATGCTGCTTCTCCTGTATAGGCTCTATATAATGCTATAAGTCTAGTTTTCTCCCTTCTCTTACTTCCCACCCAAGTTCCTTTAACATTTCTTATACACTACTCTTTCTCCTGAAATCCCCTGTTACAAATCTTGCTGCTTTCCTCTGCACTCTATTTCTTTTATTAGGTATTCTTGGTGAGGATCCCAAACACTGTTTGCATATTACAGTAATGGACGAACCATACTTAAGTAACTTTTTTCTTTTAATTCTTCGTTGCATCCTTTAAGTAGCCTCATTATGACATGTAACGATCTGTATCCTTTCCCAACAATGTCATCCAAATGACCCTTCCAGTGCAAATTACTTTCAAATCTCACACCTAAGTATTTGCACTTGCCATCTTTTGGGATAACTGCCTCATCCAAAGTATATTCAAATTCAGTTTTAAAACTCCTGTTTGTAAATGTTGTATCATTTGATTTGCCTCCATTAACCTTCATATTATTCTTTTCAAGCCATTGTTGGATACTCTCAACGTCCCTTTGTAATTGTGAACAATCCTCAATGTTATTTATTTCCCTATAAACAATTATGTCATTTGCATACAATCTTATTTTTGACGTTATATTATTCCCTAAATTATTTACGTATATTAAGAAAAGTAACGGACCGATTATACTACCCTGTGCAATTCCCTTCCAAGCTTTCTCTTAATGCGATACATTATTTCCTACTTTGACTCTCTGAACCCTTGAATTTAGAAATGTTCTTATCCAACGTATAACCCTTACGTCCAATCCTATTCCCTCCAATTTCTTTAATAATATTCCATGTTCCACTCTATCAAAGGCTTTGGAAAGATCTATGGCTATGCAATCTAACTGGCCTCTTGAATCCAATTGATCTGATATGTCCTGCTGAAATCCCGCCAGTTGTGCCTCACAAGAAAATTTCTTTCTAAATCCATACTGGCTCCTCATGAACCAATTTTTATCATCACATATCCCTCTGATGTACTTTGTTATTAAACTCTCCAGTAATTTACAAACTATACTGGTCAGTCTGATTGGTCTGTAGTTCTCTGGTTTCCTTTTATCACCCTTTCCTTTATCAATTGGTATTATTATAGATTCGTTCCATTCCTTTGGTATTACACTATTATTTATGACATAGTCAAAGATGAATTTTAAATAAGGCGCTATGTACCACCCCATTGTCTTTAACATCTCCCCAGTAATTTGAAAACTTCCTGCTGCTTTTCCTTGATGAAGCAGTTGGATTTCTCTGAAAATATCTTCATTTGTGAATGAGAAGCTTCTTGTTTCCGTCTGTGTCTCTCCATCTCTATCTTCTGTTTCGGTTTCCAACTCCTGACAATCATCTACTGAATGTTTGAATTCCCTACTAAAGAGGTTTGCTTTCTCAGTATCTGCTAAATACACCCGCTTCTCCCACCATTGTAGGAATTTGGATTCCTTTTTCCTTTTTGTCGGCCGTGCGGTTAGGGGCGCGCGGTTGTGAGCTTGCATCCGGGAAATAGTGGGTTCGAATCCCATTGTCGGTAGCCCTGAAGATGGTTTTCTGTGTTTTCCCATTTTCGCAACAGGCAAATGCTGGGGCTGTACCGTAATTAAGGTTACAGCCAGTTCCTTCCAAATCTCAGGCCTTTCCTATTCCATCATCGCCATAAGGCCTATCTGTGTCGGTGCGACGTAAATCCATTAGCAGAAAAGAATAATCAGAGACCCTTTTGCGGAAAAATTCTGCCTAAACATAATTTTCTGGTTTTTGATCTGTCGATTTCTTTACTGAGTAGGATCGTGAAGGCAGTGGCAAAAGCTTTGAGAAATGCACTCTCCCAGCATTTGCATAGTTTAATGGAGAAGGAATCATGGAAATGATAGCCACTGGTATAATTTAAACACATGTCTCCTGGTTAGCCTTCTTCTTATTCCTCTGCCACTATTACTACACTCTGATGAGATCGTGTGTGCGAACTTTACTGCACATGTTCACTTGATCCTTTTTTACGGCTGGATGCATTTCCTATTAACTATTAAGTGTTCCTTGGATGGTAGGTAGTGTAGTGTTTTACGTGTATATGAAGAGGTGTGTATTGAGGAATACTCAAACCCCCAGTCCCCAAGTCAGAGGAATGAATTAGATACAGATAAAATCCACTACCCGGTCGAAAATCGAACCCAACACACTCCAAATCTAAGGCCGCGACGCAGGTCTCTCAGCCAAGGAGCCGGACTGACCAGCCTTTATTACAATGGAGTTATATATTTCACGGTTTTGAGACGCTAAGGTGCCGAAATTTCATTCTGCCGGGGTGCGATCACGTGCCAATATATTTACTGACACGAGGACGAGTCAGTCTCTGTCGTTCGGTAGTCAGTGGAAGAGGTAATTCATTCCTTTTTATAGCTGGAGGGCATCTTAGCCATGGTGCAGGCCAGCGGTTGCACCTAAGTGCTCACCCTATGATTGTGCGGTCGCTTAAAAAAAAGGAAGAAAATGGTACTTTATATGTTCCTCACAAGTACACTTTTCTCAGAAAAAATTGAACCTAGGTATCCACAAGGTTTGTATCAAAAAGGGAAGTGAAATATATTTTGAGAATAATTAAACTTATTATTTATGAAACAATAAAAATCTGTCACCAGACATTTTGAAGTTTCATTAAATAATTCACTTCACAACGCGTTTCGGAGACTGTGCTCTATTGTCAGGTGGTGAAATGATGACAAACATTGTTATTTCACTCGATATACTATTGTTTCCAAGGAATGACTGTGAAGCGAATTATTTTACGAAACTTCATAAAGAACTCAGAAAAAGGAGGGCTGAGTGGCTCAGACGGTTAAGGCGCTGGCCTTCTAACCCCAACTTGGCAGGTTCGATCCTGGCTTAGTCCGCTGGTATTTGAAGGTGCTCAAATACGACAGCCTCGTGTCGGTAGATTTACTGTCACGTTAAAAACTTCTGTGGGACAACATTCCGGCACCTCGGCAGCTTCGAAAAGCGTAAAAGTAGTTAGTGGGACGTAAAGTCAGTAACATTATTATATGTATCCCTTCATAGCAAATGCCATTAAGAGATGCTATTTCTGACCCACTCTTCATTTTAACATCGTTCAGTTCTCTCATTTACTTCAAGCCAGTCATAGAGAAAATAAAATGAAAGGGGGTACGGCTTTTAGTGCCGGGAGTGTCCGAGGACAAGTTCGGCTCGCCAGATGCAGGTCTTTTGATCTGACTCCCGTAGGGTACCCGTGCGTCGTGATGAGGATGAAATGATGATGAAGACGACGCATACACCCAGCCCCCGTGCCAGTGGAATTAACCATTTGTGGTTAAAATTCCAGAGCCTGGCGTGAATCGAACCCGGGACTCCTCTGACCAAAGGCCAGAACGCTAACCATTTAGCCCTGGAGCCGGACTATCATAGAGAACAGTAGTGAAAGGAGTCAGATGTTTGTTAGGTAAATGTGGAAATCTTACGGAAGTAAAAACGCTATTCCGATCTACGGATAAGGGTCACATTTTTAGCTAACAAGTTTACGTCGGTGGTGATGTAGCTCGCACGCGTTGCTTCCAGCAGTGCAGGTTAATGAGATGCAACTGAAGATGCATAAGCACATACAGTAACCCAGGGGTCATCGTTCAGACAGATGTGTTCTACGAGATACAACAGCACTGCTTTGTTACCTATACAAAGAAGTATTATGGCTAAACCGAATGTAAACTTTGTCTGCCATATCATTTCCCACCGCAACACTTTGTTCGAGCTGTGTTCTCCGTTACAGTATTGCAAAGCATAGGTCAGGGATGATGAACTCTCTATTCTGGTAAACTAGAACGGTCTAAAGTAACCAGTAAATCCTTACACGTGCAGCTAATACAGTATTATTGTCTTATAAAAAATATGTAAGTAGCCTCCGTGGATCAGTCGTCAACGCGTCGGCCTCTCACCGCTTTGTTCCGTGGTTCAAATCCCGCTCACTCCATTTGAGATTTGTGCTGGACAAAGCGGAGGTGGGACATGTTTTTCTGCGGGTACTCCGGTTTTCCCTGTCATCTTTCATTCCAGCAAAACTCTGCACTGTCATTTCATTTCATCTGTCAGTCATTAATCCTTGCCACAGACGAGTGCGACAGGCTTCAGCAGCCGACACAATTCCTATCCTCGCCGCTAGATGGGGCTTCATTCATTCCATCCCTGTGACCCAGTCACTGACTGGAAACAGGTTGTAGGTTTTCTTTTCAAATAAAATACTGACCCACTGTGGGTGGGGGACGCAGGCGAAGAATACATCCACAGTATCCCCTGCCTCTCGTAAGAGGCGACTGAAAGGAGCAACCAAGGGATGATTATCTTAGAACCATGAAACTCCTTGTGATTAGTACCACCACGCGGGGAACACCATGGGTCGCTTTTCCTAGCGCGGAGTACCACTATGATAGGGACCAAATAGGTTTGTGATTAGTAGCAAACGAGAGCGGGACGGCTTTTACGGTACCTGTGATTAGTAGCACTATACTGTATGAGCGACACTATGGGATGACGGAATCCATAGTTCTGGCTTGCCTATGGTTAGTACCCAGTATATGAGGAACACCACGGGATAGTACGAGTCCTTGTGGTTAGTACACTTAGGTGATGAGCACCATAGGTTTGCGTTGCCTGTCAATGACGCCGCAATATGAGAAACACAGTAGATCTGTAATATATGTGCGAATTTCCTTACCTGTGAGTAGTACCATAATGTGTGGAATACGCTACTTTTGATTAGTACCGCAACATGACAAATACCACCGAAGGCCTGCAGATTACGAGGTGGCGCAGGGTCGGCACGACGAATCCTCTCGGCCAATATTCTTGGCTTTCTATACCGAGGCCACCATTTCACCATCAGATAGCTCCTCAGTCGTTATCACGTAAGCTGAGTGGACCTCGACCCAGCCCTTAGATCCAGGGAAATATCCCTGTCCTTGCCAGAATTGAACCCGGGACCTCCGGGTAAGAGGCAGACTACACCGCGGGGGCTGGTGTAAATTTGAACTAACATTTTTTTTTTCAAGATTCTAGGGAGTGACATGTCACCGGTCATTATCCCTTGAGCCGCCCGTGAGGGATCCTTGAAAGTGAACTCGTTGCCTAAAGGGGTATTTCTATTCAGAAATGGAACCTACCAAGTCTACTTAAGGTTAGTACACACCTAGCAACAAAGTCGCGGGACACTGTCTGGGGACAGTTGCGAGACACTGTCCCTAGACTGTTGCGATACAATGTCCCGCGTCCACATCTATAGAGCCAGTTGCACCACAGTAAATGGCGCGAAATGGCGCAAGAAATTGCTTTATGTGCTTTTAATGTTGTGAATCTTTTTCTCCACCTCGTGAATGGACATAGTGAACTTTTTAGCCAGAGACTCCATTGCTTCCCTCCTTTCGTCCCGGTTTTTATACTCGGTAGACATAACATTCCCAAGACAAGGGAGCGTGTGTAAATCCTCAATGATTTTTAGAGTAGTTTCCATCACAAAACAACAGAACACGAAGCACAACACCAACCCGTGGCGGTTATCTGCACACTGGCATCCGCGTGTCCCGGGACTTTGTCTCGCGACACGTCCAGACATCATGTTGCGCAATATTTGTATCATGTATCCCATTTCGAATGGGAGACCTGCGACATGCAACTTTTGTATCGCGACAGTCCCAAACACGGAAAAAATGTCGCAGGACATCCCTGGGACTTGTTGCGATACACGTGTTCCGCAACTTTGTCGCTTGGTGTGTACTAGCCTTTAGAACTCCGAACAATTTTCCAGGATAATATGCTTTTGTGTGTTTTGATGCATGTTTTACCTGAATAAATCAAAATATTGGGGAAACTGTTAGTCATTCAGAAAAGGGGAATAGGAGAGAATCTGCTGTGAAAATGTTCATCTTCATTTTCCTCGCTGTACTAAAGGTTAACCAGGAAACTGCGCTTATCGGCACAGCTGTGTTTACGAAGTTGCATATCTTAGGCTGTCTTCAGGTGTTCTATTTACCAGCAATTCCTGAGGAATGAAGTCACTTTGCAGCTGGCTGAATTTTTAACGGACAGACTGTGCCACATGTTCCTCGTGGTATGAATTGTTTTAGGACATTCTACAATACAAGTGAGGAAAGACAGTATTGATATTGTCGATAGTTCGCATGAAATTGTAATGTGAGGCAGTAACTGTGTTGAACGGATGGAATGTTATTTTGTATTTTTTCACGTCATTTATACTTTTTTTTAGTGATTGCGGATTAAGTGATCTAATCCACAATGGTTTGATTTTTCTTTGACTGTTAATTGCGATTTTGCGTTTAATGCACCAATACTGGAAAAAGGAAGTAGCGGACCTTCGGTGGTTTCCTGTGATCGTAAGGAAAGAAAATGGTTTGACTGTATGACATCAGTATGTTTTCTTCTTGTTGTTTCTTGGAGGCTCCATGGACCACGTGGTTCCTAACTCTGGTGAGTTTTCTTCTTAGCCTAGTGTTCCTTCATCTTTGCACTGTGGGTTGTTTTTATTTCCTGAATCCATTTCACTCCCACTCCAGGACACAATGTTTTGGCTCTCAGTGACTGGAGAGTGTCGGATGTTCTGATCAGCATTCTTAATTTATCCCTGTTGAACATATCCTTCGGATCAATTTTTAAAAATTTTACGTCTTTTGGAACCACTTTCGTCCATTTAACGTTTGTACCCTTCCCTTTAGAAATGTTTTTGAAGATTCTTGAAGTCAGTCTCTTGTTGTCCATTCTGATTATGTGGCTGTAGAAGATAAGTCTCCTCATTCTCATGGTTGACGTTATGCTCTCTGAATGTTGGTAGAGCTCATTGTTATGCCCGATTCTGTATTCACTTCCCTCTTTAATGGGGCCCATGATTTTTCTCAGTACGTTTATTTTATTTATTTATTTATTTATTTATTTATTTATTTATTTATTTATTTATTTATTTATTTATTTATTTATTTATTTATTTATTTATTTATTTATTTATTTATTTATTTATTTATTTATTTATTTATTTATTTATTTATTTATTTATTTATTTATTTATTTATTTATTTATTTATTTATTTGAGCTTCCGTGGCTCAGGCGGCAGCGCGCCGGTCTCTCACCACTGGATTCAGTGGTTCAAATCACGGTCACTCCATGTGAGATTTGTGCTGGACAAAGCGGAGGCGGGACAGGTTTTTCTCCGCGTACTCCGGTTTTTCCTATCATCTTTCATTCCAGCGACACTCTCCAATATCATTTCATTTCATATGTCAGTCATTAATCATTGTCCCAGAGGAGTGCGACAAGCTTCGGCAGTTGGGACAATTCCTGTCCTCGTCGCTAGATACAGGCTTCATTCATTCCATTCCTGACCCGGTCGAATGACTGGAAGCAGGCTGTGAATTTTCATTTTATTTTATTATTTTATTTATTTAGTTATTTCGTTAGGTATTTATTTATGTATTTTGCAGTGGAAAGTTATAAATCGTGGCCCTTTTTTACACTTAACCACCTAGATTACGCGATAATATGAGGAGTATATCAAAGAAAACAAAGCTATAATATGCAGAATATATAATGAAGAAAGAAAGCAGGACTCAACAAAAAAGGAAATACATTTGAGGCATAAAATTAAAAAGAAAGGAAAAACGATACGTTATGATGAAAAACAAGTAAAATACGAACTGAAAACATAAGCCCGTGCATAAACAGAACACAATACATAAGAACGTAAAGGAAAAACTAGTATAGTAGTAAACGGTGATATTACTTACATTCTATGTATGTTACACTATAACAATAAAATAATAATCTAATATTACTTGTAAAAATAAACAGTATGCTTCACTTGTCCAATAAAATGACAACGTTACTAGTCTATTTACCACAATCGCACAACCTATTATACGTCACCATCACACGAAACAGTCAACAGGTAATCTATGCATGCAGTCTTAAATTTTTAGATTGTTTTAGAAATTCTTACAGCAGCTAGAAGCGAACTGCAAAGTCGTGATCCAACCACAAGGAAGGATCTATTGTACAATGAAAAGTGTTTGACGCGAATAGCGAGGGATGTGTTACGATTATGAAATGAGGACAGGAAATCAAATTTTGTAGAAATGTATTTGGGAATATTATCATTCAGAATTCGACGTGATATCAGTTCCAACGTTGTCGACATTTATGTTCACACATTATTAGTACCGTACAACGTTACAATACTACGTTCTTCCAATGCTCTCATTCGGTTAAAAGTCTCCTCTAAGTAGATTTCACGTCCCCTATTCAAGCCCAATGCCTGTGTTATTGTATGCTATTTAAAGCAGTTTTCATGTCGTCTGTCCACGCGTTCTCCACCATGTGGGATGTCATACGTTTGTATCCTAATCAGCATGCTTGTTTTATTTTAAATGTTTGAAACTATGACCGCCCGGGTGAAGCCACAAGTAGAGGCTAGTAAATAAATAAAAAATACACCATTGACATGTCTTGACTTCACACGGGAGCGGTTTTGAATTAATGGTGATAGGTCTTGTAAGATTTCCTTGTATGCACCATTATTGGTTTTCTTCCTGATGTACGTAGACTCAACCACACTAAATTTGGTCGGCAAATATATATTTAACTTTAGACATTCTGAAAACGTGATGTGGATAGCCGGTGGCCGAAGAGATGATACTTGGAATCCAGTGATGGGAAGAGTACAAGAAGAAGTAATTGAGCTCGATTACAGTTTCTTGAGAAGTATTTTACACAAAGTAATGAGTGAAAGTACAATTACAGAATGTTAGTCTTAAGGAAATCACTGATATCTTTTGGCTTTAGGCTTGAGGTTATTGTATTAAAGTCTGCAAGCAAAAGGAATATAGTAATATGCTTTCTAGCACAGGGCCATTAAGCGACTACCATCACCAGCTGAGGATAAACACGATATCCTTGGAATTTTTAAAATGATCTTTTCCCATAATTTTTACTTCAGGTAATGACTTTTATCATTTGAAATTATTTTCCATTTACTTTTCAAATAAATTAATTGGTTCTTAAAATTCTCATCGCCAAACCTCGATATCTTAAGGGGGAAAGTACATACTTGCATTTAATAAAACGACGCTCTACTGGGGCACATGAAGGAGTACCTGTGTTTAATTTTATGAACATCGTTGGAGTGTCTTCGAAAATACTGGAAAATTGTATTCTGTATAAATTAACGATTACAAGTAACGATTACAAATAACGATGACCATGAACGCAATCGTTACAATCAATACGATTACTTTAACTCAGTTACTTCCCAACTCTGTTGGAATCCTGCAACCTGTTCAATATGTTCATCCTGTTTCACACAAGAGGATTTTGAAAGAAAGTAACCTTCCGTGAGGCCAACTTTGTGTGTGGTTGAGTGTACGTAGCTCAATGCTACTTCTTTCCTAGGCTCTTCCGGTCGCCTGCCTGTTAGCTCCCTCTTTCCTCTCCATACGATATTTTTATCTTTATTGAGCTGAATAAAGAGTTTTATTTTGATTAGGATAGCGATATTAATCTCAAAATATAGTTTTTAATTTCAAGGTCGATATTTTACTACAAACTCTAACAGAAAATGGCTTCTTGAGGACTACCTTGTACAAACAGGCGCTGTATATATCGTGCAGACATGTTGTACCTCATTTCTCGCTCAGCAACTCATACCTGGTATCTACCTTTGACAGTTTAGGCAGCGTAAGCCAAGAAATCGCTTGGATGGCCGGTTCTTACTTCCTTCATTAAAATCACCACTGCTCATCACTCTTCACATGTCTCAACCTTCCTTGATAGATACCCTATGGAACAGTGAAAACTCCATCACAGTCCGTTCAGTAACTCTTCAGATTAGCCTGTACACAGACACACAACTACTTCATTTTTTTTTTTTTTTTGCTAGTTGCTTTACGTCGCACCGACACAGATAGGTCTTATGGCGACGATGGGACGGGGAAGGGCTAGGAGTAGGAAGGAAGCAGCCGTGGCCTTAATTAAGGTACAGCCCCAGCATTTGCCTGGTGTGAAAATGGAAAACCACGGAAAACCATCTTCAAGGCTGCCGACAGTGGGGTACGAACCTATTATCTCCCGAATACTGGATACTGGCCGCACTTAAGCGACTGCAGCTATCGAGCTCGATCTACTTCATTTTATAATATGTGTAAATGACATAGATTCAATTTATGCGTCCTGTCCAAGGGAGTACGCTGTCCATTTTAAGTCCCCATGTTGCTAATAATACGACTGAAAGAAAGAACCAAGTAATTCATTAAAATTGCAACTATATTCGTCCTTTCTACTGACTTTAAGAATGGTACGACCAGTTTATGTTTATAATTATGTCCTCAGGGAGACAGAGATGCCTGTTTACATGTGATACTGTGGTATCCGTGGTGCTGTACGTGGAGGCTGTTTAGTCAAGGATATATCATAGTTTTGCCTGGTTCTCCTTGAAAATCGTGGGCCCGATTCTCTGTCGAGAAGTCAAGAAATTTGAAAACCTGACTTCCGATAACTCTGCCCACACGAGATCGGCGTACTGAACCTGAACACCTTCAAATGCGGTAGGACCAAGCCGAGAACGAACCGACCAACTTGGACTAAGAAGGTCTACGCTCTTACCGCCTGCGCCACTCAACCCAGTAGTAACAGGCTTATTCGTGCTTAGCATTTGTTTTAACGATTTATCCATGTTTTTCCTCAACGTGCAAGAAAGTGCTTGAATCCGCCGAGCATTACGACTCTTTTAACTTCACCGTCGATCCCTAATCCTAGATACTTATTCAGTGACCCGTAAAGAGTGATTTTTGTCGGCTTTTGGCCAGGCCCCGAAGAGCCATGGCCTTCCAAGCGAACACCGCTCCGCACGAAGACCTGAAAATGAATTAATATCTTGAGAACCACCTAGTCTACTTTTACGAAATAAACTTCAAAATTAAGCTTAATTTATTTGGTATTAACCAAGTGGGAATATTAAATTTCGCATTTCGCTTCAATAGATTCATGAATCAAATCATAAAAGGACAAACGGAAGGCAGGAATCACAGGGGAAGACCTTGTCTCGATTACATGGGCCAGATTATCAAGGACATGAGTTGTAACTCGTACTAAGAGTTGAAGAAGAAAGTATCCTACCGACTGTTAAGATTATTATTATTTTTTTGTTTTGATTCGTTGTGCCCAACTGTGGAGCGCGTTTGAACTTATTTTGCACAATGTTTCTTCTTCTTTTCTTCCCAATATCTCTTCATTTTTTTACTGTGTTCCTTTCTGCGTGTTTCTGTCCAGCCTGTATTTTTTTCTTGTTGGTTTCTCTGCAAATTTATGTTTGTTTACTAAGATTCTAAATTTCATTCTATCTTGAATGGTTTCGTCCTCAATACCCATTTATTGTAGATCTTCATGAATTTCTGCTAACCAATTGTTGCGGATTTTCAGGGTTAGAGCTAGATTTAGAATTTTCTTTGTCAGCCTGTTGTTATCCATTCTGTGTAGGTGTCCGTAGAATTTTAGTCGTCTCTTTCTGATGGTATCTGTGATTTTTTTCTGTGAATTGAAAAATTTCGTACAAATTTCATACAAATTATTATTATTATTATTATTATTATTATTATAGTTCTCAAGACATTCGAGGTATTCGTTGCTGTAATTTCGACGTAACAATTGCACGTAAGCAAACTGTCAGCTTGAAGAGTCAAGAGGATCAATACTAGAAGAGCAAAATGGTTAGCGACCTTTAAAATCCTCTTGGGAAATTAATTGAAGATCGTTAGAAGCAAGAGGTTTGTTTTAGATAATATGGCTGTTTCGAGAGTTTAGGAGTCAATATTTTTTTCAGAGTGAATGTAATAAGGATATCAATATAAAGCACCAGGTTCTATTCTGATTTGTGTATAGGGAGGTGGGTTACGTGATTTACGTGGTGCTGGAAGCTTGCATTCGAACACCACCGTACGCAGTCTTGGAGGTAGTTTTCTGTAGTTTCCCACCTTTCACAGCAGGCAAGTACTGGGGCTATAGGGCCTACGTTAATTCAGGCGAGCGCCGCTTCTTTCCCAGTCCATAGTCCTTCCCCAACCAAGTGCTACCGAAAATTTGCGCATTAAATGTAATTTACACAGGGAAAGTTTAGATGAATAAAGTATCAAGTTGCCTTCATGTTCCCCCATGCGAATAGGCGAAGACAGTCAAGTTTTTTTACTTTTATTTACGTGATCAGAAAGTTGACCAGTCGTCTACTTTTGTGTCTACTTTGTGTATGAAACAGAAGTGTATTTTGTTTCATTAAAGGAAATTGAGCAATTGAAATCATCGTCTCGGCAGCCCTATATATTAAAACACGGGGCACACATACCGCACGGTTTTTCATGGATCCCTTATTATTATCTACTTACGTGAAAACCGCCTATCGCTGTCTTTAACAATTCAGGATATATTTGAAGTTTAAAATGTACTGTGAACCCGATTTCGAAGCTTAATATCTTGAGAACCACCTAGTCTATTCTTACGAAATACTCTTCAAAATTAAGATTCATTTATTTAATATTAACCAAGTGGGAATATTCAACTTTAGGCAATTATGGTCATGTCTTGGAAGTGAGAAAATAAATTGTGTTCTTTTTATCTTATACGAGCAAACCTGAATTTTGGGAGACAGTTATAAAGCAACATCTAGAACAATTGTTACCTTACCACATTTAATACCACATGCATGTAACACTTATAAATGCTATGTTAAAATTTGTCACTGATATCTTACATATTTAAGGAGCTGTTGTGTGGAACCCCGGTATTTGGGAGCATAATGATCCGAGAAGTAGGCACTCTGTATCGTTGACGTCCTGAGATGTTCGGTTTCATCCTATATTAAAGACTAAGACAATACACATATTATTACAAAATACAGTAATGCAGGACGAGGTAAAAAAGGTTTGACGCTGCTTCTGTTCAAGAATCAAGTCAATTCTTGTGCCAGGAAGTGTACTTTCAAGGAAGCCGGACGTCAGGAAATGGCTAAAATGGCCATTTTTCGATTTTATAAACGTGTATAGTAAACCTTCGGGAATAAGAATATACAGGGTGGTCGGAAACAACGTGAACGGCCTATATGAGAATTAGAGTGGTGGTCATATTGGTAAATAATTTTAAAAAAAAGAAATCGATATTTCGTGCCACCGTCTTTTTATCAGCTGCTGAAGTTGGCCAATCAGATCTCCCCGTGGGCAGATTCAAGTGGGCTATGCGAGGCGGTGTTGCTAAATTTGTACGTGGTTTAATATCGGCTTTAGAGCACACATCGATGTAAAATCACTCCACCAGGGGAGTGAGATGAACACAGACCTCCGAGTTGACAGAATCGCGCCATCGGTACGATGAGACTGGCTGAAATCCACGGTATGTTTGTGTTTGATGCTGATATGTTAGAATGGCTCTCAAGCCGCCTAAGCCACTTGCAAATTTAGCAACACCGCCTCGCCCGCGAAGTGATCTGAAGTGAGCAGCTGATAAAATGACAATGGCGCGAGATATAGAATTATTTGTTTTAACGTTGCCATGATTGTGATAGTTCGGTCAGCTTCCGCTTCGAATGCTAGCGTTGTGCCACGTCCTGGGGGCCATCTGGTGGTGAATGAACGTATCATTTCCACTTCTGTTATAACGTTCCAAATTCATAAGTGAAGAAGCCTTTCTCGTGGACAGTCGAGAATTCTTCTGAGGACGCAGAGCATAGTTTTCTGCGAAACGTTAAGAATTTCACCTTATTTTCTTGACACGGCACAAGCCCAAAAGCCTATACAATATCATGTCTATATTTGTTTTAAATTATTTATCTCTCTGACCAATCCTCACCGGTTCACGTTCTTTTGCGATCACTCTGCATGTAGTTACAATGTATAGTCATTCAAAAATAGAATGAGTGCATTGCAATGTACGTTCTCACATTTCATATTTTACCAGACTTATTTTTTATTCTTATCAAAATACGATTCACCTCCCATGTAGACACAAAACTCTGTGGATTTCTTTCTTTTCCTGCCGCTTTTTCCCACACCTGTGGGGTCGCGGGTGCGAACTGCATCGCACATGTGGATTTGGCCCTGTTTTTACGGCCGGATGCCCTTCCTGACGCCAACCCTCTATGGAGGGATGTAAGCACTATTGCGTGTTTCTGTGGTGGTTGGTAGTGTAGTGTGTTGTCTGAATATGATGAGGAGAGTGTTGGGACGGACATATACACCCACTCCCCGAGCCAGAAGAATTAATCAGAAGCGATTAAAATCCCCGACCCGGCCGGGAATCGAACCCGAGACCCTCTGAACCGAAGGCCAGTACGCTGACCATTCAGCCAACGAGAACTCTGTGGATACCCACATCAAATATTATATCTACAGGTGGAATTGTTTCCCAGTAAATTGTTACCTGCGAGGAACTTACAATGCGCTCATTCTGTTTTTGAGTGACTGTAAATTATTGTCCTCTCAGATCGATGTAAATAGCTAAATTTACTTTTTTCTTTCCTGTAAAATGTATAATTTGTTAACTGAGGTGCTTTTATCTCTCTTAGTATTCCCGATAAAGTAATACATTTTCTAGGAATGTAGTTATCGGCTTTTTCAATCTCTTGTGCCGAAATTAATTGATTTAGTTGAAAATATTCCATTATATCTTAAATATCTACAAGAAAATGTATAATAATTTTTTAATATAACATGTTAAATGGAAGTGTCCAGGGGCAGACATTCAGTCACTGATGCACAGATAGAGCAATTAGTTATGTTTTAATTTTACTTAGTTATTTAATTAAGTGGTTTATAATCAAATTCTGAATATTATATTCTGATTATTTTAAATAACAATGTAGATATCACAAGAAGTCCCGTTGACCTCTCCCTGCGGAGTCGCGACTCACTGATTGGGAAACGGCTCAGATATACAGTAATTACCCTGGTCTCTTATCGTTTGCTCTTGGGTTAAACATGCACGGAGTGTGTCAAGCAATGATGACCGAGCCTTTGTTCCTATTTTGTTTTATCTCACGACTAGAAAATAAATCGATATATTTCCTGCTGTGTTGGTGCAAAAATAACTTTTAAAGAGAAATTATTGAATTGAAAGGGGGAAGCTTTAACCTGTCACGACTGAGTAGACGCGCTGGTCGTAAATGAGGTGGATTTTTTGTTAAAAACCTAATTGGTCAGTGTGGTATTGATGTATATGCTCATTGTTTAGTTGGTAACAAACTCCAGTGATTAACAGTGGCCGGCTGGCACCAAGCCCTCGCACATACTCCTATTGAACTAAAGCCCTCTCAATTTTCGGTTTTTGTATTCAGATTTAAATGAACAAAAATCACGTCTCTATTTACCAACCAGATACTGTCTTTTTATTTATTCCTTTTTTAGATAAATAAATGAATGAATGAATGTACTTTTGTTTTATTACCCATGTTTTGCATAAACACAAACAATACTACGATCTAATCTATCATTGTGACTGCAAACAAATTGGACTGGCGATATTTATGGTGAACGAATAGCAGTGTTGATGAGCATGAAAGTAATGTAACAGAAGATTGACTTGTAATTTGAATTATTTCATCTGTGATAGAAATTAGATTATATATGTGTACGCGTTGATCCATCAACGTGTCATCCCACGACTGGATTCGTTCTGTGAATAAAGAGAGAAGTCTACTTGTGAACTCTAGATTCATCTAAGACGTGTGTCAGTAGACGAATAAGTTTGAGTGGCGTCTTTAAAAGTAGGAAAGATCACAATATGAAGATAAGGTTGAAATTCAAGAGGCCAAATTGGGTCAAATATTCGTTTATGGGAAGGGGAGTTAGGGATTGGAATAACTTACCAAGGGAGATGTTCAATAAATATCCAATTTCTTTGCAATCGTTTAAGAAAAGGCTAGGAAAACAATAGATAGGCAATCTGCCACCTGGACGATTGCCCTAAATGCAGATCAGTAGTGATTGTAGTGTAGTGATTGAAATTTAGTTTTGCTTGCTCTATTTTCAGCAACGTAGCCATGCTGACATACAGATTTCAGGTTGAGTAACTTTGGACATGGTCAGTATTTTAGCGGTGGAAGGAAAAGGAACTAACCACCTTATTGTACGTAAATTCCAGTTCAGGGCACCTGATCAGTGGTCCCTGGGCTTAGCTGGAGGCACTAAGCAGGTGGTCAATGTCCAGATTGGGAAAAAATTATTTTATTTATCCCTGTACACAATTCATTCGTAGGTGAAATTATCAGCTTTCCAAACGCCCCCAATCCAGCTCCTAATTACATTATTATTATTATTATTATTATTATTATTATTATTATTATTATTATTATTATTAATGGATAAAACTTCCATATTGTCGGTTCTGTGTTTTATACGGAGGTCGAGACATAAGTCATGGCAACTATTTTTTTTTCTCGGGAACAGGAGAAAACACGGAAAATCTAAGATATGCATTTGGAAACGTACGGTATGTACTTGCGTATGATGCCACTAGATGGTGTATGTAAACAACAGTGTGGGTCTAAGCATGCCCCCAAATTCAGTGTCTGTGTGAGAGCGTCACGAAATGGAAGTCAAAAAGCTGGAGCAACGATTGTACATTAAAATAGCAGTTCTCCGTGGCAGAAATGCACGCCAATGCCATGCAGAGCTGCGGGAAGCATTACGAGTGTGACTATGATCTAATCCCCAAAGTCAAGGAGCCATTACGTGGACAACGGTTTGCTAACAAAGAGGACATCGTAACAGCATTTCGGAGAGAGGTGTCACACGTTAGCGATACACATGCAGCGGATAGTATTCAGCGCCTGCCCCACCGCTGGCAACGCACTGTGGAAACCTTGGGTGATTATTTCGAAGGTCTATGACCAGTGGAGATCTGTTCTTTGTACGTAGTCTTGTGTATTTGCTGTCTATACCATAATAAAACAATGTTTACCAATGGCCTGTGTTCTGTCACTTTCCTACGAGAATCTCCTGAAGTCAGAATTTGTCTTCAGGCACTATGCATAAGTACATGCCCTATATTTCCAAATGCACATCTTAGATTTTCCGCGTTGTCTCCAGTTCGCGAGAAGAAAAATAGCTGCCATGACTCATGACTCGACCCTCGTATAATTATCGTGTTTAAATATTTTAATAATTTCTTCGCTCTTGTGGTTTGATTCGGTTTGTTCTCTTCCTCTTTTCCTAAGCATGAATTGATGATGATGATGATGATGATGATGATGCTTGTTGTTTAGAGGGGCCTAACATCAAGGTCATCGGCCGCTCTAAGCATGAATTGTTCGTATGAAATGTTTCTAACGACATTTTATATTCATTAGAATATTAGATACAGAATTAATACACACACACACGTTTGAGCCAGTAGAAATTTTAAAATTAAGGTTTCCCTTAGTCATTATTCATTACTCACGTAGCCCAGAAAATATCGGGTGTGAAGTGAGGTTAGTTTTTAAGATCGGACGTCAGCCTCATCAGAGGAATTACTGAGAGATGGTGGTGGTGATTATTGTTTTAAGAGGAAGTACAAAGGAGTTACTGAGATGAAATGAATGACGTGATATATGAGGGTAGGAAGGGAGAAGATGAAACCCGAAGCCGGCACATACTTCTGTCGAATAGCACCAAGAGGCTTTACGTCCCCATCCGACGGACGAATCACTCTTAACAGTGTTATATGCTCTCATTCCATGTGAGCACTGCGGAGAGATTTGGAATTAAATCCAGGCTTTTGCCACGCAATCTAATGATTAGAAATTGTATACCATCACCTCCCCTGCCCTGCCGGCCAATATTTTGAGGGTGAAAATGTTTTGAACCAACGAGACTCGAACCGGCTAACCACGGTGTCAGACCATATAGACTTCACGCTTTAACGATCATGTCCACCAGGCAGGCTACAGAAAGTTCGAAGTGAGAGGTGAACATTCCAAGTAATGAATACAAAAGACGTTGTATATCAAGTCTCACGCGTGTTCTCCACTATAATCTTGGCCAAATGTTGTTTATTAATGAAAATTAATAATAGAGACATCATGGACATTTTGCTCTAGATTCAGATTACGTAAGCAGTATGTACGTGTTCCTCGACATCTTGGACTGTGTCAGATCACTTTATTGTGCTAAGGAAGTCACTATGGCCGTTAACATCTTCAAGTAACTTAACAATACTTCCCTCCTTTTAGAGCAGGGTGATGTTATAAATAATGTAGCAAGATCTCTCACTGCGAAAAATTTGTGCAATCTCGTACGTGCATGTAGGTACTGTATGCGTGCCATACGTTTCAATGTCACATTTCTCCATTTACTGTGTAGTTAACACACCAGCTAGGCTCAGTTCGATTTTGGCCAAGGATTCAAGGTCGGATGCTGTGAGCCTGCGTGGCTCAGGCGGCAGCGCGCCTGCCTCTCACCGCTGGGTTCCGTGGTTCAAATCCCGGTGACTCCATGTGAGATTTGTGCTGGACAAAGAGGAGGCGGGACAGGTTTTTCTCCGGGTACTCTGGTTTTTCCTGTCATCTTTCATTCCAGCAACACTCTCCAATATCATTTCATTTCATTAACCATTCATTAATCATTGCCCCAGAGGAGTGCGACAGGCTTGGGCAGCCGGCACAATTCCCATCCTCGCCGCTAGAAGGGGGCTTCATTCATTTCATTCCTGACCCGGTCAAATGACTGGGAACATGCTATGGATTTTCATTTTCATTCAAGGTCGGATGCTCTTCCTATTGCCATGCCCTGATCTTGCTGACCTTTTAAGTCACCGGGATTCAAACCCAGGTCATTCCGATGGAGAGCCGAACATCTAGCCCACTGATCCAGCGCCCTTCCCCCTACATGTATAATAAATAGTATAGACGTTATGTTAATTACTTTCTAATCTGAAAACTTGTATTTTATTTTAATGGTATACCAAGTCATCAATCTGTACATAGAAGTTCTACATCTTCACTCCACTAATATATTCCAGCGCTTTGGAGATATAGTGTCTATTAATAATAATAATAATAATAATAATAATAATAATAATAATAATAATAATAATAATAATAATAATAATAATAATTGAAACAGCAGGTATACAGGAGTAGGTTTAAGGAAATGTCGGGGCCTCAGGACTGTACGAGGTATTAATGAGAAGTTTCAAAAACCAAATTTTTACGAGTACCTCCTATATTCCTGATATTTCACTTTAATCTTTCCTATTTTTACATGCATTATTAAAACGCATACAAAACAATAAAACCGGGCGAGTTGGCCGTGCGGTTAGGAGCGCGCAGCTGTGAGCTCCCATCCGGGAGATAGTGGGTTCGAACCCCACTGTCGGCAGCCCTGAAAATGGTTTTCCGTTGTTTCTCATTTTCACACCAAGCAAATGCTGGGACTGTACCTTAATTAAGGCCACGGCCGCTTCCTTCCCATTCCTAGGCCTTTCCTGCCCTATCGTCGCCATAAGACCTATCTGTATCAGTGCGACGTAAAACAAATAGCAAATAAAAAACAATATACTATCTTAACATAATAACGAATAACAATTTAATAAAGTGAACTAAATGAAAAATCGTCCGGCTCCATGGCTAAATGGTTAACGTACTGGTCTTTGGTCCAGAAGGTCCCGGGTTCTATTTCCGGCCGGGTCGGGGATTTTAATCTTCATTGGTTAATTCCAGTGGCTCGGAGGCAGGGTGTTTGTGCTGTCCCCAACATCCCTGCAACACTCGCACCACACATAACACTACCCACCACCACAATAACACGCAGTTACCTACACATGACAGATGCCGCCCACCCCTATCGGAGGGTCTGCCTTACAAGGGCTGCACCCGGCTAGAAATATCCATGCGAAATTATTATTAATGAAAAATCGATAACTCTCTACAATTAATGTTGAGAACCGGTCACAGAAATTAACCTAAGCTTATTACAAAAATGTTAGAATTTTGGAGAATTCTGCCAAGAACGGGGACGTGGAGTTTCAACCCCCATTTTACAAGATGTTTCGATCTGGTAAGTTCACGTACCGCAAAAGAAGTTGGAGTATTTAGAACTCGATATCTCCCAACAGTTCAGAAATGAAATCCTTATTGGGATTTCCTCCCTAGGAAACAAGAGCTAATCTCATACTGCACAATGAGCGAAAATAATGTGTTTACGAAAACTGAAAAATAAAGTGTTTTCGGCAGAAGGCTTGAAAAATAGCAAAAAATGCGAGTGATCCCGAGAATCACAGCAATCCCGAAGAAATGGGATAAGAAAATTCACCTAGTTGAGCAGGAGTGCACAATTCACTCGGAGGATAAGCCCAACCTACAGTGCGACTAGGTGGGAGGAAAGATAACATCTTAAACGGTTAATTAAGATTTATTTTTGGAAGGTATCTGGTCGTAGTTAAGGAAAAAGAGATGAGGACACCGAGGGGGAATCATTAGAGCACCCTAATGAGTTTTACTATTAGAATAAATTTTAAGTCAGCCCCGATTGGCGAATTAATTTAACGCGAATGTTCGACAGTTCCGTTCGTGTTTTAGTAGAAAAGCCGAAGAAACTACCCTAACATTTATATAAGAATAAATTTAAAAGCCTATGAAAATTATATCCCTCAGACAGGAAAGGATTTACGGAGTGCCTACCTTCCTGAGACCGCCAGTCACGGCGCCGTGCCACAGTCACACGCGCGGCAGAGGGAGTCTCCCTCAGACAGGAAGGGATTTACCTTCCTGAGACCGCCAGTCACGGCGCCGTGCCACAGTCACACGCGCGGCAGAGAGTCTCCCTCAGACAGGAAGGGATTTACCTTCCTGAGACCGCCAGTCACGGCGCTGTGCCACAGTCACACGCTCGGCAGAGAGAGTCTCCCTCAGACAGGAAGGGATTTACCTTCCTGAGGCCGCCAGTCACGGCGCCGTGCCACAGTCACACGCGCGGCAGAGAGTCTCCCTCAGACAGGAAGGGATTTACTTTCCTGAGACCGCCAGTCACGGCGCCGTGCCACAGTCACACGCTCGGCAGAGAGAGTCTCCCTGAGACAGGAAGGGATTTACCTTCCTGAGACCGCCAGTCACGGCGCCGTGCCACAGTCACACGCGCGACAGAGAGAGTCTCCCTCAGACAGGAAGGGATTTACGGAGTGCCTACCTTCCTGAGACCGCCAGTCACGGCGCCGTGCCACAGTCACACGCTCGGCAGAGAGAGTCTCCCTCAGACAGGAAGGGATTTACCTTCCTGAGACCGCCAGTCACGGCGCCGTGCCACAGTCACACGCGCGGCAGAGAGTCTCCCTCAGACAGGAAGGGATTTACCTTCCTGAGACCGCCAGTCACGGCGCCGTGCCACAGTCACACGCTCGGCAGAGAGAGTCTCCCTGAGACAGGAAGGGATTTACCTTCCTGAGACCGCCAGTCACGACGCCGTGCCACAGTCACACGCGCGGCAGAGAGAGTCTCCCTCAGACAGGAAGGGATTTACGGAGTGCCTACCTTCCTGAGACCGCCAGTCACGGCGCCGTGCCACAGTCACACGCGCGGCAGAGAGTCTCCCTCAGACAGGAAGGGATTTACCTTCCTGAGACCGCCAGTCACGGCGCCGTGCCACAGTCACACGCGCGGCAGAGAGTCTCTCTCAGACAGGAAGGGATTTACCTTCCTGAGACCGCCAGTCACGGCGCTGTGCCACAGTCACACGCGCGGCAGAGAGTCTCCCTCAGACAGGAAGGGATTTACGGAGTGCCTACCTTCCTGAGACCGCCAGTCACGGCGCCGTGCCACAGTCACACGCGCGGCAGAGAGTCTCCCTCAGACAGGAAGGGATTTACCTTCCTGAGACCGCCAGTCACGGCGCCGTGCCACAGTCACACGCGCGGCAGAGAGTCTCCCTCAGACAGGAAGGGATTTACCTTCCTGAGACCGCCAGTCACGGCGCCGTGCCACAGTCACACGCGCGGCAGAGAGAGTCTCCCTCAGACAGGAAGGGATTTACCTTCCTGAGACCGCCAGTCACGGCGCCGTGCCATAGTCACACGCGCGGCAGAGAGAGTCTCCCTCAGACAGGAAGGGATTTACCTTCCTGAGACCGCCAGTCACGGCGCCGTGCCACAGTCACACGCGCGGCAGAGAGTCTCCCTCAGACAGGAAGGGATTTACCTTCCTGAGACCGCCAGTCACGGCGCTGTGCCACAGTCACACGCTCGGCAGAGAGAGTCTCCCTCAGACGAAGGGATTTACCTTCCTGAGACCGCCAGTCACGGCGCCGTGCCACAGTCACACGCGCGGCAGAGAGTCTCCCTCAGACAGGAAGGGATTTACCTTCCTGAGACCGCCAGTCACGGCGCTGTGCCACAGTCACACGCTCGGCAGAGAGAGTCTCCCTCAGACAGGAAGGGATTTACCTTCCTGAGACCGCCAGTCACGGCGCTGTGCCACAGTCACACGCGCGGCAGAGAGTCTCCCTCAGACAGGAAGGGATTTACCTTCCTGAGACCGCCAGTCACGGCGCCGTGCCACAGTCACACGCTCGGCAGAGAGAGTCTCCCTCAGACAGGAAGGGATTTACCTTCCTGAGACCGCCAGTCACGGCGCTGTGCCACAGTCACACGCGCGGCAGAGAGTCTCCCTCAGACAGGTAGGGATTTACCTTCCTGAGACCGCCAGTCACGGCGCCGTGCCACAGTCACACGCGCGGCAGAGAGAGAGTCTCCGACTCCGTCACTCCCGACGAAGTATCAAAGAAAACTCTTAGTAAACTGAGCCTCTTTTTTATAGTGAATAGGCTGGCCGCTGATTGGACACAGTAAGTGCCACCTTAACAGTCGAGGAAGGCGTGCCAACTCCGCAAACGAAATTTATCATAGCAAAAGTTCTGATGAATACCTTTCATCGTTCAGTCTGCAAGCCACTGAGCGGCCCATGCGCCTCATTGATGATCTTCGATTGATTACCACTTTCTGTTCATAGGGTTCTTATCAAGGAGCCCTGGCATATCAAGCGGTAGTGAGATTCCATCATTCTTATTGGTTTGGGACATGGTCAATACAGTACAGATGACTTAGCGAGTTCGTCGTGCGGTTAGGTCGCACAGTTGTGAGCTTGCATTCGGGAGATAATGGTTCGAACCCCACTGTCCGCGGCCCTGAAGATGGTTTGCCGTGGTTTCCCATTTTCACACCTGACAATGGCTAGGACTGTACCTTAATGAAGACCACGGCGGCTTCCTATCCCATCGTCGCCATAAGACCTATCTGTGTCGGTGCGACGTAAAGCCACTAGCAAAATAATTTTTATTGCGACGTGGAGTAAGTTGTCAAGACAAGTTTTAAGACGCGATTCACATAATGGCTTACACTTGCATCTGAAAACAATTAATTCTAATAGCTTTGAGATCTCACATTATACAAGCCTTCATAGGAGAAGCCCGCTCCAGTTGTACATTTAACTGGTATGTGGACTCTGAAGACACTTACTAGGCCCCTCAATTGCTGTCAATAACTCATGAACTAAACGTGATGACAATAAACGAAACCACTAACTGTACTCGACTTAACTAAAGTTGGCGTCTGACAGGTAAGGTTGGAGGGAGGAGCACTGCACGTGCCATTTCACGATGTTACCACATTCCAGCATTCCTTTCTACATGTTCTTACCCCTCGCTTCCGGCTCACTTGTTCCCTCCTTCGTTGTGACCGCTGTGATCTGTTGTAGACTACCTGGCCAGGCGGTGTCGTCCCACTTGCGGTCACTCTCATACGAACAATCAGGTTCTTATCAGTGACAGTGACAGGTTTGGCAACTCCCAGCAAGACGAGCTGCCCTGAAGTTTTATCTCCATGGCAACCGCAGTCGCCCCACCCTCGTTTCCATGGCAACCACACAGCCACTCCCTTTATCTCTCCTCGGCAGGCAGTAAACATACCTCCCTCTAAGAAATGTTACACGCCAACTCTTATTATTAGCAGTAAACTACTTAAAACACACATTCAAAAATAGAGTTACTATAAGAAATTCAGTTACAACTAAGGAAATACAAAAATTAGGTGGTGGTTACATTTTAGGGGAAAACACTTCCCTGAAACACAAAAGACGAACGAACCTAACCGTTTACAGTCACGGCACACGGATAGTTAAATTCGTCATTGGTAATTTTTATTAGATTTTCCATTTTCCAGAATGTAGCAAGTTATGAATTTGATAGCGCATTCCTTTTCACTAACTGCTGAAATAACAAACACTTGAACTGGACGACAAATATTGCAAAACTAGTATTTATCTGTAGCTTCAACATGCCGAAGTTGTATATGTTTTTCAGCCAATATAGCTCGCATTTGGTTTCTCGTGAGCTAACTGCAATGCTTCAACGCTCCATGTGAGCAGTGTATTAAACTATTCAGTATAAGCATAATTGGCGGAAGCGACGCGTATGACAGTCCCTCAAGAAAACAATTGAGAGAATCGAGGAAGTCGGGACCCTTTGGTGGTGAGTTACCTCTCTCTCTTTGCCTTCCTTACAACGTAACTAAGAGGTGTAAACCTCCTGTCTCTCTTCGCACCTTCTTGCCCGAACGCAAGTGAGCTGAATATGTCTCAGAAGCAGCATGTGTGGTTTCTTAAACACTTCCTAAGGCGATGCTACTGATCGTTAATACAGATTGTAGAATATATTATCGATCATGATTAAATTATATTGCTTACTCTTCAGGTCATTTTCTGAGGATCTCGAAGCTTTGTTCAATATTTTCAGATTCAACTCTGAACGTGCGGATGTCCTGGGCCGCAAGCTCGAAATGCTCATTTGAAAGATAGAATGTTCTGGAAAAGCGTTAGAGTTACGAAGAAACTGCACATGAAACATGTTGTAAGAATATTTTCTGAATCATGTGTGAAATATCATTTTGTTTGAAATACTAACAGTTACCGATCATTTTGGATTTTATTGGCTGAAGCATGCGCTAAAGCACAGAAAGGGAAGTTTTTCGTGCAAAACTTCTGGAGTTGCCACAGAGAGTTCGAAACACTTGTTCATATCTTGGTAGTCTGTCCTCATGGAGAACTCTAAAACGTAACTTGCGTCATCGTGCTGCCTGATCAGCCATCGCTGGTGCTCTGAAGGATAAGGGATTAAACGTATACGAAGAATGGCTGCAATCGACGAATAGACGTCATCGCTTTCAAGCCAAATCCTTCAAAAGGATACATCATTAAAAAAATAGTGAGCTACTGTAAGAAATTCACTTGCTACTAAGAAAATACAAAAATTAGATGGTGATTACCTTTTAGGGGAAAGCATATCTCGGAAACACAAAGGACGAACGAACCGAACCATTTACAGTCACAACACACTTATATCCAAGTTTGTGATTGGTAATTTATGTTCAGAGTTTTAATTTTCTGGAATGTAACAAGTTATGAATTTGATAGCGCATGCCTTTCCATCAACTGCCTAAATTAACAAAGATTTGAGACTCACGTCAATCAACCCGAGGAAGTCAGCGCAGTGAAGACGAACATTTATGAACCTAGTGGTGAATATTTTAAAAATATATATATCACCTTTACAGTTATATCAATCGCTGGTTTGATGATCGGATCGAGAGGCACTATCTCACAGTTTGAACTTACAAAGCCTTCATTACTACCTCTAAAATTAACGCACTAAAAGGCTCAATCTTCACATATATAGACCTTAAAACATTATCGCTTGTTTATTAATTGATTATTAGATTTCTGAAATGAATAAATTCACGTCTAACCAAAATGTGTAAGGTACTCTTTGTATTTGTGGCAGCCTGCAGATGCTGCAGGAAGAATTGAATATTTTGTTGATGTTGTTATTGTAGAAAACTAAATTGTTGTTGGCTCCAGTCTTTAATAGGACTGGCTGTTTAAATGGCGTATTCTGGAGATAACTCTCCATATAAAAATAAATTTACAAACTTTCCCTCTTTATAATTTTGTAGTATATGCAATGGTTTGTATTGGTGTTCTAAGACAGTATTATTTTATGTGTGTTAGAGTTCCTGCCCCCAATGCTCATTTTGGTCTCTTATTTTCCAGGAACAAAAGCGAAAACTGTTCCATACCTCGGTATACGAATCCGAACTTCAACTCAAGAAGCTCTACATACAGACGTGCAAGAGACTACCAGCTCACGGATGTAAGGTGTACCAGGTGAAGGAGCTACTCCGAGGAAAGACCAAAAAGAAGGTAAGAGAACTGTTGGTCATCGTACGAAATAACAGTATCCTATTGAAAGAAAAATGAATGCTCTACCAGTCGTTCACATTTCTTTTTTTAAGAAACCTCAGTGCATTTAATCTCAAACTGTACTATAGCCCAGCATATAGCCCCTAGTAAACAAAGTGTTTCACATATGATTCATATGTGCTAAATCATCCACATCTAGTCAACATTGTCAAAGCAAGTGCCCCAAGTGTAAAAATTCAAACTCGAAAACCAGTCCTTCCTACGAACAATGAATTTAAAGCGGCGAAGAAGTGTTCAGCCTAAGAAGGCAAAAAGCTAGCGTAAGGTTCCTACAGAAGAAACCTAGGTGAGTTTGGTGTCAGAATTTCCAAAGAAACAAAAAGGAGCTATTCTGAACAAAAAGATTTGTTAAGTGACATTTCACAGAAAGTTACTAAATATTACATTTAAAGTCTCATAAGTTACCTTAACACCAATAGAGTCACATTTAATATTTATCTTGGATGAGACACTTACAGGTCTTCATGGACGTGTGTTGCAGCCTTGTCATGCCGAGAAAATTAGTGTATGGTGCGGCTTGAGACACCTTTATTTAAATTTTTTTAAATGTTACGGTTCATGCGTGCTGATAATCTTGAATGCACTCTTTAGAACTAGGGAACCTAACGTTTCCTTCTCCTAACAAGATTCTGATGCAACTCATATTGCTGCGATTAGGCTAGATATATTGGATCTGTGTACCAGTAGGGCCTCCTCGGTCCTGCGAACTAAACAATTTCTACTTCTATCTCTGTGGTAAATGGTAAATCAAAAACTGTGGTGTAGGAGACAAACTCACGTAACCTATTAAAAAATCAAACTTCATATATATCAGGAAATTTTTACCGTTCTTCGACGATAACAATAGCGAACGAAAGATAGTTTCTTTGAGGTGTGCGAACAGTGAAGGTGGCCAGATTTATCGCTTCTCTTTATGAAGTTCACAAGTAAAGCATCTTTTAAAATAGTTTGGGAAACTGTTGTTCTCTTGCATCACCGCCCCTCTACGATTATTCAAGGTGACGACTGCTCTCTCTTGTAACTAACTAAACAGCATGCAGTTACCACTTTATTGGACTGTTCTGTATAATTTTGACCATGTTCACCAGGAATATTTGATAGTCGCCTTTCCTCAGTGTGGACGTGATTCCTTATGCAGTTCTTTATGTAGGTCAAAAACCGGCATTAATCATATTGATCAGTCTCCATGACGTGCCCTATTTCTTCCTGGAGGATTCTCCAGGTACGTTACAGTTGAGTACTGTGCGTGGCGTCTTTCTTTAGGTCGAACTGGTGGCCAGGTATATGCATGGGACGTTCAGAGTGTGACATCCCGTCGCAAATACTGTCGTTTTAGCTCTGCGTAGAATGGTATGCCCCCGCACACTGATTCTTGTTTGTTGTGGAAGCTGCAGTATTTGTAGACAGACTGTGTTAACAAGTCGTCCCTACGGGACAATCTAATGACACACCACCAGAGAAATGTTGTCTGTTATCCTTCTCTTCATTGCAAAAGACAAAAGCTTGAATGAAGAATGAGGGAAATTGCAGCGGTTGAAGTAATCGTTCGTGGGAAAAGGCCGATCGCAATTTTGTTACCATCTTACAAAATTCGTCATGTCTCTACGTAATTACCTACATACAATTCCCCGAATTTCAGAAGCTGTTCTCACGCTGGATTCTCCAAAATATTGATTCAGAGGAACACTGACAGAAGCAGCTTAACTGTATGTTTACCACTATCGTAAGCCCTGAAGGTGTTTTTCCGTGGTTTCCCATTTTCACACCAAGAAAATGCTGGCCTGTACTTTAATTAAGGCCACGGTCGCTTTCTTCCCACTCCTAGCCATTTTCTATCCTATCATCGCCATAATACCTATCTGTGTCGGTGCTACGTAAAGCAAATTGTAAAGAAAAAGTAATAATAATAATAATAATAATAATAATAATAATAATAACTGTACGTTGAACATTACCGGGCGAGTTGGCCGTGCGCGTAGAGGCGCGCGGCTGTGAGCTTGCATCCGGGAGATAGTAGGTTCGAATCCCACTATCGGCAGCCCTGAAAATGGTTTTCCGTGGTTTCCCATTTTCACACCAGGCAAATAATAGGGCTGTACCTTAATTAAGGCCACGGCCGCTTCCTTCCAACTCCTAGGCCTTTCCTATCCCATCGTCGCCATAAGACCTATCTGTGTCGGCGCGACGTAAAGCCCCTAGCAAAAAAAAAAAAAACGTTAAACATTTCCATGCAATGTAGTGTGAAACACGGCGGGTTCTAATGTAACATCTCAACAGATGGCACAAGATGGGTGTTACACATGACACCTGAACAGAAGCAGCAGTCTACAAAGTAGACACTCGCATTATTTTCCTCGATGACAAAATTCAAGTTGATACTTTCAACTCACAAGATCATGTGCAGGTACTTTGATTGTTACATTCCTGTCTACAAGCGCAGCTATTGGACAAAAGAGGCTTTTGGGAGACACGAATTCAGCTTTCTTGCTCGCATTTGACTGAGAACAAGTTGATCCTCTAGCTGTAATATCGCTTCAGCGTCAAATTACTTTCATATGTTTCTGCTCATGGAAAAGGTGTGAAAGAGGAGTGAATACGTGGTTTTCAACGCTGGCATAATTGTACAAAATGTGAATGAAAATAATAGTACTTCCTTCAAATGTGTAGAAACTCCGCAGTAGGACTCCCTGATGTCTGCTGGCGTGACGGAAGATCTACTGTTATGTAGAGTCCGGATTATTAGGTGCTGATAGGTTAGAATGCAAACTTACTTAAGCCAGTAACAAGTATATCCTACACTGTACAACGGGTATGCTATGAGATTTGCATAGTTATTAGGGGTACAGCCTATAGAGCTCCCTGAATTTATGCTACTCTTCCTACATTATGGTACAACGGGTTGCATGACACCTCCTACAAACCAAATTATTTTGCATTCTGACCTATTACCATCTACACATCCGAGGTATAGTTATGAGCAGCGAGAAATAAAATCCCATTACGTCTTTTTTAAAATCATGATTCGTTCTTCATTTCTGGAGTTCAGAGTACATACGAGGAGTTGGCATTTGGTGGGCTTGTATTTTGTGGTAAATTGGTTGTTCGAATTAAATATGTGAGATATCAATTTATTTCGCTTATACATCCACACCTGAAATGTATCACTTATGAAGTAAATCAAGGATTTGCGCTCATGAACAACTTTCTGGACCCCCTTGAGAGGACAGTATCTAGTTGTACTTCCTCCTAAAACAATAATCATCCCACCCATGACTTTCAGGCCCTTTATCTACTAGAGTAGACATTTCGTGGAATTTTACTGGAAGTAGGAAGTCGAATGACGGTATTGAACCGGAGAAGGAATATCAACACTGAGTTCATCATTAATTAAATCATACTGAAATTCCTCGAATCAGAGAGGAAGAAGATTCTGTGAATGAAGAGAGTGGGCCTAAGACGCGGATAAGCTTACAAGACGTGACAAATGGGACTTCGAATGAAAGAAGCCGAGCAGGAAACTGAAGATTGAATGAAGTTTCAATAAGATCGATGTTCCTTTTTATTCCCTGCTGTCTGCTGGTGTGACGGAAGAGCTACTGTTATCCAGCAGTGAGAAATAAAATCCGATTACTTCTCTTTATTAGTTGAAAAGTCTCAGTTAATATGTAATTCATGAGTCAGAGTATTATGACTCTTTCCAGTTAAAAGTGGAAATGGAAACTTAAGTAATTATGTTCTGTGCACATGCATAGCCACATCAGGTAGGGTGTGGAGGGATGGATTCGCAGGTAGTGTGGTGTGGTGTGTGTAGATGAAGAGCGGTGTATTAAGACAAACACATACACCTACTGTAGGCCCCTAGCCACAGGAACTAACAGTACGCAGTTTAAATCCTCGGCTTCACTACAAATCGAATTCTGGGCCCTTTCAACCGAAGTCTAGTACGCTGACCATTTTGTTATGCTCTTTTGCCAATCCCGTATACTGTATAACGAAATTATTTCTCCATAACTTCTATTCAATCTTCGATAATTCGGAAGAGGATACCACAGCTGCGAGTATCATGACAAAGAAGAAAACAGTTTTTTATTGGTACTTACTGGCAAGTAATATGTTTTTGTATTGGATTCTTTATACCAGCCTGTTCCACTTACATACCAGATTTACCTCAACTTGCAGCGAGCATGCAGTGCCGAATTTCACATTTAATATGTGAGTAAATATAAGCCGGGCGAGTTGGCCGTGCGGTTATGGGCGCGCAGCTGTGAGCTTGCATCCCGGAGATAGTGGGTTCGAACCCCACGGTCGGCAGCCCTGAAGATGGTTTTCCGTGATTCCCCTTTTTCACACCAGGCAAATACTGGTGCTGTATCTTAATTAAGGCTATGCCCGCTTCCTTCCTACTCCTAGGCCTTCCGTGTCCCATCGTCGCCATAAGACCTATCTGTGTCGGTGCGACGTAAAGCAAATAAAAAAGTAAATATAATTTCATATAATTCCTAATTCTAGATTATTTTTTTGGCTATTTGCTTTACGTCGCACCGTCACAGATAGGTCTTATGGCGACGATGAGATAGGAAAGGCCCAGGAAGTGAAAGAAAGTGGCCGTGGCCTTAATTAAGGTACAGCCCCGGCATTTGCCTGGTGTGAAAATGGGAAACCACGGAAAACCAACTCCAGGGCTACCGACAGTGGGGCTCGAACCCACTATATCTCGATTACTGGATACTGGACGCATTTCAGCGACTGCAGCTATCGAGCTCGGTAATTCTAGATTTATTATTATTACTATAAGTCCTAGTAGTACAGGCAGCAGTAGGGTGTGTGTGGCGGGGGGGAGGGGGGTGATTAGCTCAGTGGTTTAGCTGCTGGCTTTCCACCCGCAAGGCTGAGGTTCGAATCCCTTTTCATCTCAAGAAAGGTCATCCGGTCTTAAACCCCTATCCAGAATCAAAATTACCGGGCGAGTTGGCCGTGCGGTTAGAGGCGCGCGGCTGTGAGCTTGCATCCGGGAGATAGTGGGTTCGAATCCCACTGTCGGCAGCCCTGAAGATGGTTTTCCGTGGTTTCCCATTTTCACACCAGGCAAATGCTGGGGCTGTACCTTAATTAAGGCCACGGCCGCTTCCTTCCACTTCCTAGGCCTTTCCAATCCCATCGTCGCCATAAGACCTATCTGTGTCGGTGCGACGTAAATCCACTAGCAAAAGAAAATAGCAGAATCAAAATTAGTCTGCCTGGCCCCAGCGTCCCCAGAAATAACTGAGATAAGGCAGCAAGAGTGTCCAAGTACTGCAGTCGTAACCTGGCGCTCGCGTGCTCTTAGTTATCATGCAAACGAACATTGGACAGCCCTGCTTTAGACAATATAACGCGCGACCTGTGTTGAGTGGCGTTGCCTCTGGCTTCTCGCTATCTCTTAAGGGATATGCAGACGACGAGTGACTGACTATATTACTAAGGATGGCCTTAGTCTTTCTTAACCTCTTTCTGTCATTCAGATTTCGGACAATACCTGTTACTTTTGAAATCTTAAATCACGTTCTTGGTGTTCGGATTCCATGGAAAAAGTGAGTTCCTGCGGAACTTATGCAATGCCATGAGCTCATCTCTTTTTTAAGTGACTGTACTGTACATCAGTGAGCTTAATGCACATGGAGGATGGTTCTAACCTTCTACAAACACAAACGCTGTTCTATATTTCCCCTGTGAGACGTATATAGTGTCGTTCGTTTTAAAACCGTTAACAGCTTTTACAACTCGTCAAATAATTAATTCATAGAGAGTTTATTGCTGCGCTGGGAACGAGGGAGAGAAATAGCAGTTCCTAGAGAATTCAGCATTTGCTAGTCTCTGTTGAAACAGACACGTTGAATGCAAGGGAAGACAGTTTTAGGACTGGTCTGTGCATGATGCGAGTATTCGCAGGACTAATGTGTCAGTTAACCTCCACACTGCATCCATTGGGTTCTTTGTATGTTACCATAAGTTGTTACTTGTCCACACAATTGTAAAGCGGATATTATTTCGTCAACTTAGCAAGTGGTAAGACTCATTATAAATCATTATCCACTAACTTATTTGGTCACCATTACACCCAAAACAGAATTGAATGTCGTCTTTCACGGATAAAGAGTTAACGAACATTGAATGTATCCTTACACTACAAA
The DNA here is from genome assembly GCF_040414725.1 of Anabrus simplex. Classification (NCBI taxonomy): domain Eukaryota; kingdom Metazoa; phylum Arthropoda; class Insecta; order Orthoptera; family Tettigoniidae; genus Anabrus; species Anabrus simplex. The sequence goes on from NC_090269.1 coordinate 320,545,973, forward strand.
CGACACGATAAAATATCCTACCGGTACTATTATTTGCAAAGGGATTTGTTGGTGCTGAGGCGGGATATGAAATTATTAGCACCTCTTAAAAGAAATTTGACTCATCAATTAACGAGTGAATAGACTCAATAAATGGAAGGGCAATGAAAAGTGGGAAAGTCAGAGGTTCCCTAGCTTCCTAATTCTAATACTGTAGGATTCCATGGAGAATGGGAGTTGACAAAGGGACGGCTGATAGTAAGGACGAAAGTGACGTGCCTGTAACAATTAAGTGTGTACAATGCCTAACTTAGCTGTGGCCACGTGATTACCGCATCACGTCTCTCAAGGTGTGATCACCTGGGGAGGAGAAGGTTTGTCGTACCTTGAAGACTGGTTGTCGTAATAATGAAGATAGTGCCTTAAATGGAGATCCGGAAATAATTTCACAATTTATGGAGACATATCCACTACCTCCGTGAGCAAATCATCGAGTGTGTAAACTGTTCTTTGTCTGTGATCAGGACCAAAACGGCTTATGAACTAAGGCCATCACACTCGGCAGTGGCAGGATTCCTCGGCTGAAGCCACCTCCGTTTTTATAGGAATATTTTCAAATTATAATCAGATTTAAAACATGAAAACATTCATTTCTATTGTTATGACCACGACACTGAATAAGTTTCTGTCTTTCTACCGACAATTACCTCTCTGAAGTGTCTATAATACCTGTGGCTATGTTATCTGAAACTGAAATTAAATCCGCATCACAGGTGGCGCATCAAAATAGATTATTTCTGTCCTACCTCCGATTCAGCGAATGTATTACTTCGCTCTCAATGTAACACAAGTATTCTTAATTAGACGCGGTATCCTAAATTAAAGGGATCGGTTTCTAGCTGCCTTTTAAAAGGGTATATTGTAGTCCGTTCCAGCTAGCCGATACATGCTTATTTTGTGTTTTTCCCATAGACCTTTCGGATCAGAAAGCGCACACATTGTCAGCTCAGTCTGCTACAGGTTTTAGTATCGATCAGTTTACTTTGGTAGTGAAGTCGAAATGAGTATGAAGCAACAACAAGAGACTCGTTTCTGCCAAAATGAAAACCCCACAAATAGCAGAAAGTACGGAGACAGGAATCTGAAGTAGGCGCCTCTCCTATTATATGTGAATCTTTAGATGCCACCATAGCTTGTATGTCTCAAACATCTTGCATGTAAGTTAGGGGCACGCCCTCTCGATCTTCAATATCTGGCTACGCCACTAATACTCGGTGACGGAAACACGGACAATTGACTGCGTATCATGAACCACCAAAGGTTAAAAAAAGCCGTACAAGCAACAGCGGTCAAGACGTTATGGACCTACTCACTGTTCCACGTTACCAGAAACATGGGTTCGAAATTAATCACGACAATAATAAGCGAAATCGTATTTTGCCCTATTAAATCTATTTTTAATTGCCCTTTTAATTTTATTTTTAATTGAGCCTTTAATTTAATTTTATTTTTAAATTCAGCTGGCAGAGAGGCCAGTGGACTAACTTTCCCTTGTGTTCTTATTTCATGTTGCTATGCCCACCAATGGGGGATATCATTGTACTCTTAACAACGTATTGTATATGGCATCTAGGTTTCCTGGGTTTCTTTTCCTTGCTGAAATTGTCGTAGTTTTGCATGTTTTTTGTTTTTCTTTTTCCAATTGAGGATTGCTATTTTTCTCCGTTAAGATCGATTGGGTTGTGTAAACTGTAAGATCGGGAGAAAAATAAAGGTGTACTACTACTACTAATAAGCGAAATAGTTTCAGGCATTTTGATTATTCTTACTGCACATCCACTTTCTTCCAACTTCTAGCCTCATATTATTTGTACATCAGTACAACTACACACTACTACAGGAGAACATGGTTCTGCAATCCTAGTAATCGGTATACATCGCACGGAAGGAAAAATATGAAAAGAATTATAATAAGGATAACATTTTCATTTCTACTACAGCAGAACAGTAGCTTCACCAGTTCTGGATGAGAAAAGTTCTTACCTCTCCAGTAATTCCAAAGACATTCCAACGTACGAAAAAAATAGCATCAATTACTAGAACCAGTTACTATGCGAGAAACGTTTGCATTATTTCCCTGCAGACCTTTCTACTACCTTGGCGTGTGCGGTTCTTTAACATTATTGGTGTGACTGTTTCCATGCAGACTATATGTTACAAAAAAATAATTAATTGGTTTTCATTATATGTTGCAAGTAATATAATGAACTGATTTTCTCTTATGAAATCTCGGGTTACTTCATAAAATAATCAGTATTAGTGATAAAGTAAGGCTCGTCAGTTTTCATAAAACCAAACGTTTCGCATGAAGTGAAAAATCACAATATCGAGCAAATATTTTCACAAGGAATTGAGAAATAAGCATGATTCTGGTAAATGAATAGTCTCAAAATTTCCACAGGTATACTTACTCTTAAGTCAGGGCATGACAAATCCTGGATGTCAGATGGCCCCAGCGTCTAAAATGAGTGGGTTACAACTAATACATCAAACTTTCCTTAATGTGGAATAAAGATGCATATAGAAAGCATTTTAAGATGAGACAAAAATAAGAAATCCGTATTTTAATGCACATATTTAAACATGAAGACTAGAGAGTAAAGCACTAGTTTGAAAATTTTGTTATACAGTACTCTTAAACTGAACCTGATTCCAGCTATCTATTAAAACACTCCAAAGTGCATGTTTTGATTTGTGATCACACTTCTCACTGGAACAAACTCTTGAAATGGTGGCCATAGCATATTGCTACGTTTGAAGCCATGTCTTCACATATATTTCTCTGGCTAAATTCGGTCAGCTAGTGAGGTATTTGTATAAATGAATTAATTAATGAACATACGGCTGGAAACGTTAGTAACCAACAGTGAATGACCCCCAATCATTGATGATGGTATTCATCAAGCTGAACCTTCACTCACATTCTGCAAGAAAGCGTGGTAATGTAGAAATTATTCTTAGCACCGGTAAAACACTATCTGGGACGTTCTCGACTCCAGGATTGTGTGTGTCAATTCCTTTAACCCTTATATTGCAGAGATTATATGAAACCACTGCAGATTATTTTTACTTCATTTTCACCGTGAGAGCTCGCATCCGGGAGATAGTGGGTTCGAATCCCACTGTCGACAGCCCTGAAGATGATTTTCCGTAGTTTCCCATTTTCACACCAGGCAAATGCCGGGGCTGTACCTTAATTAAGTCCATGGCCGCTTCCTTCCCATTCCTAGCCCTTTCCTGCCCCATCGTCGCCATAAGACCTATCTGTGTTGGTGCGGCGTAAAGCAAAATAGCAAAAAAAAAATCACCGTGACACATGTTTCCTTTCATTATTACAGTAGGATCTAGTACTGCAGCGTCTCGCAAAAGTCGGCCATTTTCAGAGTTTCAACCTGGATATCATTTTGTCTGCAACACTTTCAATAAATCGTTAGGTAACATTTATTAACAATAACACTCCTAACGAATTGTTAACATTTATTTAAAATTATCATCGGGTTGCGTTCATGTACGACAATTTAAAACACACCACAGCATACTCGGAATGTTAAAAATCACTAACGGAATAATGAAATTAAAAAAAGAAACTAAAGCAGGAGGTATATGGAAAATTTCAGAAGGCATACTCTAATGAGCGAAGTTAAGCAGAGGGCGTACATTGTTTACTCGCGTACACCCTCATAGTAGTAGCCTTAGCCTGGTTGACTCCGAGTGTCGATTAAATCGTCCGGGCAATTACAGTTCGTCTCTTTGAAAATCATTGGAATTCTTGGCACTAACGGTTTTATAACAGGTTTCACACAGAATCAAATGCTGAACGTCGTTTTTTGTACTTGTAGTTTCTTCTGCAGCTCTTTCATAGTGTTCATTTTCCTCCATGACCAGACGACAAATATGTTCCTTGAATTATGTTAAAAATCTCCTCTATATGTCCAAGGAGAGGAAATCAAAATTCTGAGATTTGCCAATGGTATTGTTATTTTATCTGAGTCTGCAGACAGATATTCTGAATGGTATGGAGGGTCTTGGAGAAGTAACCTACAAGGTGGAAATAAATAAGTCCAAAACAAAAGTAATTGAGTGCAGTTGAAAGATAATGCAAAAAATATTAGATTAGGAACTGAAGTCTTAAAGGAAGTAGGTGAATATTGTTATTTGGGTAGTAAAATAACTAACGATGACAGAAGTAAGGAGGACATAACATAAAGACAAGGATAAGCAAGGAAGGCCTTTGCTCACTTTTAATATTGATTTAAAGATTAGAAAGATTTTTTCGAAGACTTTCGTCTGGAACGTGGCATTGTATGGAACTGAAACATGGACAATAACTCAGAAAGAAAGAGGATAGAAAGGGTTACACGGCCCAGGTGGCCGATTCCCTATAATTTGTTCTTAAGTTATTTCAAACTAATTGGAATACTATATCAAAGACCTCCCGTGGTAAATTATTCCATCCCTAATTCCTCGTCATTTAAATGAATATTTGTCCCAATTTCTGCTATTAAATTCCAACTTTACCTTCTACGATTTTTCCTACTATAACAAGTCTACACCAGTCAATCTCCTGCAAATATCAAATTAAGCCATGTTATCAGTAGACTTAGAAATTTTGTCATGAAAAATTCAAGTTATAGGTGCTTTAAATAGGCTACAAAAATGAAATGACCTTCAAAAATTTCTCGATAAAAAAATGTTCTGTATGAACAACATTTTATTCATTATATTAGCACCACATGAAATTTGAAATACGGAGAAATTCACTTTGCTGCATGATCAAATTAGAATCACGGCAAATACGGGTCTCGAAAAAATTTAGCATCACAGGAAATACTGTATCATTTCCGTGGCAAAAATCAATTCTTATCATCTTTTCCTGCAGAAACCTGAAAAGCAGTGATATGAATAGTCTGTAATAATTCACTCGGTTATTATGTTGAAAATAAACCAAGACTACGCAAAACTCATGAACATCTTCATCTGTAATGGTTATCTGAGTGAATTAATTTATATTTCTTACAAAAAGGACAGAATATTATATTCCCGACGAAAGTCAAATCTGCATACCCTAACAGTTACGGATGAATTAAACAAGACTTTGAATGTATATATTTCAGCATTGTATCCTTGTCTTAAATATTGCTATCCAGTGTACATGAATACTTGTGAGCACATCATATGCAAAATTTAGAACAACCCCTTCCTAGATGGAGCAATGAGTCTACTCGTGCGTGTAATTCGCCCCGTAATGATTGCCCGTGGAATTCGTGTGTGCTCCTTAACCTACAATCTGATTGTCAAAAACAAACTAACAAGCGTGTATTTCTTCATCTCTTGCGATACCTCGGCTGTTTCTCAATCTGTGGTGCACCGACAGCGCTGTCTACAAGGTTCGTAACCGATACTGTATCTTTTTGGAGACCCGCAAATATATAGCAAATTGTAAGACTGTCCACAGAAGGTAATATTTCAGCGTGATGCCGCATGTCGAATGAAATACAACGCCTCACTTACAGTGTGTGTTACTTTCTTTTCTCCTTACCTTTGCTTCTTCAGAATATCTTTGTGCTGTTCGGACGAAAACAGTAGTATAGGTGTAGTTGCATTATACCATCTACACTCTACAGTAAGGACAAATAAGAAGCAACGTTTTACTCTTACGAAGAGCATTAAAAGCTAAGTATAACCCTTCATAGCTCGGATAAAGTTTAAAATGGTCAATTTAAGGAATTTTGGGCAATAAGGTCAAACATAGGCACGCAATCTCAGATAGGTTTTTGGCGACGATGGGATAGGGACTGGGGAGTAGTTGGGTGTGGTCTTAATTAAGGTACAGCCCCAGCATTTCCATGACGGAATATTTGCTTTCAAAAGGCATTGTTCAATATACAAATTACTGTAGTTAGTGCACCACAGTACCAGCCTATGTTTCGCGACATGTTGAAAGCGTGTGGATACGTTTCCGGTGCGTAATGTGTTGGACATAAATTCTGCTGTTCTTAACACACGCAGCACTCATTACTGCGATTCCAGTGCTGTCATTATTTGCTAGTGACGTGAGATGCAACTTTGTTTGCAGCACTGCTTTCTCATACACACTGAGGTGTGTATACGACATTTGAAAATTAAATATGTTGTACATTATCTCAGCATTTTTATATCTCACGTTTAGCAAGTCCAAGGTGTTTGGCACGTTATGAAAGTAAACATTATGATCGTGTGCCCAGTATTCATAACCTTTGTTTTAGGGAATGCGGGTGATGCCACGTAGTAGACGAAAGGTACCGTGCTCTTCCTTATAAGGGTTTCTGAACCTGATGAACTGTTCGCATTGTGACAGGCACAATCTCAGTTTTCACATGAGAGTAATTGAGTTGTGGGTGGGAGGCTGTTAACACCAACCCTTACACTGCCTGCAGGTGAGCCATACTGCCCTAACCTCGTAAGTTGCTTCGGAAACTACATCATGCTGTCCGACCGTAAACTCATTTTCAATTAAGCTCATCTACCGAGTTTAACACAAGCCTGGCTTCAGTTTCAACAACCATTCTAATAACTAGAAACTGCTGCGTAATTTGAACCTGCTACCTTCTGCATGGTTAAAGGGACGTGATAGTTGAGTGACAAGTGATATCATCATCATGTCAGTCGCAATTTCAAACCCAATATATGCGTTTTGATTTTTTAAATAAGAAGTTATCTGAGTTCCTTTAACTACTAAGTAAGAACAGTAGACTAGGCGGTCAAAATTTGTTAGGAGAATACTACCAACTAAAGAAAGAAGTTTTCCCTACAAATTCATGGAAACCGAAGTTGGTTTAGAAAATTGATAATTTTCACTAGAAACACTTGATACTTACAATAATGTTTAACTATAACTTAGTAGACTTCGGAAAATTATATTACTGGATCGAGTTTATCAAAAAATAATTCCAAAATTTTTGTAGGATAAAAATATAATATGAAAGATTTCTATCTTTAGGAACCCTGCTCCCCTGAAAGCAATTACCACCACCACCACCACCACCACCACCACCACCACCACCACCACCACCACCACCACCTATTCCCCATATATGTGTGTAAGTCTTGTAATGGCTTCCTCGTACATACAGTACATCGCAAATAGAGTTTAGTTGGATGATGATCTGTTGGGAGAGATCTCTAAATACTGCATCATTCCATCTTGTATAAGGCAATGAATATCAGATTTCAGTGGGAATAATTACGTCTCATTTTAGCCATTTCGTCCTGGCTTTAACTCAGCCGTGTGAACATGATGCACGTTATGGATTATGCAAATATTAATAAGGGGTTCGCCGAGGTATTTACTGAATGAAATGAATACACAACTAGGCTATGAGGTGACAAACCATACTTATATAATCTGCTACATCAGAACATGACAGATGCGAGGGATTTATTTCCGAGCGAGTACCAAAGCAAATTAAGTGACTGGTTGAGAAGGTAAAATTCTTTAGTTTGATTCTCATTATCGGGACAGTTCTGATGCTTAAGCGATATCAATGCTTAAGCCCTCTGTCAGAGTCGAGATTTTCGATATTTAAACCTTGTAAAGTCTAGATGATTTCGTAGATTTCAGGAAGGAAATCCAACGTGACATTTAATTGTGTTTACTACGTATTTCATGCCGGTGAGCAAAATTCTGCAAACACAATGCCTTCAGCTACTCTCTCCGCAGCGAGCAATCGGTACATAAGGCTCACAGTAGCATGCCAGAGCATTCTACCTCGCCTAAAGCAACGAGCCTTGCGGGTTACGTGTAACTGAGATATTTAAATTAGCAATATGATTCAATATGTGTTGTATACAAGGAACTTTGTATACAGTGACACAACATAAAGTTTATTGCTTCAATGATTTGATACAATATATATGAAATAAAACTGAATTCTTCTTGAAACTTGTTTGAATGCACGCAGTTAATGTTGAAACTAAATCTTAAATTGAATGTCTGTTGCATATGTGCAATTATACAATACGAGAGTTCTATATACACTTAGTTCTATCTTGAGGGGATAGTCTGTTTCACTAATAAATTGTCCTGATAGTCGAAAACTATCTTCTGTGAAATTACAAGCGTAACTTGTAGAGAGAGGCAGAAGGCTGGTACTAGGTTTATACTTGCAAAGAACTTGCATTAATTTATTCAAATAGCAGAATGCTAGTGTGGGCGTCGGAGCACTGGTGAGGACTAAAGGGAGTAGCAGAATGCTATACTCGGGGCTCGACGTGGCTACGGGGATCGGAATAATGAGGCAATGTTCAGAGGTGACACCTCACGGCCAGCAATTTGTCCACCTGTTCAAAACACGTTTTTAAGAGGAATGCCTCCGTGTTTGACTTGCGGTGTGGTCTGGTCGTCGAACATTGGGGTAGTCCTGGAGAGGCTCGGAACGAAGCTCCTTATATATCGCTGGCTGACGTCATCGGTGAGCGGGCCAGGCGCAATGAAGACACCTCGTAGCTGCTAGAAACTTCGGTGCTGCGACGGGTTGCGGAGCTTGTAGGCGCAGAGCTTGTGACGCGGAGGACACACACAACAATATGATGCAATCTATATAAATAATATTGTAGAGGTCCGCTGTCTGTAATTTTGTTTGTTCTGACAATTCTTCAGATATTTATCTGTTTTGATTATGATGATGTTTGTTGTTTAAAGGGGCCTAACAGCTAGGTCATCGGCCTCTAATGGTAAGAGGTGAACGAAACGTAAATTAAAACTTCAGAATGTATCCACTGACTCAAATCTAAAACGAATGAGGATGAAAAAATTATAGTGAAACAAAAACAATCAGTGGATCCAAATCACAAAGTCTGAATTACTGGGATGGTGCATTATTAGCTAAAGGGGTCCGATATCCAGGTCATCGGCCCCCATAATGGTACTAATCACTGGGAGGTAGAACCATGGTGTTCTTCCTATAATGGTACTAATCGCAGGAAACGTAGACTCATTGTGTTTCTCGTAAAGTGGCACTACTCATAGATAGCGCAGAGCTATTCTGTACCCAGGGGAACCGACACATTCCAGCACAGCGTTACGGCACATGGACATTAGTTCGCGCAGCCGAATTCCCGCTCCCCCGCTTCGGTGGAAGACACACGATCGTAGACCCTACTAACCACAGAACCGTGGTGCTCCTCACATAAAGGCACTACTCATTGGTAACGTAGATTCATGGTGTTCATCACATAGTGGTGTAACGTCGACCCATGATGTTCCGCGCGTAATGGTACTAAACATAAGTAGTTTCATGGTTCTAATTTCATCATCCCTTGGTCGCCACTTTTTGTCGCCTCTTACGACAGGCAGGGGATACCGCGGGTGTATTCTTCGTCTGCGTCCCCCACCAACAGGGGTTATCCGTTTTAGGTCAACTCAAGACCGTATCAGTGGTTTTTATTTTTCGTGTTTGTTCCACCATCACGGTGAAAGGGCTGGATAGATCTCGACCAAACTTTATATTTAGAGTATAGGCTACTCATCCCGACCAAGGTTTTGATATGCATATGAGTTAAAAATCTCTGAATAGGCGGGGGTTTATAGAAAAAACGGAACAGTTTTCTTCCATTTTCTCTTATACTATTGTTTTTCTGTAAAATTCGTCGGCCAAATGTGAAACGTTCCTTCATTATAAAATACTTTTCTTATGTACATAATTTCGTTTACTCTTCAAATGTGGGAGAAAATATTACTATTTTCTGCGGGTCTCATGCTCTGCATTGAGTGCCCGACAGACAGACAACGAACCTACTGGTTACCATGGTAACGTCTCTGACTGCTTGCCAGCAGGGAAGTAGCGTATTGCCATTTTCGTCGTCATTTCTGTACTCGTGGCTGCTCGCATTTGCTATACTTTTTACTGTATTTCCATTATACTTCTGTTTTCCGCTTTAATTTCTTGCCTCTGCCTCGCCTCTTGATGCTTAAGTAATAACACCACAAGTCATTTTCTTATCTGATTACCTAAGAATGCCTGAGCCTAAATTTCGCCTCTGTTTCCGCCTTCCGATATCCGTAATTCATATCATCATAATTTATTGATGGACATTTTATTATCCAATGCGTCCTCTTGGTATTTACATATATCTCTTCTGCTGCCACTCATCTCAGATAGATGGGGTTACTGCTGCGTACCAAGTATAACAGCCTTACTGTATATTGGCGGGAAATAACTGGGAAGTTAGATAACCTTCCTTAGCATGCCATTCCTCTGGTTCATACATTTTCTGATAAGCTGGTACGTAACACACTGGTTCATCATAATATTCCAGCTATTCGATCCCTATTCTGAGGCGCTGATTAGAATGAACCGTATGCACATTTATCGGAATAATGGCAGAGCACAGCTCACGGCTGTCTGCGGCCTGGCCATTCCAGCACTGTAACTTGTTCTGTTAGATCGGCAGCGTAGTGCTGTTCGTTAAAAGTGAGAAAATGTGCGGTTATTCATTTGATCGAGTATTTTATATGATAACATAGCTTTTAATCGCTACATTCCTACTGACGTCATGGTAATGCTTTGTTGACTTCAGTTAGGATAACCACTAAGACAGTCTTTCTGAAAGTTCCGTAGCGAAGCCTGGGTACATCAGCTAGTATTCAATATTTTTGTGATTAAATAGTTTAAAATGTACATTTTAATGAGTTATAAAGCTTTCCTTTCACAAGAAATGTCGAAAAGATTTTCTTCCATTCTTCAGACACACACGAACAGGGTTACTCATATTGTCAAACACTTCGATCAGAGTTTCATTGGATATAAACCTAATGTAATTCGAAATGGCAACGGCACTGATTTAAAAATACACTGCGGCTACATTCCAGATCCTAGCGGAACAGAGAAAGTAGTCGAGCAGACAGCTAACAGAGCATAAGCGTGCGGGAGAAAGACAGAGAAAGTCGTCAAGAAAACCGCAGAGATCTTAGAAGCACGCCGAGTTCTGCGGAGAGAATAATTGAAGGGAGCGTATTAAATATGTCTGCCGGCCCGCCGTGTAGGGGTAGCGTTCCAGCCTCTTACCCAGGGGCCCCGGGTTCAATTCCCGACCAGGTCAGCGATTTTTACGTGGATCTGTGGGCTGGATTGTTGACGTCCAGTTAGAATATGTGATTATAACTGAGGAGCTATCTGACGGCGAGATGGCGGCCCAAGTCTAGAAAGCCAAAAATAACGGACGGAGGGGGGCGGGGGGAGGGGGGAGGGGGGATTCGTAGGGCCGACCACATGACACTTCGTAATCTGCAGTCCTTCGGGCTGAGCAGCGGTCGCTTGGTAAGCCATGGCCCTTCGAGGCTGTTGCGCCATGGGATTTTTTGTATTAAAAATGTCTCCCGCCTTTAAAGGGGTCTCTTTAATGAGCTCTGCAGCATATATGGTACTGGGGGGGGGGGGGTGTTCATGATTTCACGCTAATATTTAAGCCATCAGTTGAGCTCATTTAAGAACAGATTGGGCAAAGAACTGATACGGAATCTGTTACCTGGGCGACAGTTCTAAATGTAGATCAATTGTGATTGATTGATTGATTGATTGATTGATTGATTGATTGATTGATTGATTGATTGATTGATTGATTGATTGATTGATTGATTGATTGATTGATTGATTGATT